>NC_058093.1:82080000-82722500 GCF_020171115.1 Neogale vison
GAAGACTGGCACTTTCTGCCTCCTGGAGTTTCCATGTAGGAAAGTCAGGCTTCTCTGTTGAAGGGAGAGGTTGTATGAGGAAAACAGGCATGTGGGTGAGAAAAGTCATGTTGGACACGAAGCATAGCTGAATCTTCAGACCATTCCAGCCCCTGCTGCTATTTGATTCTGACCACACAAGAATGGCTCAGCCAAGCCCAACCTGCAGAACCACAAGAGATAATAATATGTTGTTGTTGCGGTGCCTGGGTGGCTCAGGGGGTTAAATGTCTGCCTTCGGCTCAGGTCATGATCCTGGAGTACCAGGATCAAGCCCAGGGTTGGGCTTCTTGCTCAGTGAGAGCCTGCTTCTCCCTCTGCCCCTTCCCCTGCTCATGCTCTCTCTCTCTCACTTGCTCTCTCTCTCTCTCAGATAAATAAATAAAATCTTTAAAAAAGATAATAAGTTGTTGTTTGTACTGCTGTTTGGGGGTAGTTCATTATATAGCAGTATATGACCAGAATACTGACACTAACGTGTTTAATCTTTACACTATCCCTACTGTTATTGGTACTGCCATTTTACAGATAAGGAGATAAAATCCCAGGTAAGTTAAACTTTCCAAGGCTTACACAGAAAGAAAGTTCTTGGAGAATTGCAACATTTCAAAAATAAATACACCCCATGCGTCATATGTAAAAAATATTGGGAAGGACTCCAATGCAACAAAAATGCATCAGAGCAGAGACCTCCAGGGAGAGGAAAAGGGAAAGTAGAAAGAACAGCGACAAGAAGTATATCTTGCAAATATATTGTGAAATTTAAGATACTATGGATACCATAACTGAGAGCATGTTAACTAGATGGGAAAGCCTTCTGAAAGAACAGACAGACTGCAAGGGTAGCGGTCATAGTCAAGAAGGAAAAGAAATGCAGGACTTGGGAAGGAGCAAGGCTAGAGGCAGGAAAAAGAAAAAGAAGAAGGGACACCTGGTGGCTCAGTCCATTAGACCTCCGACTCTTGATTTTGGTTTGGGTCATGATCTTGGTTTGGGTTGAGAGATCAAGCCCCGCACCAAGCTTATGCTGAGCATGGAGCCTGCTAAAGGTTCTCCCTTTCCCTCTTCCTCTGCCCCTACCTGTCTCTCTCTCTCTCCTTCTCCCTCCCTCTCTCTCTCTCCATTTATAAAAGAAAACAAGAAAGAAAGAGAAGGGGGGAAAAAAGAAGCAAATGCAATCTGAAGTTCTTGATATGAATTTCTGTAAGACATAAATCAACAAAACTGATTCATGTAGAAAATCAAATAGACCAATTATCATAGGAGAAATTGGGAAAGTGGTTAAATTCCTAATATTAAGAAAGAGAGCAGAAAGAGATGATTTTATAGTCAGTTCCAGATAGCTTACAAAGAATAAAAATGTTATTTAAATTATTCAAGACTATAGAAACCTAGAGAAAGCCCTTAAATCCATTTTATAAAACTAGCCTTTAAACCAAAATTGATAAAAGCAGTACAAGAAAACCACAGAGCAATCCCACTTAGAAATTTTTGCTTATTTGTTATCCTACTTATAAAAATTCTAAGTAAAATATTAGCAAGCATATCCCAAAGTAGATGAAATGAATACCACCAGTGATCAAGTAGAGTTTCCACCAGCAAATCCATCCACATCCTTCATGATAGCAACAAACGCTGGAGGAAAAGTGGCTGGTTACATCAATAGCGTCTAAAAAATAGGTGGTAAAATTTAATGGCCATTTTTAATAAAACTCTGAGTAAAATATAAATAGAAAGAAACCTTTTGAGTATAAAAATATCTATTTATCAAAAATCAACTGCAAACATCATTCTAAACAATGCCAGGAATAAGATGGGATACCTGCTCTTACTGCTATACTTCAGCAGTGCACCGAGGAAAAGAAAATAGTCTATATAAACAGAGTAGATGGGGAGATAAAATTTTCGTTTTTTGCCAATGATACCTTTATATACCCAGAAATTCCTACTCTGGTTCAAAAATAAAAACTACTAGAATCAATGAAGGAGATTGATCAGGTGGCTGGAAGTTTAGAGCTTTTCTCCATATTTGCAATGAAAATATAATAGCATTATAATAGCATCCAAAAGGCAAAGAAATATTAGAGATAAGAACAGAAATTCAAAATTCATATAGCCATCTAATGCAATGTCGATTAGAGTCCCAAATTTTTAAAGTAGATATAGTATCTGTTTAGGCAAGATTAAATGTCCAAAGACTAGCAAGAAATTTTTGAGGAAGAATAATGAGAGAAGGGCCATACCAGACTTAAATCCACTAAAATCAAAACCTGGCGTGGATGGGCACCTACGTGGCCCAGTTGGTTAAGCATCTGCCTTGGGCTTAGGTCAAGGTCATGATCTCAGGATCCTAGGGATCCTAAGCAAGGAGTCTGCTTCTCCCTCTGCCACTTCCCCCTTGCTCTTGCTCTTTAATAAATAAATAAAATGTTAAGAAACAAAACAAAGCAAACAAGCAAAAAAAAACATGGCATAGGACTGAATAACAGAACAGAATAGACTAGAGAGCCCAGAAAGGAATCCCAGCATCATTTCTGGAGGAAACCCTCCAACCATTGATCACTGGCAATATTCATAGATAGAAGCTTCTATTTGACAAAGTGAGTATTGTGATCCATTGTGGAGAGAACATCTCACTGATAAATGGCACATGCACAATGGGATATCACACAAATGGAAAATAAGAATGCCGTGCAGCTGCTAACCCCCATCTTATTATGAAGTCACTAAAGAGAATGAGTGAGATAAGCCATCTCAACAATGAAGTCTGTGAGGTACTGCTCAGTAAGAGAAGGAGGATCCAAAGTATATTACAGCAAGCCTTCTGTGGAATGTCTTGTCCACTATTTAGAGTTTGGGATAATGTGGATTCTGATGACTAACACTGCTTTGGAGGATGCCTCTTTTTACAAAACAAAACATAAATATATATATTTGTAAATGTCTATATAACATATGAAGAGAAATGTGGAGATACACAGATAAATCAACTAGGTTGTTCAACATTTAGTTTCAACAGTAGAGTGGGGGAGTTGTGGATGTGAAGGGAGGGCAGAAACAAACATTATTTTTTAAAAGGTACCCACAATAAATGCAGAATATTTATAAGAATCTAATTTATGAAGAATTATTTGCATACACACACACACCCCGCACTGTGTTTGTATAGAGGAAGAGATACATAGAGAGAGAGAGAGAGAGATGAAAGTATAGGCACCCAAATGTTGTTGGTGGTTATCACAAAGGCATGAATTTCAGGCGATTTTTCCTTTACATAATCAGGAAAAAGTAATTTTCATTACTAAAGAAACAAAAAGTTCAAATTGTGAAATACAAATTTATGGTATAAATTTGGTTTTAAAATATATTCTCAATGGATGTCAAGTCAGAGGGTCCTCATATTATTGTGTGGAATTTTAAATAAGGTGGAGAATGCAAGCCCATAGCATATGGATGACATACAGAATAATGACCGTTACTGTCATTATTTCCAGACACTTAGAGGTCACCCGTTGACCTCTGTCTTGGTCAACCCTTTGATATCTGTCTTGTAGCAAAAGTATGACCCAAGTGAAGGGAAGCTCATAGAATCAATAATGGCTTTAATATCACCTTCATGCAGGCAGAAAAAGAATATCAGCTGATTTCCTCAATACAACTGCGTAGTGAGGGGAGATGACGTCATCGTGAATTAAGAGCTGAAGCAGAAACATTTGCTTCTGACTTTCCAAACAGAAGGTCTTAAGTGCTCTTGTCATCCGGGTAGAAACTTGACAGTGTAAGCTGATTACGGCACTACTTATTCTAGACCTCCGAGCCACCTGATTTGCAAATGGCTTTGGGCAATACTTTCCTACCTCCATCATCAGGTCTGGAGGAGGCTTTCCAGGCCCCTTTGGCACCTTGGTCTTCAAACCCCACGACAAAGGAAAGCCGGTCACCCTGTTCCAGCCGTATCTTCAAGCAGTCAGTGCTTCAAAGCCCCAGGAGCTAATAGATGGTAATAGATTCCAGGAGAACTTAGAAATCCCTGTGGTTAAAATACTTTTTAAAATGTATCCAGTCTTTCTAGCTGGGGAAAGCTAATCTCATCTTCTCTCACGGTACAGTGCAACCCCGATCCCTTAATCTTGCTCAGATTTGCACGTAATGCCCTCTGATGTTTAAGTAATGCTGTGTCCAAAAAGATGGCTCCCTGCCGCAACCCTGGACCTGCAGCCTGACAGCCGCCCACACAAGGCAAACAAGACCACACTGGGCTCTAACCTCTTCCTGGTGAGCCTTCCCTGCCCACCCTCCAACCTCTGTGCCGGCTAACGCAGCGAGCCTTCATTCCTGATACACTGGTTATGTAGTACCATCTAATATCATAGAAGCATAGATTTTCACAATAAATAGCCTCATACTTGCTCCTTGTAGGGTATTAGCATACTTGCTCCTTGTAGGATATTAGCAGCACCTTGCTGCTGAAAATGCTAGAAACACAAGAATGGGTTTTAAATGGAAACTCTTCAAGCAAAATCAGCCCTCAAAATACTTTGGATGGCATCCATTTAAGTGTAAAACTGAAAAGCTATAGATGCATAAATGTACTCAGAACTCTGATTATAATTACCATGAAAAAGGGCTTTATAGTCATCTCTGAATCATCCAAACTTCAGAAGGAAAAAAAGACTTATACACAGCTATACCTGATTGAGGCAGGCATAGTGAAAGAACACAAAACCCTACACCTTTCATCACACACTGGAGCCAATGTGCAAGGAGTATATTTTCTAGTGGGGTCCTACCTAGAGTGATAGTCTTCATTGACAGAGAACCTTCCCGGGGGTCAAATTTGGATCTGAAGGATTTCAAAAAATAGATATTCAAGACTTTTGTAGAAAAGAAAGGAAAAAAGGGAGGAAAGAAGGAAGGAAGAAAGGAAGGAAGGAATATACCACCTCTGTATGGCAGCATCCTGCTTATATAAATGGGAACAACACTCACTGTTGTGCAATCACAACTTCCCTTTTCCTCAGGGGGACTGATAGTCACTGCGTGAATTCCCAAGACATTGAAAGAAAGGCTGAGGTATGCTGAGCACTCAGAGATTCTTCTCCCCCCTCATTTCAGTCCAGACGACCATCAAGAAATTGTTTTCCACAGCCACATTTACGGTGCCTTTTATGTCCACGTTACACACTCACACACTGAGCCCTGACTTTGAGAGATACATTTCTGTCAGTTCAGCCACCCAGGCTGTGGTATTTTGTGATGGCAGCCCCAAGCTGACAGGACACCCTCCACCCAGGGCTTCCCTCTGCTCAGTTGCTTGACTATAGTCTGTCAAACTGCTGACTAATTCCCATTGTGGTCCTGCAAAATGCACATTCCTTGTTCTCTACTTCCCCACAAACAAGTTAGGTTATTTATAACTGCATTTCCTTCTGTTTGACATACCTTCTCTTCTTTTAGAAAGCTTTCTGCCAGCAAATCTCTTCCTCCCCCTTGCAAAGTGGTAATGGAACGTCACAGGCAGAGAACACAGGGTCATATCAGGCTCATCACACACTAGGAGTGGCTCTGAGAATCAATTCTATGAAACAGGAATCAAAACCTGTTTCAAATCAACCTGATTCAACCTGAATCAAATCAATGTACCTGGAAAGTATTTTATAGACTGTGAGGGACCATATAAATATATAAAACATAGCATGCTGTCTTAGCACATTTTGGAAAATGAAACTTCCAGATTATTGGCAAAAAGCCAGTAACAGCTCCAGTAACAAAATTAGTTTATAAAGCCCCATACAAACATACAAAGATCTAAAATAGTCTATGCCATCCCCGAAATTAATTTACATCAGGGTGAGAACTTTTCTTCATTATCAGGGGAAAAAATGGTTTGAAACAAGAGAAAGCCCAAACACAGTTTCTATTACAGACACAAATTCAGTGACATTGAACAAGAGGTTCCCCCACTAAACTGTGGGATCCTCAGGGACAAGGGTCAAGTTTCACTCACTTTTAAAACTCCAGAGTCCATTCTGTTGCCTGACACATAGCAAGAGAGAAAAAAATCAATCAATCAATCATCCAGTGAACCAATGTGGTGCCACACTCAAGAGAATCCTCGAAAGTGTTTTCTCCTGCTGAGAGTGGGTTACTAATGATCACCCCGGGATTCTTCTTTGTCAGTACATAGCAGTACAGCCTAATGGAAAGCTCTGGCTTTGAAATCAGATACACCTACACAAGGATACTAATTCTGCCACTCACATTGGGCTAGTGTCTCAATTCTTTCATCTGTGAAATGGGAATACTGATGCTTACCATACAGGCTTCCTATGAATGTTAGAGAAAATACACCTAAGGCGGTTAAAGCACTGTCTAATGTGTTGTATGTGCTCAGCAAATAAAGGTAGTTATCACAGATGAATATCTCCAAACAGGAGTCTGTGTATGAATTCAACTGCATTCACTACATCCTGTCACACCCCCTCATCATCTATAAACTACTCTATCAACACTTCCATCTAACTACTGCCCACTGACCTAAGGGACTGTAATACTTTTTGCTGGATATCAATAAGCCATAGTATTTAGAAGACAGAATTGGCTTTCATAAGACTTCAGATCCTGAGATTTTAAAGCATAAGCTGGGACATGTGCCCTGCTGTCCTGGACCGAGCATAGGGACAGGGCCTGCCTGGATGAGGGGGTGGACACTCTTGCAACAATTCCAAGTAGCAACATCCCCAAGATTCTCCAGAAAGGCAAAAGAAGGAAGTCGTCTCTGACTAGCGCAGAGGACCTCCAAGCAAGGTAAGAACAAGCCAACATGAAAATCTGCAATGAAACAGAGCCACAGGAAGCACTAGATGAGTTGAAGACAAGAAGAGAGGACAAGCCAGGCAGACCCGAGTATCCCACAGCAGTGAGAAGCGACAGCATGTAGCTTCGTGGCTACAGCATGGGTTGGGTCTCTCCTGAGGGACAAGGGTATCCTTCCCCTTTCCAGGAATTGGACAAGAAAGTATTCAAGTAGAAATGAAATAAGAAGGTGATGAGAGAAAGAGGTCAGAAAGCTAGACTAAACAGTAGGACTACGAGGGTGCCGATTTTCAAAATTGGCCATAGCTTCTTACAAATCTAAGGTATAGAGCATTTTGAAAATTACACAAGGTCCAACATATGAATAAACTACCTGGATAGAATACTCCTGACAAGGAATTTAAAGCAAAATAATCTTAATCAATTGCATTTAATCAACAAGCAGGATATAATGCTTTCAGAGTGTTCACATATATACTATTCTATTTGGGAAAACACTAGGAGGTTCAATACTCAATGGTCAAGAGCCCAGGATGGGCAGGGGGTCCATTAGCTTGATCCCAAGACAGCACACCATTATGCTACCCTCAAAAATATACCCACCCAGTAATGGTGGGTACCCTGCACTGCAGCCTGGGAGAGAGGGCTTCCAGCTCCCATTGTGACAGGAGAGAGGCAGTCAGGAACAAGAGGAGGGACTCACTGGAAACATGAAGCTGGTCCACCTCCACTCCAGGCCATCTCAGGGAAAGATCAATTTTGCATTGAACAAAAGACTTTATAGACCAAAACTAAAGACACCAAACTGAAACCCCACTGCAGTGACAGGTCAAAACCCTTAATCTTGGTGACCTCCACTGCTTTCAAATGAAACCATTGTGATGAAAATGTGCCTGGATTCAGTTTGTAAGCCAAGAAGCCGACAATCACAGATGTTCCCTCAGGCCATTCATTAATGCATGGGGCCATTTTGGTTTTTCTATTTCTAATTTTCATATTTCTCTAATTTGGTTCTCATCCTCCAAAAGCCTGACTCAGTCTTTCTTTCTGAAGCCAGTTCCATGCCTGGCTGTGATTGTAACATTCTTGTGTTCTAAAATTTTAACTTCATGTTATCTTGATTTCAGTAAACCCAGGAAAATATTAGCAAGTCAACTCAAAGAGACAGGGGTACCCACCACTGTCCCCCAGCCTGGATAACTGGCTCTGTCTCTCTCAGACATACACAGGACAGTGTTTCTGCCATGAAAGAGCTTCTTAGGAAAAGCCTAGGGAGATTGCTATCAGAATGAAAATTAAGAAGAGCGATGGATCAAATGTCACAAAGCAACTACAATTTCATAAGTCTTTAAAAGCTAAGGCTTTGGGTATTCTTTTTTTAACCTCTCAGCCACTCTCCCTTCCCCCTAAAATCATGGCATAATTGACCTGTAAGTCCTATGCTGTAACTTGATCAGACAACGTCCAGTGTAAAGCTTAACAAAGTGAGCAGTAGAGTGCTGACCCTTTCTGTTGGGCAAGGAAATTTCTGGAACTTTCTCCATCACCAGGTTGTTGAGAATTTTTAATCTTTCTTTTAATGTAAATCATAGCACCGTTAACTTGAATGTTACTGAAAACAGATATAGTTGAGCTCCTCATTAAATAACAACACAGACAAGGAGAAAAAGTATTTGACTTCAATTGTAGCCAATCATCTTATAAAAAGACACCCAAACATTCAGGCAAAAATTACAGGACTCTCCCTCCCTTATCCCTCCCATCACATCCCTGACTCCTCCGCCTCCCCACCCCCTAATCCCTGCCTTGAGCTGTGAAACTTCCATGGGCATTACCCAACTCCCAGACATGTTCTCCTGACACATCATTTGCATGAGGACTTCATCCACTGCGGGTGGCTTTCCTGAATCCAGGACTTCTCAACCTTGTCCTCTTAAATAACTCAACTGTAGAGTAAGCAAATGCCTACACAAGGGGGACTGCAATCCAGAACAAAGTAGAGAATCTAAATTCCCTTGATATCACGTTTCATTTTTTTAAGTGTCAGCTTCATTCTATTTTTTAATATATTCCTCTGTTTTCATATCAAGCCAGTGTGTTGTCTGAACTCATGTGAAATGAATACTGCAGGGAGCTGCGGCAGGTTAATCCTGTTTGTGTGTTTGGTACACTGTCAGTTTACATGCCCTCTATTTCCGAAGAAGTTCATTCAAACTTTTAATCCCCTTTGTCTTTGTGTAGCAGCTTAAAAACAAGGGGGTGAGAGAAAAGTAATTTGAAATATTTAATTATTTAAATAAAATAGAAGTCGTTGTTTAGAAACATCTAGAAGAAAGAGTATTTCAATATTATTCTTTTCCCGCTTTCCTCTTCCATTCTTCCTCCTTATTCTAGGGGAATGCAGTATGTACAATTTTTGCTACTGTCCTACTTTTTTTTTTTTTTTCCTGTAGCTAACAGATTCCTATGCCAAATGGGAAGCCCATTCCAAGTAGTTTAGGGTATTACAGGTTACTTCCCCCCTTGCCTGTAAAAGGAGTGGGATCTGACCCAGACCTACATGGAATACACATCTCCTTAGCTATAAAGATTGGTTTAGGAATGGGCATCTCAGCCAAGCCAGAGAACTCCCCAGCACTTCTGCTCAGAGTTCTTTTCCCTATATTGCCACTATATGTGTATCTATATGAAATACCTGAAGAAATCAGTGTCCGTCTTTGTTAACACACAAAGAAGGTGCCTAAGAATTAAGCCAATTTGTATAAGAGGTGCTCAAAGAGAATCAAGAGGAGAAATGTGGAGAGAAAGGTACAGAGAGACAGTGCCCTGATGACACCACTGTAACCCCTAGATTTCACTGTACCTGAAGCCAGAATGCCCCCCTCGGGCTTCCCACTTATGACAGAGGGGAAAAGTCCTCTTTGGGCATAAGGCAGTTCAAGTTAGTTTCAGCCATCTATAACTTAAGAGTTTCCAAAATGAAAATATGGACATGTGATTTCACTCCATATCCTTCCACACTCCCTATCAAATACTGAGAAGGAATCCAAACTCTTTGGTGTAGCACGCAGGCCATCTGCCATCTAGACCCCATCTTCCATGGGTCAAGGGTAACTAAAGGATGAACCTCGGTCTTGTACACTGCATGCAAAGATGACTAGAAGATACTTCAAAGATGCTTGAAAAATGATGTCTTCCCATTTTTTCAATTCACTTCATCATTTGTACTTATAGCTCCCTCTTTTTTTTTTTTAAAGATTTTTTATTTATTTATTTGAGAGAGAGAGACAGTGAGAGAGAGCACGAGCGAGGAGAAGGTCAGAGAGCGAAGCAGACTCCCCATGGAGCTGGGAGCCTGATGTGGGACTCGATCCTGGGACTCCAGGATCACGCCCTGAGCCAAAGGCAGTCGTCCAACCAACTGCGCCACCCAGGCGTCCCTATAGCTCCCTCTTTATTCTCTATCCACCTACTACTCTCTGACCTGTTCCCCTTGCTGGGAGTGTCTCCTCCCATTATTTGCCTGGTGAATGTTCATCCTTGTATCTCAGCCCCAGCAGGCTCCCACAAGAGAACTCTCCTTCGCTCTTTTCCCATTGATGTGCTCACCTCCTGCTAGCTTCCTGAGGACCAATCTCAGAGAGGCAGTGCTGAAGTCCCTGTCGGCATGCCTGCCTCAGCACCCAGCCGGGGAGCTCCTAGCCTGCAGCCTGGCCTATTTATGTCAGCATCACCAGCATCTAACACAGTGCCTCCCAGCTAGTAAATCTGAAGCGAATATTTATTGAGGAATTGAAAGAATGAATTAGTGTAATTAACTTAAACTAATTGGAGGTATTTGAATACAGGGCAAGGTGAGAAAAGGAATGGAAATGGATACCAGTTGGTTTCCTTCCATCTGCAACCCAGTCAAAGACCTCTATTACTCAAAATGATTTGGCCTAAGAGAGGAGCATGGAGAAGACTAAATTCACAGAAGTATTAAAATATTTTCTTCCCACTGCCCCTATCCACACTTAATCCAAATATCGGTCCTTGTTTCAGTTCCTGTGAAGAGACATTTTGTTCAGGTGCTCCTATTGGAACTGAAAGTTAATGCAAAAATAGAGAATCTCAGCTCAATGTCACTAATCATCAGGGAAAAGCAAATCCAAACCATAAGGAGATATCACCTCACACTTGTCAGAATGGCCAAAATCAGAAACATAAGGAACAATAAGGGCTGGTGAGGATGTGCAGAAAAAGGACCCCTCATGCACTGTTGATAGGAATGCAAACTTGTGCAGCCACTGTGGAAAACAGTATGAAGGTGTCTCAAAAAATAGAATTACCATATGAGCCAGTAATTCTATTACAGGGTATACCTAAAGGATACAAAAATATTAATTCAAAGGGATACATGAAATCCATGTTTATTGCAGTGTTATTTACAATAGCGAAATTATGGAAGCAACCCAAGTGTTCATCCATAGATGAATGGATAAAGAAGTGGTATACATACAGTGTAATATTATTCAGCCACTAAAAAGGAATGAAATCTTACCATTAGCCACAACATGGATGGAGCTAAAGAGGATAATGCTAAGTGAAATAAGCCAGAAAGAGAAAGACAAATACCATATGATTTCATTCATAAGTAGAAGAAACAAAACAAATGAGCAAAGGAAAAAAAGGGTGGGGGGACAAACCAAGAAACAGACTCTTAACTATAGAGAACAAATTGACGGTTACCAGAGAGGAGGTGGATTCGGGAGACGGTTAAAATAGAGGAAGGAGATTAAGAGCGTACTTACCACGATGAGCACTGGGCAATGTATAGAATAGCTGTCACTATATTGTATACCTGAAACTAACATAACACTGTATGTCATATTAAAATTAAAATTTTGAAACTTAATTTAAAAAAAGATGTATGTAGATATACAGTGGAGTATTACTAAGACATTTAAAAAAAGAGTGAAATCTTGCCACTTGCAACAACGAGGATAGAGCTAGAGAGTACAATGCCACGTAAAATAAGTCAGTCAGAGAAAGGCCAATACCATATGATTTTAGTCGTATATGATGTTCAAAAAACAAAACAAATGAACAAAGAAAAAAAGAAACCAGCCGAAAAATAGATTCTTAACTATAGAGCACAAACTGATGGTTACCAAAGGGGAGGTTGGTAGGGGGATGGAGAAATGGTAGAGGTGATGGGGATTAAGAGTACACTCACCATGATAAGCACTGAG
Source organism: Neogale vison (assembly GCF_020171115.1). NCBI lineage: Eukaryota > Metazoa > Chordata > Mammalia > Carnivora > Mustelidae > Neogale > Neogale vison. The sequence continues at coordinate 82,092,090 of NC_058093.1, forward strand.
TAATGTATGGAATTGTTGAATTACTATACTGTACACATGAAACTAATACGATATTGTATGTTAGCTGTATTGGAACTAATTTTTTTTTCAAATAGAGAATCTCTAAAGAACTGGTTGGCTTTCTGGAAGAGCACTTCAATGTTGCTAAAGGGACAGTGTCACTGTCATGCTGGGTCTACTGAAACTTTTCCACTTGGTCTCATCTTTCACCACTGCAGGCCCAAATTTGCCAGGACACATAAGTTCCCAAAGCAAGAAGAGCCTCCATTTTGTGCATTATATTTGAAGGTGATTAGAAGAGACTAAGTCTTGAGAAAACACATCTGCCCACATTCTCAATGTGTTTCATTGCTCATTCTCGACAGGCAGCCACAGTGCAGCAGGACTGCACACAGCCCTACAGAGAGGGGCATTTAGTGATGGTCCCCCAGAACCCTCCATTCACGGCTGACTACAGTGCACCTTACATCCATTCTCTCCCTTTTCAGAAATTCCTTTGGGCTTCAGATGTGGTCTAAGTTGTCTATTTTCTGAGTTGTTGCTCTCTGCTAAAAAAGAAGGCAGGGTTCTGCATTATCTGCCTCCTTGTTTGCACCAGCATAGGTGCATACACAACCCCACAGTTTCCACCTGGAAAGCAGGTATTCAAGTCCGACTCTGCATCTGATCATAAAGGACCCGTTTCTACCCTCGCTGCTCAAGGCCATTTATTGCAAGAGACATGAGTTTCTAGCAGCTGAAGAAAAGAGAATGACATCCGTGAGAAGCAGAGAATCAGTCCCTTCCATGTCAGTAAGCATTATTAAAATTTAAAGCACATGGTAGATGAGAAATCTGGAAAATCATCTTACAAAGAGGGGGAAATTCTAGGCAGCTGCAATGGAAGCAAAAATACTCCAGATCTAAGTGCAACAGGAAGCAAAAGCTCTTACCCTCCCATTACTGATCTGAAGACTCTCCTTTCCTTATAATTACAACGAAATTCAGGTTAGTCTTCATTCTTCAAGAGGGGTTAAGTTTGCCCACATGCTATTTATTTTTTTTACAGAAGACTCAAAAGGTTAAAATATATGGATTAGGTTTTAAGGACATTTTCATTTTGGAAAATATAGGTAATTATAATGGTTAATTACAGGTCTGGGAAGAAATTCTTGATCCTTTGCCAAAACGTAGGCATTCCACTGTACCTGGCAAATAGTAACTTGGGGAATAGTGGTGATGTTCTAGACCCAAGCACTGCCTTAACTGTCCAACTCCTGGAAAGGGAGCTGAACCTCACCCCATTCCCCAAAGCAGGTAGTGCTGTTCTCTCCCTCTCCCCTGCCTCCTCTGTACACATAAAGACAAATGTGTCCTTTTTTTTTTTTTTTTTTTAAGTGCCAGAGAAAAACCAACCCTTTTCCCTCCCCCTTTCCTGTAGCTGTTCTGGAAAGAGAACAAACAAACAAGCTTTGATTTCTCCATTTGATAATCAGAAAAGGAAAAATTTCAATTTCTGTACAGACCCAGTCTAATTGCTTTCACTGAATTCGTTGGGCATTTCAGTCCAAGAAAATAAATCTCTTCAATTGCCTGGCTGAGAGAGAAGACCAGTTAAGTCCCCAAATTGTTAACCAGCAGGTCACCAAGGTAGCCCTATGCAGACATGACTGATATTAGGACTCTGTTGCTAGTTATCCAAATTGCCAATTTCTTTTGCACGTCAGGGCTTATCTCTGATGAAGCCTGTTGAACTCAGATAAATCCAATATGTCCTTGCTGGGTTTGTCCTCCTGGGGGATTGGGGAAAGAAATGTGCCTTTCAGATGCTTCTGCTCTGAATGTTGCATGCAGAGAGGGCCAGGGAGATCAGTCAGTTGGGTTTATGCAGGAGGAATAAAATGAGGTATTTATTCATATTTTGCCACCTAGAATGCCATGAGCTCTCCTTCAGAGAGCAGAGGAATCAAAAGAGAAGCAAAACGGAGAGAAAATTAAAGAATGGGTCCCTAGGAAGCCACTTGAAGGTAGAGAAGGTCGCTGTATTTGCACCTGGACAGAGCTATATAAGGGGTGAGGGAAGTCCCTTAGTCTCCTCACAGAAATCCATAGTGACACCTGGAGAGAGGCTGTTCTCTTTGTGCTCTTCCCAGCACCCAACTTTGGCAAGTGCCATGTCAAGTGGAATGTTTGTCCGGCTAACACCAGTGTCTGGGACCAATGTTGGACCTTTACCCAGAACAAAGCAGATGATGGAGATGTCACACTCTGGCACAAAGGACTTGAAGGAGACATGTCCCCCAGACTTCTCAGTTCCCATGACAAGTGAACACAATCATCTAGGAATTCCTATGGGGAATGTCATCTTGGGTTTTCTACATCCATGGGCAAATATCCAAGAGTTTGTGATCAAAATGTTTCGTCTTCAGTTTATGTCACAAATGGAAATGCCTGCTACTTCAGTGAATCAAAATGGACCCCACATATATCTTGCCAATTTCTTCAGTAAGTAAAATGCAAATATCTTATCATTGAGGTGCTGTCAAAAAATGAAAATTCTAGTATGGGTGCTTCGATAGAGTTGTTCATACATTTAGTCATACATTTAGATTGTTTAGTTCATACATTTAGTTAACAAATATTCAATGGGTTTCCATTTTATGCTGGGAACTGCCGTGGGAATACAAGTAGGAATAACCCACAGCTTCTATCCCCAAGAAGCTTATGGGGTAGAAGAAATGAGAATTTAATGTCATGTTTGCTATAATATGGATTATTTATTTATTTATTTATTTTTTTGGTGAGTATCACTGGGCCGTAAAGGAAGATTCAAAGACTGTCTATGGGAGTTGGAAAGTCTTCACAAAAGAAATGGCATTTAATTTAAATCCTTAAAGATGAATACATGTTTTATAGATCGAGAAAGAAGTGCCAGGTCAGAAAACACAACATAAGCAGGGAAACTCAGTTATATTATTTACTGATGTACATATTTAGGTCCTAGGACCTAATCATTACCACCGTTACCTAAAATCAAATGCATCAAGGCTTTAAATAGAAAAGTTCTAAATTTGTTCAAAGTATACTCAGTTCATCGTAGCTTGCCAAACTGATCCTTCCTATGGTGTTATGCAGCTCATGGAAGGTTCTGACGCACAATGCCTTAGTGAGATTAGTTCTCTTTCATTCTAGTTTCCCTGTATGGCTTCCTTTAGTCCTCTGTTATTTGGGGTCTCTTGAAACCGAACTGACTTTAATCTTTGGACTGTACATGCAGCAATACACATGATTATCAAATCTCTTTGATGTGAAACTAACAGATGTCGAGTTTAATTTTGTGGTACTTTGATAAAAGGATTAAGGGAATGCTCATGAAAGCAATCACCTTACTTAAGAAACTGAATTTTAACAATTATCAATGAGGCCAAAGATGTGGTTAAGTTCAGCCTAATAAAAAATGATCACATTACAAAACGAACACTCAGATTGGACAGTTTCTGACCCAAAACTCACTTACTGACCTATTAAAACTTGAGGCAATATTCAAGGTGAGTCAGCTGGTACAGAAAATTTTTAGTACTTTCACATAATTTAAAAAGCACTTGCTGGGCTTGGGATAATAATAAACTTTGGAAATTGAATAGTAGCGATGATTGTACTGTAGATGTAATTAATGTTACTAAATTGTACACTTTAAAATGGTCAATTTCTTGTTATGCATATTTTACCACAATAAAAAGTATCCCCAAAGCACTCACTGGAATATTTTCTTTGTAAACCAGATATTAACATTCAAAATTTTTTATTCTTACCATTTCCTTGAAAATATCCTGAAAGATCATCACAGACTCTCTAGTTAAAGCCATTGCCTCATATCTAGGCAAAACCATATGTAAAATGTTAGCAGTATAAGAAAAAAAATGTTAGCAGTATTCTTAAAGAATTCTAGAGGAGGTCATGCCACAACATTTCTATACCTTCCTCTTAAACTAACGAAGTAGCAGCATTACACCAGGCTATCTATCGATTTGAGTATCTACTACCCTTCTGTAGACATTCTGAAATGATTCCAGTTCCTACAGTTTTTATGTGTGGCCAAAATTTGTGCATAGTTAAGTTGTTCTGACACTAACTAAATTTTATACAAGATTTGAATCAAGTTGTTGAAAGATTTAGAAACTCCAGCGATTTATGGTATAGTCAGTAACACCGAACCAAGATGCTGACTGCTGTCGGCATGAGTTTCACAAACACGATTTAGGGCCACAGAATCGGGTCTCAAGGAGGGTGAAAAGCAGTGAGTAAAATTCAGAAGGTACAGTATGGTGAAGTGTTCCTTGGAAGAGCTGGCATTTTTAAGGAGGAGATACAGCAATTGAAAATGATTAAGCCATTTCTAATAAAATAGGAAAATAATCAATTCAACCTTAGAAATTCTATCCATACCTAAGGGAAAATGAGAGATATTTTACCCTAATATTACTATGCATATAGTACAATTAGGATCATAGGAGATGTGATTGCAGAGTAAGAAGAATAATTTCATACCTAATTCTTATTTATAATAAAACTGTACACTTAAGGAAATTATAACTTCCCACGTTAACAAAAGTATTTCTAAAAATGTATTTGGGGTCTGGAAAACAACCAGAATTTCCATTAGCAAGGCCATGTTTTTCCTATTAAGTTAAGTAGATTTCATTTTTAAGCTCTGCAAGGATTTTCTCACCATTAAACTTGCTTTCCCCTGGACTGTGACCTAAAACGATAGAACTCAACACTTGATAGAAAAGGAGCACAGAGTCTGACCTCTCTGTGGGACTATTCAGAGCAGCAAAACATGGACAGGTAAAGAAGAGTCCGTGAAGTACTTTCATACCTGGAAATCACTGCTAATTAATGCTCATTAAAAAAGAGAAGCTTGACAGAGGTAATTGTAGACTGCAGTTCAGAGGCCCTGGGTTTGAGAACCACACTTAGACTCCAAGCCATGGGATATTAGAACATCCACTCTCTGATACCTTGCAGGGTTCCCGGGACCATCAGCTTACAAGAAAGCACTTAATAAATGGAATAGCACTGACGAAGGGACATGTCTACCGATAATAAAGACCAATAGCAGCTTTAGACATTGGTCCAAGACGTTGGCCCACAGCATTAGACATTAAGTCATTCATGCTCCTGTTCTCCTGGATGACAAGATTATATCTTCCTTTTCTCTTCCCCTCAAACTTCTACCATTCTCTACCCTAGCGTCACTCTCTGTTCGTGATCTGTTTTCTCACTGCACTGAGAAATCTGAAGAAATCAGGAAAGAACTTCCACACACTCTCCCATCGCCTCTACCCACCAGCTAGACTCTGCGCTGCCTTGACCCCACTCTTGGTCTCACACTTATACCTTATCCATCTATAAAGCTTCAAAATACATCCAGATCCTGACCTCTTCTCAGGACTCCAGTGCCCCCTCACCTCTTACCTGGAATATTGCAATAACCTCCCACCAGTTCTCCCTGCTTCCTCTCTGGCCCCTCTGGTTTCTTCTCAACACAAAAGGCAGTGATTCTTATAAAGGATACATCGCTTAAAGTCCTCCCCTCTGTTTAGAACCTTCTGTGGCTCTCTTTCTCACTCAGAGTAAAATCCAGACGTGTTGCAAAAGCTCCCATTACTTTTCTGATCTTATATAATCTCCTGTCACTCTCCCCTGATTGCACCACTGCTTGCTGTCTCTCAAAGCTGCCAAAAACTCCTGCCTCAGAACGTTTGCACTTGCTCCTTCCTCCGTGAGGCATGCTCTTTCCCAGAGATCCACACAGTTTGCTCCTCACCTCTACCAAGTATTTGTTCAGTCCCCTTTCCAGTGATGTCTTTTCTGACGTTATTTAAAACTGCAAATCTCTCCCCATTCCCCTGCTCTGCTTTATTTCTAGGTATACCTCATATTACTTACTTTTCACCTTCTAATATACAGGATCATTTACAGATTTATTTTGCTTATAGTCTGTCTCCCCTTATCCTGCATATAATATAAGCTTCTCAAGGGTATGGAGTCTGTTTCCTGCTACATACCTGGCACTTAAACAGTATTTGGCACTTTGTAGTCTCTGCTTGATAAATATGTATTGAATTAATAAATTATTGAATCACAGATATCAGCCATAAATTTCAGATATCTGGTCAATTCTCTTATTTTGAGGTAGGTAAAAAGACAGAATTCCTGTATTCTAGAAGGCATAACTGACCTCAAGAGGGTACTCCTACTTCTAAAGGAGCACAGCTGATGTGGGTGGGGGGCTTGAGAGAGTGGGGGGGTGTCCTCCTCAAACAGAGGAAATTCAGAAATGCAGTACAAGGAAGCTTAATCATGCACATGAGCATAAACTCTCCTGCCGCTGATTGGGGTTAAGCCTGATATGAAGCCAATCCAGAATTCTTTCAAATATCAATTTTTATTTTTTAAACAAATTTTAAAGATTTTATTTATTTATTTGAAGGAAAGCAAGTGAGAGAGCACAAACAGGGGAAGGGGCAGAGGGAGAGGGAGGAGCAGACTCCCAGCTGAGCAGGGGGCTGCTTTCAGGACCTTGAGATCATGATCTGAGCCAAACTAAGCCACCCAGGTGCCAAATATTAATTTTTAAATGGAGGTCTATTCTAGCCCACCAGGCACTGGGCATCCTTTGGTAAGATATTTTTTAATTCCCATACTGTTACTGCCAAACATTTACAGTGATCAGTTTGTAAAGACAAGGTTTCTGATGGTTCACCAGTTTCCCGAAGGTCCCAAGCATCTCCGATGGTCTCTGCTTCATTCACCCTCCTCTTCTCCTCAGGCTACCCACTCCAGATTTCCAGCTGCTTCTCTGATACCAAACCAGTCATAGCCTGAGTATGTTCTCCGATGATACTGACTCTTGAGTTGAAGGAGCCCCAGTTCCACACTCGCTCGGCCTCCCAGCCGTGTAACCCAACACAAACTTCTCGACGACACCCCCAAGGTTCCTGAGAGAGCAGGTTTCAGTCAAGTCAATGATCAAATATCTTCCTCAAATAGCCCAAGATCATCAGAAAAACTGTCTGCTGAGAACCAGTATGCCCAAATAGAATCACTCTCTTACAAAAATCAACTCATCGTGCAATCGGTATTTTATGTGTCTCTATATTCTCTGTAAGACACCGTGGTAAATACTGTGGGGAAAACCAAGCATAGGCACAAGATTCTTACATGAGGCAATAGGACACACATACGCTGCAAGACAAACCAATAATATAGAGGTGAGGAGAGCAAGTCTGAGGGATGGAGGCGGCTGCATCTCTCTCTATGGGGCTCGTCCCACATGGTCTCGTGTTGCAGCCGTGGGGTGAGCTGAGGAGCTATGAAACCCAGAAGAGCTGCCAGCTTATTAAATTAAGTTGCTGAATGCAAGACTTCCCTTCTACCTTCTGCAAAAGGTTCTGTACCACTGAAAATAACCACTCATCCATAATGGTATCCATAGTGTATCTTGCAGATAATAGGCTTTCAAATAATAGTTGTTGATAAGTTAGTGACTACTAGAAAAAGTAGAGAAGAACGAAGCTCAACTGACTACTTAAAAACAAGAGAACTAAAGCAAAGCGACTGCACAAGTACTATTACTGAAAGTTTGATCATAGAAGCTCCCTGGATTCTGCCTATGAATTAGGTCCAGCTAGGGGAGTCATTTCCAAGAATGGGTAAAACAGGCATCACCAGCTTCAGAAGGTGCACAGTACATGTAGACAGGAGCGGGGTGCTACCAGATCCCCTGGGTCCCGCCCAGGGCCTGGCACACGGGAGGCTTTGGGCATGTGTGAAGAATGGAGGCCGAGGCCGAGGGAGGCTCCGGGGCAAGAATAAGACCGAGCCAGTGAGCAAAGATGAGGGTGGGAAGACTGGAAGCACAAGAGGGACCCCAGCAGAGCTCCCTTGCTTGGCTTTTCTACACTCACATTCTTGCATGACCCGTGAGAGCCACTGTGCCTTCAAGGTCAGAGCATTAAAGAAAGAGCCTGGGAAAGAGCCTGAGAACCCTGCTCTCACCTCCTGCTGGGCTCCTCAAAGTCTGAGAGAGCAGCTCAAAGTCTGATGGTATCCACTGCAGCCTAGGACTTGGCTAGAAACTGCAGCTTTCGGGGCGCCTGCATGGCTCAGTGGGTTGAGACCTCGGCCTTCGGTTCAGGTTGTGATCCCAGGGTCCTGGGATCGAGCCCCGCATCGGGCTCTCTGCTCAGCGGGGAGTCTGCTTTCTCCTGTCTCTCTCTGCCTGCCTCTCTGCCTACTTGTGATTTCTGTCTGTCAAATAAATAAATAAAATCTTAAAAAAAAAAGAAAGAAAGAAAGAAAGAAACTGCAGCTTTCTCAAGTCCTTAAGCAAAGGAGGCAGATTCCTGCATGTCCCCATGCACCAAAACTTACACCAGACCCAAGAGCCCCCATGTTTCAGCATACTTCCCCAAAAAAGGAAAAAAGAAAGAAAGAAACAGCAAATCATCTACTTTGCCACAGAAAAATCAGTTGCCTAAATCGAAGCAGAATAGACTCCTCATCTTTCCTGTAGGCAAAGCTGTAAACAAGGGGCCACCATTTCTCTTAGCAGCAGTGGTCTAAAACCTGGTTAAAACAGTGGAATCCTAGAGTAGATGGCTCTTACCCGCATGACCACGCATAGGAGAGGTCTGATTTAATGCCCCCTCCTGGCATCAGTGTGACAAAGGAGATGGTAGGTAAGGACAGTTTGCACAAAACCAACAGAGTAAGTAAGCACGCACAGCGGACAGTTTGCATAAAACCAAGAGAAGAACACACAAGCTTTGGACTGTTCTGTATTTAATTAAATGAATTTACTCAGTATTGCACCTATCAAACAAGGATATTAAATATTAGAGACAGTAACACTGGTTACACAGAGGCTCTACTGTCACTTCTAAGGGTTTCAGATTTCAGTTCTGCTCCTGACAAGCTGTGAGAACTTGGATCAAGTTTGCTTACCACAAGGAGATACTGCATATAAGGCCCGTAGGACAGTAGGTAGGACACAGTAAGTGGAGTCATGTACAATTATTAGACCCTTTACATATGAATGGCATCTGAGACTAATACATGTTTACACTGCATTTAAATTAGTTGCACTTACTTCTTATAACAATATTGCCCAGTAGTTGGATTAGCAGCCTTTAAAGATGGGTGTGTAGGTTCCAAGGCCCCAAAGCTTTGTTCTCTCCCCATTCCTATAATGGTTTTTCCAGATTAGAAGGGCTGCATGAAACATGGGGGCTTAAGTGGGTAGGAGAAGAATCCATGAAACAAGATGGGATAGGGAGGGAGACAAACCATAAGTGACTCTTAATCTCACGAAACAAACTGTGGGTTGCTGGGGGGAGGGGGGTTGGGAGAAGGGGGGTAGGGTTATGGACATTGGGGAGGGTATATGCTTTTGGGTAAATTGGAAGGGGAGATGAACCATGAGAGACTATGGACTCTGAAAAACAATCAGGGGTTTGCAGTGGCGGGGGGGTGGGAGGTTGGGGTGCCAGGTGGTGGGTATTATAGAGGGCACAGCTTGCATGGAGCACTGGGTGTGGTGAAAAAAATAATGAATACTGTTTTTCTGAAAATAAATAAATTGGAAAAAAAAAAAAAAAAAAGAAGGGCTGCATGAACTGAGGAGAAGGTTCAAGGCAGTGGAGGAAAAAGCCCTGGGGTGGGTGGGGGGGCTGGTGAAGACCCACTACCTCTATTTATTTTGCTAGTATTCACATGAAAGACAGGGCATACAACTACATTGCATAATGTGAGCTCACAGCCAGAAAGCTCTTCAGTGTTGTGATGTTAAGGAGAGCTGTTTCTTCCCTGTGGGTTTTGGATCCCAAATCCAGAGTCCGTCTGTAGGGCTGTTTTCCCAAGGCCTCCAAAAAACAGACCCAGGGCAAGCCACACACTAGGGCAGGCGGAGCTCAACCTCAGTATCTGTTGTTTCAGCCCTGAGGGGATTTCCATGCCTGAAAGCAGCCCTTTTGTGTTTTTGCAGCTCTGTCCAGGGTCACATTTGTTTAGGTGTGCTCAATATCTCCAGCTCAGCTGCCTCCTCTCAGACTAAAATAACACTAGGCTTCTGCACTAAGAAAACGCTGTCACTGTAATTTTGCAGTGGAAGCGTTTTTGGAACTAAACACCCAGTTCCACATGCTTTGCATGTTTATGACATTGTTCTCATTGGTAATATCCTATATAATGCTCTCGTATCTCAGAGCAAGGGCTTCCCATCTGCCCAGTCACACTCTCTTGTTGGGGTCCCCCTCGCCACCTGCCAAAGCTAATTCCTTGCCTCTCGGCAACAATAGTAATAGTAATAATAACAACAGCAATAATAGTAACAAAATGGTCCCTTCAGGGCCCTTGGGAGGAAATTTCAGTGTGTTGGATCCATTACAACCATGAGACTGAAAGAGAGCATGGGGCAAGAGGCAGGGAAACAAAAGAGCGTAAGAAAACAAACAAGAGAACTCCACCTTCCCGATCCTGGTTAGAAAAGATACAATCTACATCTCATTTGAGATTGTTGGGACTCTGGAGTCAAAGAACACATACGGATTTTCTGGGCTTGATGTTTCTCATGCCCAGACAGAGAGCAGGCCCCCATTTCAGCAGGTGCCCCAAACCCAGGACTCCTCATTTCTCCTAATCAACAAACCTTCAGAGGAAAAGAAACCTCTCACTCAACTTTCTCCCCACTCACAGACACCTCTACCTCCAATAGCTCCAGGACTCAGCCTTGCAAGTCTCAGAAAAATTCAGTTTGATACCACCTCTATGTAAAAAATACACGCAAATACACACGCTAAATACACGGGCACTTATGTACAAGGTTCATTCACACTGATGAAAAATTCTCAAGAAATCAAGGCGAGTGCTGTTTTGACCACCTCCAAAATAAATCCACACCTATCCCATCCCCATTTAAAAAAAAAGATGTGCAAAGGACCCCTCTGATGCTAATCTAAAGCAAACCGTAAATTCAGTCTGGAAAACAGCTCTCTAATGGGTCATAAACACTCCCCCCAAGTCTCTCTAGACCCTTGAAGCCTCCAGTTGGCATGGACCAACCTGAATATCCAAACTTCCCGGAGACTTTGGCAGAGTGCCAGAAATAAGGAAGCTCTTCATTATTTCCTCTTTGGTCATCCCAGCACTTGCTAAAAAGAAAAAACAAATGTATATACAGTATTTTTTAAACATGTCTATGTCATGCAATCAAATTTGATCCTAAAATATTAACCTCCTATAATAAAAGTCTCATGTGTGCCACCTTTCCATTAAGCAGATGTTAACCATCTTCCCCTTGACACGACTGTGTAAAGAACCTCACTATGGATCTGACCTTGCAATTCTCAGCAGAATCTCCTAAGTGGAATAAGAAATTTAATACAGATCATTTCCCTTAAGAGCCTGAGACTCAGAAAGCAAGCAAGAAAAAGGAGATTATCAGGGATGGATTTTCCATTCAATATAGTATTACTCAACATTTAACATCCTTTGGGCATCCACTACTTGCTGGGCTCTAGGTAGGACTCAGATAGCCCCTTCATTCCCAAGCCAGTGGAGCACTCAGGATCTGGGGGTCACCACTGCTCGCCAGCAAATAAAAGTCACACTTCCACTGTGTACTTGCAGTGCTGTTGACCAAAACAACACGATGAATCATAATCACAAAACTCTTCATACACCAAAGAGCTGAGCATAATTGTGAGACTTCCCCCCACCCCCTGTACCTTTTTCCAACCTATGTATTTAAGTAAAAAAAACCAGTATATTTGATTTCTGAAAAAACATGACATGAGCACTGCCTGCCCATTATTGGGATTCCTGTAATACATTTAAGAAAAGATGCTGGTCTTTTAGCCTAGAGGGATACTTAGTCTCAATATTGGCTAGAGAAATTCTAAATTTCCCCAGAAAGTTCATTCAATACTTTGCCCTTTAAAGCAACATGAATCAAGTATCATGCAGTTCATTTCTGCATCGGAGCAGGAAGGGACCATGAAAAAAATCTCTTTAAAAATCCTACAGAGTAAATATATGGACTTGAAAATAATTTCCCAAAGCATTTTCTAAATTCGATTTCTTTGATGAGAACAACAAAGAAACTGGGACCCCAATTAATCCCTTTTGCACTGTGCTGTAGAATTAAACATCAATTTAAATGTTGTTACACAATTAAAAGTTACATAAAGAACTGATGTTTCAAATATACAGCTAAAGCAATAAATACCCTGCAGAGGAAAAAAAAAACTGCTTTGGCCTTACACTGGTGTGGTTTCTACCATCACACCTCCGCATAAACCATTTGGGCTGAGGTGACCAATGGCCTCCATGCTGTTCAATCCACCTGAGGAGTTCATTCCTCAACTGATTTGACTTACCGCAACATTCACCACAGTTGAGTACTCTGCTTCTAGAACGGCTCTTCCCTTGGACACCATGGCATCATGGCATTGCAGTGTCCTTGCTGTCCTTCTACCTCTCTTCCAATCCTTTGTGGCCTCCTGTTCCAACTTCTGCCTGCCTGACAGCAAAATGTAGCACCTCCCCAGGGGTAGTCTTGGAATCTGTCGTCTTCCAATTCTGTGCTCTCGCCCAAAGTGACCTCAGGCACTCCCACTTCCTTAACTACCACACCAGCAACTCCCAAATTTATAACATCAGCCCAGACCTATTTTTTAACTCCAGACTCATTAATTTAATTATCCACTGTCATCACTAAGGCTGGCTCACAAGCATCTGAAAATTACCTTGTCTGTAGCTGGCTTCTTGATCTCCAGGCAATGGCCCCTCCATCCACACAACTGAACTCTGGGGAGTCATCCTCAACACCTCCTCTCCGATAGCCCACCCACCCTTTGTCTTCTCTCCTAAGGGCACACTCTCTCTCCCTGGACCACTGCATCAGTCTCCAGAACCTTTGTCATTGTCTCAATCCTGTCCTTGCCCATCCTTTCTCTAGCAACCTCTAGAGAGAGCTCTTCAAAGTTCAAATCTGACCATGTGATTCCCCATTTTGTCTTAAAACCCTCCAAAGGTTTACACCAAGGATTTAAATCAAAGTCTATGATCTTGAAAAATGACAATATAAACTAGGTAAGAATTTTTTTCTTTCTCATTGATGTAGAGTTCTGTGAATGTTGCCCCTATGCAACTCCTACCCTGAACAAGATATGAAACATTTCTAAAACTCCAGGAAGTCCCATGCCTCTGCCCTGACCCACCCTCTCATGAGGTAAACAGTCTTCTGGACTTTATTATAGTGAATGAGTTTTGTCTGTTCTTGATCATCATATAAATTGGCTTATAGAAATGAATACATTTTTAATGAAACCAAACTCTTCAAATGCTCCTGCAAATTAATGATTAAACCAGCCCTAAGTTTAATAACATCCTAGAGTCATCTGAAATCAGGTGTTCAGGTCTCAACTCCCCAGAAGAGTTTGTTAATTAACAAGTAAGAACAAAATCCCCGTAACAGTGCAGATTAAGTTGTTCCCATGAATTTTCCCTAAATATTTAAGAGGACACAGGGACTACTACTTCTGCTTACAGACTTTGAACCAATCTGGAGAACTAATCTTCCAGGCAAATTCAAGGAAAGGACTCTTTCGATTCAAACAAAGCCTTCAAGGTGACAAAGAAGTGACAGCATGAGCAAAGTATATAGTTACCGACTTAATAGAGGAATGAGACTTTATGAGGATTAAGGTCTTACCAGGAGAGTTGAGTTGCAAGTATTAGGAATTAATGATGGGCTGTGGGGGACCAGCTTAAAGCTGGATAAAGCCTCACCTGCACCCATTCACCATTATAACCTCACCCTGGAAGAAGGCCATCGAGTCTCTATTTTCAAAGTACAGTCCCTGATTATGTCCCTCTGTCCAGAATAAGGGCCAGTTCCAATAAAGAGCCGAGGGAAGTCCAGCCCCTGGAATGCATCAGCCGTTCCTGAGAGCTTACTCTGTTACCTGAAATCCAGACAGACATCCCCCCAGGGTTTGGAATTTCTGAGCCTATGTTGGGCCGGGGGCATAGGGCTTGGTGGGGGTGGGGGGTAGGGGTGGACAGAAGCAGGATCCCAGGGACTTATTCTGCTCCCTTGATGGTCGAATACCCCCTCCCTAGCATCAAGAAAAGAAATCCTAAATCTAAAATTAGAATCAACTGGGAGATTTTACCAAAGTCTGGAAGAATTCACAAAACAGGTCTCACTAAGCATCTCTGTTCCTAGAGAGTCTTGCTCTCTGCACCCTTTGGCAACACAGTTAGACATCTGCTAAGCATACTGGCTGGTGACACTTGTTGATGCTGGCTGGCCACGTGGCAGGCATGGTTTTTGATGGTGCAATTCCTGGTACACGTAAGGCACTTAAAAAATATTGGGACTGTTCCCATGAAGGAATTCCTACAAACCATAGTTTTGCTTCCTAAACATAAAAGAGAAAAAGAACTGCTCATTATTCAGTTGAAGTCTTGGGAGGGTGGAGGGTGGTAGAGGATAAGGAAATAATCTTGGTAAAATCACCATGAGCCCATTCTCTTTTTGATGAGCAGAAGACTTCCCAGAGGATGAAAAATATATATTTCTTTAAAATACGTTATGTCATATAGCATAAACCTACTTTCTCTTCCTTTATCTGCCTAAATTTTCCTTGAACCCTATGCTAGTAAATTTCATCCAGCCTGGTTGAAGATGCATGGAAAAAGCCTCCCAGGATCCTTTGCTAAATAAAGTAATGATTGGGAGGTGGGGTGGGGGTCCCAGGCAGGGCAGACATACTCAGCTATGTTCTTCAGCAAGGCCACCTAAGACAGGATCCCAACCCTCAGTTGCCCTCACACAACCCAAAATCAGCCCAGTGAGGAGGAAAACCATGGTGTGGAGATAGGAGGAATACACACTTTAAGGTTTTTAACTTGTACAATTCCAATAGACCCTTGACTGATAGTTCACTAGTTGACTCACATTTTTATGTTTGTTCTTCATAAGATATTCTTGGGTTTGCAGAGGAATGTAGAAGCATTTACATTGGACAGGGACCCTGGAACCAACTGGAAACTCCTATAAGGCACCCCAGTCTTAGCTGCAGTTCTCTGTGTCAGTCCCCTGGTGTATGGAACACCAAAATTTTTGTTATATATTTAAGGCGTGAGAGAAGAACCTATTTTGTAGAGTGTGAATAATTCCTGGACTTAATTTCTTGGCAGCTCATCCTCTTCCCCCCACAATCCAAATTGTCTACATTGTACCCCTCTTTCCCTCCTACTTTGGTGAGACTATGGCCTCCTCCCTGTCTGGGTTCATGCTCCATCTGCTCCCACTTCCTCAAGAACCTCAACCCTCTTCCAGCTGTATCTTCTCAACCCCATTGATGGTTTTTCCCTTTCCTCCATGGATAAGTACATTTATACCTTCCCCATCTAAACAAACACCAGCCAGCCAACAGAAGATTCATCCCTTATTTTCACAAATTTAGCTTCTCAGTGTCACCAACTCCCTGTCCTCACTCCTCCTCAGTTCCACCTTTTTATGGGATCAATGGCATCAAAGACCAGGGACCATCACTTCTCCTCAGAGCTTTGTCCTGTTGTGGCCCTTCTGCCTCCACCCTCTTCAAGTTGTCTTCCTGTCTTTGGGCACTTCACAATGCATACCATTTTTACCACACTCCCATTTCTCTAGAGGCTGGTCCCAGCAGGAGTGGGCCTTTGTTAGCCATGTTTGTACTCTATTGCATCATGGATACATTCCCCAGATAGAAAGAGAAACTAGGTTAACTCTCCCACAAAACTGGCCCTGGGGGTGAGGAGCAGTTAATCAGATTGGTGATCTCCTCTCTAGGGGAGGTTTAATTAACCTTGGGAGCTATGGGTTTCTCAAGTGCACAGAAGAGCAGAAGAAGATTGTGTTTATATAGAAAAAACAAACAGCCTTGCTGAGATACCAGAAACTATGAGTGACAGAGTCCTGCTGGACTCCTTGCAATTTTGTGGTCCCTAGCTCCACCTCCTTGAATGCCTCCTCTCTTATGGTTTCCCCTTTCCCCTAATGGCAGGTGTCAAAGGATCCCACTCTCAGCTCTCTTCTGAGTCTGTATACTCTCTCCTGGTGATTTCCTCTATACACTCAGCTTAGGCTGCCACCTCTGGACAGATAACTCTGAAATCTGTCACCCAGCTAGACCTCTTTTCTGAGTTCCTGACCTATACACCCTGAAACACTGCTCATCTCTGGGGCAGGGGGAAGCAGGGGAATATCCCATAGGCCCCTTAAAATTAATAATTATAAAACTGAGCTCAAACTTATGGCTTTTCTCAGTTTTTCTAGACTGATGAATCACTTCCATCGTCCACCCAGTCACTAAGCCAACAAGAGGGGGCAACCACTTCTCCCTCTGAATCACCCTCTACAATTGACTCAATCCCTGTCTTTTAGTAATTCCATACCCTTAGCATTTCTTCCAATAACCTCTCCCTCCATTCTGACTTCACTGTATTTTAGATTCCCATACTTCATTCTATTTGGACTTCTTGTCTCCCAATATCCCTTTTATACTCTACCTGGTTGGATTATACCCTGATTCCTTAGGTAAAGTCCAAATTCCTTGAAAAAAACCTCCAAGAACCCTAATGATGATTTGACTCCTGCCTACTTTGTCAGCTACATCTTTTATCACCTTCCAGTGGGCACCTAAACTCTGTCAAACTGAGTAACTTGCAGTTTCCTGAAGTCCAAACTTCCCCCAACCACTGAGCCTTCACACCCAATGCCCCCTGCCCTGCAAAGCCTGTCCACATTTCTTTAAAGCCTAACAACTAGGGACGCCTGGGTGGTTCAGTTGGTTAAGCAGCTGCCTTCGGCTCAGGTCATAATCCCAGTGTCCTGGAATCGAGTCCCACATCAGGCTCCTTGCTCGGCAGGGAGCCTGCTTCTCCCTCTGCTTCTGCCTGCCTCTCTGTCTGCCTGTGCTCTCTCCCTCTCTCTCTGACAAATAAATAAATAAAGCCTAACAACTAATTAAGTTCAGCACCACCTCTTCCAGGAAGACTTCTTCGAATGTTGCTTAATATCCACCTACTTGTGCTGTGGGATTAGGTTTACAGCCTCTGGGCTCCCACAGTTCATTGTGCATAACTTTTCCATAGGCCTTTGGTAATCTGTAATGGTAATCTGGTGCTCTATCTGTAACTTGTCCACAACACTGTAAGTTCCTTAAGGGAAGAAACAATGTCTTTCTTATATTTGTATTCACAGTGCTGCCATTCAAGACACATTTTCTGGGTATCTTGTTCTAGAGCACCCATCAGGGAATCAGTGAGAGATTTAAAAAAAAAAAAAGAGAGAGAGAGAGGGAGAGAGAGAGAGAGAAAGACTCTCCAGAACCAGAATACATTGTCCTCTTTCTGTTACAGCTTTGAAATGAAGATGGAAAAGATGAGGGTATGTTTTTTGCCATTGTTTTTGATAAAGCTATGGGGTTTTTTCTTTCCCCTGCTTGAGATATCTCAAGGGGGTAGTTCTCTAGATACATTTATTTCAAGAGTGGTCTTGTCCTACATGCACAGTGCTGGCCCAAGGCTGCAAAACTTGGTTCAGCAGAAAGTGCTGGTCACCACCTAGTAAAGGTTCTGTTTAACTCAGAAAGGACAAAGTCCCTTCCCTCAAGAAAAAGGAACCCAAGATCTTAAAGAGTTGTTGGAATGGAGCCATATATCTCTTGTCAGAGTATCCTAAGGTGGCCCCATCCGTTTTAATGCCCCATGTAATCTCTTTCCCTTACTGTGGGCAGGACTACTAGTGGTGTCATATTAACAAATATGACAAAGATGCTGGGATGTCTTTTTAGTAAAATGTATCTCTTGCTGGCTTTGAAGAAACACATTGAAAAGTTGGGAGGCCCAAGTAATAAGGAACTGAAGGTTGCCTCCAAAGCAGGTAGGAACTGAAGTTCTCGGTCCAAAAATTCTGAAAAACCTGAATTATGGTGAGCTTAGAAGTGGATCTCTCCCCAGCTGAGCCTTCTGATAAGATTCCAGCCCTGCTGAACAATCAAAAGCCGCCTCATAAGAGATCCTGAAACCCTTCCAAGTCATACCCCACAGAAAATGATTGAAGTCACCCACATGTAGCAGATGGTTATGAATTGAAGGATAACTAATACAATATTCTTTATCGTTACTGAAATACAGATACCTGGGGGGGAAAATTCCATTTATTAACAGGTTGAATAGAATGCCGTCATCAAATAAATGTTTAACTAAAATTGAAATACCCTCTAAAGGGCGCCTGGGTGGCTCAGTGGGTTAAGCCGCTGCCTTCGGCTCAGGTCATGATCTCAGGGTCCTGGGATCGAGGCCCGCATCGGACTCTCTGCTCAGCAGGGAGCCTGCTTCCTCCTCTCTCTCTGCCTGCCTCTCAGCCTGCTTGTGATCTCTCTCTGTCAAATAAATAAATAAAATCTTTAAAAAAAAAAAAAAAAAAGAAATACCCTCTAAAAACAAGCTTTAGCATTCTATAAGATGAAGCTAAAAGAATCCACACAAAACACTGTGTAAAATGAAGTGGGGGTGGGGAAGGGAACAATGTTAAAACTCATAAAGGGGCTTTGGAGAAAACTGCAGGCTCCATTGGTTTATTTAACTTTTAAATCTTATTAAATTTGCTAGATGCATGTTAGCATTCATGGTTCATTTACTTTTATTCTGACTTCTATAAATAGGCACTCTATGAGCCCTGATAAATGACTTAAAACCTTGTTTGATTTCAATAAAGAAATTAGCATGTTAATCTTAAAAATTCTACCCCTAGAAATGAATGAAAGCCTCCTTATCCACTGTCCTCTGTTCCCTGAAAGTACTCCCCTCCCTCCAATTCCTGGGCCCCTTCCTGTCATCCTTGTTCTTTTCTTTGGCTCCACATCCATAAAATCTGGCTTCCTCTCAAATCACTTATATCTGGCTCTCTTGCAAAAACAAACAGAAGCTACCTGGGGCCCCTGATTCCTGCTCATTTACATTCTTTCTTTGCCAAGGGTCAGAAGATGTCAGAGTTGGTGGCAGCCAGTCAAACCCAGCATGGGACAGCGCTTATCTACCAATGCAGTGTTTTTCTATCTCTCAACATGCCAGCATTTATTTCTCTAAAATTATAAATGGAAATGTATAACTGACACAAATCTGATACTAGTAAATCTAAAAGTTCAGCCCAGAGTTGTGACAATTAGACAAGATTCCATACAAAGCTCATTAAAAAAAAAAAAAAATTTTAAATAAACAAACAAAATAGTCAGTAGGTGGAAGGGAAAGACATAATCTATATGACCCATACAGTATAAGGAAAACAAAAATAAGTTGGAAATTCCCAGTGGTTCAATCATGTGGAATGCATATTTAAATGATTAGCAATTCACATCAAAGCACTGATTCTTTGCAAGTAGCTATTGGTTTCTGGCTTTCTAAATAGCCTTCAGCTAAAGAGCAATGTCAGTTTCATATGTGTACCACTAGCTACACATATGTGCCAGCTCCACCTGTAAGTTCTACAACCCAACTCTCTGCACTGCCAGGGGTAAGGTCACCTCGGCTGGTTTGGCCATTAACAGTATTTTTGAGGCCCAAGATGAAAATTGCTTGTTAGGACACATACAAAAATCTTATACATACCACTAATTTGTGATTCCCCAAAGCTCATCCTACTTGACAAGATCTTATTCCTCTGTATTTAATTTTTCTCATTAGGAAGAATTTAAATTAAATTATTTTTTTCCCTTGGGGAGGAAGAGATAATGAAAAAAGAAGTTCAGAAATGCTATTCTAGGTGGTTAGAATTCTAGATGAGCATAAAATGAACATAAGATAGGCACAGTAAAACCGGCAGACACTAAATGAAATAGCCTTAATAACAATCTAAGAACCAGATGCACTTGTGTATTATAACAGGAGCAGAACTAGAGAAATCCCAAAGGCAGGTTACAACACAGAATTAGAAACTCTGACCTTGAAATCAGAAGAGCTGATCTGAGTCAGCTCCTAATCCATGATTACTAGCTGTGCAGCCTTAGAGAAAAGTCATTTATTATTCTCTTTTTCCTTTTCTGTAAAAAGAATGAAAATGTCAGATTCTCAAGGTTATTGCAATAGTTAAATGAGATAATATTAGTTAAGAACTTTGCAAACAAGAACACGCTGTTCAGTTAAAAGGTGACAGCACAGGCAGAATTACTTGAACCTTGGAAAACACTGCATGGGCACAGGATTGCTTTAATAAGCCTATGGTTGATACTACTATGAATTGCTGCTTCAAGATGGCAATGGTAGACTCAGTATAAAGGGACTGCTCACTAAGAATGAGCATCCTATGTAAACAAAACAAAACAAAAAATACAGGAGTGACCTAATGTGACTATCTAGTCTATCTTAAGGGGATATTAAGAGATACTCAGACCACAGAAAAGTAGTGTGAGAGAAAACCTTTTTTTCTTATCTTTCTCTCATCAACTAAACCAGTGATTCTCAGCCAGCCACACTTTGAATCACCAAGCGTGCTTTTAGAAACTTCTGAAAAATATCTAAACCTGGAAGATTTGGAGAATTCCATAAATATTTATTGAATAAATGAGCACAGACAAGGTTGCAGTGAGGTAAGTAATCCCATAGATGACTATGGGAGTGGAAGTTAGTACATCTTCAGAGAAAGCAGTCTATTATTATTATTATAGATATGTATCTCCATTTTTTGTTTGGTTTGGTTTTTAATTTCATTTTTGTTTTGGGCACCTGGGTGGCTCGGTTGGTGAAGCATCTGCCTTTAGCTCACATCATGATCCCAGGGTCCTAGGGTTTAGTTCCCCTTGTGGGGGTTGTCCCTGCTCAGCGGGGAGTCTGCTTCTCCCTTTGCCTCTGCACCTCCCCACTGCTTGTGTTCTTTCTCTTTCTCTCTCTCTCTCATGCTCTCTCTCTTTCAAACGAATAAATAAAAAATTAAAAAATTCTGTTTTTGTTTTAAGTTCATGCCTTTGGTCACCTAATTCTATGTCCAAGAACCCATCCCAAGGAAATAATCCAAAAGAGAAACAGTAACATTACCACATGGTTTCCTATCACAGTATCATTTTATGTTTGGATGTTATACAATTCCAGATAGCTCCACTTGCATTGAACAGGCTTAAAACACTTGTGTTCAGTAGACTGTATGTTATGGGTGGGGATATCTGACAAGTAAACAAAAGAAACAATAAATCAAAACAAGATACTACAAAAAATCAGGTAGCATCTTAACCAGAGCCAGCTCCCCTGCAGCTTATTAATATTTCAAAAAGTTGAGAACCTGCCAACCATTTCAGGTTCAGTCATGTCAGATCTTAGCCTCCCATCATCCTGGTGATCTCAACTAATCTCAAAATCAAAACGGCAGACAATTAGCAATTAAAGCATCTTAAAGGAAGAAGTAACGTTGCTGGCTAAGGCAGGGCAGGGAGAAAGAGAATACAACTCATCTTACTGGCTTTCTTTTCAAACTCCCTATCTTCCTGAGTCAGGACTCTCCAGATTTGTAACTCATCACCAGCCTAAGTCTCCACCACAAACAACAAGCATTCTCAAGGGACTAATTGTTCCCTTATCCCAAAAAACCCTACTGAAAAAGTGCTGAAATCACTACAAGTCCACTACAAGTCCTACCTTTTTTGAGAGCTACAAGATACAAATATTCTCTCCAGAGGGCAATGAAAAGGATTCATTATAAAAGGGGAGAAAGTGAAGTTCTATGCAGAAGACCCAATTGTAGCTCCGATTTTTAGCATCAGTGATCCAAAATATAAGAATGAGAACCAAGACAGCCAAAGAGCATCGTTATCAAATGCATTTATCAGGTATTATTAAGCACCTACTTACCAAATGAGTCAGACATCATAGCTTATCAGCCAAGTAGCCCTGGTACTTGGGTAATCTGTTGGTGACAGGCGAGCAACAGTGTATACATGGGTAAGTAGCATGTTTGTCTCATCTGATACTTCCCAGAGCATGTGGTTTAGCTTTAGATCCTTGCATTAACTCTGGGAAGTAAGCAGAAAAGCAAAGATTTGAAAAAGACAGGTGCAGCTCTAAGTGAGCTGACTTGAGCGCATTCACAGAGCCAACTGACTGCTGAAGGCACTGATGCTCAGATCTAGCTCTTCCAGTTTTCCTCACACTGGGGCTAGCACACACAGATGCTACATATGTGATTTCAGTACATGATCAGACAAGATAGAGTGGTGTAACCAAGACCCAGGAGCCTAGCTGCTCACTTCAAGTCCCAGCGCCATCATCTGTAGCAGCAGGATTTGGGGCAGATTAATGAAAGCACCCTGTGTGTCAGTTTCCTTTCCTGCTAGGGAGGGATAGTCACAGCACTCCGTCATTGGGTGACCACGAGGCTCTTGTATAAAGTGTTAGCACAGTGACCAGCACATAGCAAAAGATTCAAGAACTGTTAGCCACCATGCTAATGAAGGGCACTGACTGAGATCGGGAGCAATTCTCTGCTTACTCAAGATAAGATGCAGACATACTGAGTCCTTCTTCATGTCAGGTGTGTGTTAGGTGCTGTATTAGATTCCCATTGCTATTGTAACCAATAACAAATTGAGTAGCGTCAAATGGCATAACTCTATTATTTCATAGTTCGGGAGGTAGGAAGTCTGAAATGGGTCTTACTGGGCTAAAATCAAATGTTAGCAGAGCTGTGTGCCTTCTGGATGCTCTGAGGGAGGATCTTTCCCTTTTTTAGTGTCTTGTGGCCCCTTGCTAGGCCTTGGCTGATGACCTCTTCTTCACCCTTCAAGCACATCATTCCAATCTCTTTATCTATGGATTATCTCCTCTCGCCCCCTGCTTCCCTCATCACATCACGTTCTCTGCCCCTGACCCTTCTGCCTCCCTTTTAAAGGACCCTGGTGATTGCACTGGGCTCACCAGGATAATCAGAATAATCTCCATCTGAGGATCCCTAACTTAATCATACCTACAAATCCCTTTTGCCATCTAAGGTACTATTTGTAGGTACCAAGGATTAGGACATGGACATCTTTGCTGGGGGCATAATTCAGTCTCCCACAGGTGCCAAGGATAAAAAATGAATTTGATAAAACCACTGAGCTCAAGAAGTTCACAGACCAGTGAGTAAAATAGGCTTTTTTTTTTTTTTTTTTAAGAACTAATTGTAGTGCACATCAGACTACACCACTCAGGGCTGTTAGAGAAATATCACCAAAGTACTCTAGGGTAACAGAGGAAGGATTCATTTCTCTCAAGCAGGAAAGGAATAGAAGCCTCATGAAGAACAAGATATGACGTGCAGAGAACCGGTCATTGGTGTGTGCTTAAACTGGTGGTGATGAAGGCTGACCTGGGAAAGCACAAGGAGAGGTTGGGAGTACCCAATGGGTGGCTATGACTACAACCAGGGAGACAAAGGCAGGAGCCAACGACAGAAGAGAATGTTGAAGAGGGACGTTAAGGTCAGATCATGAAGAATCACAATAGGCGAGAGGGACTTGACAGACTGAAAAGCCACCAAAGGCTGTTGAACTGGTCATTCAGATTTATGCCTTAGAAAGAAAACTCCAGAGGCAGTGAGGAAAATGAATGGCAGAAGGCAGAACCCAATTTAAGAGCTATTTCAATAGTGCAAGGAAAAAAGGAAGACTAAATTGAGAAAGAAATGCAGGAAATGAAAACAAAGATGGATTTGAGATACACTTCCAAAGTGGAATCAATGGGACCAAGTGACTGACTGAATACAAGAGGGAGACAAAAGTGATGCTGAGATGCCTACCTCAGGCAACTGGTGTTTGCTGATGCCACTAACTGATGCCCAGAACAGAGAAAGAGGGGGCGGGTTAGGGAGGGATGTGTTTGAATACGCTGATTAGAGCCCTTAAGGGTACTAACTCTGATTGTTTAGCAAATTGGAAAAGCATGCAAAAATGACATCTGTGTGTCTGAGAATCCAAATAGAACTAATATCTGAAGTCAGAAGACCCGGGCTCAGGTCTTTTTCTGACATTTATTAGCTTTGTGATTATTGGAGAAGTTGCTCAACCCTTTGGGGTCTTAGTTTCCCCATCTGTGAATCGAGAAGGAGGGGCTATCAAATAATCATGAAATTCCTCTCCCATTCTAACATCACATGGGTCTAATATCAGAGTCGTTATTTCCTTCTCAGAAGTGTCAATCGCTTCATCCAGCCACTAACAGAAAATCCGACAGGTCCTGATTTTCAAACAAAAGGGCAAGAGCTAGAAAAGGAAGGGCAAGGGCATTCACAAGGACTGCATGCCTACTGTGCACCAGGAACCATGCCCGCCATACTCTCTTCCTCTTGCTTCTCCCTCTTGGCCTGGACACCCCCTCAGGGTTCTAGAAATGACAATTTTTGTTTCTTTGTTTTCAATAATTAAAGAACATAACGAAAGAATATCAGATCTATTTTCGAAATATAATACATAAACCAAGGGGCCAGAGGATGAACCATGCACACAGTATGTTTAGCAAAAAACTGCTTGATTAATTTTGTTTAAATTCGATTTATTCTGCCATCATGTCAAAAAAAAAAAAAAAAGAAAAAAAACACAACAGAAATTGAACTATCACCACCTTAAATTTCACGCTGCAGTGGGATTACCATTTGTAAAGCTAAAGCAGTGGGACATTTATTTTTGTTCCATCTGTGCTGAAGCAGCTACAGTTTTCCCCTTCAGGGATATATTTATGGCCATATCCGTCAATAAGCCCAGAGAAAGAGCTCTTAGGGAATATAATCACCACTAACGGCAGAAATAAAATAAGCATGTTAACTTGAGCCAGGTGAGATTCTTATAAATGTGCTCACCTATGCAGCCACCCAGAAGGACACTGAATTGAACCCTAAAAAAGAATGTCCAGTAACTCTGCCCAAATCCTCCCTCAATCCTAGGAGACAATGCCTTTTCAAGCAAAAAGTGCTTACTCATGTTAATTATAATGCAAACATCAGACTGTGATACAGGCACTTGAAGTTAAAGCTCATAAAGCCTTCTTTAGCAGAGAAAAATCTAACTCAATGGTCAAATGCCAATCAGAGTGGGATAACGAGGCAGCAGCTGAAAATACAAGATTTTAAAAATCAACCGCAACTCCTTTGGGAATGCATTACTACCGAATGGCTGTCAGAGCAGAACTAAGTGAGTTAGCACCATTAACTTGGGAAAAAAAGAGTGACTCCTGTTTCAGTGAACACAGATAGAATCCCAGTAAATTTTTATGTTTATTTTCCTGAACAATAATAAATATACAGTATTATATTAGTTTCATGTGTACAACATAGTGACTTGCCACTTGTAGGTGCTGCAAACTGATTGCCACAATGTCTAACTGCCTACTGCAACCATACAAAGTTAATGCAATTTTACTGGACATGTTCCCCACACTGTCCTTTATAGTCCCATGATTTATTTCTTTTATAATTTTAAGTATGTAATTCTTTTTTTTAAAGATTTTATTTATTTGAGATGCAAGAGCAAGAGCTAGAGAGAGCACAAGCGAGGGAGTGGCAGAGGAAGAGGGAGAAACAAGCTCTCCACTAAGCAGGGAGCCCGATGCAGGGCTTGATCCCAGGACCCTGGGATCATGACCTGAGCCAAAGGCAAAAGCTTAACATTAACCAACTGAGCCACCCAGGCACCCCAAAAGTATGTATGTGACTCTTAATCCCCTTTACCCATTTTGCCTTCCAACTTCCACCCCATCTGGCAATCAATACTCTGTTCTCTGTACCTATGAGCCTGGGTTTTGTTTTCCTTTTTTGTTTTTGTTTTTTAGATTCCATGTATAAGTGAAATCATATAGTATTTGTCTTCTTTTACCTATTTCGTTTAGCATAATACCTTCAAGATGCATCCATGTTGTCAGAAATGGCAAGGTTTCATTCTTTTTATGGTTAAGTAGTCCTGTGTGTGTGTGTGTGTGTGTACACACATTTATCCATTCAATGCACACTAAAGTTGTTTCCTTATCTTGGTTATTATAAATAATGCTATAGTGAATATAGGGGGTGCATGTATCTTTTCAAGTTAATATTTTCATTTTCTTCAGATTTAGAATTAGAATTGCTGCATGGTATATTCATTCTATTTTTAATTTTTTGAGGAACCTCCACACTGTTTTCCATAACGATTGTGCCAATGCACATTCCCGCCTCTAGTGTGGGAGGGTTCCCTTTTCTCCACATCCTTGCCAACACTTGGTATTTTTTGTCTTTCTGATAATAGTTCATTCTGATTGGCATAAGGTACTATCTCAGTGTGGTTTTGATTTGCATTTCCCTGATGATGAGTGATGGCTGGTATCTTTTCATGTGCCTGTTGGTCATCTGTTTCTTTGGAAAAATGTCTATTCAGATCTGCTCATATGTTAGGTTGTTGTTGAATTGCATGAATTCTGTTTATATTTTGAATATTAACTCCTTATCAGATGTATGATCTGCAAAGCCTTCCCCACTCAGTAGGTTGGCTTTTCATTTCATTGGTGGTTTCCTTCACCGTACACAAGCTTTTCAGTTTAACATACACATTTGTTTATTTCTGCTTTTGTTGCCCTTGCCTTTGGAGTCAGACCAGAAAAATAAAGAATCACTAAAACCAATGTCAAGGAGCTTACTACTCGTTTTCTTCTAGGAGTTTTATGGTTTCAGGTCTTAAATTCAAGTCTTTAATCCTATTCGAGTTGATTTTTGTATATGGTACAAGACACTGGTCCAGTTTAATTCTTTTACATATAGCTGTCCAGTTTATCCAACATCATTTATTGAAGAGAATGTCCTTCCCCCATTGTGTATTTTTGTCTTCTTTGTAGTACATTAACTGACCATACACGTGTGGGTTTGTTACTGGGCTCTCTTCTGTTCCATTGATCTTTGTGTCTGTTTTATATTAAAACTATACTATTTTGAATATGATAGCTTTGCAATACAGCTTGAAATCAGGGAGTATGATGCCTCCAGCTTTGCTCTTTCTTAAGATTGCTTTTCTAGTCAGGATATCTGTGGTTCCATATACATTTTAGGAGTGGTTGTTCTGGTTCTGCAAAAAGTGCCATTGGAACTTTGATAGGGATTGCACTGAATCTCTAGATAGCTTTGGGTAGTATGGATATTTTAACAATATTAATTCTTTCAGTGTAGGACCATGAAATATCTTTCCATTTTTGGTGTCTTCTTCAATTTCTTTCATTAATATCTTATGGTTTTCTATTTTTAAGTTTCACCTCCTTGGTTAAATTTATTCCTAGATTTTAATTCAAGTGTAAGTGGGATTGTTTTCTTAAGTTCTCATTCTGGTAGTTCATTATCAGCATATAGAAACACAACAAATTTTTGTGTATTGATTTTGTATCCTGCAATTTTACTGTATTTTTTTAATAGTTCTAACAGTTGTTTTTTTTAATGGAGCCTTTAAAGTTTTCTATATATAGTATCATGTCATCTACAAAAATGTCAGTTTTACTTCTTTTCCAATTTGGATGCTTTCTATCCCTTTACTTTTCTTTTTTTCCCCCTAATTGCTGTGGCTAGGACTTCCAGTACTATGTTGACTAAAAGTGAGAGAGTACACATCCTTGTCTTCTTCCTGATTTAAAGGACAAGTATTTGGCTTTTCACCACTAAGTCTGATGCTAGTTATAGGGTTGCCACTGATGTCAAGATACATTCCCTCTCAACACACTTATTTGGGTTTTTGATAAGAGCTTTCCTATGTCTACTGAGATGATCATAAGCTTTTTATTGCTTGTTTTGTGTAGTATATCACATTGATTGATTTGTGGATTTCAAGCCATCCTTTCATATCTAGAACAAATCCCATTTGATTAAGGTGTGTGACCTTTTTAATGTATTGTTGAATTCAGTTTGCTAATATTTTGTTGAGGACTTTTCCATCTACGTTCATCATAGGAATTGTTCCATCATTTTCTTTTGTTGTGGTTTCCTTGTCTGCTTTTGGTTTCAGAGTTATGCTGGCTTCATAAAATGAATTTGAAAGCATTCTCTCAGGGCACCTGGGTGGCTCAGTGGGTTAAGCCGCTGCTTTTGGCTCAGGTGATGATCCCAGGGTCCTGGGATCGAGTCCCGCGTCGGGCTCTCTGCTCAGCAGGGAGCCTGCTTCCTCCTTTCTCTCTGCCTGCCTCTCTGCCTACTTGTGATTTCTCTCTGTCAAATAAATAAATAAAATCTTTAAAAAAAAAAAAAAAGAAAGCATTCTCTCATATTCCATTTTTTGGAAGAGTTTGAAAAGGATTGGTACCAATTCTTCTTTGAATGTTTGGTAGAATTCACCAGTGAAACAGTCTGGTCCTGAACTTTTTTTATTGGTAGGTGTTTGATTACTGATTCAATCTCCCTACCAGTGATGAGTTTTTTCAGATTTTTTTCTTTATTCATGATTTAGTCTTGGTAAGTTGTATGTTTCTAGTAAGTTATCCATTTCTTCTAGGTTGTCAAATTTGTTGGCATGTAATCGTTCCTAGTAGTCTCTCAAGAGCCTTTATATTTCTGTGATATCACTGGTAATGTCTCCTCTTCATTTCTGATTTTATTTAGTTGAGTCTTCATTTTTTTCTTGGTGAGGTGAGTCTAGCTAAAGTTTTGTCAGTTTTGTTGATCTTTTCAAAGAACCAGCTCTTCAGTTGTATTGATCTTTTCTATTATCTTTTTAGTCTGTATTTCTTTCCATTCTGATGTTATTTTCTTCCTTCCTCAAACTTTTAACTTTTTTGTTTTTTTTTCCTATTCCTTGAGATGTAGATTTATGTTGTTTGAGTTTTCCTTATTTCTTTTTTTTTTAAAGATTTTTATTTATTTATTTGATGGAGATCATAAGTAGGCAGAGAGACAGGCAGAGAGAGAGGAGGAAACCGGCTCCCTGCTGAGCAGAGAGCCCAATGCAGGGCTCGATCCCAGGACTGAGACCATGATCTGAGCCAAAGGCAGAGGCTTAACCCACTGAGCCACCAAGGTGCCCTGAGTTTTTCTTGTTTCTTGATGCAGGCTTTTATTTCTATGAACTTCCTTCTTAGAATTGTCTTTGCTGCATCCCATAAATTTTGGTATGGTATATTTCCATTTTTATTTGTCTCAATTTTTTAAATTTCTTCTTTGATTATCTACATTAACCCACTGGTTGTTCAGGAGCAAGAGCATGCTGTTTAATTTCCACATTTTGGTGGTTTTTCCAGGTTTTTTCCTTGTAATTGAGTTCTAGTGTCATAACATTGTGGTTAGAAAACATGCTTGATATGGTTTCAATCTTCTTGAACAGTAAAACTCGTTTTGTGGCTCAACATGAGATCTATCATGGAGAATGTTCCATGTGCACTTGAGAAGAACATGTATTTTGATGTTTTTGGATGGAATATTTTGTAAATATCATGTCCATCTGGTCTAATGTGTCATTTAGGCTGATGTTTCCTTATCAATTTTCTGTCTGCATGATCTACCCATTAATATAAGCAGTGTGTTAAAGTCTTATACTATTTTTGCATTGTTGTCAATTTCTCCCTTGCTACCTGTTACTAGCTGCTTGATATATTTTGGTGATTTTATGTTCAGTGCATAGATATTTATAAATATCATATATTGCTAGATAAGCCCTTTATCATTAGGTACAGCCCTTCTTTGTCTCTTGTTATAGCCTTTGTTTTAAAGTCTATTTTGCCTGACATGAGTACAGCTACACAAGCTTTCTGTTTCCATTTGCATGCAATATCTTTCTCTATCCCTTCATTCTCAGTCTGTATGAGTCCTTCTGAAATGAGTTTCTTTTAGGTAACATATATATGACTCTTGTGTTTTTTTTATCCAAAGACAGCTACTCTGTCTTCCGACTGGAAAATTTAATAAATTTGCATTTAAAGTAATATTGATAGGTATGTACTTTTGCCATTTTATTGTGTTCTGGTTGTTTTTATAGTTTCTCTCTATTACTTTCTCTTCTTCCTCTCTTCCCTTGTGGTTTGATAATTTTCTTTATTATTTTTTTTTATATTTCTTCATCATTTTGTTTTGTGTATTTATTATAATTTTTTGCTTTGGGGTTACCATGAGGATCACAACCCACTGAGCCACCCAGGCACCCCCCCATGTTTTGTTTTTGATGTCACATTTTATATCTTTTTATTTTATGGATCCCTTAAGTAATTGTTGTAGTTTTAGTTTATTTTGTAATTAAATATTTTTTTACCTTCATACTAGGTTTTATAAGTGATTAATCCACTACCATTACTAAATATTTACCTTTTCCAATGAGATTCTTATTTTCATATGTTTTCTTATCTTTAATTAGTGCTACTTATTTTCAGCTTAAAGATGTTCCTTTAACATTTCTTGGGAGGCTGGTTTAGTGGTGATTAACTCCATTAGCCTTTGCTTATCTGAAAAACTCTTTACCACTCTTACACTGAATGATAATCTTGCTAGGTAGAATAGTCTTGGTTGAAAGTTCTTTTTTTTCAGCACTTTAAATATGTCGTAACAGTCCCCTCAGACCTTTAAGGTTTCTGCTGAAAAATCTACTGATAGTCTTATGAGAGTTATTCCCTTGTAGGTAACTTTGGTTTCGTCTTGCTGCTTTTAGGATGCTCTCTTTAAAAAAAAAATATATATATTTATTTGTTTGTTTGTTTAGTGCAGGGTTGAGGGAAGGGGTGAGGGAACCCTATTGGTTTTATGTTTTGGGGGCTGGTCTGTCCAGTGAAGAACCAAGAGTTAGAGTTCCTGATATGAGCACAAATCACTCACTGCTCAGGAAAAAATTCATATTGTGGAGATCCCTCCTGGTTGTGTTCTGCTATGTCTGGGAAGGGGTTCTTGTCAAGAGCACATTTCTGCCTCTTCTAACCATCTTGATATGGCTCTTTTATCCCTTGTTGTGGGGACACTATTCATCTAGTTTTTAGGACCTTTTCCAGGGAAAGTATTCCCACATGTAGCTGTAGATTTGTTGTGCCCTTTGGAGGAGGAGAATTCATAATCTTCCTACACTGCCTTGAACCACCTATAGAATCCCAGTAAAGCTTTGAAGAGTTACATGTTAAATGAGTTTGGAAAATTTTCTTCACCTAAAAAGTATGTGCAAATGAGTCCGGATAGTGAAAACAAATTAGAAAATAAGAAAAATCAAAAGTGCATTTCCTCCAGCTATTATACATGTTATACATACATAAAGGATCAAATATATCCTAAGGCAGTCATGAAATTTTGGACCCATGACTAATCCATTCATCCCAAGAAAATATTTAGCCTTTAGAAAAGGGCATTATCTCCCGGACCTAAAGCAGATTGTGAGCTTCATCATCTGACCTTTTCATTTGCCTTCTCTTGAGCTGCCACTGCTCCCTAAATTATAAAAAGGAAAATGAGCATCACTGTGGTTCAAGGGAAAAGACCAGAAGTGACCTGCTCTATATTGCTGACCTAGCAACTTGGGGCAAGACATTTATTTACCAAACCATCAAAAGCAATAGCAAGCAAAGTACAAAGGAGGGGCAGAACGAAGGTATCTGGCAGAGGCCAGGTAATCATGGTTGGGAAGAGAAACATGATGTGTTCATGTATGAGAAATAAAAGCATTTCACCAGTATCAACTTTCTCTAGCCCACACTAATTCTCCTTTTGTTGATATCCAGAAAAAGGACCACCAAAGACAAGTACATGTTGTTCTACCCTCACCACAACTGACTGGTCCAAGCTGATATCTGTCCCAGGCTGAGTCAATCAGCTCTCTTTCCCAAGACTGTTGGTCTGGGACCAGAGAGCATGAGTCAGTCCTGTGCAGTGGCATAACTGTAAGATGTATAAATCTCAGGAGGATTGGAAGTCATCTTTCTCATTTTATCTGTACTTGGTCTGCAATAAGCAAAAATTAAACTGACAAGCTGAGAGAAATCAAGAGATAGGGAGACAGTATCAGATGCATTCAAGTCCTTCATAGTGAGGCCCAGCTATGACCCTGGTCTTCTAGCAGTTTACTGTCTAACTCTTCCTTCAATTATTCTACATGTAGTCATGTAAGAGAGGAGTGGTGCAGTCCAGCACCATAAGAATTTACTCTTGGGGTTCCTGGGTGGCTCAGTGGGTTAAAGCCTCTACCTTTAACTCAGGCCATGATCCCAGGGTCCTGGGATCGAGCCCTGCATCGGGCTCTCTGCTCAGCAGGGAGCCTGCTTCCCCCTCTCTATCTGCCTGTCTCTCTACCTACTTGTGATCTCTGTCTGTCAAATAAATAAATAAAATCTTTAAAAGAGAATAAAAAATAAATAAATTAAAATTTTAAAAAGGAATTTACTCTTAGTTAAGTACACAGACCCAGCGTGCAAAGGCCAATCTTTATAGAATACAGAAAGAATAAATTAGGGGCAAGAAAAAGATCAATTCTGTTCCACACATGAGATAACCCTTTAAAAATAAATTTTTCTAAGTTAATTTGAGTTGGGTTTTGACTGTTTATAGACAAGAAAATCTAAGTACTTGATTTTTTAAAAAGATGCTATACCTAAGTCCCTGCCAATATAATAGGGGATTTAGCGGATAATTTGTTTGAGAAGCAAAGACCTCCATGACATTTGCCATCTGAGTGTGCACAAGTCCTTCACCTTGTTGGTCCTGGAGTTCTTTGGAAACTGATTCCTCATATACATTGATATATGTACATACATGTATACATAAGTTTATGGCTATTGGGCCTTTGCTTAGCACCAGAGGTTAGGATCAATATGTCCTCTCCCTGATTCAGTGCATCTCAAGATAACGTGAGATTATTGTGGGGGAGTGATAAAGACAATTTTGCAGTCCTCAGAGAAGTTTTGACAGTTTCCAATCTTCTAAAACTATATGCAAGACTTTGAGAAAGCATATAAAATGCCAATGTGATAAGCATTATATATGAAAGCATATATAAAGTTTATATTATAAGATTGATTAGAAGACCAGGTCTCATGCAAGCATTTATAATTGACACCTGAAGGTAGAAATTTCTATCATATCAATGTAAAGAATGCACCTGAGCAAAAGGTGATGGTCCCAAGAATTGTATGATAGTATTAACAGGTTTTGATATTTGGTTATCAAACATCAAGATTCATGCTAGTTTTCTTGGCCTTATCCAAGTAGACAGTTCTACCAGCCTGAAATATTAAAAACATCTGAATTAACATTCAATATAACTTTGTAAAGATTAAGCCATTTACCAGGAACAAGTTTGTCCCACAGGGAAAAATATATTATTAATTTTATGTAGAAGATTTTCATATAAGTTTTAAGATAAATTATATAACTTCATGTAATATTTTGAATAAAATATTAACTAACTTAGGTATCTTTTATTTAAATAAATTCTTATTCTCTTCATATCCATGTGTTAAAGACCACTTAGTAAGCACCACAAGTAGATGCCGACAAGTCCATATTTCCTCCCAAATGCCCAAGTCTTGGGGCTCAAGAGCTTCCAAGGCACATAGATCTGTACTTTGGGAGTTAGCAGGTGTAAGAGGCACAGTTTTCAGCCCGCCCTGCCGACACCGTCAAGGTTAGCTTCTTCCCCAGATTTTGCAGATCATTGATATTCGAGCTTCTATTCAAACTTGAAACAGACTGGCTTCCTCATGAGGAAAAAGTCCATTTCTCTCCCAGCCTCCTTATACGCCACAAAATGGAGAGCAAAGGTGAGCGCAAGCAGTTGATAGTGTCCCTTCATGGTTTCCCAGCAACACAGATGCATTTCTTAATTACAAGTTGGACAAGGGCCAGAGAGAGCCCGCTGAGGCCCCATCTAGTCTCTTGCTCCTCCAGGTGCCCCATGTTCTGTGCCTCTACTTTGAACGGCCTTGCCTTTCTCTCTTAAGATGCTCTAGGGAAGAAGTCAGCTAAGTCACCGAGCTACCAGAAGCAGCCTCCACAGCCACCACGGCCACCGCTCCCACCTCTTATCTACCTTAATCACTGTGCAGCCCGTCCATAGAAAAGCTGCGCCAACTGTGCGCCTAGACACGACTGCGCGCACGGAGGGGCTTGGGGAGTGGGGAGACGGGAAGGAAGGACGGAGAGGATCTCCTGTTTGTATCTTTCTGACACCAGTTCCTGTCCCTAGTTATAATTTTTTACGGCAGACTTCAGGACAAGTATCCTTTGAAATATAGCAAACTACACCGCCAAGGTTGCATTCAGTTTCCCGAGCAGACCTTCAGCTCCCCCTGCACGGAGGGCAGACCTACCGTGTCCGGCTCCTCATTAAGCAGCGATCTTTATCACAGCCCCACTGCTTTCACCACCGTCTGACCGGTGCCAGGAAGTTTTGATTTATAAGCTGGAGAGTGAGAGAAAAGAGCCTTAAAATGGTTTCAGGGTGGAGATTTCTTTTCCTTTTTTAATGAGCATATTTAGGCTGTTACGAGTCAAGTTCAAAATTCGAGTCACATATGAACAATTTTTCTAGGAGGAGGAGTAACCTGATGTTCAAATTCATTTGCCTCCCATTTTGAAGTAATTCATCTTTAAAATTTCTGTGAAATTTCTACAGAGTTGCCCAGAAAACGGCACCAACCATCTGTAAGTAAAAACAAAAGCTCTCCATAGTATATATCACAGGTTCAAAGCACTTCGGCATGGGCAGATGGAACACGTTATTAAAAGAATTTAACTGCAAGAAGAGCTACCGTAATTACACAGCAGCTGGCCTAATGTTGACAAAACAACTTTTAAAGGCTTTCAGAAGCCTTAAAGGCTAATCAATTAAAAAGGCATGAATAGTAATGTGCATCCTACCCTTAACACTGCGAGCTGCATCGCCCGCAAATACAGTGAGGTTTTCATTTTGAAACGATCATTTCTTATGTCCTACAATTAAGCTGAACACGTGCATAAATTCTAAGTTGTGTCTAGGTGAGACCATTATACTTAAAATAAAGTAAGTCCATAAAACTCAATTATAAACATTGAACTGAAGGAGCATTTCCACAGTAGCGAAGTTATTCTCGAAGTGCCAATAGCTCGTGCCAGAATTTGGGCTTACTTTACCAAGAACAGGCAGAGAAGTGTTTTAGAGCATTGTCTATATTGGCCAAGGATACACTGAAGGCATGAAGAATAAATGAATGAACCGATGAATGTTGGAATCAGTCTGTCCTTGGCATCCAAGGAACACTGACTCAATCCCCATGAGATTGGCCCTGGGGTCATGTTGGACGGGCATCCTCTGCCAGAACCTGCCAGTTTTCTTCAAGGTCCAACTGAATTTCATCTCTTCCAAGGCACCCTTCACACTTCCCATGAGGCTTGCTTCTGTTCCCAATCCCTTACTGTCAGAAAATTAGAAAGGATTTATGTATCACTGGACCCAATCATTTCTAGAGCCCTGCTAACTTTTTCTTTCAAGGCCCAGGTAGTAAATAATTCGGGCTTTGTGGGCCATAGGATGTTATCACACCCACCCACCTCTACCACTGTAGTGGGAAAGCAGCCTGCACCAGATTTAAGCAAATGGGCATGGCTGGACGCTGATAAAAAATATTTACAAAGGGAAGCAGGAAGCCGGGTTTGACCCACAGTCGGTAATTCTCTGACCCCTGCTCTACCAGTGTGAGTCCCCTATTCCCACACAGGGTCCAGGGAGCCTCTTTGGCGACATTTCCCGTGAAGAAGGCTAATCCCCTCAGAGCAGCCTCTTCCATTTTTGGGAAGCTTTCCCTTCCACTGGCTGCAAGGAATCCCTCCGTAACCAGCAGTCACCGTCACACCTTCATCTTCTGGGCACCCTGCCCACTCCTCAACCAATCTCCCACCCCACGGTGCCCTGCAGAAACAGACCTTCCAAAACCCCTTTTCTTTAACTAAAGACAATACCACCAGTGTTGCCTTCTGAAGCCCCAGAGAGGAAGCCTAATACCTCTCCTACCTGAAGGGCCTCTATGTTTTGGAAGACAACTGTGGGATACGGCATTTACGGTCTGCCCCACTCACGTGGGATCCATCTCACCGCGGCTTTTATTGTTAGTTTTCTTCTTCCATGTACACATTTTTTCCTCTTCATTTAGACGGCAAGTGGAGCATAGTCCCTGGCACATAAGCTCCATTTAGTTTTATGAGGGAGAGTGGCAGAATGACCACAGAAATATCAATCAACAAATCTTTTTAAACACCTTTCTCCGCAAATTCAGCGGGGACGGCTTCCCATGTAGGAGGTGGCCCCCTCACCACAGCCGCTGCAAGACTGCTGGTGTGTCAAGCTTCCTCAGATATAAAGACTGATCTCTGAGAGGCAGAAGGCCTCCTCTCTCTACCTTCTACCACCCACCAGGATTCTGGTGTGAATTTTTAACGTGGCACACTGTAATACCAACATCCCCGCTGAGCATTGGGAGGCCGGGCCCACTGTCTGTCCTGGTCCCCCACCTTACAGTAGCCTTATCTCAGTCATTTTCATATCCTATGCTTTTATCCCTCTCCTTAATAATCACTACCCCAGAGCCACACTTACACTGTCAGTATTTATGCGCAAGCACACAGTAGGCCTTCAGTATTCCACTCTCAAACTCAAGAAACTAATAAGAATCTCGAGAGTGCTTCTTATAAACAAGGAATTCTCCTCAGGGTAAGAAACTGGGTCCCTCACAGAATTCTTCAAGGCACAAGTAAAACAAGTTTCTCACTATGTTACCTCTAAACTCTATTCCCCAGGATCACTCTCTTTCACAATCAATCATAAAATATTCAAATAGGCTATCTTTTTTTTAAATTTCTTTTCAGTGTTTCAGAATTCATTGTTTATGCACCACACCCAGTGCTCCATGCAATACGACGTGCCCTCCATAATACCCACCACCCTAAATATCTTAGTGAGAAAAGAGTCTTTAAGACCAGGACAAATATCTCGTTTCATTTAATGCATCTTTACCTTTCCATGTTCCTTCCCCCCATCCCTGTGAAGAACAGGAAGGAGATATTTCACAAAGTCCTGTCCCACATGCACTCTTCAGCAGTAACCCCAGATGTGGAGTCTCTCCATGAAAGACCTACTTGGGGGCACTCGTTGAGGGGTAGAGACACCGCAGCAAGGGGACACTAGGCACCTACCCATTCCATGCTCCAGAAAGCCCAAGACAAACCATCAGGTCTACTGTATTGGACAGCGGACACCAGCCATTTGTGGCCACTTAATCTGAGTTAGTTAAAAATAAATACAATTTAAAATCTAGTTCCTCAACTACACTAGCCACCTTTCAAGTACTCAGAAGCCACATGTGGCTAGCACCCACCATGTTGGCCAGTGCAGATAGAAGATGTCCGTCACCCCAGAAGAGACTAGAGCGTTCTAACGGACAGCACTAGTGGGTCCAGTGTGCTTCTCAGTGATTGCTGCTCTCCAGCCAACACGTATGAGGCTTGGCTGGTAAACGGTCAAGGCCTCCTGGAGCTGTACTCTGTACCTCCTTGAAACCCAAAGGAAAAAGTGGGGTCTGGAAATATCACACCTGGTAGTGCCAAATAATTAACACCACATTGTTGTGAAGGCATTCTTTAAGTAAAATTAAAAATAAAAAGATGGGGCACCTGGGTGGCTCAGAGGGTTAAAGCCTCTGCCTTCAGCTCAGGTCATGATCTCAGGATTCTGGGATCGACCCCTGCATTGGGCTCTCTGCTGAGTGGAAAGCCTGCTTCTCTTCCTCTCTCTCTGTCTGCCTCTCTACTTGTGATCTCTGTCAAATAAATAAATAAAATCTTTAAAAAAATAAAATAAAAAGAAATACATAATTTTTCTTATCTCAGGGAGTTCTGCCAAAGTCCCCAGTCTTTGCAATCCATGAGAAACTTGTATACAGAATAAAAAAGAAGCCAGAGTCTCATCTGGAATCTAATAAAAAATAGGGGACAGGGACCAGGGTCAAAATGTCTCTACTTGTTCTGAACTGAGCATCCTTTTATTATTTTATGAAGTTTGTTTTTGGTTTAATTATCATTTTGCATGGAAAAGGGAGTGGGACATCTTTCATTTATAAAGTAGGACTCCAAAGTTCCTGAGAAAGCATTAAAATACTTATGTGCCTTAGATTTATCACCAGGCAAGGGGAAGTCAGTCAATAATCTGCCTCTGGTTGGCACAGCATATAATTTTTCTCAGGTTTACTGAAATTGCCATATCTCTAAAATCTAAGAACAAGAGAACGTTGCTAATAAATTTTAAATTTCCCACATAGTTACTTTGGAGAATGTAAAATTGTGAGAGTAACTAAATTCAAATTCCAGGCTGCTTTCTGAAAGATGAGATGACCTCCTGATAGTCTATAAAGTCTGGGGAACATCTGTTTTGATAACATATGTACTTAAAATTCCCCACATGTCAGTTTCAAGTTACTACAAAATATAAGGCAGCACCAGCTGCAGGGATAAGGAGGAAAAGCTGTTAGCAAAGTGCCAGGAAATGTTCAAGATTTTAATTGGGACCAAATCTCTTTACCATTTGCATCTCATGATCCTAGGAAACAGACCAGAGACTAGAAATCCTACCCCTTCCACTTTCTCCACAAGAGAAAATTCTACTGTGATCTTGGTATGTTTTCCCTTATTACATTCCTATTAAGGAACTACGATGTGTTTAATTCTGGTACCTTTTTTTAAATTGAAGTGTAATTGACACACAATGTTACATTAGTCTCAGGTGTACAAGACCTAAGGATTTGGTCTTAGGTCCTTAGGCCTAAGGATTTGACAAGTTTATATGTGATACTGTGCTCACCTTTAGCATAGCTACCATCTGTCAGCACACAACGCTGTTACAATACCATCCGTTACATTTCCTGAGCTGTACCTTTCATCCCTGTGACTTATTCATTCCATAACCTAAAGCCTGTACTGTCCACTCCCTTTCACCCATTTTGCCCATCCCTCCTACCCCATTCCCCTTTGGCAACCACCAGTTTGTTCTCTATATTTATGGCTCTGTTTCTGCTTTGTCTTTTTTTACGTCCCACACGTAAGTGAAATTGTGGTATCTGAAAGACATGGTATTTGTCTTTCT
Source organism: Neogale vison (assembly GCF_020171115.1). Classification (NCBI taxonomy): domain Eukaryota; kingdom Metazoa; phylum Chordata; class Mammalia; order Carnivora; family Mustelidae; genus Neogale; species Neogale vison. The sequence goes on from NC_058093.1 coordinate 82,131,212, forward strand.
CTGACTCATTTTACTCAGCATAATACCCTCTAGGTCAATCCATGTCCTTGCAAATGGCAAGCTTTCATTTTTTATGGCTGAGTAATATTCCATTTTATAGATAGATAGATACATAGGTAAAATAGATACAGATGGATATAGATAGATAGATTTATATCTACCTATCTATCTATAGCAATTTCTTCTTTATCCATTCATCTATTGATGGACACAGGCTGCTTCCATATCTTGACTATTGTAAATAATGCTGCAATAAACAGAGAGGTGCATATATCTTTTCAAATTACTGTTTTCATTTTCTTTAGGTAAATATCCAGTTGTGGAATGACTAGATGACATGCTATTTCTATTTTTCGTTTTGGGGGGACCTTCCATACTGTTTCCCATGGTGGCTGTACCAATTTACCCTCCTACCAACAGTGCACAAGGGTTCCCTTTTCTCCACATCCTTGCCAACACTTGCTGTCTTTTAGATACAAGCCATGGTGACTGGTGTGAAGTGGTATTTTATCGTGGTTTCAGTTTGCTAATTCTGGAGACTCTTAACCAAAATGCCCTCCCCTCATTCTCCTATCCATCCAAATATTGCCCATTTTCACAGGTCAGTTCAATTCTCACACTTTCTATGACAGTGGCTTCATGTCTTCTAGTCCACAAATTCCTACTTCTCTCTGTACTTACAGCAAATAATAAAGGATCATACATCTGCAACTTAATTGCCCTCCTTCTGCTCTGACACCCTGATCTAATCCCCTCATGTGCATGGATCTGCTCCCATTTCATGGCTCTTACAGTGACAGTGATGCTCCCAGTTACCTCTCCCCAGATTCCCCATATTCCCAACACCTATTCCATATCTCCACTTGGAAGCCTAACAGGTATCTCGAATGTAAGATGTCTAAATCTGACCCGATCCTTTTCTGAATCTGTTCCTCCTCAAGTTTCCTATCTCAGTAAATGACAGCCCTGCCCTTCCAGGTATCAGCCATCTGACTCTGCTCTCTGACTCATGCACTGCATCCTACCCACAGTAAATCCTACCTCCTGCACTCTTTCCAAACAGAGAGAGAGGCCCTTTCACCACCTCCACTGCAACCACGTGGATCTAAGCCAACATCATCTGGATTGCAACAGCCTCCTTCCAGCCTTCCCTCCCTTCTATTATTTATTCCAACAGTAGCCAGTGATTTTTAAAATCATACAATTAATCAGGTCATTCCTTGATGTAAATTCTTCTAATAGCTCAACTGACTCAGTCCCAAAAGAGAGAAAAAGAAAGAAAGAGGAAAGGAAGGGACGGAGAGAGGGAAGGAGGGAAGGAGGGAACTTCTTTCAATAACCACTAAGGCCCTGCATTATGGGCGGCCTGCCACCTTAGGCTTTTGAGCTTTTACTACTCTCCCTCTGGCTTACTTCATTCCTGACACATGTCTGCTTGCTGTTTTGAGGGTGAGGCATGATGCTAAGGCAGCACTTTTGCATTTCTGCCTGGAAGGCTCTTCCTGCAGAGGTGCCCAAGGCTCCCTCCCTTCCCTGCTCCAGGTGCTATGTGAAGCTTTCACCATCAGGTCTCCTATGACCATGATATTTCAAGTTACCAACTGCTTCCTGTCCACCTCAGACACTCCTTCCTCCCCTCTTTAGTTTCTCCAAGGCTCTTATGACCATCTAACATACTGCATATTTTCTTATTTATTTCTTTACTTTCTGCCTCTGCCCTTGTAAAATGTAAGCTCTAAGGGGACAGGGATTCTGTGAGCTTTAGTCACTGCTTTCTCCCCAGAGATTTTGCCTGTTTAATTTGCCATTGTGTTTCCACCTTGAACTGTGACTGACAAAAATTGATCCTCAAATATTTAAAGCGAAAGAGAGAAACCAATTACAAGTCCTGTAAGGACAGTTGCCATGCCTTACCGTTCCTTTTTATATCCCTGGATAGGGCCCAGAGAAAAGTACTTGTTGCCTGATTACTGCCATGTTTACATTGGCAAATGTAAAATGTTAGGTCATTCAAATTGTTGGACATGTTAAATGTAGACAGTGGTGATGCAATATTAAGATGTAACAATTTTTAAAAGATTTCAAAGCTGTTTAAACTTAAGCTCATAATCTCTATTCAAGTATGAACAATTCTCAAAATCACCAATAAGAGACAGTTTCTTAAGTGCTGCCAAAATACAGATACAACGACCTGCCCAAAAAAGATGGGAAGAGAAATCTCAATGCTATAACTTATCAGGTAAATTACAGCAAATAAAATTTCAGTGCCAATCCCCAAAACAAGCTATTTGGTTTTGGTGGGGGGTTTCTCCCTTAGGTTGGTTATTAAAATGGACAGGTGCTTTTAATAAATCAACAATGCCAAGCAATGAGAATGGTGATGACCAAGAGGAACTGTTAGGGAATTACCAAACTGGGTCAGTTCAACAGAGAGAGGAAGAGACTTTCCCCTCCCCTGCACACACCCTGTCATCTCCTGAACAACTAGCCTTTAACAAGGGAGACTGACTAGTCAGTAAGTCTCAGGAATGGTTCAATCTTTCTACACATCCAGAGCGTTTCCTATAAAAACATCAGCAATCAACTACAGACCAACTACACACTAGATTCTTTTTCACATAAGATAATTTGAAGACTAAGCATAGAGTTTTATGGAAATCTTTCATCCATAAAATGATTGAGCATCCCAAAAGGGGAATGCTATCGCATGCCAAAACAAACCCTACCTAGCGTTTTTATGGCACTGAGGTTCGGGCCCATAGGGAGCATCTCACCCCTACGAGAGAGGACCTGCATCTCCTCCAAAGTTCACTGAGCTACTGAAGAACAGAATCAACTGCTCAGATACAATGCTTCTGTTTTCTACGGGAACCGCTAAGTAGAATTCTCTTACCTGTGTATTTGTTTAAAAACAGAAAATAAACATTAGACACTAGTCTCCTATTTGCAGGTTATAAAAATGTACTTTCAATTGTTAACAAACACAGGGTTGTATGTCACATAATGATTACATGACTGGGACAGTGGTGACAATTACAGAGAGCACTATTCATGAGTGGATCTGCTCATTTATTCGGCAAACAGAGTAGGGAGAGTCTCTGCCCATCAAAAATCTAGTGAGTATCTATGTACTTTGTGCCAGGGCTTGCAATGACTGATGAACTAAGGAGCCATGCATATGTTTAAGTGAACAGGAAAAGTGGCTTCTAAAAAATGGTGTTGAATTAAAAAACCAGAGCACAGCGTGGTTTGGAATCCTTGCCAAGACAACTCGAGGTGAGGAAACATGAGCCCTCCACATTAAGCCAATATTGTTATGCCTTTTATCATTTGGGAACAGAAATACTTACCAATTGTCTACCCGATTTCAAAATTAGATTTAGAGTTTAAAAATATAATTAAATGGATACAGCTAATCCCAATTTTTTTTTTTTTAACAAGACAGGAATAACTAAATGGGAATATCGATGATTCCTCAGAGATAAGCTTGGGTTCAAACAACAGAACATTTGACGAAGATTCTTAAAAATTTAGAATGGAGGAGGACAGATAACTAACACTTAGAAATAGCAGAAAATGTAAGTTCAATTGTAAAGTGAAACCGGTATCAGATTTTGGCCTTTATATCCTAACACTACCTAATAATTTTTTTTTTTTTTTAAATATCTGAAGGGGTGCCTTGGTGACTCAGTCGGTTGAGCGTCTGCCTTCAGCTCAGGTAGTGATCCCAGGGTCCTGGGATCAAGCCCCACATCGGGCTCCCTGCTCAGCGGGAAGCCTGCTTCTCCCTCTCCCACTCTCCCTGCTTATGTTCCCTCTCTCTAAGAAATAAATAAAAAATCTTAAAAAAAAAATCTGAAGGAAATCAAACGCATAGGCCACTGTAAATCATCTGCTGTAAATTACCTAGAGGGTAACATACAGAGATTCAGATTAGCCTAATGTTAGAGAATTCACAAAGTGCAGTGATTACAATGTGAAAAACAGCCAGTGGGAATCCTTCCTCTTCCTTCCAGCGCCAAGAGATTACAATGGCCACCTCCTATTCCCCTGCCCTCTACCACCTCTGCAGGTGGAGCTTTTTCAGTAGGGAAAGGCGGAAATCCAGACCAAGCCATGCGATCCCGTGGACCTCCGTAAGGGCTGCCCCACCCTCCTCAGAACACTGCAGCTTCTTTATCAGGTCCTCATCAAGCAAAGGGTGAATCCGGCAGGAGCCAAATTAAAAAAAAAAAAAAAAAAATCTAATATTGGTATTGGTGGGGCAAGGTAAGATAAACATCTTCTGGAATCCAGAAGATGAAGGGAAGAGCAGTGCACATTTTGTATACATTCAGTATTTGTCTTTTCATCTCACTGTTACAGCTCTGTGATTAATTGCATTTCTTTGCTCAGAAATTCCTCTGCCAGAATAAAATCTGGGTCTTGTGCAAATTGTGCTTTTCTGAAATCTTATCCCCTCTATTAGCATAAATGTTTCAATATTTTTGTTAAGGGTGTGTGGGTGTAGGTATGGGTGTGTTTGGGAAAGTCGTTATTTGTGTTTTGACTGCTGGTGATTTTATGTAGTCTAAAATATAAAAGTAAAGAGGAAATTGCATACCTTGCAGGTTTCCATTCTCTCAGTGTGCTCCGCTCTTAAACTAGATGCAGGGATTTTCTAACAGAGTACATTTTTTATCAAAAGGTTTATAAACAACACACAAACTCCTCTAGGTAAGAAGCAAGGGGCTAGCTAGAAAAGAAACAGAAGAGAGACAAACTATCTAACTATAGATTCAGAGAATCGAAAACCCAGAACAAGCTCAGACATCAGCTAACCCAATAGAGTATGTCATAATGAACACTGACCCTCAAGATATGCCGTCAAAAGGGGTGCTATTGTCAACGAGGTTTGGGGTTCACTGAGTAGTACATTTCCTTTCAGACATTTCGGATGATATTCAGCCACTAATGTTCCGAAGTCTTGCAACTTAAAAAAAAAAAAATTACTATTCAACCCACTGTTTCCCAAACATAGTGGGCCATCACACACCTTTCTCTGCCTTCAACATTCCACAGAACGGGTGTCTCTTCTTGCAGATCCTGTTCGAGAAGTGCTGATCTTGTATAATCATTTCACAGATGAGGAAACAGACACTCAAAGTTAGCTTGTTTGGCCCAGATCCGGTAATTAATTCGTGGTTGATAAGCCAGAATAGCATAACTGGAGTCTAGGTAATAAGTGGAAACAAGCACAGAGCCCAGCACCTTTCCTTTCCACTCAGACCTCACTGCAAAATGGTCGCCTCTCCTGAGTCTCTATCTCATTCCCCTCAGATTCCGCTTACATTCCCTCAACTTCTGCTTGTCTACTTGACCAATGTGTGTAGCTGTTAATGGGCTCAGATTCATTCATTAGTGAGGGTGTCCTTCCTAACCCCCACCCCCAAGCCTTTTAACAAAGACTTACCAGGGAGCGGCTTTCATGGAGTCCGTGGCAGGAACACAGCATATAATTTAAGGCGATAGAGCTTTGTGTTTCTCCTCAAATTTATTCACATTTATTCTAGGGATTCCCCAGATAAGACTAGAATCAGACCGGCTAGGGAACATTTTCTCAAACTGATCATAAAGTAGGTGACCCTTTCCTTATTGTTCAGTCCTTTGGCTCCTTTTCTTCACTCTTCCTTTTTCCTCTTCCATGGTCAACCTTAGAGAGCTCAGCAACCCTCCTGCTGTGTCAGAGTGACCTTGGGGGAGATGAGTTCCCCCATAGGTCTGCTATATAGTACTCAGCATTTCCTGAATTTGCTCAGCCTAGCTAGAAATAACCCCTTCTGGCAAAGGTCCTTCTCAGAGAGTTCCCACACTGAGAAGAAAGTACCATTACAAAATGTATCTTTGTTTTAATGGTATTCCATCAGATGCTACCTATTGGCCTTCATTTAGAAAGCTGTGCCTCTAAATAGCTTTGGTGGGAAAAATATCTTTTGCATCCTGTTGCTCATCCCTTGCCCGGCTTGGCTATGCCACAGAACAAACACCAGCAACAGTGCAAGATGAACCCACAGTCATTTCTCAGAACTGGGTGGAGTCGATGTTGATCCTGCCACATCTCACCTGGGGCTCCTTAAAACAACATTGTAAATCAGCTGGCTGTGATTCCAATCTATGACAACGGAACAGGAAAGAAGAAGAGTGGCTATCAGAGATTAAATCTTGCCTTGTCTAGGTCTCCGTTTTAAAGTGCCAGCCCTAACTATGCAAGTGACTGTCTCCGGTGAGAAGCAGGCCATATGGGAGATGGTTTGTAAAAGAGTTTTTCAATAGCATAGAAAGATTTTGTATATCTTTAGCTATATATAGCACATGAGATATATTGTCCCCTAGTTTATTCTACTAGAATAAGACTCAAACACACTGAACATATGCAATATGCATAGTTAGGGAGCCACCATGTAACCTAAAGACAACACTATTGAGGGGTTAAGAAATGACATATGGATAATAAATCTGGGTGATAGGAAGGAGAATGATTATTTTCTTCTGTCAGTATTTCTGTTGTTTTTGTTGAACTGAAATGATCTGTGAACTTTAAAAAGCACAGTACATCTTAGTATGAAAGTGTGATCAGCCAGTTTTTTATATCCACCTGTGAAGATGGCATACCTATCTTTCCCAAGCCTTCAGTCATGGTGAGTAGCAGCTTGGAGTCTGTTCCATATAAACCTCAATACTAGAAGGTGTTTCTGGGAAACAAAAGTAGGGAAGCGTCTCTGAAGAGAACAGTCATGGCTTGTGGTATTTGTTCTTCATGGACATCCAGAGACTAGATTTTCCATTGGCAGCGAAGTGAAGCTAAGTAAAGGTTAGCAAACCAATCCATCCCTTCCATCTCAACCAATCTTTTGTGATGCTCCCATCCAATCTTTACAGCTTCTTCTCTATGAAAGTCCTAATTCTCCTCCATATACTTTTGAGGGATTACTCTGTGTAAGACAATATGCTTCTGCTGGCATTCAAGAGAAATAAGACATTATGAAAATAACAAGCTACATGTAAGAAACATGTCGGTTTGAAATACAAGCATAAGTAAAAGAGTAAAATTTTTACTGAGGAGAGGACAATCAGGAGGAAAGGCTTCTGTTGGAAGCATGCATTGAACTAGGACCTGAAGGATGAAAAGATTGTCAGTTGGGAAGTAATGGACATAAGGACATCCTAACCAAGGACATGTGTGACCAAGAGTCAGACTATTACAAAAGTTTCTGGAAATTTACTCAGTTGGGTGATTGGGAATATGAATTAAAAGAATTTCATAAAAGAAAATTCTTCTATGAAGTTATACATAAAAGAAAAACCATGTATTTCTAATACCAGTCCTTTGATCTTACATGGAAAGATACTACATAAATGCAGAGTATTACTTCTATTAAAGCCAGTATTTTTAAGTAGTAATATTTTTTGAACACTTGAAAGTGGGATTTCTTCCTCTTCCAGATAGAAAAATTCTAAGAAATTGAATGTATTCTGCATGAATAATCAAGTCAAAGAACAGTGAAGATCTACAAAGCAAGAAAAGAACAAATTCCAGAGAGATGTGCTATATCTTTTAAATTATTGATTATAGATTTCAGCTCTCAGAAGCCAAAAACTCTGTTTAACTTTGTTTGGTTTAAATACCAACATTATGCCACACTTTCAGTTGCTCAAAACTATTTTAGTAGGTCAGCATTAATGGGTAGTTTTAAATGGAAAAAAAAAAAAAAAAAGGTTGGTTCCTACTCACCTGGGAATTTAAAGTTTAATTTGTGCAGCCCCTTGATTTTATAGTTGAAGCAAATGAAGTCCAGACAGTGGGGGACTAACTTGCTAAAGGTCACCCAGCTAGTTAATGGCAACCAGTTAAACTGGAGGAAACTAAATAACTTTCCCAAGGTCACAGAGTTGGAAACTGGTGGGACAGAATTACAACCCAGGAGAACCTAGACCCCTAAACTTTACTGGGCTCTGCTTCTCTACCAATGGACAATTAACATAATCCTGCCAAGTACATAGAGCGCTGTAGATAAAAAGCCATATAAACAAAAGTAGAGGGTAATAAATGCCATTATTGTAAGTGCAAATAAATGTATAATTATTTAAATTGCTTTAATGGCATAAAGGAACTAGTATTTCTAGATGTCTTGATGGAAACTTAAATACATTTCTAACTTACTATACAACTCAGTACTGAAAAGGAAAAAGTGAGATGAAATAATGCAATCTTTATTTCTCCTACCTTCTATGCATAAAAACATTAAGAAATACATTTTTGGAAAATGGTCTCCCATGGAGAACCTGTGTGGCTCAGTGGGTTGGGCCTCTGCCTTTGGCTCAGATTGTGGTCTCAGGGTCCTGGGGTTGAGCCCCACATCAGGCTCTCTACTCGGCAGGGAGCCTGCTTCCCCCTCTCTCTCTGCCTGCCTCTCTGCCTACTTGTGATCTCTGTCTGTAAAATAAATAAATAAAAAATCTTAAAAAAAAAAAAGGAAAGAAAATAGTCACCCAATATCCTGCCACTCAAACATAATAACTATATTGTTAATCATTTAGAATTGCTTAAAGATACTTGTTTTGATAATTCAGGTAACAATCTTGATTTTCTTCTTCATGGCAGAGACAGTAGGACAATCCTGGGTTTAAGAATTCTTACATCTATGGCTTCTGAAAGGTCTATCAAAGATGAGAATTCCTTACCTAATACTTCTGTCTCCCCTAAAAACCTATTATGTGGCAATCACTCACACATATACCTATACATTTCTTGAACCTATTTTTAATTTTAGCCTGCATGCCTTCTTGGCAAGAGAGAGAATGAGGCTGAGCAGGTGGGAGGGCAGGGGTGGGGGATAGGGGAATTACATAGTCTTTGGGCTTATTACTTTCTGTCCCAAGTCTCTTACTTTCAAATGTCAATAGATGTTTTCTAGCTCTACGTTTCCACTTTCATGAAAAACAATCTGCTCACTCTATGTGTAATGTGTGCCTGAGAATTTGACTTCCAGTATCCGTCTAGCTCTTCTTTTATAGAAACCTGATCAGGGTAAAAAAAAAAAAAAAAAAAAAAAATCAACCTTTCTGCTGACAGGAACCCTAAGGTTACAGCCAATGCCCCAGAGAGCTGTCACTTACATACTAAGTTCATCAACAAACTAAGGTAATGGCCACCTGGTCTTAGTGATTTCTCTTTATCTAGTCTGAGGATTAGGTCTGTAATGTCCTGAGCATTTATCATTTTGTCTGTTTCCTCCTATATGATTATTGCTTGGGAAAGTCTGGGTGTAAGAATATTACTCAGTGAAAGGTGAAGCAAGGATTTCATTTACACCGTTTTTTGTGTTTTGTTTTTTTTTAAATCTGTGAGTATATACTTGGTATGATGTAAGCCAGATGCTTCCACAACTCTCATTTCACAGTATTTAAGAAACTTTTGCTATTGTTTTAGGAATCCACTGCAAGGATTTTTTCAAATTCATGATTGGCTTTCTTTATTATTGTGTGCCTGGGATTTGTCACCTTTTGCAAGCTTGAATCAGTAATCTGACCCTTCAAAATTTTCTTTTTCATTACATATACCTAAGTAAGAGCTCATTTTAGTTTTTTTTTCCCTATGTAATCAGTTTTTCAAATAGCTTGAAAACAAGGCCTTTTTTTTTTATCATAAGTTATCATAAAGAAATTCATACTCCCCACTTTCTTATGGGTAATTTAATTAAGTATTTATCTCCATTTTTTCCTCTTACATGTCTGCATTGAATTATCTTTCAGAGAACTGATTACGTACTTGATGTCTTTCTTTGGAGTCCTCTCTCCCATTAGAGTATCGAATTAAATTGAAATATATATATTCCTCATTATGTGCTCCAATCTGTATCACATCTGCAAGGTACTCACTCAGTGAACATTTCCAGGATGAACATAAGATACCAACAGGTAACAATCATGGGGCATTTACTGGGTGTCATGTTCCACACTAAGTATTTGACAAGCATCGTGTCATTCACTCTCAGGCATTAGACTGTAAACAGGAGGGAGGAGTCTGTCCATGTATCCCTAGCACCTACAGCAGTGTTGGCATTTAGTAGATGCTCACTGAATATTGCCATATAGATAAACTCAAAAACTGCATGAGATAGGTGTCATTACTATACATGTTTTACACATAAGAAAACGTATATATTTTCCTATGTGCCTCTCTGAAGCACAGAGAGGTTCGATTGCTTTCTGAGGTCCCACAGTTAGTATGTGAAGCCAAGACTTGCTTCCAAAGCCCAGATACTTAACTAGGACTTATTACTTGGAAACTCAATACCTACCTACATTCTACATTAAGGCAAACAAAATTAATTCTATTCATCTTAACAAATATTATACAATGTTACAAATAAATATTGTGAGCAATAATTTCCCAAAAGAAGATTTGAAAATGATGGGTTTTTAATAAATAATCAGATAGGCAGATAGGTATCTGTATGTTCCTTATTGCTAACCATGCAATTAAAAATAGGATTTCCCTCTAATCAATACTTCTGTTGCATTTGTGCACTAGTTAATGAGGATTTGGGGACTTCTTGATAAACGCGTTTTTGGTTTTTTTCCCTGACTGGTTTTGGGTTTATTTAAGTAATCTGTTTTGTCAATTCTTTTTAACATAAGAATGGCACTAATGAAATAATCATTTATTAGGGCTTCCTTGTCATTGTCTATAGAGTTTATGAGGAGCTTCTCCTTATAAAATGGAAGACTTACATATTTCTGTCACTATTACAAACATCTTTGTCACTACCAGTCCCGTGATTTTCCTGAAACACTACCATCAGGACATCATTCTTTAGGCATTTGATTACTTGTATATTTAACTATTCATTAACAAAAATTATATAACACTTTGAAGAGGATAGTTCCTTAAAAACATTAGCTTTCTCCTTAAATCCTTATCAGCCTACATCTTAGTGAAACTTAAATGATATTTAGCAGAGAGCCAAGTTTTTTGGGAATGGTACACAATGGTCCTAAAGCCATGGGTTGAACAATAAAAAGAGATGCAGAAATTAGAACTAGGAAAAAACTGAAGAAGTAGTCCACATGAAGGAAGGGAGGGAGGGAGGAAGGGAGCAATGAAAGTAAGAAGGTAGAAAAAAACTTGAACTCTACTATTCACCTTGGAAAAATCACAATCTCCAAGAGCCTTAGCTACCCTACCTGTAAAATGGGGGTGACAAAAATACAACTTCCTCACAGACACTTCAATAGCAGATCTCAGTGTGCTATGTAAACTGTATACCATGATACCTTGTCATTATTTGCCTGTAATCAGCTCCATTTATGCATTCTGTAATAAAAACATTCATCTTCAAAAGACTGTCAACAGCTTCAAAATGTAGACCCAAGAATCTTATCTACATTTTTTTGGTCTGGATGCATTTCTGATATTTTTAACCCAAAGAACCAGTTCACAACCTTTACAGCCTTTGTATACCTACAAGCTCAAAGAGCTTACTGTGTGCTCTAAGGACTAGAGTTCTGTACAATCTCTATTTAAACAAGGAAGCCTCTTCTAAGTCCTGTTTCAGTCTGGTGCCTTTGGTCAAGGTGGAAACTAAAATTGAAAACAGATAGATGTTTTACATTTAAATGGGTTTAACATAAATGTGCATTAAGCCATTTCATGGACGATTGCACAAATATCTTTTGCAAACTTGGTACACGTGAGCACATATACAGTAACCACTAATGTCTTCCAGAGAAATAAGGTGCAGATCCAAAATTTTAAGCAGCTATCTTGAGTCCTCTCACTCGAAAGAAAATGTAATGGCTTTAAGGGAATTGCTCTAATAATATCATGGCATCTGCAATGGCTGGCCAGAGCAGAGCAGAACAGAGTGTATGTCACCATAGTTCAATTTAACAAGAAATAAGCTGCTCCCTGGAGAATCTAAACTCCCTAGTCTCCCACAAAGAAAATTGAATTTTGGAGGTCACACTTTGGGTAGGTTACCAGAGGGAGAAGCTTAACATTTTTTTTGTCATATGCTCTGGGAGGTCAGTGCCATCCTACCAACAAATCGCTACCTAAGATCTGCTGCCCGCTGAACAGCACCCGCCCCCAAATTATACGAGTGTTTGTAGTTCCAAGGAAATGGCAAATGATTATGACACTTAAGATACCTGAGACCACGCCAGATGCCATCATGTAGAAACATCAAGTTTTGTACGCCAAGTGAGGAGAGGGGTAGATGCCCGGAGCGGGGGGGGGGGGGGGGGGGAGTGGGGAGGGGAGGAGAGCTAATGATACTGTGGTGGGGGTCGGAACCGGTCAGACAGACCCACAGATAGAGAGCTTTAGGCTAAAACTGACTATTTAGCCAAATGTAAATCAACTGAACTGCTGTTATCAGAGAGAAAAACACATCGCCAAGTCAAGCCCAGGCGAAGACCTGGCTCTGTGGGTGGACGGCCCCTTCTGCGGGTCGCCCGGGTGGGTGGTCGGAGGGCCTGGAGAATTCCCGCAAAGGCTGGAGCGCCCCAGCTTACCGCATCTTGGGCAGCGGCCCCGGGTGGGCGCAGCCAGGCCGTCGACACCCCCCCACCCCCCGCAGCAACATGTGGGGCGCTGCCACTCCGCCGCAGGAACTCCCTCCAGCTGGAGTTCCTGGTGGACTTACACTTGGCCCTGAGAAGGTGCTGAATTACTCTTGGGAAAGATTCCTCCGGCTTGAACTTGGCAGCTACTGACATTTCCATGCCACCCCCTGTGCGCCAGCACTACACACACGCACGCACACGCCCCTCTAGACCTGCCCAGGCTGCGCTCAGTACTGGCTGCCCACTCGGGGACAGAACACCGGAGCGGGATGCAGAGGCGAGGACCCCAGCTCCGCGGACCCCGGGAAGGGGTGGGGTTGGGTGTCTTAGCATTGGGTAGTTCCGGGGACTAAGCCCACTGCTGGGGCGCCCAGAACCCGCATTAGTTAGGGCCGCTGGCACCAACCCAGTCTCCTTTTGTGCTCTCCCGGGAAGCCCGCCTCTACTCACCCGGGCTGCGCGCGGATTCCGGCCGCCAGCGGCAGCCCGCTTCCCCATCCCACGAACACTGCGGCGCCCCCAGAGTGTGCAATGCGGAGCCCCACCAGCGCACGGCCGGAGCCGGGGAGTGCGGGGAGGAAGCAAGGGAGGGAGGGAGGAGGAAGAGAGAGAACGCGGCGGGGAGGGGCGGGGGTCGGCGGGGGGCGCGCGCGCCACTCCCACTAGCGCCGGGCACTCGCCTTCGCCTGCAGCCCGGGCCCGCCGGCCCTGCCTCGCGGGCCGCGGGACCAATCAACGCGCGCGGGGGGAGCCGAGCCCTCCGCGGGGCGCGCTTATTGGCCCGGCGCGCTCGACCCAACTCCGGGAGAGTCGGCCTGAGCGCCAAGTCTGCAAACTCCAGCCGGCAGGAGCAGACCGCAGGTTGCTGGTGGGGCTCCCGGCTCCGCGCTCTGGCGGGCAGTGGGGTCCGTGTTCGGCGGGAGGAACAGAGAGGATTTGAGACCTGCCCTTGAAGCCCGTTCCCAGTGAGCGTTCCAAACCAGCAGTGTTTGCTCAGGTTGCACCGATTCCTTCCTGTGAGCGACCCCCTAGGCGGCTCGCCGCACCCTGGCTAGCAGTTGAGTGGTGGAAACCTGGCATTGTGAAATGGCCCCAGCCAAATCCTACTCCTGGCCATCCCCAAGGCCGCATTTTCAGCACCTAAAGAGCTGAAAATCAAGTCCCTTTCCGAAGCCAGGGCAGATCTAGACCGCTTGACGTTTGCAATAGAAGACGAGACCGCGGGGTGGGTGATGGAGCGGTGGGACAAAGCCTGGGGAAGTGGGAATCTAATCGTGGTTTTAGTAGGCATAGTTCTCCCACCCTCTGCCAAACCTTTCTCCCAGGTAAAGCCACCCCCAAACTCCCGACCCCGCCAATCTCTCAGGAGGTATTGATTTTTCTCTTCCTTGCTGTAAATCAGGTTTCACTCTCCTGTGCTTTTTAATCTAAAGCCTCAACGTGGAAAAGGAGCACGGCCTTACCCTTCTCCCCCACTGAGCATTACGGGAGCTGGGCGAGGGGGCGGTGACTAGAGAAGATCCTCGGAAGGTCTCCCACAGCCGCCCCACCTCTGCCTGGTGCCTGGTCTGCAGGACTACCTTCGCTTTAGGTCCATTTGCCCCGCTATGAGTATCCTCTCTCTCCTCCTTGGACTTTCTATTTTTCAAGCTTCTTTTCAGGTAGGCCTGTTCTGAATCTTCCGGCTTGGCTCTTCCCCTTAATCTGCTCCTTCTCAACGTAAAAGTGTCTTTTTAATTTTTTTTATTTAAATTCAATTGAATTGACATATAGTGCATTATTAGTTTCAGAGGTAGAATTTAGTGATTTAGTTGCATATCATACCCAGTGCTCATTACAACAAGTGCTCTTCTTAATGTCCATCATCCATTTACCCCTTCTCCTCCCCCCACCCCCACTCCCCACCCCCCATCCCAACCACCCCTCAGTTTGTTTCCCATAGTTAAGAGTCTCATAGGGTTTGTCTCCCTCTCTGTTTTTCATCTTATTTTATTTTTCCTTCCCTTCCCCTATGTTCATCTGTTTTGTTTCTAAAATATCTTTTTTTTTTTTTTTTTCCAAACTTCCCTCTGTTTGGAAGGGACTTGGATAAGATGTTCTTCATTCACAGCTCCTGGCCTCAGAAAATTTTTCTCTTCTTTATGTGCTCAGGTTTACACAGCTCAGGGTTCAGATGGGCAAAAATAATTAGCACTCCTTTAGAACCTTTGCACACATGAGGTGATTGCTGTGGTGCTGTCTTCCTGCATGGCTCGGCCCACTGAATGAGCTGAACATGAATTAATCAAACTGAAACTGGTAATGTCCCTCAGCAACTAAGCAGATTACCTCTGCAAGTTAGAATCTGGTACTTACAAGGGCATGTCTTGGGTGTCACTGCTGTCACTTACTTAGTTTCCAGGAAAGAAATTCCTTCTTGCAGAGTTCCTGTCCATATACCTAGCTCACTTGATTTTTTACAAAAGTGGTACAGCTCCTAGTTTAGTTGAAACTTAATATTTGCATTCAAAATGAAGTTCAGTATATTCATGCAGTTCATGAGACTGAGTTCCTGATGGAGATGGAATCATTAGGAACTCTTTTCAAAGATGTGTTTTAAAAGAATGAGAGAGATGTCCCGGAAATGTCAGCAAGTGGTTATCACTGTGTGCTAGGATAATAGGTGGATTTTTTTGGTCTTTTTCCTTATACTTCACTGTATTTTCTAAAGAACATGTAATACTTACTAATCAGGGGGAAAAATTAAATATATTAACTCCAAACACACAATACCCTTCAGGCATCTTAAGAGCTAAAATATTAAATCCTCCTTCTACTTTACCCTTCGAATCTTATCAATCACTAAGTTCCATAAATTCTGTCTCCTCGAATAATTTTCAGAAGTGTCCTTCTCCACCTCCCCACTACCATTGCAGCACCCCGTCATCTCTTACTGGTTTCAGCAAACAGTCTTAACTTCTCTACTACCCAGTCAGTCCCCACGCTGCCTTCTCTCCTTAAGATAATCATGTCACTGAAAAGTTTACTATCTGGGGCAGCTGGGTCTCCCAGTAGGTTGAGCATCAGACCCTTGGTTTCAGCTCAGGTCATGTTCTCTGAGTCTCAGCATGGAGTCCATCTGGGATTCTCTGCCTCTCCCTCTGCCCCCCCCCCAAATAAATAAATAAAATTATTTAAAAAAAAAAGGCTGAAAATCCAGCTGTCCCCCAACTCCATTGCTATGAAGTTCAAACTTAGCCGGGTTGACAAAGCCCTTCCTTCCCAGCCTGACCCCAGCTTTTCATGTTGGCCACATCTCCTGCCCCCCACACTTCACCACACAGGATGACCCTATCCCCCCACAACTTTCCGTTTTCTGTGTTAGGTGACTTCATGTGTCCATGGCTAAGACTATAGAGTGTGGGAATACTGCTCTTCTCCTCCTCTCTTCCCGCTTCCCGGCCCCCAAGCAGCTCCTACATCTGCTTCAGGACTCATTTCAAATATCACTTTTTAAATGAAGCCCTCAAAACTTTCAGGGGCAGACTTAGCAGCTCCTCCTCTCTGTACTTCAATAGCAAGTGCTTTCTTTACCCAGCAACTGTTTCTGCGGCTCCTATTATGTGCCAACCACAATGAAACAAACATGTATCATATTTATACTGCTGGAACACACCATGAGAGAGACAAACATTAAATCAAGTCACATAGATAAATGATTGCAAACTGAGATAACTGTGATGAGACCTGCAAAAAAAAAGTGTGTGGTTTACTTTGTACATACGCCAACCATAACTCTTACCACATTGTGTTATAATCTGTTGATTTGTTTGTCCAAAGTTTTATCTCCCATAATATTCATCCATGTAACCCCATCTAGAACACAGTGCCTGGCTCATAGTACAAGGTTAGTAAAACTTTTTTACATAAACAGATAAATAAGGAAGTGAGTATTTAAATCCCCATGAAGCGTCTTATTTCATGTATTCACATGCTATTATTGTATAAAATCTGAAAGAATTCATTTCTCAGTTCTCAAAATTCATTTCATTAGGTCCTTACCTTATCTTTCTAATTTGGTTCTCCCTAACATAAATTATCTAATTTCTTCTCATTTGATGTCACCCTTAGAAGATAAAGTTAATTTTTTTTTAAGATTTTATTTATTTATTTGACAGAGAGAGATTACAAGTAGGCAGAGAGGCAGGTAGAGAGAGAGAGGAGGAAGCAGGCTCCCCACTGAGCAGAGAGCCCAATACGGGACTCGATCCCAGGACCCTGAGATCATGACCCGAGCCGAAGGCAGCGGCTTAACCCACTGAGCCACCCAGGTGCCCCAGTTAATTTATTATTTGTAGATAATCTACTGTTGCTGGAAGAAATTTATTCTTTTGTTTTTTTATAAATTTGGCTTTTAACATATAAAAATCCAACTTGAAAACATAAAGCTAAAAGACACAAAGCATAATCCATAAAAGAATAAATAATTGAACTTGGTCAAAATTTAAAATGTTTGCTCTGCAAACAATACGATTGATGGAATGAGAAAAAAGACTGGGAGAAAATGTTTGCAACTCATATATCTGACACACGCCTTATAGCCAATGTATATAAAGAATTCTCAAAACTAAACAACAACAAAACCAACCAACCAAATTTTTCAAAGGGCCCAAAGATGTAGACAGACATTTTACCAAAGAGGATACACAGATGACAAATAATAACCAAAAAGACGCTCAATATCCCTAGTCATTAGTAAGATGTTAATTAAGACCTCAATGAGAAACACTTAATAGAATGGCTTAAAATACACACACACACACACACACACATACACACACACACACGACTGATAATACCAAACGCTGATGCGGATGCCGAGCACGGAGAAATTCTTGTACATTGCTGGTGCGAATGCAAAATGGTACTGCCATTCTAAAAACAGTTTCACAGCTTTTATAAAGTTTGCTGTATGCTTAGCCATACAACACAATCTTCCCAATACTAGGTATTCACCCAAGTGAAATGAAAGACCTATGTTCATACAAAAACCTAACAAATAGATATAGCAATTTTATTATTAAAATCTCAAAATAACCCCAAAGTCCCTCAACTGGAGAATACATAAAACCATAGGACATCCCGAGAATAGAATACCACTCAATAATAAAAGGTACAGACTATTGGTACAAACATGGTCTATCTCAACACATCATGCTAAGTGAGAGAAACCAGACTCAAAAAGCTGAGGCACACACTGGTTAGGAATGGCAGAGCAGTGAGATAAAAGCACTACAGGTTTTTCATGATGACAGAGCCACAGTTGGAGATCTGGAATGATCTACTTTTATATGAGGCAGTTGTTTAAACCATTGCTATTTCTCATTTCTTGTCACATGGAGCTAAACCTCATTTTCCCTAATATAATGAGTGTAGGAATTAATCAATTAATGAAGATTTCACTAAATGTGGTCTTTGTACAAGAAGAAACTGTAGCCTCTCTTAGTCGCTGAAACACCACCAATGCCTCACACAATACCAGTACACACAGTGGGTACTAGATAAATATTGGTTTAATAAATAAACAGATAAGAATAAGGATAAAGTTGCAATTTTATGGGAATGTAGCAAAATTTTCCATTCAGATGAGTGTTTTCCCCGCTCCAAGTAGCTACTTTGGTGCATTGCATTTTTCATTCCAGTGACACTGCTCTTATTTCAAAATATATTCCTTTTCCCCTTTCCGCTTATTAAAATATTGCCCTTTCTTTAAGTAAAATTGTTTTCCTTAAATAAATTATTCACTCTCTTTCTCTCTCTCAAAGAGCAAACAATAAATTTAACATGTTTTAACATTTTACTCATTTTTCAATATCCCAGTGGCTAATTTATCTTCTTTTCCTCTATCACAAATATCAGAAATTTATATAACAAGCACACAGTAAAAATAAAAACCCAGATTTTATGCAAAGCTTGAGAGATTTTGGCTCAAAAAACCATCATATTTCCAGATGTATCACTAAAAGTAATTTTCATTTATTGGACACTGATGGTTGACATTAAGCTCTTGAAATATCATTAAAATATTTCTGCTCTAACCAGTTTGCACAGTCAAGTGACTTTTAAAAAACCATTTACAGCTAAGCTGCTGTTATGGAATTTATTATAAGAACTCAATTTTCTCTACCAGTTTTTCTACCAGGAAACAGTAATCCTGGCTGCCAGCAGAGACCCCCTCAGTTGCTTTAAGACATCAATCAGTTTTATACCTTGTTTCTATCAGAGACCACTTTTTGCATAAGCATGAAAAGATCCTACAAGGAATCGATGCTGTAATTCTTCACATAAATAAGGTTGTCTCCTAATGACCATCTGACAATGAAAATACTAGAGGTTAAGGAGAAGAAGTTGAGGGAGATGGACAGATAGATGTAAACTAAACAAGATATTGTAAAAATGAATCCAGAAAGGTCTAAAAGTTTCATTACCTTCTTTTTTCCCTGTTCCTATCACAATACCTGAGAAAATCAACTACTGGTTTAATTTTTGCCTCTGATCTTAATTCTGTATGTAGGGCCAAGAAAAAATGAGATAGGTAAAATTTCAAGAGGTTGGGTTTCCATCATGTCGTTAACTTCTTCTCTCATCCCCATTGCTGATACCTATAATTCCACAATCAGAGAAAATTTCCTTAGCCAGATGGCAAAGAGGGTTTATTGTGAACTGAGTGCTAATCTGAACTATGGTAATGGCTGCAGGAAACACTCTCGTAAGGATCAAGAGAGCAATCTGATGGCTCCATTAGCAAACCTTTGGTGGAAGAGAGCAATTATAATTTCAATTTTAGCCATGTGCAGATTGAGGGGGTTGCAAACATGCAGATAAGGTTACCTAGTAGATAGCTGGATATGCAGGTCCAAAACTCAATAGAGATATACATTTTTGAGCATTGTATATAAAATTAAACTCTCACTTGTGTCCATTTGTGTCGATAGCAGATATTGTGAACCAGTCGTGTGCCCGCATGTGGCCTTGGCACCCTTCTGAGTTCACCACTCATAGCCACCACCAACAGATAGCTGTAGGAACAAGATACAAAATGTAGGATCATCACAAAGTATAGGATTAATCCAGGTTTAGCACTCAGTGGGTTAGTACAATAGGGCAATAGCTCAGGAAGTTGTTTATACTACAAGGGCATTATTCAAGTGACTGACCAATGTGTCTGGGTTGGATAAAGAAAGAAAAAGTCAAGGATGGACTTAAAAATATTTCTTTTCCCTTGTCCACCCCAAGAAGTTAAGCCAAAACAATGTCCTTGTGTTAACCAATTTTTGGACCAGGCATACTTTTCTCCCCCTGTGTTAAACATTACTGAGACCAAAGAAAAATAGCCTAACTCCTTGCTCCAGGGATTAACCACTCCTGGAAAACAAGATGGCAAGCATATTAAACTGCCTGCATTTCAAGGTTACCTTCTCATCGAGTGAGTACTTCAAGACTCTCACCTCACTGTGCCTTCCAAAAGTATTATGTCATAAACTCTGCCCATTCTAACCAGTTTCTGCTTTTCAAGACTTGCCTTGAAATCACAGCCAAGACTCTAAAACTTTCATAAATACCTGTGGAAATAAAATAAAGGGAACACAGATGAGAACCGTGGCTGTTTATTCACAGCTGGCTATAGCAAGAGAGTCAGCCACCATTGCTTGGATTTCAGAGACTATGCCATGACAGAGCAGTGGTAAAGCCTTAGAGTTTAAAAAAAAAAAAAAAAAAAGTGGGGGTAAGGGATATGATTTGAGTATGCTGTGATTGGAAGCTGTTGTCATGGAGAAGCCGGAGGTGGGCCAACAAGAAGCAGGGCATCCCATGTGACTGGTTTGAAGAGCATACATGGCTTTCCCTGGTTGGTCCTGAGTTGGGGAAGCAGGGGCAGAATTAAGGGGAGCTGTCAGTCCTGGACCAGTCCTGATCATTTTGTGCCAGTTGCTGCAGAGGTTATGGTTTGGCTTCCTGGGATAGTCGCTGCAGAAGTTGTGGGTCACAGTTCTATTGTTACATATGGTCTGGCCATTGCCCATTTGTTATGTTCAGTCTCTCATACCATAGCCTAATTTTCCAATTCTGAGTCTCTATTAAGGCTGTCCAGGAGGTGTCCATACTTCAGTAGAGCTAATAAATTTAACTTTGCTTGATCTACAGGTTTTCCTGATCGTCTTTTGAAGAGTCAACAGTGAACAGTTCATATACCGAGTACTACATGTTGGATGTTGTCATAATGATCTGTCTCCTGCTTTCTCCCAATGAGAGATTATTTCCAACAAGGAAACAGGATTTTCCAATAAGATTATAGAGTTCTCTAGCAACACATCTATGACTAGGGGCCATTGTGCTGGATTTGGCTGTCACACCTTGGGAGACCCTTGAATATCATAGGCTATTAAGACCTAACTCCCAGGATCCCAGCAGCCGGTCCTTCTTTTTTGGTGGAAAGGCATAAGACACAGTCTTTCAAGTCTAACACAGAAGTGCTTCTTTGCTACCATTCTCCATGACAGGTAGATTGGGTCAATGGAGAGACGTTCTAAGGGTGACACTGTGAAAGTATATAGAATAATCAAATCTGCAAGTGTTAAAATTCCCTGGAATTATATGTGGAAAAAAATAGCAGTGGGTTTGGCTTACAGACCAAATTCATTCACTTATTAAATATTGAACAAAAGGTACATCCTAGAATCTGGAAACACAATGATGAGCAAAACAAAACATATCTGATGCCATGTTTCATTGTGCTTTCAGTCTAGTGAGGGACAAAGTCTTGATCAAATAATCTAGGGTGAAGATATGAAATATGAGCATGTTAACAGGAGGATTTGGGAAGCTCAGGAATCTCAAGGGATTAAACACCAAATTTACTTTATCATATAATGTGCCTGAGCAGTAAGTATTCATAAATAGACATTTAAAAACTCATCAAAAAGGGCCTTAGTGGATCTCTGCTTCCAGCTAAGATGGTACTATGGGGATTGAGTTTACCCTCCCACTGGAAACAACCTACAAATTGACAATATCTGTATGAAACAATCATTTGCAAGATACTGAACACCAGACAACAAAGGACAGCAACCCCTAAGGGACAGGAAACATTAACCACAGCATATTTACTTACTTGCCAGATTTCTATCTATTGAGGATGGAAGTTATAAATATGGAAAGAGGGAAGGACAGAGTGGACTCTAAGGTAACTGATGAGAATCTGAGATATTAATATAAATTCATTTTAAAATTCAGATGGATATAGAAAAGATACATATGTATATGGTTGTATGTTTCTTTTTATATATAGACAAAGATACAGATATCATATCAATATAGATAAAGAGTTTGCCCCATGGTTCTATTTGAGAAGGCCAAGAAGAAATCACTTGGATTACAAGCAGCACACACAGACGGTGAGTACCCTTAGCATCAGATGTTGATTTCTAAATTCCATTCCCCACCAAAGCACCTAGGACTCCTTAGTAAAATGGCTGATTCCCAAGATAAGGCATGAAAAGTACATGATGAACTCAGAACATCCAACCATGACAGAAAGGACAAAATGGCTCAAGGAATAAGGGGGACATGTCAAAGGACACAGGAGCCAGCGAAAAGCGGCTACCATTGGCCTAATCTGGGACAATTTGAACTTTAAAATAAATAATAACAGTAAAACATTAGAACTATAAAATCAGAAGAAATACATAATATATAATTTATTTTATTATATATAAATAATACAATGATAAATAAAAACAAGAATATCTTAGCTCAAGGCTCCAACTCTCCCACCTTGAATTTGAGCAAATACTTTACCTTCTCTGAGTTTTAATTCCTTCCTTTATAAAATGGTGCTAATAACAATATCTGCACTGTGGGATCACTGTAAGGATTAAATGAGATAAGAGATGTGAGAAGTGCTTTAGAACCAAAGCACCTAAGCAGGTGTTTATACGTTATTCCCAGGACTTGCGTACAAGAAGAATTTGTACTAGTGTACTACGAACACCCAACAGAGGGTGCACTGCTGCTAGAGTACCTCGCCAGAGCCATAGCGTGTGTGCGCGTGCGTGTGAGCATGTGTGTGTGTGTGTGTGTGTGGCGCACGCGTGCATGCGTGTAAGTGTGCATGCGTCCATGCGTGTGTTTGTGGTGGGATTGGGATTGCCATGCTCCAAAAGCAACTACCATAATGCAGAGCATGGAAGTGAAGGTGGTGGTGCTGAAAGCTAAGAGTTGAGTCAGTTAAGAACATGCTCACATGTTAATTAACATGCAAGACTTGTTAAGTGTGGCTATTTCCATAAACCACGTTTCCAGCCTGTCTAAAGGTACTGCAGGAGAGTGGGCTAAGTCATCCTCAAGAGATGGCGGTGGCTATAGAGCTTTTCCCTGCAAAGACCAAACAAGGTAAATAGATGTGAAGTGTGTTCTCTTCAAACTAACAACTTCTGTCACCTTCCTCTCTGTCCAATCAGCTTAAAAGGATGACTTATCTCCTACAGCTAACATCATTTTCTTTTGCTATAAGAAACATGAAGAAAATGTGCAAGCAAAATCCTTTTTACTTATTATACTACTTACTCTATACTGACATTTATTTTAAATCTTTAAAAAGCAGAAAATAGAATAGGAGAAGCTACATAAACTCTCCACGTAGATTCCCCAAAGAAAATGCCCTCCATGCTTCTGTTCTCTGGAAAAGATAATAAGATCCCCCTTGCTCTTTGTGGGGGTGCTGGGACACTCTGCAGACTGCAGGGCTGCTGTGCCCTGCAGGGGTACACAAGGTCCCACAGAGACTGGGAAATACTCATCTCATGCCCAACGCTCCAACATGGCAGGCAGGATGCCTGCCTTCTCCTTCCTGGGTCCTTTGATTGTTCTATCACAACAATCCCTTTGCTATCTCACTAACCAAGCTCACTTCTAGCTCCTCTTGAATCTTTCCCTTCCATCTCAAATGTTTTTCCTGTTTCTGCAGTAACCTTCCACCTCAATTTCATGGAGATTCATAAGGTTTGATGAGAAGAAGAGAAAGTTATTTGCCAGATTTTTAATGGGACCCAAGATCTATTGCTATTCTATGGAAAATTCTGTAGAAATGAAGGACTAGACCCCATTTTCCAAAATGTATGCACCAGGAAGGGTGACGTGTAGGGCTTTTGTAAGTTGAAGAGAATGAAGGGCAGGACCTATCAGATCATCAAAGACTGGACTGTGTGTCACATCATCTTTCCTTGTGCCACTTCCAAATCTCCAAGAATCCCAGGTGTGATGGGTCATCGGGTCCTTGCTAACTCTGATGACAGCGCACTTAGTTTAAAGGTCTTGGGCTCTTGGGGCTAGGTTGGGCCTTCTCTACTGCTGCCAGTTCATGGGATTCTACACTGCTTAATGATAGCCAGACATATCTCCAGCTATATACAGGGGGAGGTCAGAGTCAAGACACTCCTGGTTGAACATGTTTTAAAATTTAAAATTTAAAAATTATAATTTGGAAGGGATAGAGGGGAAAACTGTGCTTACTTCATCAGTTTGCCAGATCATCCAAAGGATTAAACAAATAAGCAAAGGTTTATTTTTATAAACCCAATGAAAACCCTAATGACCTTAAAATGAAGCAAGCAGAAATTAAATAAATCCAGAAATTAAAACATCAGTTCCTGGAAAAATGGAAAGTTGACTAAGCTATCTTAAAAGCTATACAAATAGGTCACTGTACAGGGACCCAAGATGAGTTGAGATGCCAGTGGAGTAAAGTAGCAGATATTTCAGGTATTTCTATGAGATCATTCATTGTATTTTTCGGAATACATGAAAACCCTTCCACAGTGATGCCTATCCCCCTGACTTTTTGTCTTGCAAAATATGCAAAAATAAATTGAAAATAGAGCACAGCAAAGCAGTGACAGCTTGTCTCTAGTCCTCTTGGCCTTCAGCAGGGGCAGCTGGAAGGAGGACTGGCCTCTGGAAATATCTGCTCTCATGTCCACTCGGTGGCTGCTGGCTTCCTCACAGTATGGTGACGGGTTACCAGGGGTGGCTTCCCAAGACAGAGCCATATGGAATCCCTTTGTTATATACTGCCTTTTGTAACGTAGCTTCAGGAGTCATGCACCAGCATTTTTGTCCAAACTATCCAGCATAATTAGAATCACCAGATACCACTATTTGATGGGAAAGGTGTCAAGGAATTTGAGAACATGTTTTAAAACCACCTAGCAAAATGAACAAGACGGTAAACAACATGTATTGGAGAGGATGTGGAGAAAGGGGAACCTCTTACATTGTTGATGGGAATGCAAGTTGGTGCAGCCACTTTGGAAAACAGTGTGGTGATTCCTCAAGAAATTAAAAATAGAGCTTCCCTATGACCCTGCAATTGCACTACTGGGTATTTACCCCAAAGATACAGATGTAATGAAAGAAGGGCCACCTGTACCCCAATGTTCATAGCAGCAATGGTCACAGTCACCAAACTGTGGAAAGAACCAAGATGGCCTTCAACGGACAAATGGATAAGGAAGATATGGTCCATATATACTATGGAGTACTATGCCTCCATCAGAAAGAATGAATACCCAACTTTTGTATCAACATGGACGGGAGTGGAAAAGATTATGCTGAGTGAAATAAGTCAAGCAGAGAAAGTTAAGTATCATATGGTTTCAGTTACTTGTGGAGCATAAGGAATAACATGGAGGACATGGGGAGATGGAGAGGAGAAGTGAGATATGGGAAATCAGAGGGGGAGATGAACCATGAGAGACTGTGGACTCTGAAAAACAAACAGGGTTTTGGAGGGGCGCGGGTGGGAGGTTGGGTGAGCCTGGTGGTGGGTATTGTAGAAGGCATGTATTGTATGGAGCACTGGGTGTGGAGCATAAACAATGAATTCTGGAACCCTGAAAAGAAATTTTAAAAATCAATAAAATAAAACCATCTGACAATGATGCCTTGTTTTTAATTTTTTTTTTCATTTATTATACTATGCTTCATAACAATGGTGGGAGTGGTAAGAGCTCAATCTGGAAATTCATGTTTGCGAGTTCAGGGAAATTTTATTGATTTAAAATTTTCCTATCCTTTGTTTTGTATGTTATTTCTTTCTGGTATGCCTATTAGATTTTGGACCTCCTAAATCTATCCTCTAATTTTCATATCTCTTCTCTCCAATTTTCCACCTTCTATGTCTCTCTTTGTTCAAGTTGCAGAGAAATTCCTTCAACATTATCTTCGAGTCCTTTTAGAATATTTAAAACTTCTACTAACCTACTTTTCATTTCTAAGAGCTCTTTTGAATCCTCTGTTCTGATTTTATGGTAGCCTGATTTTGTTACACAGATACAAGATTTCTCATTGCTCTAAGGATATTTACTGACTTGGTTTTTGATTATAAAAAAAACTCATATATATATATATCTATATATATACACACACACACTCATATATATATACACACTCATATATATATATATATATATATATATACACACACACACACACACATACACACAAACTTAGAATAATATGGTGAACACTTCTCCCCGCTCCCATGTACTCATCACCTCACTTCTGTGAAGCACTGAAAGGGAAGAAAAGCAAAGGCTATCATGCAGAAAACAAGGGGTTAAATGACCATCCCTATCCTGACTTTAGATCTCAGCTCTTCTTCCTGCTCAGTTATCAGAAGCCTGGGAGACAGGATACCCCCATATTGGCTTCCTAGGGCTTCCAGAGCAAAGTACCACAAACTGGGTGGCTTAAAGTAATGGAAACATGGACTCTTCACAGCGTTGGAGGGTAGAAGTCCAAAGTCAAGGCAACCTGGAAGGCTCTGAAGGCAAGTCTGCTCTGTGCTTCTCTCCTGGTATCCGGTGTCCGCCCACAACATTTGCCACCCATTGTCTTGTGTCACTCCCATCTCTGCCTCCACTGTCACATGGTAACCTCCCTGTGTGTCTTCCCTCTCCTCTGTTTTCCGTAAAAGGACAGGACACAACTCAATGGATTAACGCCCACCCTAATCCAATATGACCTCATTGTAACTAATTACAAAAACCCCTATTTCCAAATAAGATCACATTCTGGGGTTCTGGGGATCAGGACTTCAACATATTTTTTTTTCCAGACAAAATTTAACCCAGAACACTCCCTGTTGTAGGAGCTCGGGTAATGGGCCTCATTGAACTCTTCCAAATCCCAAGTTTTTCCCAAGTCAAGCAGCACTGGCCTCCTGCCTTTCAGGCCTTCCCCCTCTTAAAACTTAAATCTCCTGGCAAACATAGTCAACAGTACTCTTTTCTAGGACTATGTGCACATATGTCAAAATATTTCATCTATGAGTATACGCTTGGAAAAAAAAAAAAAACTTTAAAGCATTTCCCAGTGTTCCAACCTTAATGTACACACATCTTTAAAATCTGCCAATCAGTTTTAAGTCCATTTTACAGCGATTTAGGAATGTAGTAACCTTCTGCTTTGTCTTCATAGGCCAAAGCTGGAACTTGAAAGAAAAACCTAGAATATAGGATAACCTCTCAATTACTTAGCAAATTATGTTTTTCTTAAGTATTCCTCATTTTCTTGTGCAGGCACATGGACACACATGTCTTCTTGTGGATTTCTTCAATTATATCCTTTGTGCTCCAAGCTAGGAATTGCACATATGTCCCTGAGTGTGTGGTGGCCTTATATGGATTTCACATCCTTTTTCCCATGTTATAATTAAAATGCAGATACCATTGGGTGGGCCAAAGCCTGAGTAAATAGCCTTTTGAACATAAGCCAAAGTTCCACTATTATATTGTGAATAGCCCTGTGTCTACTGGTAAGTACTAAGTGGCTAAACTGCTTGACTGTATTTCTTCTGCAGATGTCACACCTTGTCACCAGCCACCCCCACCTCAGTAAGCACACCCTACAGGCATCTGTTCCCTTTGAGGAAATGGCACTTTCCAGAGAGCCCTTCTGCAGGATAAAACATGCTTTGCACAAAGCCCATTCCCTATTCAATGAGGAGGGCATAAAAAACATTTTTCTCAGAGGTAAATGGATGACCTAAAATGCAGAGGATACAAAGTTTTGCATTTGTTTCACACTGGCTGCACCTTATCAAAGTGAAGATTCTTATTGCCAAATCATTAGCAACTGATGGTGCGCATTAGTTAATTTACTGGAGGGAAAAGAAAAAAGAAAGGAAGAACTAATAAGTGTTTTGGTGGACAGACATAGGAGTCTTTCTATGCAATGAATGTAGTAAAAAAAAAAAAAACAAAAACAAAAAAAAACCCTAGAGAGAGGTGTAATTTTCTGTATTTCTTCACCCTTTGCCTGGGGCAATGCAGCCCCTGTCTTTGAACAAGGTCAGGTGCATTGTGCATGCCCAGGGTTTGAAGAGCATTGAAAGATTCCTGGAGGGGGTGTATCCCCAGTAGCAAATGGCTCTGTCAGGGAGGAAAAAGGACCCCACACAGGCTGCCTCTATTCCTCAAAGGAAGAGGCCTTGCAGGCTCTTAACTAGCTGGGGTGGGTTAACACCTGCTCCGAGAAAGAATGTAGTCTCTCTCTGGTCACAGGTAGCTGACTTCCTGATGGGCAGGGCTGGAGGCCCTCTTCCCGGGGAATTCTTCTCTCTACATAGCACTGGAAAATGGACAGAAGACAAATGCACGATGTTTTCCAAGTTGAAAGGTCATTAGACACTAATTCTCAAGGCTGGTAGCAAAAAAAGAAAAAAGAAACTAAAAATGTCAAATCTGTACATATTTGTATATAAAATATAGCTATTCATTTTTGTACTTCAGCATCACATTTGAATATATAAGTATTTTTATTAAGCATCATCGTGCCTTTGATGAAGTAACTGAGGAAATTTGAGATAGGTGATATAAATCAGTCTGATGGTTGAAGCTCTTTGTCTGTGGCTACAAGAGAATGTGTCATTTGGGGAACACTTTAATGGTAACTCATTAAAGTTATATAAGTACCGACTTATATAATGAACACAAGCATTAAGAAATAACTGCTCAGGTTCTGCCAAGTGGACAAATAAAGAAGAGTCAATCATGGTAGAGGATGTGGATCTTACTCCAGAGACTTGGGGTTGGAAGAAATGTCATTTATTTGCCATCTGGAAATGAATTCAGGCTTTTATAATGGTCAAAAGGCAGGGAGTTCACCTTTCCACTCTGAACACATTGCAATGACAGATGAAATATTTAAAAGACAGGAAGAAAGAAAGACAGAGACAGACAAAGAGAAAGAAAGGAATGAGACCAGGAAGACCCAATCAAGCTTTGGCACAAGATAGACTCTCCATGGACCAGACACAGAAGGAAAATATAAATTGTGTGTTATCTGGGCTCTGGAAGTAGGCACTGGTGACTGGGAGCTTGGTTCCTGTGGGATAAGGAGCTTTAAATGTGAATGGGACTTGGAGCAGAGCCAGGCTTCCTGTTTGATGCCAGGGGCAGACAGGACTCCTTCTCTACTGGGACTGTGGCTACAGATGAAGCTGTGAGCAAGGGGAGATAAAGGGCAAAGACAAAGTGTGGCTGCCAGGAACTGCCTATACTCTGTAAATGGATCTGCCATGTCCTTCATGGCCCCTAGGGGCAGGACATCCCAAGCTCAATTGTAAAGGCTGGTTCTGGGCTGGGCTAAGTAGAAACAACCCTCAAACTGTCAAGGAGGGAAAAGTTTGGAGGGGATACTCTAAATGAGCTTACAAACCAAAATTCCAAAACACAGGGAGGAAGACTAATTTCTCAAAGGACAGCCAATTAGCAAAAGACTTGAAAAGGATAATTCATTCCAACTGAAATTCATTTTAGAGAATAGTCTGAAAGATGTCAACATAAATTTGTTGAGGTTGTTCAAAGAGATACATAGATACATAAAGGTATTTATGATCAAAGAAATACAAGGCAGAAATGAAAAGAAAATGAAACACATTAAATCACATCCTGAGTTCCTACATTGCTAGAAGGGCTGGAAGTCCAACCACGGTCATAATTAGATAATTAGACTTCATCAGCAACCTAGGAAGCAGTGCTACATCTCTGAGGCTTCTATAACATTATAAGACAAATGGAAGATGGACTTCGTCAGTCATTCAGGTCATTGCTAATATCCTCATTGTCCAGGCTCCAAGAGTCCCCCTGATGACTCAGCTACTTAAGTGTAAGGGGAAAGAGATTGTGCTGAAGCTGAGAGCCTTCTCTCTAGGGCAGGTCTTCCTAGCTTTCATGCCCTCAGAAGTCACGTCACTGGCTTGATTTGAATGTTGCCAAGGTTGAGGATATGGGTCCTACCACTCCAAAACACTCGTATTACATCAGTACTTAAAATGCATAGGTTCTCTCAAGTTCTACCCAGAAATTTTGATTCCCTAGATTTGTCACAGGCCTTAGAAATTAGTGTTTCTAACAAGCTCCCTTGTGATTCAAATGCTGTAGGCCCAGAATTTGGTAAACTCTGATACTGTTTATGATCCTCATTTTTTCTTTTTTTTAAAGATTTTATTTGTTTATTTGACAGAGAGAAATCACAAGTAGATGGAGAGGCAGGCAGAGAGAGAGAGGAGGAAGCAGGCTCCCCGCCGAGCAGAGAGCCCGATGCGGGGCTCGATCCCAGGACCCTGAGATCATGACCTGAGCCGAAGGCAGCGGCTTAACCCACTGAGCCACCCAGGCGCCCCTGATCCTCATTTTTTCAAGTGATGATGCCAGGTGGGACCAGGGAGAACAATGCTTATGTTGGTTACACAGCTAGCTGTTAATGGAATAAAACCCAGCTCTTTCTTCTGCTTAATTTGGGTTTAATTCCCTCCTCCTTTTCTAATTTCTTAGAACCTTAAAGTCAGTGATTTGAGGCCTTTCTTCTCTTCTAATACAGAAGTTTACTGCTATAAATTTCTTCTCAATTCCTGCTTTGCTGTAATCTTGCAAATTCTAATATGCTGTGTTTCCATTTTCATTCAAGACAAAATACTTTCTAATTTCCCTTTGGAATTCTTCTTTGACCTATTGGTAATGTAGAAGCATGTTATTTATTTTCCAAATATTTGGAGATTGTCCAGATATCATCCTGTTATTGATTTCTATTTTAATTCCTTTGTGGCCAGAGAACATGCTGTATATGACTTGAATCCTTTTTAATTTATCAAGACTTGTTTTATAGCCCAGAATACAGTCTCTCTTGGCAAATGTTCTCTGTGCCCTTGAGAAGACTATGTTTTCTGTTGTAGATGAATGGAATGTTCTAATAAATGTCAGTCAAATCAAGTAGGTTGGGAGTAATATTCAAGTATTCTTGCTGATTTTCTGCCTGCTTGATCTATTAATTATTGAGAGAAGGGTAGCAAAATCTGTAACTCTAATAGTGGGTTTGTCTGTT
Source organism: Neogale vison (assembly GCF_020171115.1). Lineage (NCBI taxonomy): Eukaryota > Metazoa > Chordata > Mammalia > Carnivora > Mustelidae > Neogale > Neogale vison. Next base: position 82,162,244 of record NC_058093.1, read on the forward strand.
TCTTCTTGTAGTTCTATCAGTTTTGACTTTCTATATTTTGGAGCTCTGTTATTAGATGTATAAAAGTTAAGGATTTATATATTCTCTTTTTGAATTGACCCTTTTATAATTTTGAAATGGACCTTTTAAAAATCCTTGATAATATTCTTTATTGTGATAACTACTTTGTCAAATATTAAAACAGTCAATCCAACTTTCTTTTACTTTCATATTAACATGCCATATCATTTTACCCTTTTACTTTTAACGTATTTGTGTCTTTAAAGTTATTTTCTTGCAAATAGCATATAGTTGGGCTTTGCTTGTTTTATCCAATCTGATCATTTCTACATTTTAATTGAAATGCTTAGTTTTATTTAAGGTGATGATTGATAATGCTTAGCTTTAAAATCTACTATCTTACTATTTGTTTTCTATTTTCCCTTTTTCCTCTTTTTCTGTCTTCTTTTGGATTACTTTTTTTGATCCTGCTTCATCTACCATGTTCATTTACAAGGATATATTTTCGTTTTTCAAGAAGTTTGTTTAGGGTTTACGGTATGTATCTTTAACTTGGCAAAGTCTATCTTGAGTTGCTAGAATACCATTTTACAGATGAGAACCTTAAAAACAGCAGTTTCAGATCTTCGTCTTCCAGGCTTTATTGCAGTTGTGCTTCTCTATGCATTTACGACCCCATATTACTTTATTATTACTCTGTTTACATAACCTATTATTTATTAAAGGTATGTAAAGAATAAGAAAACTGTTATATTCTTACCCGTGGAGAACTCATTTCTGGTGTTCATCACTCTTTTGTGTAGATCTACATTTCTGCCCATCATTTTCTTTCTATCAAAAAGGTTTCAGTATTTTTTATAGTGTACAACTACTGGTGATCTACTACTGAATTCTTTACACCTGTGTATATCTGTCTTTCTTTTTGGAAGATGTTTTTGTTGTGTATAGAATTCTAAGTGGACAGTGTTTTCTGTTAGTACTTCATTTCTCCACTGTCTTCTCACTTGCATTGTTTCCTATGAGAAATATGTGGTCACCCTTATTTCTCCTTATTCCTCTGTGTGTACTGTGTCTTTATTCCCAGGCTGTTTCTAATATTTTTATCACTGGTTTTTAGCATCTTGACTATTGTATGCCTTAGTTCTATTTCTGTTTCTTGTTCTTTTGATTCTTTGGGCTCCTTGTGGCTGTGGCTTTATTATTTTCATGAAATTTGTAAAATTCTCAGCTCTCATATCTTCAAATATTTTTTTCTGTCTCCTCCTCTGTCCTTTCGGGGACTACAATTCCACACATATTAGACTGCTTAAAGTTTTCCCATAACCCTCTGTCCATTAATTACTGTAGATCTGTTTATTACTTTAATTCCTTTTTTTCCTACCCTCTATGTTTCATTCAGAATGGATTCTCCTTCTGTCTTCAGGTTTTTTCTTTTTTTTTTTTTTTTCTGTAATGTCCAATCTTCCATTAATCATATCTCATGTTTTTCCCTTGAACATTGTAGTTTTCATCTCTAGGAGTTCAAATTGCATCTCTTTCATTCTTTCACTTCTCTACCAACAATCTTTAGTCTTTCACTGACACTTGGGACATATAGAATATTAATAATAACTGGTTCAATGTCCTTGTCTGCAAATTCTATCCTGTGTCAGTTCTGGATTGGTTTTTATTGAATTTTTTTCCTTCTCATTTATTCCTTCTTTGTATGCCTGGTAATTTTTGAGTGGGTACTAGAAATTAGAATTTTACTTTGTTTGGTGCTTATATTGAATTCTGTTCTGGGATGTAGTTATTTGGAAATAACTGATCCTATCAGATATTGGTTTTAAGCTTTTTTAGATGAGACCAGAGCCGTTAGTCTTACTACCTTTACTAGTCTTACTAGTTAACTTTTCTGATTATTGAAGCAATACCCAACTGACTAACCTGAGGCTTTGTGAATCTTGAGGTCCGAGTGGTGAGAAGAGACATTATTCCCCACCCTTCATGTTCCCTCTAACACTTTCAGATGGCTTTTTCCCCAGCCTCACATGCATGCACTGATCAATACTCAGTTGACTAATGGAAGTAAATCTTCAGATCTCTAGAATTTTCTTTCTGTAACTATTTCCTAGCCTCCTGACTCCCAGCTCTATTTACTCAACTCAAGGAGAATTCCAGGATCTATTGAGGTTTTTTGCTTTGCTGCACCACATCTGAAAACAAACAAAACAAACCCTAAAATTTCCCCCAACTTGTTGCTTAGAAAGATCTGGAAACTCTTTCTGGGCAAAAAGCTGGATCAACTATAGAATTCTCTTCATTTTTTCCCTCTCCCTCAGCTGTTATTGGTCTTTGTGACCTGATGTCCAACATCTTGAAAATGTTTACTTCATATATTTTCTTGGTATATTTAGTTGTTTCAGGTGGGAGGTAAACCTGCCCCCTACTCTTTCATTTTGACCGGAAACAGAAGTCTTCTCAAATACATTTTTAGTATAAAGAATGGAATTTATGGGGTGCCTGAGTGGCTTAGTCAGTTAAGCAACTGACTCTTGGTTTTGGCTCAGGTCATGATCTCAGGATCATGAGATGGAGTCCTGCATTGGGCTCTCGGCTGAGCATAGAGTCTGCTCGTCCCTCTCATTCTGCTCTTCCCCACGCTCTTTCTCTCTCATAAATTTTTAAAAATCTTTTTAAAAAATAAAAAATAGAATTTATATAAACAAAAGTATTACAAAATTATTAGCCTGATTTCACATGAATATGACAAAAACCATTAAAGTGCTTTGTAAGTAACTGAGGTTTATAAAATACCTGTGTATGCCAACTCGTTTACTACACAGGGGAAGTAACTGAGGCAAGAGATGTAATGAAATTCATGTATCTCCTCAGTGAGAGAAGTAAAACGAAATTCACTTTTTTTCAAATGTGTGCAGTATTCTTGTCAATATTTTGCTGATTTTATTTTATTTTATTTTTGAGAGAGAGAACACAAGCAGCAGGACAGGCAGAGGGACAAGCAGACTCCCTGCTGAGCATGGAGCCAGACATGAGCCTCGATTCCAGGACTCAGAGATCATGACCTGAGCTGAAGTCAGACACTAAATTGGCTGAGGCACCCAGACACCCGTACATTTTGCTGTTTCAAACTGCCCCCAAACCTCCCTATTATAAAGGAGAAATATCATATTCTTATAAAATATACCTGATCAAATCATCATGTGGGGCACCTGAGTGGCTCAGTTGGTTCAGTCTCTGCCTTTGGCTCAGGTCTTGATCCCAGGGTCCTGGGATCAAGCTCCACATTGGGCTCCCTTGAAGCCTGCTTCCCCTGCCTGCTGTTCCCCCTGCTTGTGCACATGCACTCTCTGTCAAATAAATTTTTTTTTCCTGTCAAATAAATTTTTTAAAAATCTCTAAAAAGCATTGTAATGCCTTTGCATTCAGAAGCCATAAAAAAAACCACTGGTTCCATTTATTTGTACACTAGTAAAAACCTTTTTTTAGCCTTATAGACACTTCAGGGACAAAATTGTTCACATTCTTTCCACTGAAATAAAATACTTTTGCAGTTCATCTGGAAAGGCAAAGGATTATATCATGTTAAGTGACTGAATATGACAATGGCCTCAGTCATCTCCAATTGTAAATGGTGTTCGTGAGGAACAGGAGGACAGGTCAGTTATCATAGAAAGCATACACCTGACCCCTAGCTCCCCATCTTGGCAGGTCCTTTAATCCATTAGGCACCACAGGTACAATCTCTTGAAACGTTCAAGATTTCCAAGGGCCTGTGGAAATATTTGAGATGTGGAAAAAGAAATTGATTGCTTCCAAATAGAAAAATGAAAATCACAAAATTAAAACTAACGCTTTTATTTCTAAAAATGTAACATGGACGCGGTGACTACAACTCAACTCTGTATTTCAGTCTGCATTTAATTAAATGTAGGTTGTCAGTTCATTTTAATATGCTTGATATGATGTGAGTAGGAAGTGTACAAGAGTGCTTAGGGTCAAAAGGGCTAAAAGACTTAAAATGGCCAGATTCAGTTACTGAAATTCCAGAGAAGCATTCAGTGTTGCTAGTTACCTTTGCTTAGACATAGTGATAAATCCCACTACATACAAGTTTAGTTAGGGTTTTTTGTTTTTCATTTTCCCAAATGGGAGTACAGCTTAGGTAATTCCTAATTGGTTTGCATTTTTGTTAACTTTGTGAAGCCAGTTCTCAAGCAGGAAATGTGAAATCCACATCCCAGCAGAAGTCAGTCTTTTTTCAATGATCTTCCTTTGAAGACTTGTAACAGATCTGAATTGCCTCCATGGCTTCTGAAATGCAATAGCATTTATATTTCTTAATTTTTCTAAATAAAATTAACCTGTTTCCAATACTCCTTCATCATAGTTAAAGAGTTTGGTTATCAAGACTTCGTTGCCATTTTCAGGTCTTAGAATTATTCCAGGCTTAGGTCATCCAGAAATATGGAGGACAACCCAGTTGGGATGGAGGCTTTCCCTTATCTCACGGACTTTTAAGGATATACAAACAAACAAAAACTACTACTGGTTACTCTCTCTCAAACAATCCTTCACACCCTCACCAAGCTCAGCTAAAGGAAACTTTGCTGGGCCCTGACATCAATGCTGCTTGGCTCCTAGTTCTGCAGACACGGAGTCACTCCCCTCTAAGGTTTTGCGATTTCCAGGACATTGCATTGCAACCACCTCGTTCCTTTGCCCAGTTTCAGGGAAGCCAACCACATCGCAGGGTCAGACTTCTTTCTTCTTCCACTCACAGAGCACCAGTTCCCATGCTTTTTCTTGTACACAGTGCCGCCCATTCTATCAATGGGCCCAGGGCAGTGTTTCTCATAATGAGACCCAAAGAAGACTGGTGGTGCCAGGTAGCGCATCAAATAATCGGCAGGTACTTTAACAATTTCAGATGACAAAAGCATTGCACCAACTCTGCTCTCTTCCAGTTTACAAATTGGAAATGTCAGATCAATTATGACTTTTACAGAAATGCCATTAGATCCTTTATAACAAATCCAAGCCTACCAAGAAGCTCCTGGATAGGACTGGAGCCAAAGGGAATGCAAAGAGATAGAAACTAAGAAAAGACTAGTATAAGAGATAAGTCCTTGGCGGTCTGGTCAGTAGCACTGAACATTAACTAATGAGCACTCTTCCCAAAGGCTGGAATAGCTTCCTCAAGTAATGTCACTCAGAATGTTATCTTTGCTTTCTTCAGTTTCCCCCACTAAATAGACTGAAAAACAGCCCTTGTGACTCACATAGAGATATTAACACACCTCAGGACTTACAGCTCAGCCTTATGCCACTTAAAGTAACATGATGGAAGGCAAATAATACCAAGTAATAAGATCTACTCTTTTAAAAAGCCCCTGTTGGGCACCTGGGTGCCTCAGTGGGTTGAGCCTCTGTCTTCGGCTCGGGTCATGATCTCAGGGTCCTGGGATCCAGGCCTGCATTGGGCTCTCTGCTTGGCGGGGAGTCTGCTTCCCCCTCTCTCTCTGCCTCTCTGCCTGCTTGTGATCACTCTCTGTGTCAAATAAATAAAATCTTTAAAAAAAATTTTTTTTTTTTTAAAAGCCCCTGTCATGAGTCCTTGTGAATATAGTTAGACTTTTTAGGAGAAACTAGGGAAATTTCTAAGAGATAAGAGTTTAGTAAATGGGACAAAAGCCTAAAATCTGGCAAAAGCTTAAATTAGCACCTCTTTTCCCATGGTAAACCTTCCCAAGAATACGCAAACTCAGTCTAAAGCATTATAGAAATACTGGCATTTTCTATTATTCCCAGACTTTAGGGTAACGAATAGGATCTGATATCAAGAATCATGAACTATTTTCAGAGCAATACAATACATACAACCAAGAAAAAGAGTTTTTCGATGTTATCAAAGAGCTGTGTCCTCAGTAGCTCTTAACAAAGTAGGTGCATGGTTGTCTGTGTTTCGCCTTTTTATTCTAAACTGTGCAATTAACACCACTTCTGCCCAACTCTGTTCTCTACACTTGATTCCTTTATACTTTATTTTGTCAGCATAAAGTATAGTTAATTATCACATTGTCCTCGCACTAATTACTGTTTGAGATTATTCTCTTTCCTCAACTTAATGTTAAACTTCTTGCAAACAAAAAATATTGAAACTTTTGGTACCATCGAAGTAAAATAGGTCTAAGTGTCTAAGACCTACACAATCATACGATCAATCATTAATTGATTCTTCAGTTTAAACCACACATTTAAAAAAAAAGAATCAAAACCCAGATTAGGTATAGCCTCACGGGTCCTGCAAAATAACAGATTATTTCATATAAAATCTTCTTTTATTCTTTTAAGAGTGTTTTTTGGAAAACACTGGTCAAGAAAGCACAATATCCCAGAGAGATGGTGACATCACAGGAGGGTGAAGTTAAAATGGACTTTCTCACAGGAATGAAACTGTTCCCATTCTCACTTGAATTCTTAAATTAGACTGATTAGAGTCATAAAGACAGAATCATTTCTCAGGCCTGTTTGGAAGAGTTGAATCTGGGGCAGTCGGGAGACTACAGATACAAAAAACATGACCCTGGTCAAAGGTCCTTCTGAGACAGAGGCTTCATTACTCAGCCTGATGAGCCTGACAGTCTAGTGTCTGTCACTACCTTCAAAGTCCCCGGTCCTATCTGCTCTGTGTTTCAGAGACAAGATCGCTGAACCACAGGCAGATGACCTCAGTTGCTGAGTGAGCTTGTCGGGCTTGCTCTTCTTTGTCCTAGTATCCTTTTGTGAACAACCAGTTTCCTTCCCTTCCCTTCCTGTCTGGTTTGCATCACTGACAAATTCCACTTTTCCTCTTTTGAGAAAGACATTCTTCCTCAGCCCTGCCCATGTGGAAGAGCACATTCCACTTCAAGATGAGCTGGAATGCAGCCTTCATCATAAAACAATTGTAAGTGGTTGAGATAAAGCACCCAATAAAGCAGCTGGAAGTAGAAAAAGGCAGAAAGAATGTGTGCCTTCTTATGGAGCAATACTCCCCATCCATCAGCTGAAAAGGAAAATCTGGGACATGGCTTAAAGTTTTCATTAAAATGCAATAGGGCGTCAGGAAGTCGGATTTGGACCAACAACAATGAGATATTTTTCTTACAGTTCCTTTCCTCTTGAACAGCCTTCCTGCAGACTTCAAAGTTCTCTCTCTGACCAAATTCAGCGAGGTTGCTTTTTCCTCTTCTCTTTGATTGAACCGGAGCTTTGGGAAGGGCAGCGAAGTAAGCCAAAATGAAATTGCCAAACTTATGGTTCTCAAGTAAATGAGATTTTCTCTAATGCTTACCAACTGTCATCAGGTCAGATGGATTTTTCTGCTTGAGGTCCCCTGATGCATTAATTTCTCTGCTGTCTTATAGTATCCCTCTGAAAGCAACCCAGTAGCCATAAAAACATAAAAAGAAAATGCATAATATAACTGGCAGACAAAAGAGCAGGAAAAAATAAAAAGTTAAGAGAGGGAACATGTCATTAGAGAAGCATGTCATTCACTCGACTTCCAATTCACAGGGCAATTCACACATCACACCTACCAGAAAATGGCATCGTGTGCTAGATCTCAGCCAGCAGAACTAGAAATCTAAATGGTAGCTGCCTATTCTCTTGATGCATGTACTGCGGTAATTTAAAACACAAACAAATAACCAAAAAACTTTTGAAGGCAGTGGAACCACAATGTGTAAGGCAGCTGACAGTCGGTCTTGCGCACAGGGCTTCCTCTCCCCACAGTAGCTGCCCAGACAAGCGTCCAAGCAGGTGCAGAGCTGGAGGCATAGAAGTTACCACGCTAGAGGGTTTTAGTGATCCTGCAAGCAGCAACGTGGGATTTAATTCCTCTGAATACAGATGGCTATTGTGTAAGTCAGTGGGCAAGAAGACACTCTCTCTAATGTATTCACGTATGGCTTCTGACTCACTCCAACTTCTTAGGCTCAAAATTAGTATTGCTTTTAATAAATACCACAAGTCACCTTCTGTCACCTCCCATTTCACTGCCCTCATCTTCCTTTCTTCAGAAAACATGTCAACCAATGTGATTGATTGCATGCCTCCCATGTCCAAGGCACTGTCTGGTCAGTCATTAAAAATATACAAATAATAAATAATAAATAAAGATGGTGGTAGTAGCAGTAACAGCAAATACTTATATTTGGTATACTAAGTGCAAGGCCCTTCCCAAAGCTCTTTATATGTATTATTAAGTCATTCATCTGTCTAAACAATATTCTACGAAAGATATGATCATTATTTCTAAATTATAGATGAAGAAACTGAGGCACATGGAGGTTATGTAATTCTCCCAAAGTCACATATCCAGCAAATAGAAGAGCTGGGATTTGAGCCCATATGGTCAGTCTCAGGAATGTGTGCTTTGACCATGTTTGCTTTATGTGTTGTGTCTTTACAGATAATAAGATGAATGAACATAATTCCATTCAACTTATTGTCTATGCTGAAAAAGAGATGTTTCTGCTCCTAGAGCTTCAAAAGTTTTCTCCTTTTTGGAACTTAATAAAGGAGTGTGGGCAATGTGAGAAGACCGTATCTTTCCCTTCCAGATCATTCACTACACACCTATTCTTTGTTACGATGTATTTTATACATCAATATCATTAATAAGTCTTTCTGAGTAGATTTTCTTCTCATTAAGACAATTTCTTTAGATCAGTTTTAGGTTCACAGGAAAATTGAGGGGAAAGCACAGAGATTTCCCATCTACCTGCTACCTCACAAAAGCAAAGTCTCTGGAGGTTTTTTTTTTTAATTTTTTTAATTTTTTATTTTTTATAAATATATAATATATTTTTATCCCCAGGGGTACAGGTCTGTGAATCGCCCGGTTTACACACTTCACAGCACTCACCAAAGCACATACCCTCCTGGAGTTTATATTTTTAATCAATGAAAGAAGGGTGGGTTAGAGGAATTAGTTAATTTGCTCACCAATCTATAACTGATAAGTATCACTTGGGATTCACACCCCAGGTCACTACCAAGACCATGTTCTAATACTTTTCCCTATGCTGCAAGTCTTGCTTGGGGGATGGTCAAAGTTGCTCATGGATACCTCTGGTTAGCGTTATTAATGCCATGAAACCCTTTCTCCAACTTCCTTCTTTTGTACTATTTACATCCCCAGGTAATCCTTATACCTGTGTATATATTTGGCAAAGCATATCTAAAGCTTTTCACTTAGGGACTATCGCTTGTCAAAAGCCTGAAACGTGGAAGAAGGTAGATGCTTCTCTCCCTACATCATAATGTCATGAAAGAGATAACGTGGCAAGACTGGAGACTTGTGCACTCCAAAGCCTGTGGTTTTCTACTCCTTCATCCTAACCCCTGAACCCTGGCCTGCACAGAAGATTCTGAATGTCTGAATATTTATAATCTCTTTCACTCATCAAAATGAGCCACACAGTTTTGGGGACTTGGCGGGAACCAAGAGGAATCAACAAATCGGGGTCACACAAGAAGGGCTGAGCCAGTTTTGAAACTGGGCAAGAATAATGAATCTGCCTCAGTTTAAGTTGGTTTCCACTTCTCTTTCCCACCAAACTAGCAAAAAAGAAGTGTAAATAACATATATGTGATTAAAAAACAAAATGAGTAGTTCTTTCCATGATCATCAGTGGTACAACTCGAATCCGTCACAATGAAGGATCTGGACCCACAGGCTTGCAGATTTATAATATAGCAGTGCTATGCGCTGGGCCAGATCCACAGATAAGTGCCATCCTGGTACTATGCAAGAACTTTCTTGCAACCCCAATCCTACTTCTGAGTTCTATCCCTTGCTGTGTCACTGGGCCTGCAGCAGGCCTGGGCATGGCCTACTGTGCCAACAGATAAAATCACTGAAGTCATCTGCATAGGCTTCAAAAGTGCTGCCCCTTCCAGATGTCACTGGGTATCTTTTCTGGGCTGGGTGTGAGACCGTGGATAGACTGTTGGGTGAAACAGAACTTCTCCCTAAAAATCTGGGTTTTAATTAACTGAGGTTTTCTGGACATAAAGCCTCCTGTCGAAGAAATTCAGGGACTTTCTTAATCACCTGAGAACTTGAAAATATTTAAAACAGGTGCCCACTAATTTCCCCTGATTTTTATGGGACCCTGGAGACTCACATTAAAGAACTTGAATCCTATGTGCAATAGGCCTTAGATATTACAGACCCATTGGATGGACTAGGCCTCTTTAAAAGGAAGAAAGCAATAGGAAATGAAAACCAAACCTTTGGAGGAAAAAAATCCCCTTGAGGGAAGAAGTCAACTCTGGCCAAATGAGCAAGAAGGGCTGAGACTTTGGTTCTGAGTAGGGGTTAACGTCCTCACAAGTCCACCCAGGTACAAGCCATCGTGACCCCAGAATGCCTGAGATCTTTGTAAAAGAGAGGGATGTGGAATAGGGAACTTGTCCTTAGAGGCCCCACAGCTCTGAGTTAGGAAGCCCTCCTGGAAGCCCTGGTCAGGCAAGGCAGAAAGTACTTCCCTCATCAGTGGTGAGGAAGAGAAGCAATAGTGTTGGCGAGTCAGATGGAGTCAAGAACTGTGTGAATAGGACCCGTGGGCAGCGGGCAGGTCGGTGGTCTCTGGGGCAGGCTGGGCATGGTCAGCGGGAGAGTCCCAGCTCTGGGGGTGGTGTAGGTGCAGACAGCCCTGAGGAGAACCAGCACCAGTGTGGGCAGCAGCAAGGGCCATGTCCAGCTGGCCAAGTGACAGCAGGAATGTGAAGGGGTCAAAGCAGAAGTGCAGGGAGCCCAAAGTGGCACATGGTGTCTCTGATCCCCGGTGGACAAATTCCAGCCTGGAACTTTCAGAGGAGGGGTAACTGTTCTGTGCTCTTAAATCCTAGGGAAGGAGCAAGGCGGGAACTAGGGACAGGCAGGTGACACCTGTAATATACTCAGAGATTCTCTGCCACTAGGGGAGAGAGGATCATAGGAGAAGATCAGATACCTTGCCCGTGAGTCAGGCAGGGACTTTGGAGCACAGAGGTTCCAGCTACAATTGCAAATACGACACACATATAATCATCACTGTGTGAAGCCCGGGACTTAAAAATTACGTAGATAACGCTTGACATCTTGTCCACACAAATGTGCAGTCTCTGTTATTTGGAAGGAGTACTGATAGAGTTATATTTCAGTAGACTGGTCTTCGGAGGCCTCTAATTCATACTCTGCCATCTTTCTTAATTTGGAAAACTTTTTTTTTTTTAAGGTTTTATTTATTTATTTGACAGAGAAAGAAAGAGAGTACACACACAAGCAGGGGGAGGGGCAGGCAGAGGGACAGGGAGAAGCAGGCTCCCCACTGAGCAGGGAGCCCAATGCGGGGCTCAATCCCAGGACCCTGGGACCATGACCTGAGCTGAAAGCAGACGCTTAACCCACTGAGGAGCCAGCACCTCTGGCAAACTTTTACTGCATGTCGACTGTAGGCCAGATAGTAGGCCAGAGGCTGAGAATACAAAAATACATACACCAAAATAAATATGCTAGAGTCTCCGAGCTCAAAACCGCAGTTTGCTGGGGGAACTGACCTATTAAATCATAAACATGATGGTAAGTGAGAAGCATCACAGAAGAGGTACGGCTGTGTGTAGGCTGATTCAAAGGAAGGGCTTGGGGGTAATGAAAGGTAGCAGCATAAGGGATGTTCTACACAGGTTTCAACAGGGTCAAGGAGTTTGCTTTGACAACAAACAAGAGGAAGGGCATTGCATCTGAGGAGCACATGGAGAATGCCCAGCGTAATTTCTAGGGTCCTTCTCTCTGCTCTGTAGGCTGGGAGCTGGACTTCTATACATCATCTCCTCCCTTTTTCTCTGTGCTAAGCAAGAGATGGGAGAACAGCTCCCACTCTGCCTGGCCAGGGTTCCGCAGAGCTGTGTTCCTCCATCTAAGACCACAACACCCTACCAAGTTCTGGGCACAGAAGGGAATGGTTACCAAGAGGAGCGGGTTTAGCAGCTTCCTGCTGTTGCTGATGGCAGGCTCGTTACGTTCCCTTACTCTCTACACCTCTAGAACTGTCCACTTTTCGTGGGCATCTCTGTTCCTCGTTGGGCCCCTGCGTGAGCCAGCACTCGCAGCAAGAGGACCGTGTGTGCAGAGGAGATGGGAAATGGCCCAGCTCATTTCAGGAACTGCCGCTGGCTCCAATGGCTGGGGGTGGAAAGCAAGAAGCCAAGGGAGGGGGACTGCAGCTGGAGAGGCTCTCAGGGGCCAGGCTGCAGGGAGCCTCCTGCTAAGGAGAGGGATAAGCGACCTTATCACAGACCCAGCTAATACCACTGGGGTTTATGTATTTGGCTTTCTGGTGATTTCCTCGGAATTCTTCAGAATCTCATATAATTCATGGCTTTGGATTAAAAGCCTTGCCCTCCGACCGAAATACAGAATAAAGCTTTCAAATAACTTGCTTGAGAGGCAATAGAACTCCCTCTGTGTTGTGCTGAGAAACCCCGTGAATTACTCTTAGAATTGAAAACATGGGACTTAGATGAAGGAAGTAGTTCCCCTCTCGGTGTGGAAAATTCTTAAACAAATCATCTGCTGGTGGATGATCCAGAGCTGACTGCTCCCCTAGAATTAAAAAGAGTTGTTACTCTTCACTTCATCTTTCCTTAAACAACCACCAAATTAACCTGGAAACATGAGCCAAGTGAGAGTGATTGTAAGCCCAGAGAATATAGGGGCGGGTACATTCGCATTCTTTCTCAAACCCCGACCTCGGAGACTAGAAAAGGAATTGAGTGGAAGAGAAGACAGTTCTTTGCTGTAGAGCACAGCGTATTTAACATAATAGGTTATTATTGGTGGACTGACTATTCTAAAACAGAGATACCTGTCCATCTCCCCATGTAAACAATGAATCCTGGTACACTGAAAAGAAATCTTAAAAATTAAAAAATTTAAAAAAAATATTCAAGACTACAGTTGAATAAAATACCAAAAATAAATAAATAAATAGCAGAGATACCTGGATAAGCCCTCTGGCCAGCTCTGAATGAGACAGATATTGTAGGTGGGCAGAGACAACACCCACTCCCAACCCCTTTATCCTTTGTGAACTTCTATCATGGGGAGTAGGAAAGTGAAATATTCATTTTTACCCACTTCCCTTAAAGGAAGGATCTGTGATGAGATTCTGGCTAATGCAGTGTAAGTGGATGTCTGCCGAAGGGTTTCTGGGAAAGCTTTTGCATTTCTGATAAAAAGGGGCAATGCAGTTGGCATCATCCCTTCCTCCTTTCTTCCTAACTTTAACATGGAAGGGCTGTCTGGAGCAGCAGCAGCCATTTTGTAAACCAGAGGATATAACTCTGAGGACAAAAAGGATACCAAGAGACTGAAACCAAAATGGCATAGTTGAGCAGTTTAAAGAATAACCATGATTCTAACTCTAGATTTCTTGCTATATTAGACACTATTTAGGCTACTGTTTGTTGAGTAATCTGTTCTTACAGTTAAGTATGTTCCTAACAAATACACAGGAATCACAGAAAACCCACAGCTTTTCCATAGCTCTCATTTCTCAATTAGAATCTGCATTTTTAAGATAATAGCATGTGCTCATATAATGAACCAGCGCTTTTTTCCAGGATGACCCTGACATGTTTCTCCAAAGAAATGAATGTTGTTATCTCAACTGACACACATTTGGCAGGAACAGTAAGTCCACTTCCATTCCTGGCCAGCTTGGAGTCCACAGTGATCGTTACTATCAGTTTTGAAAAGACTTTCCCCTCTCTAACCCCTATTCCCACTCGCATACTCAATTGACAAAACCCCAACACTCTAGAAATCCAACTATCCCCATTCTGCTTGTGGACATCCAAGCTGCTCAGTGTTGTAGAGTGGTTTGACATTAAGTACATAGCTGGAAACCTCAAATGGGCCTTCAGCTCTGCCCAAAAACCTAACCACATTTCTTTAGGGCTTACTTTTCCACTCCAGAGATGGTTTCCATGCCCTCTGTTCTCTTCTCAAGTTTCCTATTCAACCTTCTCCCTCACTCTCATAATTTACTCAGAAACTAGCAATTGTCAAGGAGCAGTCCAGGTAGGACTACTTCCTACCACAGTCAAAGAAATAGCTTCCCCCCCACACCCCAGTTAAATGTAGATCCCCTCTTGTTCTATCCTTATTAGTCATAGTGGTCTTTGGGCCAGCTGCATCAGCATCAACTGGGGAACTGTTAGAAATGCAGAGTCTCAGGTCCTTCCCCAGACCCACTGAACCAGAGTCTGCCATGGGATAGGCCCCCCAGGGGTTTTACATGAGCAAGGACACTAACATTTGAAAAGTACTACTCTTGATTTTTTTTAATACTTTTTTAATTTTTTATAAACATATATTTTTATCCCCAGGAGTACAGGTCTGTGAATCGCCAGGTTTACACACTTCACAGCACTCACCAAAGCACATACCCTCCCCAATGTCCATAACCCCACCCCCCTTCTCCCAACCCCCCTCCCCCCAGCAACCCTCAGTTTGTTTTGTGAGATTAAGAGTCACTTATGGTTTGTCTCCCTCCCAATCCCATCTTGTTTCATTTATTCTTCTCCTACCCACTTAAGCCCCCATGTTGCATCACCACTTCCTCATATCAGGGAGATCATATGATAGTTGTCTTTCTCCGCTTGACTTATTTCACTAAGCATGATACGCTCTAGTTCCATCCATGTTGTCGCAAATGGCAAGATTTCATTTCTTTTGATGGCTGCATAGTATTCCATTGTGTATATATACCACATCTTCTTGATCCATTCATCTGTTGATGGACATCTAGGTTCTTTCCATAGTTTGGCTGTTGTGGACATTGCTGCTATAAACATTCGGGTGCACGTGCCCCTTTGGATCACTACATTTGTATCTTTAGGGTAAATACCCAGTAGTGCAATTGCTAGGTCAACTACTCTTGATTTTATCCCTTCTTAAGAACTTTGTTCCCTTTGTCGTTCTCTTTCTCCTGAGTCCTCATTTGATTTTCCCTACTGATGCAATAATAATGAAAGCCTATCAGAACAAATACAGTCTAATTCTTCTTATCTGAGAAGATCAAAATGGTCTAAGATCCACATTCTTTTGCAGTAACTACTCCCTTTCCCTGCCTTCTTTACCATGTTCCTGGGTCAGTCCTCCATGAAGGCTGCCTCTACTTCTTCGTCTCCCATTCACTCACTGATCCCTTCTGACTTCTATCTCCTCTCTTCCACCAAAACAGCTGTTGTGGAGGTCATGAATCACCTCCAGGAAGCAAAACCCAATGCTCACTTCTCTGATCGCTTCTCCCAGATTTCTCACTGATGAGCACTCCTTCTGTAGGGATTCTCACACTGGCCTTGTCCACCCGGCATTCTTCGGGTTTTCCTCTTTCCTCCGTAGTGGCTCCTCCATAGTTAGGTTTTGGCCAATTCCTCTCCCTTTACCTCACCACTAATTATTGGGATTCTTTAGACTTCACCTGGACCTCTTCCTGACCACATCCTTTGGTAATCTCATTGCCACTGCAAGGTTTTGAAGATCACCATAATGCTGACATTCCCCAGGCATATATCTGTAGGCTCTGAATTGCCGTTTGGTGCCGTTTCATCTGCTTATGTGATACTTACATGTGGCTATCTTGTAAATATCTCAAAGCTGACACATTTAAAACTGAACTCTAGATTCTGACCCCCCTCTTATCAAAAGCTTTTCCTTCTTCATTCTTCTCCATCCCAGTGAATGGTACCACCTCCATCCAGTGGTATAAGTCAGAGACGTAGGAGACATTCTCCATGCCCCTTTCCCTCACCCCCTACAATCAATAAAGCTTTCTTCTGGTCTCCAAAATACATCTCAAATCAGTCTCCATCTCTCCTTAACCATCTTAGCCAAGCCACTACCATTGTTCACTTGAACCACTACAAAATCCTCTTAGCTGGGCTCCCTACTTTTCATTCTTGCCTCCTCTAACCTATTCTCCATTCGGAAACCAAACCAATCTTCTAAAAGTATGAATCTGATTAAGTACCTGACCGTTTAGAACTCTTTGATGGGTTCTTATCGCATTTAGAATAAAACGAAAATATCCATAAACTGTTCACAGGGTGTGATTCCTTCCTACCTCTCTGCCATTCTACTCTCTCCCTTTGTACTCGGCTTCCCCTATTTCCTTGAAAATGTTGTCTTTTGCATATCAGGGTAACATCATGTTTTCTCTTCCTGGCTCCTTTTAATCTTTCAAAGACCAGCTCAAATGTCTCCTCTTTGGAGAGTCCTTCCTTGATCACCATATTAAATAACCCCCTGTACTGTCCCTTTCCTGCCTCTTCATTGCATCCTGTTTATTTCATAGAACTTGTATGTGCATATTGACTTTCCTGCCTACCCACTGTAAGGTCAGCTATGAGACTGTACCTGCTTTATCCCCGATATGAATCTGATACCTCACACAGCGCCAGGTAGAGAGTAAGTGTATAGTAAACAAGCTTACCTGTCAAACTATCTCCTTCCTTCCAACAAAAAAAGGACTGCTTAACATGTATCCCCCCTCAACAATTTAAATATAAAAAACACAGTGACCTAGCAAAGACTTTTGGAATCGGTATAGATAGAAGTTGGGGGCAATGCTTTAAATTTGCAAGAAATTTCCATTTCTCAAGGGGTAGAGAGTGTTTTAGTCTTCGAGGAAGGCAGTTTTCTTGATTTGAGAGAACTGTTAGAAATTAGCCCTTGTTTTGACATTAAAAAAAAAAAAAGCAAGTACTTACCAAGCTCTCTTTGAGTAAACTTTGAAGTGGTCATTTATCAAAGGCAAATGTGTTCGTCTGGATGCAAAGCACTCTGGGTGATGTGAATGACCGACTAGCAGATCTTGTATTTGTATTTTGCTCCCCTTCATTAACAGATAGGGAAACTGTGTTACCATGCAGACCTTATCTTGCACTTTACCCGCCATTATCTCTTGTCCTTTGGAATATGCATGGCATATTTTGGTATGTATATCTCACTGGGACCTGAAGACTGTGGGAATTAAAACAGTAGCAGCTGCCATTCTCAAGAACATACTACAAGTGAGTCGGGCACTGGGCTAAGAGCCTGATGTATACTGTCTCAGTTATCTTTCTTTGCCTCCATCTTACATTTGAAGAAAATGAGGCTCAGAGTGATTAAGTAATTTCTGACATGGGGTGCAGCTACTTAGCAGCAGAGTCAGAATGTAAAGTTAATTCCAGGTAGTGTCAAGGGGTGTGTCTTAACTAGGCAGTATTAATGTGGTGGACCATGAGAAGCAGTGATCTTCACCTCTTCCTGGGACAAAAGCACTAGAGGAAGTGATTCAGCAGGACTGGACTGGGGCCCTCCCACACAAGGTGTCACTGGAGGCCAAAAGCACTGGTGTTGGCCAATACATGCTGAGTCATTACCCTGCTGGTGCCAGTGGGCAACACCATGCTCTTGTGGGTGAAGCAAGCTTTCCCTGTATGGAGAGTGCATTTCCACTGTCAACTGTCTAGGTTTCTTCTGGAACAGGACATAACGTTTGGTGAGGTGGCCCTGAGACTGAAGAAGCTAGAAAGTCTATCCATTCCCTGGGTCTTGGCTCTGAAGGCTGGGCAGACTTGGAGAATGTGGAGTGGCTTTGCCTCTCTACATCTGGGCCAGTGGGCTCTGAGTCGAAACAGAGTGGTTAAGTTATGCTCTGCTCACAGTTGTGGCATCCAAATCAAGAGAAGAAACTTCTCTCCAATCTGAGAAGGAATGTATGAAAAAAGGGTCAATAGGCCCCAGGCAAAGTTGTGCTAAGCCCTGCATAAGCAAACCAAGAGACGTAATACCTAACCTAATTACAGTTTCAGTCTATCCCAGAAATGTAACCTTCAACCAGTCAATCTGGAATTACCTGGTCAGCACTAATGAGGTAATCCCCCCAGAAGACCCCTTTTCTCCCCCACAGGATAGAGATGTGCCCTGAAACAATCTGCTCTTTCCTTGCCCCTCCTCCATTTCTGTCTATAAATCTTTCCATTTGTGCAGTTCCGTGGGACTCCTCTCTAGCTTCTAGATGGGATGCCGCCAAATTCATGAATCATTGAATAAAGTCAATTAGATCCTCAAATGTATTCAGTTGAAATTTGTTTTTTAGAAAATGATAGAGAAGAGCAGCTACTTGCCCCACCTCATAAGACCAAACTGATGTTTCAGTCAATGACCTGAGGGAGGCAGAGTCCTGACACTTTAAAAAAAACTGTCAGAAACATTGGTGTGGCAGCATGAGAAAGAAAAAAGAATACTAGCGACCTCCTTGAGGGACCCGTTTCTGAACACTAGCAAAAGAACACTGGAGGACCCAACCTAACAGGACATTTTGTCTTCACCTCCAGGATGACAAGAATCTAGCCCCTCTTGTTCATAATTTATTACTTAATAAATGTGAAATTATATTTCTAGTCATAGGCTGGTGAGACCTTTTCTTGTTTAAGGAGGCATTCCTTGACTTATGACTGGCATTTTGTGTTTGTATTTCAGCTGGAAATCACTCAGGTGTTGTGACAAAACCCGACTCAAACTACTGTATGCAGAAAGTGAACTTACTGGCCCAGTGTCTGAAAAGAAGTAGCTAAGAGCTTGGAGCTCAAACATGTCTTAAGGACTCAATACAATCCTCTTTCTCCTGGCATTGCTTTTCTCTCTATTGGCTTCACTCTTGGTAAACTCCCCTATGTTGTAGCAAAGACAGTCCTTGGCCAGTCCTGTGTTTTATAACCCTTACAGTT
Source organism: Neogale vison (assembly GCF_020171115.1). NCBI lineage: Eukaryota > Metazoa > Chordata > Mammalia > Carnivora > Mustelidae > Neogale > Neogale vison. The sequence goes on from NC_058093.1 coordinate 82,181,063, forward strand.
AGCAATCCCAAATGAAGTATAAGAAAGGGCTACTTTGGGGTGCCTGGGTGTCTCAGTGGGTTAAGCCTTTGTCTTCAGCTCAGGTCATGATCTCAAGGTCCTGGGATCGAGCCCTGCACTGGGCTCTCTGCTCAGCTGGGAGCCTGTTTCCCCCCTACCCCCATCTCCTGCCTGCCTCTCTGTGTACTTGCGATCTCTGTCAAATAAATAAATAATCTTAAAAAGAAAGAAAGAAAGAAAGAGCCACTTTTCCGAAAGTTCTCACAAAAATCCTAGAGAAGACTATGATTGGCTTGGCTTGAGTCACATGCCCACACCTGAATCAATCAGGGTTCAGGCTAAAGGGATAGGATATTTTGGGTGGCCAGAGCTGGGTACCAGAGGAGGTGAAGGCCATGTGTTCCACCACACAGGGGAAAGGCAGCTAGTTCTGAAAGGAAAAGATGCTAAAGTGACAAAAAGTAACTTATGTCCCTTTCGGTGAAAAACATATAATCAGCTAATAATTTAACCAAAGGCCTTTACTAGTGGGAAATGGAGAAGATATATGGATGTGCAGGCACAGGGAATACAGTGGAATAACTAGAAAGAGAGGAAAAAATGCTAGAGGTAAAAAAAAAAGGGGGGGGATGACAGAAGCAAAAAAAAAAAAAAAAAGGAGGGGGTGAAAACGTGTTGATTTCAAGGAGCCAATCATGCAGTTGTGGCATCCATTCAATCATGCGTTGAATACATCATAAGCAGTATAGGTACCCATGGTTTCCTGAAGATAGAGAAATGATTCTCAGACGTGAGGTCCTAGAATATACAACCCAAGACAATACCATCCCCTTCAGTCTTAAGGGAGAAATGAAGGCCATTCAGAGACTGCATTTTGAGATGCAAGAAGGAAAGGTGGCCATAAGAAATTCACCAGTTTTAGATTTGTCCTCTGTTATTTCCTGTAAATTAAGTTTCTATGCAGGGGACCTGTATTTTAAAATAATCACAGGAGTTCTGGCAAAGGGAAATAGGCCAACAGTGGCCACTTTCTTTGAAGTAGGCTACCAGTGGGATCTATATATGCTGAAACGAATACAGTGTTTTGCATGCAATACCCAGCATGGCTAAAGACAGAAAAAAATATCAATCTATATGTTGGTAATGATCTTGATACAGTCTGAAGAAATCTTACCAAAAGTTTTTGATGTGGTCCAATTGATCAAAACTGATTAGGTCCATCAAAACTGATCTCTGGAATGACAACCTGGCTGTGGAATCCTATTATACAGATTAATATCTGGAATCAAGGCAGATTTCATAAACCATAAACCATCTAGTAGAAGCATATAAGTGTCTTCACTTCTGAATCCCTTTAAAAATAAGAACGGGCATGCCAATACAGAGGGCCATACAAAGAATGAGAGAAAGATTTTAGAATATATTGCAACTGACATCTTATTTTCACAAAGAAACCCACACAATATAACATGGTAACATGTGTTGAATTCCCTAAGGCACAGGTAGCCATGAAACTGTGTTTCCCATAATCATGTGACAGAAGGGTGATCACTATGGCTTTAGCTGGAGGAGCCACAGAAAGATGTATCTTATTTTCAGCATTTCCACTCCTCTTTCCTCCACAATTCTGAAGTACCTTTTCTATAGCCACCTTCATCTACAGCATCCACAGTGCTGGGATTTTTCCCAGGTCAGTAGCTCTTTATCTAACATGTCATCCAGCCATGTGAAAAAGAGCAAAAGTCTAAAAGAGGTAAGGAATGCCCATGGGTCTATGTGAATGACAGAAAGAAGAGAGGTAAGAGTACAGGTGTCTTCATGTCAGTCTGCCCCTCAAGGAACTAATCAGTTCCATTACAAATCATCAAAACAATTATTTTATTGAAATTTAAACACCAGCCACCATCCCTGTTACATCATTTTCTAGATGCCACTCATCTTTCAACTTCAAGAGCTAGGACGCTGTATCACTTGGTTCTGAAAACAAGATACTAATAAATACCATACCTTGCCAATTCATTTTAATCAATGCTATCTTGAAATAGCTGTTTACTAATTTTGCATAATATAATTAAATACCCAGACACTATATTTAAGAAATATTAAAAGTATCACTTATCCTACTGGAAGTTGGGAAATTCCAAATTTAGGAGGTCTACAATCCCTGGTGTTGTGAAAGTAAAATTCTCCATGAGGACAGCAAATTGGAATGGGAATTAGCACAGCTACCATTCTACTAAATACTATGATATGTGAAGAACACAAAAGGCAGGAGCTGAGAAAGGCTTAGAATCTGGTTCAACATTTCTCCCCTTGGTGATTCCAGTCCACAGAGATTGAATTTAATATTAGGTTTCAGATGCTCCTAACCATGGGCGTTTGCAGAAAAAGGAAGAGAAGCATGGTAAAGCAAGTTAATTATTTATTCCGCTGTCCAGACTGTTCCTTCTCCATCATTTGTTGTCTCCCCACTTTCTCTAACACCAGGTAGGAAACCTTGAGGTCAACCTTGATTCCTTCCTCTTCTCTAATGCATAGCCTCGACAGTCTCATGTTCCACCATTCCTACCCATTCCACACAGCATTTACCCTAGTGAGGCTAAGTCCTGTCATATCTTATCTGGCATATTGCAAGGATCCTTTGATTGGTCTTGTACCATCCAATATAGTTTTACTCCAGTCTTCGTTCCTTATGCTACCTAATTAGCTCCTCAAATGGTGTGTGTTTCATTCCCACTACTCAAACCCCACCAATATACCTCAAACTCTTGTTGCAGGAATTAGCATCTCCAGGCCCTATTCCTAATACTGTTTTGAATGCTCCTTGACTCAAATACTCTATTTCAATCAAATAAATCTTCTTCTCCTCAAATAGAGTAGATAAGGGACGCCTGGGTGGCTCAGTTGGTTAAGCAGCTGCCTTCGGCTCAGGTCATGATCCCAACGTCCTGGGATCGAGTCCCACATCGGGCTCCTTGCTCAGCAGGGAGCCTGCTTCTCCCTCTGCCTCTGCCTGCCATTCTGTCTGCCTGTGCTCGCTCTCTCTCCCTCTCTCTCTCTGATAAATAAATAAAATCTTTAAAAAAAAAATAGAGTAGATAAAGAACCTAGCACCTAAGGAGGATAGGAAGTACTTGTTTTACCTACTTGGAATAAAATAAAGCTACTGTATTCTTTTTGATTTTTGCCCTGGCCATTCCTGCTATTTAATCCTTTCCCTTCTCTTTGTCACTTCTCAAAATCCAATCTTTCTTTCAGGAGCTTAAATTCCAACCTCTTCCTTGAAGCCTTTTCCGTCCATCCCACTTTGGTCATTCCCACTCTAAATTTTTACAGCAGTTGCCTGTCAAAAGCAGTATTTGGGGGCGCCTGGGTGGCTCAGTGGGTTAAGCCGCTGCCTTCGACTCAGGTCATGATCCCAGGGTTCTGGGATCAAGTCCCGCATCGGGCTCTCTGCTCAGCAGGGAGCCTGCTTCCTCCTCTCTCTCTCTGCCTGCCTCTCTGTCTACTTGTAATCTCTGTCTGTTAAATAAACAAAATCTTTAAAAAAAAAAAAAAAGCAGTATTTGTTTTCTGTTGGAGAGAAAGCTGGAGTATTTATCCTCCAGGCCCCATCCATCATGGCTTGAGATCTGTCTCCAGGAGCACTGACTCTCTGGCATTTTGGCCAGCCCCATGTATGGACCAAGAATGTTTTCACCAAAGAAAACCCTCAGCAAAAATCAGCAGATCTTGCAGTAGAAAGCTACAAGATTTTAAGGGAATGTTGAGTGCCTAGGGATATGGCAGGGAACATCCTTTCATCGAGTCACAAGTGCTGGAGGGCAACAAAGAGATTCCCCAGTCAATCTCTCATGTTTCAAATATACTTCTCCCTGCCCTCCTGTTATAGCAGTAACCCTATCCTCTCAAGATGTCAGCATCAGGAACTCTACTAACTCCTTTCTCTAATGACTAGACTACTGGCATGATTAGTATCATATCAGAATTGATCATTAATTCATGCAAATGATGGATACCATTATTAGAAATCAGGGTTTTGAGAGTCTCTGACTATATGTTGCTAAACTATAAAATGTTACCTCTGTTGGAATCAGAGAACACCAAAGAGATATGGGCCTAAGACCTGAAAATGTGAAATGAGGATGGTACATGTCTAGATCCTAATCTCACTTGGAAGGAGTAATGGTGGTCACCTCTGAACCAGGCTGAATAAAGCTTAATTTTGACTGTCGCTGTTCTATACATGGTGTTAAGACTTAATATCTCAGACTTTGGGGAATATAGTTGTGGGTTCTGATATTTTTTTGGTGAAGATAAAAAACCAGGATAAGGGCTTTCCTTGGGAAGAATTGGCCATTTCTAATATCAGTGGTCCTGGAAAGAGCCAGCTTTAGGACAAGAAAAAGACTAAAGAGACAGGCTTTCCAGAAAATAATACCTTGAAAAAAAGATAAGCATATAAACAAGTGATTATTAAAATAAGCAATTATAAGTAAGACCAGGAGAACTGGGTTATCATTATTTTTATTACAATTTAGCTGCCCAAACAGGTTTAGCCTGAAATCCTATGAATCAGTTTCATAAAAGGGAAACACACAACCCATATTAAGGACCCACACAACTAGAAAGCAACAACTTTGTCCTGCAAAATAATGTCCAAAGTGATGGAAACTATGCCAGGAAGAACTGGGCTAAGGCCTAAGAAAAAAGAATGAGTGTAAGAATTCAAAACAGAAGCAGTGGTTATATTGGGTTTATTCCTCTCAAAATCTTTGATAAGACTGACTCTAATCTACTGTAATGTATTTATATTGATGCTGTTGGAGGCTTCCTAAAGTACTAAACAATAAGTTACTACCTGGCCAACCTGGGTTCTTGTTTGGAGGGACATATCTATGACTGGTGCTACCCTAATCATACATAACCTTCTTCTATTGCTTACAAGATCCAGTGGGGACAGCTATAGTCCCAACAGCAGAACAGGAAATTTTCTCTCCACACCTCTTAGGGAACTTTATTTTGCAACATTGTTTTTTTATATGCTGTATCCCAGATCCATTGATTTCCAAGGCAAATACATCTACTAAAGCTAGTTAGAAAAAGCTAGTTATGTCATGCAGTGACATAATCACCCCTAACTTACAGAGCATATGTTCTTAGGCTCAAAAGACACTCTCATTATCTACTCCCACTGGACATATCCTAATTATCACCAAGTCTGTTATAATAAAAAGTAAGTATATTGGTCCAGTCCTAGTACCACATAAAAAGATACTAAACATCACACCTGGGAATTTGGTGTCTTCTTTTCACAAATGTGTCCCATTTTCCCTTTGCTCACAGTGCTGCTAAATGTTCTCCTTTAGTCTGAAGCTAATGGATAAAGCCTCTACTTTGTCTACTCTCGGCAGCTGTGACCATCATCTAAATGAATATATGAATTAAATTAATGTGCAGCGAGTGCCTACAGTGTCCCAAACTATATTAAAACTGAGAAGTGATGGCCCCAAGGAATAAGGTCCTATTCTCTTTGAAACTCAGAATCTGGGTAAGGAATAGATTAAAACCACCGAGTACATAGTTCACATATCAACTGTGAACTAGAAAGATGGATAACTCATAAGAGTACTTTACTTTGTTTCTGGGATTTATTTTTGTACTAACCTGCTCAGGTGTGGATGAAATTCTGAGAATTTGTAAAACTTCAATCAAAATAACAAAACCACAAAGTGAAACTCTGCCTCCGCCAAGACGGTGTTTAATTTCCTCTTGGCAGTCCATTGCAGATTCAAAAGGTTGTCACTATAGCAGTCGGGGGCTCACAGAAAAGAGAAGGCATGCTCTGGGTAGATTCTGGAGAGTTCATAGTGAAAGGACTCTTTATAGATGTTGGAGTGTGATTAAGGGAACCTACAGGCAAAGTTGAGGGCTCTAAGGACAGCACTAGGGGAAGTCATTACCACCCTGACACCTGAGAGGAGGGAGGGAACATAGTATTGGAGCCGGGGCAAGCTGAAAGAATGGAAAGGTGTCCACAGGAAAGGAACAGTCATCGAGGAGGAATGTAGCCCAGACAGAACCACAATGCAAAAGTAGAGGGAGTGGGGTGAGCAAACTCTGACCTCCTCCTCTTCCTGTCCTTTGATCTCTTACATTGCCTCCCCATTGGCCAAATCCAACCAGAAACCAGAGGTCAATAGAGCCCATAGGGTGTAGCCTAGAAGGGTCAGGGTAGAGAAGGGTGGAAAAGGGATTTGGAGAAGGACAAAAAGTGAATGACCAGCACAATCACCATCTAGATCTAGACCAAAAACCAACTTCCACTGAGTTGTCTTTTCTTGGTCTTATCAAGATACTTGTTCCCAAATGTAGTCCATATGGGGGCTCTGTGTATGTGTGGTGGGCGAGGTCTGTGCATAAATTGACTTGGGAAACACAGGATTAACACATTTAAACCAGCTTCACTCTCCAAAAGTTTTCAAAGCTTCAGTATACCAAGGTCTGTCGTGTTTTTCAGTAAATAATTGTTGAGAGCTATGATGGGCCAGGTACCAGGCTGGGTGTTGGGGATACAATGGCGAACAGGACAAATACCTACACTTAGATTATGTGCAATCAAATGGAGAGCAGACAATAAACAGTAAACGAAAAGCTGACTAAGTACAACGTGTTTATAATGAAGTTCCCGGATGAGGATTAAAATGTACAGCATGTCTCAAACAAAAGTATTTAGCTTCGGGAATCTTTGTTTCTAGACATTTTTTAGGGAGTGAAAGGCTCTCTTTCCGAGAGTCCACTCTAAGCTTTTCTTTACTATCAGTTACATATTTTGATCTGAAATCTACATAATTAAATGCCTAATACCTAGTTTTTGATGACAGCTTTCACCCTGCGGGCCCTAGGCAGTCAATCGGAGAGTAAATCTGATATTTATAGAAAATGGGTAATGGGAAGATAACGTGAAAAAGGAGAAGCAATATCTTAGTTGTCAAAGCCACTTAAATCAACTTAGCATTTTCCTTGCAGCATAGATTTTTCTTAGCCTCTACCCCATAAGGCGAGATGATACTGAAATGGCCATGGGTAGATGTGTTTGAGGAAGATAAACATACTTACCAGGTTTTAAGGCAAAGTCTATAGCGGTTTGAAAAACATGAGACAGAAAGCAAGAAAGTCACCTTCAGGAAGAATTTACTCATAATGGACATTTACTTGACTTTCTGTTAGAGAAAAAAAGCTTTTCATTAAGAAACTGTGTGGCCAGTTGTCATAAGTACTGTTTGGTGCCTCACCTCGATACCCTAACCAGGCTGGTACATTCCACCACAGCTGCTTTAAGTGGCTGTTGTCTACTAAGGGCCCCCAGCTGCCCCTTAGTAGACAACACCTCCCCAAACCCCTTCCCCATGGTGTAATGGTTTACACCAGAGACATGAGGCCAAGGCTCAACTCTACCAGAAACCACATCCTGGCTGAATCTCCCCTCTTCACTTTCTTCCTAGTAAATTTTTCCTAAAGAACACCTCCCTAGCCCTGACCCCCTGTCTTCCTCAAGCTTCACAGGCAACTAAGAATCAGAAGGGATTTAGCAGAAATCACAGATCAAGTTAATATAGCAAGAAAGACATTAGTAACCTCTTTAAGGTTACCACCTGAACGAAATGTGGCCATGTGATATTAACTACTATTACAATAATATTTGCTTTGCACATAATAGTTTATAACACACTATCATAAAATAGTTTGTCTTCAGAGTAACCCAGTGACCTGAGTAAAATATTGGGATCGCTGTTTCATAAATGAAGAAACTGAAGTTCAGGGATATTAAGGAACTTGCTCAATGTCTGATAGTTATTAAGTTGCATAGTGAAGATTTGACAGGTTTTGTTGGTTTGGGTTTTGTTTTTTTTTTTTAGCACTTTTGGAGCTTTCCTGCTTTCTTGCCTATTTTATCAATTTTATCATGTTTTGTCATTTTCTAAGTTTTTAGAGTTTATACCATCAGTTTATGGCTTAGTCATCATAAAACTCTGTAGTACAATTTGTATTTTGGAATATAAGACTTTCTAGAATTTCTACAAGATACTGAACAAAATAAGCTACATAATTAAACATTACCTAATTTCTGTGAAGTTGATATGTCAAGATATGTCTCTCCACTTATTCAAAATTTGACTTGTGGTTCTGCAAAATTAATGTCCATTGATTTCTCAGAAAACTGTGCATTCGCTTCAAAGGGTTTGGTTTTTTGAAAAACCAAACAGTACATCATTATTGATTATGTATTGTCTTTCCTTAAGAGCCGTTGAGAATGTGAAACACTACCAAATGGGTACTCAGACATAACACTTACTTAACTCATTTCCCAAACCCAGCCTGTCTCCTAGCCAACTACAGCATAGTTTACTTTAGAAATATCAATATGTTTTTCTCAGCCAAAAAAAAAAAAAAATGTCAAACAAGAAAACATTGCCCTAAGGCTTAGCTTTTCCACTTGGAGCAAATATATCATTTTAGCTTGGTGGGAGAGAATAGAAAGCATCTTTTCTCTGTGGCTTAAAAGAATATACTCTCCATTTGCCTTATCTCCTTGAGTTTGTGCAGTTAGGAGTCACAATGAGAATATTGATGAGCCAGAGAGGGAACACAGAGCTATTGACAGGCTCAGGCATATCTTGGAAATTATCATTCCAAATGCCTTATGCATTTATTTCTCTCTCTTGGCATGCATGAAAGAGTCAAGCAAATTTCATGTAATTGCTATACTCTAAGAGTTCCAGAGGGAAATTACTGATCCCAATTATTTACTTAAACACAAATAGAAAACTCAGGTAACCTCAGGGTCACACTGAAGCAGCTCCAGACTTGGGTTACAACTTTTAAATTAATGGGAAAGAGCAAGCAGTTAAGGCCGTTGGGGTGCACTGAGCAGTCTCGCCATAATTAAAGATCCACTTGCAGCCAAATGACATTACCCCCTGCTCTGGGAAGGAAGAGGGTTTAGCCATTCCAGCAAATCCCTAACATCAGGTGGTTGCAGGCTCTTGCTGCACAGTTCTGTGCCTATAAGAAGGCAGGGTTCCTTCGGTGTTGTCGATGAACTGATTGTCATGGGCTGTCATTTTAATTACTTTTTAATCCTCAATAATCATGTTATCAAAGGATTTAAATAATGTGCCATGCCTGGCACGGGGCTGCAGGCACCACACACGTGAGGTATCAGTGTACAATTAGCTCTAATGAGCGTAGAGAGCTTAACTTTGCAAGCTTCAAATAAACCTAATTTGCAAGTCGATCACACATCACTCAGAGCTGGAGATCTAACTATTAGATTGTTGAAAGGTACAATCTCTTTGGAAGGTTATTACAATAACAAGATGAAGAAAGATTTGAAATGGAACAAGAAACACACATGGAGTCCCAGACGATGAAATTTCACTGCTGCCAATCGGACACATACATTCAAGCAATGAGTTAGTCTGTGGAAGGACGGAGACCAGAGTCATCGTCCAGGCATTTCATGATAGCTGGGTTTGGATCACTGTGCTGGCCACGTCTTTCCCCAGAGATGGGTCTTCAACACAGGGAATGACAGCTCTGTTCGGCAGCCTCTGTAAAACTCTACTTCGGCTACTGACCCTTAAAAGACGGGCACTCCCCATAGCTTACTTTTGTGAAAATTGTTAAGAAATAGGAAAGAAAGAAAGAACTGAAGCAATAGTGGAGGCAAAAACTTTTCAATATTTCTTTTCAAGCTATCTGATGAAATTAACTGGTAAAAATGAGGAATGGGGGTTTTTTGTTTGTTGTATTTATTATCTTTAGCTTTATCTGCATAATTGCTTCTGATTCCATCTGCCAGATCTTGGTGGTGACAGACCAGACATCTGGGTCCCTTCTTAGGGTCCAGAGGGAACTCATTAGAACCCAGGGTTGATAAAGCAGCAGCTAGTTTGACTATGACCAAAGACAAACATTCCTCTGCTATTCTGACTTACAGGGAGTGACAGTCCCCGAGAAAGCCTTTATAACAAGAGATTTCATTCTCACTGCACTTTCCCACATGACACTGAAGAATATAACTGTTCTGAGAAGTTGAACAATGGGGAAACTAAGGCAGAGTTGAAGAGCTATTTGCCCCACATCAGAGAACTGGTAGAGCCAACTATCCCAGGTGCCACAGTACATCTTTGTCAGCAGCAGAGCTGGGGATCAGCCACTCACAAAGACTCACACTGTGTCATCAAATGGATTCTCAGCAAACACCTGAAAATGACAACCAATGTTTGTGAGTCTCTCTGGGACTTACCAGTACCTTCCTTGGTCATGGATTTCTATTTCAGACTTTGTATGTATATATTATCAACCCGATTTAAAATGCTTAGAGAATACTGGATGGAATATCTGGAAGATTCAAAAGTTCCCCATTCTCAAGGGTTGAATGTTAAATCTATCTTCCCAGTATCACTCAGTCAGACTCACAGATAACACTAGGATCCAAATACCCAGATTGTTGGCAGACTACAGAAAAATTTATTTTTTCTGAGATAACAAATATTTTGCATTCTTGCTCTCCAGTTAACAGGCATCATATTATCTTTTTAATTTAAGAAATATTTAAAGTCTGTCAAAGTAAACTGTTAAACATGCAATGCCAGGCTTCTTGGTACTAAGAAGCAGCTTGATTTTAAGGCACCATCTTGGTTGGTTAAACTATGTGTACACGAGACAGTACCTGACATACATTTACAATAAGTTGCCTCAAGCTTGGTGTCTGTAACCACCTCCCTAGACAACAGGATCAGATGCCTCTAATTCTTTTCAAAATCCGAGGCTCTTTTCATCAAAGCTTTAAAAAGTATACAAATTAAACTACATGCGGAGAGATGCTTTGAAAGAAGCTGAAGATGTACCCCAATATTATTTCGCCATTCCTGTTGTAAAGAAATCCATCGTTTCTTTTTATAGTTTAAAAAAAAAAAGAAATTGCCAATTTCAGAATAGCAAAGTTCGATCATTTGTATTTGTCTTCATATTTTCAATGACTGATAGGCAGGTTTGTTTGTTCTAATGAATGTCCCTTTTGTTCAATGAAATCAATTCATCTATTCTAAATGTGATGCTTTATTTTCAATTATTTCAAGAACTGAGTGCATTAATTATCCCAGCAGCAAGTCAAACTAAAACACTGGTTACAGACATTTAAACTCTGACCCTAAGTAGTAGTTGCCCTTCAAGATGATTCATTTTATTTTTTTCCCTCTAGAGGTCTAATCTTTCAACCCTTCCCAGACAACCTATAATTCTGCTCCTTTGCCCTCTCTAAAATTACCCAAGTGCTGTCTGCCTTCAAGGGAGATTTACTGCTCTAATGGCAGAAGCAGTGAAGGTCAGCTGAAAACTTCAGGTCTATCTGCCCGGGGACAGGGGATTCCTCAATAATTTCAGCAGTCCCTGAAAATAATGACTGGTTTCGGTAACCTGATGACAGGCAAAACTACCGCATTGTAGCAAGGAAGTTTGTTTCTTCACTGAGAAGAAGGCGTCTGCGAGTTTCTGTACCTAATGATAAGGAACGCGGACTGCCATAAACAAGCCATTAGAAACAACAATGACCGCAGAGTCAGGGGTGGGGGGGGGGGTTGTTGCTGTGACCCTTTAGGTGCCCACAACGTTCGATTCTCATGCCACATCTTCCACGGTCTTTCCTTAGGGGCATGCAAGGCAGGCACCTGTGTTTTATCGCTCCTCATGAAACCTTTACAGACCTGGCTTCCTAACTTACCTTAAAGGATTTACAAGATGATTTCAGCTCAGTTCTTTGGAGGGTTTGGTCTCAAGCTAAGTTAATATCCATAAACTCTGTGAGCTAGAAATGGACTCTGATTGTAAAAGTCAATTCTCCCTTGCCTGAGAGGGGCTTACCGGGGGCTGCGCTCCACTTCCTACCTGCCCATGGGCCAGTCCGCCCGACTGCAGAAGACCAGATAGGAAGTGGGAGGAGAGTGGGAAGGCACCGGAGGTTGGCGTGTGCGCCTGCGCTAAGCCAGATGTGGCCAGCCATTCATTCAATATTCACTAAGTCCATTTATGATGAACTCCTTAGTATTTTCCAGATCTCTTCCCCTACTAATCCCACATTGAAATTCTAAAAATAAAATCTGTCAGATAGAACACTGTATCTGTGGGCAAATCCACAGCTATTTTACTGCATAGTGCTCTTCTTAATCAATTTTTAGTCTCAAGTGGACAAAAAGTAGAAAGAAAAATGGATCAATAGCATGGGGCAAGGCTCTGGAACATGAGAGTTGAGTTCCTCAGACTTGGCCTAATTTTGTCATTGGCATCCTAAAGGGCATTATTTTAAATAGAGAACTGGGATTGTTCCAAATCCATACCATCTCTTTTCAGGTTTCAATTTCTGTAATTAGGATCATTCAAAAAGCACCAAGTGAGTACCCCAAACGCATCACTGATGCATATTAAAGAGACATGATTTCTACTCTCAAGGAACACATAATTGGACAATTTTCTATAAAAGAGTCTTCAAAAATCATCCCCTTCCATTCCTTAGCCCTCATTTGCCATTCTCAAAGGGTGATACTGGCTTCCTCCCTCCATCTGTATGAGGTCAGAGATTCTCATCTCAGTCTTAAAATGTCTTCAAAGAATTGCTCCCTCTTAAATCTCTTTACGGTCTCCACTGTTCCTTTTATGTGCTTCTTCTTTAGTTTTCCACAAACTTCCATAGTCATTTGATATTGTTCCTTCCTTCCTTTCTCTTAAACTGGATTCATGAACAAACTAGATGATACAAACTATATATATATATATTCACAAACTATTTGGCTTTTGTCCTCATTGCGAGGTAAAATTCATTCGATTGTAACAGCTAACTATTTTGTATCATAGTGCGGGTATGTCTACACTCAGAAAACACACAGAAAAAAAGTTATTGGTTTTCTAAATACTAGACCATTACCTCACTAATTGCTATTCTTGTTTGGAGCTACTTATGCAGGCTTGAAGGACGTAATTTAGTCTAGCTTCCTTAAATAAGTTTCTGCCTCATTTTTCTTCCTTTATTCAAACTTGCTTTGTTCCTTTTTCATCCTTCAGTTTGATTATTAATCACTTGTCCTTGTTTTCCACCAAACTTAGATTAAATCTCTTAATAAAAATCTCCCAAATACTAAATCAGCATTTCCTAGGCTGCAAAAGACACAATTATTCACATTGTGTTAAGGATCTGCCATCTATCCACAATAATGTCCGTCTCCAAAAACAAAGGCAGACATATTACTTTTGTTGATTTTTATATTTTAGTTTTTGGCTTCCTCAGCAGCTCTGGATTTATTGCCCCATTACTATGATTTGGTCCCTTCTTCATTTTTGTGTTGTTGACCCTTCCATGTACTCACTGATACAATTACTTTCCTTCAGAAATGGAAATAAATCTGCTCAAACTTGGGATGGAATTATAATTTATTCCTTTGGCTAACTTCTTTGATTAGTTTCTCACTTTTCTTGAAGAGTAGAGGATGACTTTACACACTATCTCTTTGTCCTTGCTTGTCTGCTAGAGTCAACACCCTAGAGCAATTCGGTAAGGGTCAGGAAGCATTGGTTACACATACATTTTTCCAGCCCCAATAAATTCTGCACTACTTCTCTAAGGTTTCATCAACGTCAACTGTCTAGACCTTGGCAAAGCCAATGGACCCACATTGAAGTTTTTTAAGGAAGGAACCTAACATTTCCTGAGTCCCTTTCAGGCAGCTGTCATTATTACCACATTAACTCATTTAAGTGTTGCAAACAGTCTCATGAATTATGTACTATTATCCCGATTTTGCAATTAAGAAATCAATCATCTCACAGGTGGAGTGACTTTGCCCAAACTATGTAGTTGCTAAACAGTGGAATTAATACCCAAGTCGGCCGGATTTCAAAAATAGCTATTTTATCTATGATACACCATATCATTCTGTCTCTAAATAAATTCTACCTTTTCAAATAGAAGCGTAAGACCTACCAACCCACTTTCTCTGCCAGTCGGAATAATAAAATAAAATTCACATTCTTTGTTAGTGTGCTTTTATATGTTATTCCCAGGCGAGTGGAGGCAAGTAAGTCAATGCATGAGTGTTCGTGATAGAAAGACTTTATAAAAGTCATTTTCTATCTTTCATTCTTAAAGTTTGTTTACACCTCTGTCTAAACTATCCCCTTGCAATTTAGTATCATCTCTACCCAGCTCCCAAATCTAGTCAAAATTTATTCCCTTGTTCTTGACCACTGTTGACTTCGAGTGTACGTAGGATGTTGGCGTCTATGAAATAGTCAGCGACCATCAGAGTGCAAAAAATCTTTTTACAATTTAGATGTGTGGCTCACCTGACATTAAATAATGGGACATGTATTTGAGAACATCTGGATTTTCGAGCCCATGCCTCCATTTTCTCCCAGCTGTTTAACATTCTGAATATGAATGCTGTCTGTCATCATCTCTCCTTTGTTCTTCCTTCAAAGAATTCCTTGGTTTTGCCTCTGTGTGTCCATTCTTATAAACCCAGTCCATGGCTTTTCATTTTTTTTCTTGCTCTAAACCCTTTCTAAATGCACTTTCTCTGTCTTCAATGCATCCGATACACCATAATAGCCAGGCTACTCTTCTTTAAAGCTTTGCTTTCATCCTTTTACCCCCTTGCATAGGCATTTCTGAGCATTGTCTATTCTATCAGATAGAAAGTTCCTCAGTCTAATTGCCAGGTTTCTCTGAAATTGAGCTCTGCCTCCATCAAAGACCTTTCTCACTATTCTCCAGCAAGACTGCCACCTCAGGAAGGTCATTTCTTTCATTGGTCTCCCCTGGAGCCTGTGCTGCGTAGCCTGGGTCCCAGCTCTGCAAAACAGCTGTGTGGCTTCTGCCATCCCACTCACGTTTCATAACTGAATGTGTGGGCGATGGGATGACCTGTTGGTGGACAGCAAGGCCTCAGGACCAGACACCGGGTGGCCTGAAGAAGTCCCAAGAAAACCCATGGGATTTGTGATGCCATAGGACCTGACAAGCCCAGAAGGGATGAGGAGTGGAAAGGGGGTGGCGGAGGAAAAAACTGATGCAAAAGTGTTAAACCAGTATTAGAATTATTGGAACAAGGGTGAGAGAAAGAGAGAGATGAGGTCCTAGGAAAATAAAGCATAAGCCTATTTCCGGGACTTTCAGAAGTAACTAGGGATCATCAGAAGTCACTGAACCGGGGCGCCTGGGTGGCTCAGGGGATTAAGCCTCTGCCTTCAGCTCAGGTCATGATCTCAGGGTCCTGGGATCGAGCCCCACATCAGGCTCTCTGCTCGGCAGGGAGCCTGCTTCTCCCTCTCTCTGCCTGCCTCTCTGCCTCCTTGTGATCTCTTGCTCTCTGTCAAATAAATAATCTAAAAAATATATTTAAAAAAAAAAAAAAAGAAGTCACTGAACCAAGAAGAGAGAGTGCTAGTCTCCTCGCATGAAAGTAGACACACAGATGCTGATGAGTGGTCTTCTGGTACCTGTGGGTGAAGTAACTCAGACGGCAAAGTTCAGAAAATGATACTGTCAGGACACCAAATAAAGCACCATAGCACTGAAACTCCCAGGGCTGATTCAACAGCTTTTAAGAAGGCCAGAACATGAGACTACTTCCTCCTTTCACAGAGGGCACATCTGCTCAATTTCATGATGCCCCGCATCTTTGTGTAACTGCAGGAACTGTTCTAGGCTTACATGCAACTTACCTCCACTTATGTGTATGTGTGGTGGGGGTGGTAACGGTGGGCTCATTATTATAAATCCTAAAGGTAGCATAGCTAGGCTTCACCCATGTCTTGGGAATTCTTTCCTCTCTTTTTCTTGAAATTCACGCATCTTTTGTTCAATTTGACGTGAGTCTGGAGATCCATGAGTAGAAGTTAATGTTCCTATGGGCTCCAAAGTGCCAAGAGGATTTTCCTTTAGGAGTAATGGTAATAAGGCAATCCTAAAATTGCTATACATATGATTATGCAACATATTCTATGGTAGGGAACATTGGGGTCAGAGGTTTGTCAGCAAATACTACATCTTAACCACTGTAGGTCTGGCCACACTCAAACCTGGAATGGGAGGTTTGAAGAGCCTTTGGAGTCTGTGACCAGCATTGGGAATTCAGCACAAGTTTATTTTCAGTGTGATGCTCCTGAGGAGATGTATGCGCATAGCTGTCAAATTATTCAACCTCTTTAAGCTTCAGGTTCCTCAACTCTAAAATGCATGTGCTTACAGTCATAGTCTGCCTTACAATATTCTTGTGAGGATTAAATGAGATCGTTCAAGCAGAGTCCTCAGCATATTGCCTGACATCCAGTGAGTGTTTTAATATTAGCAGCTATATATTGTTAAAATATATAATAACTAATTTTTGCAACATTGTTTGGAAATAATAGTGTATTTTGCAAGTAACTAAAGCCTAATTCTGTGTTAAAACTCAAATTTTTTATTGTCTTTATTGAAAATGTTTCTAAAATGTGCTCTATACATTTCTGTCTTCTTCTTAATTTCCTAAAGTGAGTTAAGTTCTGTTCTAGGAACAGAGCATAGGGAGCTCTGTGGGAAGGATGTTGTACTTGCACTTTAAGCTCTAGATTTTCAGTTGCCATATGTTTTTAGAAATTAGATCCCAAAAGGACTCTGACAGGAACTAAGCATCTCAAAATTAATACCATGTTTGTTTCAGTCTGAGTCTTTGTTTCCATACCCCTAAAACATCTTGCAAGCCCTGGCGGGAAGGAATTAATTTTTCCATTTATCAAATATCTATTGGGCATTTACTAAGGTCCAGAATTTCTTTACATGTTGAATAAAGAGCAGGACACAAAACAGACAAAATCCCTGCTCTCATAAATTTTGCATTCTGGTTGGAGCTAAATTCAGGCAATACACAAAATAACTATTAGATAAGATATTAAGAATATATTAATAAGTGTTGGGGGATTATGCTTTCAAATATATAGTCAGCTGAGCTCTCACTGGTCAGGTGCCATTTGATGAATGCCATGAAGGCCCTGCAGGAGGGAACTATGTAGAATTATTGGGAAAGCACATTTTGGGCAGATAGAACAGCAACTATAAGGCTGTGAGGTAGACAATAGACAAGGAACAGCAGTAGGGCAGGGGGGCTATTGATGAGTACGAGGAGAAGGAAGTGATAGGAAATGAGGCTAGAAAGGGTTTGGAGGATAGGAAGTTCATTTTCAGGACTGTGCCCTATCTTCTGCACAAAAGGAAAACACTTAGAGTGTTTGAGCAGAAGAGTGATTAGACCAAAGTTTCGAAATTTCTTGAAACTTCAACTCTTTGAAAGTCGACTCTAGGGGAAGGGTGGAAGCAGAGATCAGTATTGTCACGATGGGAGATAAAGAAGTGGTAAGATTCTGGATGTAGTTTGGAAGTCGTCTTGCACACTTTGGAAGTGTAAGTTGCAAGAGAGAATATCCATAATAACTCCAAGATTTTTGGTCTCCATGATTAAAAAAATGAAGTTATAATAAACTGAGATGGGGAAAGCTAATGTAGAACAGGTCCGAACGGGGAAGACAGAGTTCAGTTTGTTGAATTTGACATCTCTATTAGACATTCAAATGCCAATGTCAAGTAAGGTATTTGAATATCTTGAGTGTGGAGTTCTGGAGAAAGATCTCAGAAACATCTCCTCACATTAGTAGTCAATTCTTACAAAGGCACAAAATAATTCAATAGGGAAATTAAAATCTTTTCAATAAATGCTCTTTGAAGTAGTTCTCTCTGAGCGAAAAAAGTAAACCTGTATCCCTAACAATTACCATGCCCATATATTTATCTGAAATGCAACATATAATTGTAAAAATTAAAACTGGAAACCTTTTAGAAGAAACATAGCAGAATATCTACACCACCTTAAGTAGGTAAAGATTTCTTAGATTGGATACATAAAATAAAATAAAATAAAAACAGACAAAATACCTATGGCAGCAAGAAGAGATTGATCAGTAGGTAAATTTCATCAAAATTTTTAAGTTCTGCTCCTAAAACAACCATTATGAAAATTAAAAAGAAGTTTCAGAATGGAAGAAAATATTCGCAATCAATAAAACAATGATAACTCATTTTTTAAAAGATTTTATTTATGTATTTCAGAGAGATAGCAAGAGAGAGCATGGGAAGTGTGTGGGGAGAACGTTAGGAGAGGGAGCCTCGATGTGGGGCTTGATCCAGGACCCCAGGACCATGACCTGAGACAAAGGCAGACACTTAACCAACTGAGCCACCCAGGTACCCACCCTGGGTTTTTTCAAAATGGACCAAAGTCGAACAATCACTTCATAAAAAGAGACATAAAAATAATCAATAATCGGGCGCCTGGGTGGCTCAGTGGGTTAAGCCGCTGCCTTCGGTTCAGGTCATGATCTCAGAGTCCTGGAATCGAGTCCCACATAGGGCTCCCTGCCGAGCGGAGAGCCTGCTTCCCTCTCTCTCTTTCTCTCTGCCTGCCTCTCCGTCTACTTGTGATCTCTCTCTGTCAAATAAATAAATAAATAAAATCTTTAAAAAAATAATAATAATCAATAAGCACCTGAAGATGTCATTAACAGTATTAGTCATCAGGAAAGCACAATAAGACCCATGAGACATTCCTTTAAACCCATTAGAATGGTTAAAATTAAATTAAATTTGATAATACCGAATACTGGGAAGGATATGCAATAACATGAACTCTCACACATTTCCACTGAGACATGAAGATGTCCATAGTGGACAACCACTATGAGAAATCACGACAACAGTTTATTAAGTTAATAATACATCTTCCATTTGACCAAGAAATTCCATTCTCAGACAGTTTTTTAAGAGAAATGAAAATATATGTTCACAAAAAGACATGTATAAAGATATTCATAGCAGACTGATTAGCAACAGCCAAACTTAGAAGCAACTCAAAATTGCACTAACGTGTGAAAGGATAAACCAATGGTGGCATATTCATACACCGAAATACTACCCGGTGATAGACAGGAACAAATGGACATCCACAGCCACACAGATGCCTATCAGAAACATCTTGCGAACTGAGAGAAGCCAGACTGCCCTCCCAAAAAAGTACATACTATGATTCCAATTCCGTGAATTACAAAAACTGGCAAAATTCATCTATGATGTTAGAGAGTCAGAGTGATTGCCACTCTAGTGAGGTAGAGGTCACTGCATATGAGGGGATTCTCTGAGGTGACGAAATGTTCTATATCCTGAGTTGGGTGTTGGTTACATGGCTATATGTCCTTGTCAAAATCCATCAAATTCTTCACTAAAGATCTGCATATTTTATGGAATGAAAAATACTCCTTTATTTTAAACTAGAACTATAAAACCAGCCAGGGTCAGCCTCTTCTTCTTCCACAGAAACTGAAAGTTTTCTGTTCTTTCAGCACTATCAGAAGATTATCCTCAGAGCAATCAAAATTATACAAGCTGAGTGTGAACCTCCCAAGCCCTTGACTGGTTGTTGCTACTCGTTCTTAGACTTTGCGCTGATGCAGGCAGAGGAAGGAAGAATTTTTTTTTAATTTTTTTAAAGATTTATTTATTTATTTATTTGACAGACAGAGATCACAAGTAGGCAGAGAGGCAGGCAGAGAGAGAGGGGGAAGCAGGCTCCCCGGACTCTGTGATCATGACCTGAGCCAAAGGCAGAGGCTTTAACCCACTGAGCCACCCAGGCGTCCCGGAAGGAAGAATTTTAAGAGAAGGTAGAAAAAGTTGTTATGGACACAGCATGGCTGAGTTGTTTCTTCCAGGACTCTGGCTGTATCACTTGCACCCAAGGTTAAAATAACCTGGTGTAAGTCATTATGCATTGTCTAATCTGTACAAAATTTGTTCACACAAGTAGTTTCTGAAGAGAAAAATGCCCACTGGCAAAATCATTGATTTGAGTATTTTGTGAGCTGATTTAAATTTGAATTCATATTTATTTCTTTATATTTTGCACAGATCATAAGTAGGGGCTGAAATCTATTCCATGACAGGCAGTTGGCAGAGCAGTATCAGGGTTTTCTCCATACTTCACTGTGACCCAGTTCAGTCCAAGAGACTGGCTCTGAGTCTATGGAGATGTGTGACGCGAACGTGATAACAACTACACTATGGAAACGCGGCAAAGAAGATGTGAATATTTATTTCTTATAACTTGAGTTCTTTAGGAATATCAGTCACTTAGGGGAAGTCGCAGAGGTTATCAAAATCTTTAAAGAATTTTGACTTATATTAAATATTCCCAAATAACTGATTAGGTTTTCAAGACTACTTAGTGGTGTTTTCTACCTCCCACCTTTCACTCAGGCTGACCACAGTCACTTCCTCTTGTCCCCAGGCTCCCTTTAAGAGCCTTGTGGTTCCATCTGGAATTTGCTAAGGGCCAGGAAATAGAAGCTGAGTCCAGTATTACATGAATAAGTGTAAATGAAGTTCATACCAAATAATAATCAAAACTACTATAATACTGATACAAAAGTATATCAATGAAATATCACAGAACTCACAGAAGAAATTTGTGAATCTCAGAAATTAGGATATTTCAAATAAGTGGAAAAGGGGTGGATTTTCACCAAGTGGTTAGGTTAAAAGACTAAAAAGTTGGGGGGAATGAGGAAGTCTCCCTATTCTACACCAAACACCAAAGTAATTCCAATTTGATTCAAGTTTTAAAAGTACAAAATAGACACTATAAAAACAAAAGAAGAAATAGATGTGAATATTAATATATTCTTGGGATCGGAGGGCCCTTACTATTATACTATCATACAAGGCAAAAATAATAAATAAAAATGCTGATTTTACATGTAAAACTATAACAATTTTACATGTAAAGAATGAATAGAAGTATAAAGCAATCAACAGAAAAACAGCTGTATATTTATGACAGCCCAAAGGACCGATGAGTTTGGTATGTAAAGAGATCCAGCCAACCAACTTAGAATCACAAAAATGGAAAATGGACAAAGAACCTGCAAAAGCAATTCACATAGGAAATGTGTGTGCCGAGAGTGAAGTATTACAGGGACTCTCCTAAAGGAGACATAGTGGACGCAGACCTTATGACCGCTCTTTGGGTCATTTGATGACCCAAATTAAGTCTTCCCAGCTTCCCTTCCTGCTTCTTGAATGGTTGAGTTTGCCAGCTATCTGATCCTGAAAATAGAATGATTTGCCCTGACGGAGCCACATTTTCCCTGGGCTTCCATTAAGCCAAGACTACACTTACAAAACAAATAGCTTGAGCTGAGAATGCAGACTATGCAACCATGGTTTTGGGCTCATTTACATACCTGTCCCAAGTTCCTGAGGTAAGCAGCCACAGACACCAAACACTGTCTTCCATCTCTCTGGTGCAGGGATCAGATGTGTGGAGGCAGCTCCGTGATGTGGACAAAGAGGAGGCCCTAGACTATTGTAGAGTTAAGGCTACCTCATCCTGGCTCCCAGTTTACCATCTGAGTTCTTAACTTCTCTGAGCCTTACTTCTCCAGCTATAAGATAGGGATAACCATAGTGCCTATCTTATAGCGTTGCTCGAAATATTTAATGAGAGTATACCTACGAAGCACTTAGTACCGTGAATGATGCTTAGCAGCTACTGAGTAATTGTTGGCTATTACCTCCCTTGTGAGCAAAGGACCTTAGTTCCCTTCCTTCTGGATAAAAATGTGCCAACACATCAAAGGATGATTTAGTTTCCCTTTATGTAGGTATGTGTGTAATACATTGGGAAGGCATAACACTTGGCACTAGGAGATCTGGTCCTAGTTTAAATTCCACCCCTAACCAACGTTAGAGATCACATGCCCACTCTGGGCCTATTTGGCCATCTGTTAAACAGAGTAGTTGAACTACTGATTGCCCTCCCTTGTTCTGCCCAACATTCAGCCCCAGAGAAATACAAACCAACAGATAAATCAGAGTCTTTAAATATGGCTATAGTCTACAGGAGGTAAAAATGAAGGTCTGTGAGCTAGTAAGTCACAGCTTTTAAATCCTAAAAGAAAATATAGATGAATTTGCTGAAAAGCTGGAATTCTATCAATCCATAACAGCAGTGATTATGTTATGGCGATCAGAAGCTCCAATTGGCAGTTAAGCCTGTCTAATTTTTTAACTACTTAATTAAAGAAGTTAATTTAGTGTATTTGTGTGTTTGTGTATTAGTGTATACATTCATTTAGTGTATTGCAAGGCATGGGGAGTGCCTTAGTGATGAAAAGTTTGCAAACCACTAGCCTGGGTGCTCACTATCCATGAAGATATCTCCACCACTTTCAGCTTCATAGGGAAGCCAAAGTGGATACTAATTTATTCTTCTGGGCAGGGAAAGGTTATAATAACAAAGATTCCCAGTAGTGTTGGGCATTTGTAGTGAGCACGAACTGTCCAAATCTCTTTATGTGGATTACCTCTTTTAGTCCTCGCAGTGAGCCATTTATTTCCATTTCACATGTAAGAGAACGGAAGCTTAAGAATTAGACCTACTGTCATCAAATAAGGTGAATCTCCAGAACTGTGGTGTTTCGAGAAGAAGGAGTCTAAAAAGATCATTTGAAAACATTTGAAATTAAGTGTCTCCTTTTTTCAGGCCAAGCACTGACAATGTGCAAGCCACACACATGAAGCGGTTCCATTGGAGTCCAGACATTTCGGAGGGGCAGCCCTTGGAAAACACGTCGGTGACATATGCCGGTGTTGAGAAAACTTCACTGGTTTACCCACTTAAGAGTTGTCACTAGAGGGGCGTCTGGGTGGCTCAGTGGGTTAAGCCTCTGCCTTCGGCTCAGGTCATGATCCCAGGGTCCTGGGATCGAGTCCCGCATCAGGCTCTCTGCTCAGCGGGAAGCCTGCTTCCTCCTCTCTCTCTCTCTGCCTGCTTCTCTGGCTACTTGTGATCTCTCTCTGTCAAATAAATAAATAAAATCTTAGGGCGCCTGGGTGGCTCAGTGGGTTAAGCCGCTGCCTTCGGCTCAGGTCATGATCTCAGGGTCCTGGGATCGAGTCCCGCATCAGGCTCTCTGCTCAGCAGGGAGCCTGCTTCCCTCTATCTCTCTCTCTCTGCCTGCCTCTCCATCTACTTGTGATCTCTCTCTGTCAAATAAATAAATAAAATCTTTAAAAAAAAAAAAATCTTAAAAAAAAAAGTTATCACTAGAACATTTTTCATTTACTCTTGATGCCTCCTTGCTATTCAGCACCCTCTAGGCTTATAAATTCACATAATTAGTGTGAAAGCACAAGAAAAAACAAAAAACAAAAAAACATGAACTTCGGTATTAACTCAAGCAAAAGGTAATTAAGGAAGTAAATCTACAACGGAGAAAAAACCATATAATGCTTTGCAATGTCCAAGGAAATGGCTTTTAGATTATCTGCTATTAGGAAGTATTTCATTCCTATTCCCTTTTCCTCTGCTCGTTCATTTTTTCACTCCGTAATTACACAGAACTTGTTAAGTACCTGGGAATTGGGCCCTCAGTGGAGGTAGATCATGGAAAACTGTGATGCTGAATTGATGTTGAGCAGTTGTTGTCACCATTCATCTCAGGGTCTCCTTTCAGAGCCGTCCTTTGATCTTTAAGTAGAGACACAGAAAGTGACAAAGAAGGACAAAAGTCCACACTGGCCACACTTAGGGCTTTGTCTTCCAGCCAGAGAGTCCAAGGTGAATTTACACACCAATCATTCCCAACCAGATGCCAGTTAGCCAACAGAGTCTCACCCCCATGGGTGTTGTCTTAATCTCCCCCCAAACACAGGGGTCACTTTAAAAGTGCCTCAAACAAACCCTAAATTACCAGGATTACTTGCTGTTTCTTTGAAAATGACTTTCATGTGAAAATGTTTCAGAAACATAAAAGTTAATCACCCCCTATCATGGCATATCAGCAGAGTAAAGAGGAAATTAAATTCTTCTTCATTCTTTCTTACAAAATGAATCAAGACCTCACTCAATCTTCTCCACGTTTTATGTAAAAATAGATCACAACCCACAACTTCTCTCTCTCTTTCTCTCTCTTTCTCTCTCTTTCTCTCTCTCATTCTGTCTCTCAAAAAGGAAAAGGTAAAACATGGATTGTTCCAAAACTCAAAGTGGGAAAGGAATTCAGGGACAGCTACGTCCTACCACCCATGTATTGTGCAGGTCTGAGAATACAAGTTCATAGTAGGTTAGATCTCTAGCCAAAAAGATGTAACTTCCTGACACAGTCCACATGAACCATCCAAGCCTTCATAAGTAATGCGACCCCATATATGCTATTATGGATGCTCAAAAAATCCTTTATGTTCATTTTTAATGAGGATGCCCAGCCCTAAATTTCCCTTCTATTTCATACTTTTTCACAGGCTGGCCTGAGGGTAAAATGGAAGCCTGGTGTTTGGCTAATTCCAGGGTGCTCAGCTTGAGCTCTGTGAATAAATTATGACTCTGGTCATTAAAATGTAATCAAAGCCAGGGCTTTGAAACCTTCACCTATACAAGCCTGCTCTCTGATCTTGGGGGCAGACATCAGCTGGTCTCCCAGCAGGGCCTCCCCTGCCCAAAGCCCAGGCCTCGTGGACACTGCTGAAGCCTGCTCACCCTAGACACACACAGCTTAACACACAGAGCCACTGCCATGGCGGCGGGCTCCCAGTGGCTCTCGGGGCTGTCATTCTCAGGTGCCAGGACCATCCTACACCCTCTCCTCCCAACAGAACAATGGGAGAGGCAGGTATCAGCCTTAGACTGTAAAGAGGTTAAGTTAACCACTGAGGGTCCCACGATGTGACTCTTCCAAAATCTCCTTGGAGAGAACAGAACAAGATGACCCCTCAGTCCACTCACTCTTTAGGGGAAGGTTATCGATTCAGAGCCCTGTCTGAAGCAGACAAGTAGGGGAGAGACTGTCCAAGGTGGAAAAGAACAGGAAACACGCTGGCTTTTTTCTTCCTCCAGCCAGTGTCTCCCATCAGCTGAACCGAGCCAGAAGCCAACCAGTCTGGGAACGTAGAAAATAGCACAGGGAAGGGTGGTGAATCAAAGACAAACAGACCCAGGAGGGCAAGATGTATAAGATGTACTTGGGGAAGATAATAGCTCTTCTTTATTTCCTAGTGTTGCTATGAAGCTTTTATATATATATATATATATATATATATATATGTGTGTGTGTGTGTGTGTGTGTGTGTGTGTGTGCAAATACATGTCATAAACTATAAGATGTGATCAAAAAAGGTATTCAGTGTAATTCCCACTTATGATCCTTGGCTTATATTGCCTTCAATTATTTTTACATCACTTGTCCAAGTCAATCTATTATTTAGTAGTTCTATTAACTTAAGCATCTTAGCACATGACAAAGAATACAATAAACAATACCAATCTCATGCAAGTTATCTTCCAATCTTGACTAATGTGCACACAGCTCTGTACTGGAATCAGCTCGTGCATACCACTTGATATTCTGCTTTTCTCACTTCATGTCATACCCCATTCTCAGGCACTGACATGCCCTGTAAACTCTGTTACTGCAAACCGCTAACACGCTATAGTTCACAGCATCATTCCTCACTATGCCCTGGTCTGAAAATATTGACCAAGACACAGAAACCTTTCAAGATTAATGTCTGTGCTAGCCATGTCCTTGCACAAAAGCAGCAGGCTAGAATCGCATGCAAGTGGGAACAGAGGCAGAGTGAACCTTCTTGACTGAGAGAATCCTGAGGCAATACCTTGAGGGAAACAGAAACGCTGAACGTGGTGAATGACAGTCTGTGGAAAGACACCTCAATGTTGCCAAGTTATTAACAGAGAAGCAAGGCTAAATGGATCATGAGCGAAAGATTGAAAGAGTCGAGTAGGGAACCCAGAGTAGGAGACAGTATACAGAGTGACTCATGACTTCAGCTGCATCTCTGCAACGTGGGTCTGAGTTTTGATTCTGCCACCAGCTAGTACTGCTCCTTATCATTGGGAAGGATGCTTGGCCTCCACAAGTCTCTGTTGTCCCGTCTATAAGAAGCGATGACAGTAGTCTCTATAACTCATAAGTTGGCTTAAGAAATTAAATGAGATAATATACATAAAGCACTTAGCAAGTACTCAGAAATCATACCCATAAAATTAAATTTGGCAGTGTTTCTAGACCTTAAACATGCACGGTGGTAAAGCTAAATTACATCTCTGTTGAGTGCTCAAGGCATAGCAACCCTGTGAGGGTCAGACATCAGCAACTGAGGAGTGGCAACTCAGTTTCTTTATAAGGATATTGACTGTTTTTAAAAAGTAAAGCTGCATCAGTCAGTAGCAAGATGGCATCCATCTCTCCTACTCTAAACCCTTGACTGATTCCTGGGTGCAAGGTAAATGATGTACTATTTCCAAAAGCCCAACCTTCTAGCATTAATAAAGCAGTATAGCAGCCAACCCTATCTGGAGTCTCGGGTCCTTGAAATTCATCTTTAATTAGATAGCAGTATCTATTAGCGAAGGAAAATACCAAAGTCCACATCCATACATTATGAATTCGAGACGAATGGAAAATATTTCTAAAGTTGCTAATGAGAAGTAGGTTTATCCAAGTGTGAAAGCCAATCTCGTGGTCCGAGGAAGGCAAGTGGCATGAAAACAGCAGGAAACCCACAGTTAACTAAATTCTAAGAGTCTGAAACTCCTCAACATGCCTCACACCTGGCAGCTTCCAAATACAGGTTCTTCTTCTTAGTATTGACCCAGGAGCCACAGTTGGCTCCTCATTTTCATTTGGCACAAAAGTCAGTTTCCAACAGATAGAAAACATCAAGGAGTTGGTATCAGGAAGAAAGCTTACGCAATTTTCCCTGTTTTTCCAAAATTTGAATTTTATGGGCATAATGTATGCCCCAGCAATTTAAACCCTAGGTGTATCCCCAATACTGTTATCCATATGAGTACCAAAAGTACATACCACACAGTCAAGATAGCTTCATTCATAAGAGCCCCAAGGTGGAAACAACCCAAATGTCCGTAATTGGAATGGAAAAATAAATTGTGATATATTCATGTAAAGGAATAATAATCAGCAATGAAAATGATTGAACTACCACTGCATGCAATAATATGAAAGAATCTCACAAATACAGTAAGTCAAGAAGCCAGATGTCAAAGAATATATACATTATGATGGCTTTTACTAATCGTTCAAAAACTGGCAAGCTTCATCTATGATGTTGGATATTATGAGAGTGATCATCTTTATGGGGGAGGGAGGGGATAGTTATTGGGAGAGTGCCCGGCTGGTAATGTTCTATTTCTTGACCTAGGATGTCGTTATATGGGTGGATTAACTTGGTGCTAATTCATCAAACTGCCACTCTTATTTGGGCATTTTTCTAGATGCATATTGTACTTTAATTAAAAAATGTATTAAAATAGATTTTTCCTAAATTGACGAATATGAAGAATGAAGAAATTGCCTTACTGGATCAGACTGATAGACAACTAACCTAACTTTCTTACAATAAATTAGGAGGTGAGGGTTGGAGCTGCTACCTATGGTGTCATCAGTGAGTTAAACCTCCTCCTTTTGTCCAAATAACCTGTTCTGATGCTCTAATATAATGATCTACTATTACTTCTTAAAGCTAAATTATTTTTATTTATCTGATTTGATAAGCTTCATATATTTATTATTGCTATGAAAAATATTTCCCTCTATGTATCAAATGATGTCTTTTAAGCCTCAAGTGGTATCCCACCCATCCTAGTAGACCAAAATTTGTATCAGTTATGTTCACTTTCATATTTCATAATTTTGTCAATGTGTTTGGTACTTCTTCCCACATTCATATTTTCCAAGTCAACAGTTCTAAGGTTTTAATCTCTGTTGGTAGACCTCATGTTTGGAGTTTCTTTTTACACATGTCTTTCTGATTTCCTGAGCATTTTAGCTGCCCTCTTTGGACCTGTTCTGAGTGGATTATGTCTTTCCTAAGGTCTCAATATGCAATGTTCCCATAGCAGGTGGGCAAGCCCTGGAGCTGGTGAGCATCCCCCTTTTTCCTTATGGCCATTTGACAGTTTTAAGGAAGATAATGGCAGCCAGCCTGACCGGCCTCTTAGCTCACCTTCCATATATTTTATGGGGAAATGTATTATTTGGATTTGCCACATTGAAGCTCGTCTGTCTACCTTATTTTGGAACTTTCACAGAGCCTTCCATTAGCTTTACTAGAGATTCTTGGAGTTTCTTAACTCTTTTTGCAAAGTTGACAACATCAGTGTGTATCCCTGCCTTCAAAATCATTAAAAAGTGGTTTCAAATGCATGGGCCCAGGGTTGACTCCATACATGACCCCACACTCAACCCTGCTGATCCAGAGATATAGGTCTATAATTCTAAGTTTATACTTCCTGGCATTAGTCTGGCTTCTCTTCCTTGACAACATAATTTCCAAAGTCCATAATTATATTTTTCTCAAAGATTTTTTAAAATTTAGAATATATGCTTTTATGCATAGAAAATGTGCTGGGAAAATATGCAGCAAGATTTTGTTTGTTTATTTTGGGTTTTTTTTTTAATGTTCAGTTAACCACTATATAGTACATTATTAGTTTTTGATGTAGTGTTCAATGATTAATTAGTTGCATATAATACCCAGTGTACATGAAACCTGGTCTATGACCTTTGAAAATCCAATACGTATGCCCAATAGTTGACACTTATCCACATAAGGACAACGATAACATCAGGAGCTTACCATGTATCAAGGACCATGTTAAGTGATCACCTGCTTAGGTCTCATTTAATCCTTTCAAATATTCCAGGAGATACGTACTAACACCATTCCAAGTTTCACAGCCTGGCTGGGTTCACCTACCTCTCCCATGGCAGAAACTTGATATGAATTCAGGAGTGCTTGCTACTGTCCACACTCTTAACATATTACTACCCCCCCAAGCCTATTTAATTTCCTTAAATAATTAAACTAGATTCACCATATTGTGTGAAATATTATGAATCATAATTATCTTAAAATGAAAGCACCAAAATGCACGTTGAAGCTAAATTTAACTTATTTTTGGATTGGGGGCCACTCTTAGATTACTCTTCCACCATTAGTTTCAGTAATCAAGGTTTGAATGTAAACAGTAGCAATTTAAAGAGTAGCTGGAAAATACACTTGGCCCAAAGTTTTGGTAAAAAAAAAAAAAAAGAACAGAAAAGACTCCCCTCTGGTCCGACTTCACTGCTGCAAGCTCATGTGATCCTGCTCTGACGTTACTGCTTGACAAAAAATACGCAGGCAGACATATTCAGGTACCTTCAATTATGTTTTTACTTTATTTTTTCCTATTATTCTCTAGTCTCCCAAGTAAGAAGATAACAAGATTAGTGTGCCAGCCACATTTTTTTTCATTTTTTAATGTTAATAGTATCGATTGTCCTTTAATTTGAAAAGACTATGATAAATGCCCAGAGAGATAGGACTCAGCAGCAATCTCAAGAAAGGAGAAAAAATTAAGGGCCAAGGAGTCACTGAGCACATTATTCTAATGTATACACGTACATATAAACAGAGTCTACTAAACGGGAGCTTTAAACTTAACAGGAAGGGTAAGTTAGGGTCACTGTGAGAGTGACTACAATTTGCTCCTTTGAAACAGGTTCAAATGACCATAAGAAGATTTTAAACGGCTTCATCTGAAATGAGCTGCAAGAAGTCTGATTGTGAAGAACTACTGTACAGAAGTGAACGGGCAGGAATTTCATTTTAGAAGAAATATTTTTATCCTCAACATCATTAGCTCTGTGACTGAATCAAGACCACTTAAGAAAAAAAAAAAAGACCACTTGAAAATTAATTACACATATATTCAAAAATGGAGATGAGCCAATATGCACAGGCCTGGAAAGGCTTGTTAGCTGAGTGTGTTGATGCAAAAGCACTGAGGTCATGTAATAGTGAAGATTTCACTCACCTTTGGGAATTAGGCAATGAAGGAAGAGGGCTGATGGGGCCTGAAGGATATTTATTCATTTCAAGTATACGCCAGTTTCACCAAGGTTGAACTATCTCCTTGGAAGTGATAACAAAATATTCATTAGAAATAAGCTTTTCTGTGAAGGAAAAGAAGAACATAATCCTAGAAGTCCTCACTCATTCTGCCTTGTCTGTCCAAAAGGAAGAGGGAAGGCAGGGGGAGAGCAGGAGGGTTGGGAGGGAGGAACAGGGGATGAGAGGAAGGGAGGAAAGAAGGAAGGAAGGGAAAGAGGAGAGAGGGGAGGAGGGAGGAGAGAGGGAAGGAATGACAATTCTTCCTTCTTTGTCCAAAAGGCACTATGATGTTTGTGGTGAGGCTCAGAGTGTGATGTCTAACACATGCCCACCACTGTCATATTTTATCTTTTTACGCTTGCTGTATTTTTCATCACTGTGCTCACCCATTTCTAGAAATTAGCACGTATTATTTATCTGTTTATCATGTATCTTCTCTCTGCAATGTAAACTCCACACTGGCAGGGGTGCCATCTTACCACAGCTCTGCCCCCGGCTCCTCTAAAATGGCGCCTAGAACAGTAGGCCCTCAGTGTAGATTTGTGGAAGGACAATGGGTAAGCTGATTGGTTCAATAACTAATAGCTGGGGTATCAAAAGATCTTGCTTTTTCAAAATTTTACTATCTAGGCTTTCTTTCACGCATTAGACATACTTTCGTGGAGGTGGGGTGACGCTGACATTACTCCCCATGCCTGAACCCAATTTAGAAGCACTGTATTGCGTGTGCATTTGTGCGTGCGCACGCGTGCGCGCAAGCACACACACACACACAATTTTGCTTATGCAAAGAAATTCAAGCTAAAAAAAGAAAATATATATTCTGATAACAAGTGAGAAGACAGGAATAGGCAATTAAAAGGAAAGATAACAAAGAGCAAACATATATCCTCTGTGGTGATTAAAGAAATAAATCTAAAATAGTCATGAGATACCAGTTTTTTAAAATCTCTGCCACTTGGATATGAAAAGCCAATATCCATTTTGGGGCACGTGCAGTGAAATGAACACTTTTACGTGCTGCTAGTGGGACTGTCCCATCTTAGACATTCTTTTCAGTCCATCTCATCTCTGGAGGAGACTCTCAGTTGTGAGGTCTGTCCTGCCACAGAGGTTAGCCCAAGATAACCATAGCACCCAGGAAAAGGTAGGAAATGGTCCTAGGAAGATTAATCCTTTGGTTGCTGCAGATCACTACAGACATTTAAAATGCTAAACTCATTCAGACAGATCGATAGCCTAGGAATGACCCACTACAGCACTCTTCCACTTACTATAAGTGCAGCATTCTCAGTGGATATCTGGAGAAGGAGAAACAAAAAGAACATTGTCCTGTTTGAGAAGGATGCAAAGAAAACCAGCCTGTAAATATCCAGGTCTTTCCAGCCAAACCCCATGGAATCACACACTACGGTACAGTAGAGAGTAAGATCAGAATGTCCCCATTAAACTACAAGCCAGCCATAGTCCCAGAGATTGTGTATGGAGTGAGCGGTCCTCTCCCTGCAAGTTTCGCCCTTGAAACTCAGTAGCTTTGCTTTATAAGTTACAATAGACATTTACCTACATATATATTGGAGAAGAGCTGAACAATTTGGTGTTTAGTATCAACACTAAAACAACATTTAAATGGGCTTTTGGTTTGCTTTGGGTGAGCACAGGTTAGTTATGCAATGAATCAGTGCTCAATCCAAGCCATATGGACTTCTTGGGATTCAGTCATCATTTGCCTAAAGTAAGCGAATGGAAATCTGTTCTCTTTTCCATATAGTTAAAGAGAATCAAGAATAGTTTTCAGAGTTTCTCACCAAATATCTTCCTCTGAAATAGTGTCCAAGGCATGTTATATCTGTAGAGTAAATATAAATTCTTCACATAGCCATTTTGATGATGCACAAGTCAAATATTTTAGTCCCCAGATCTAGTTGGTGACATTTGGGGCAGGGCTGATGGTGTTCAATCCTGTGAGAACCTTTGTCCTAGACATACTGCTACCAATTTCCAGTGGTCCCAAGAGGGGCCCACCAGGAGTGATAAAAACAGTTACTCCTTTTCAATTTCCACTCCTCTTCACTCAACAGACCATGGGACTACTCTCTACCATTCTTTTGACTGAACATAATTTCCAAAATTCTTAAGGAGAAATGGAGAAAATAATATTAAATATAACTCAGAAATCTTATCCAAAATGATTAAAAATCCTTTTCATGGAAAGAATTCACCCTGTTTCACCCTTCTTCCATATTCTCCTCTACAAGTAACAGAATGTTTTTTGCAGTGTTTTAAGTGAGAAAAACAAGATTTCACTTTTACTGCCAAATCCAGAGGCACTGGAGCTCTAGCATCAGTTGTAGTTTTGGATCTGATTCTCTGATTCTATCTTGGCTCTCACCCTCATAGTCATAAAATGGCTGCCTCACCTCCAAGCATCACACCCTCAGTTTATGTGACCAGAGACTGGAGGAAAGGAGAGCAGAGATTTCTCTCATATTCATAGGTAGACCATATAATTTATCACTTAAACTAGAATTTTCCAAGTGAAAGAGAACATTATTAATAATTTCGCTAGGATAATACACATATCCCAGCACCATCAGAAAAACTGGGATGTATGCTGGTTCTACTGAATTAGAGACCAAACCATTTCCCAGAAGTCCCAGCAGTCTGGAAGCAGCTCCCCTTTCCCGGGCATGTTGCCACCCACATAGACTTCTGTTACGTGAGCAAGGAAGAAGGTGGGTTAGCTGTTGAGTTGGCAACAAAGCATATCTGTCATCAATCCAGGTATAGGATACTAAAACTGAATTTCTTCTTCAGATCTTAGAAATGGAAAAGGAGGCTCGCTTTTCTGAGAACACAGCTACAGTAGAAAGTGGAGCTGTTGTTGGTGGTTACCATTCTTCCTCCAGACTTACATCCTCACAAATCCTATCATTTAGACACAAAACTCTCTACTGTCCCACTTGAGTTAGTATTGCCAAATCGCACAGAGCAGTGCCCCGTACTTGGCACCAGTATTGAATTGGTTTTCGATAAGTGGGCCTTCCTTAGTCCAAAGCACAGACATCCACATATAGGTGAGGATCCTCACACCAAGAGACATATTTCAAACAGAGTGTCGGGTTGAATGGCATTTATATTCTCAAAGTCAAGATTTCCAGAGTAAGTACCTTGAGACTTTAGTTTCATTCTCCAAGTCATAACAATGAAGTATTGCCTCTTATATAATCTCTGGTCATTCCATTTTTTAAATCAGTTGATGCACTTTTTACCAAAATGTCTCAGAGTCCCAAAAGGCTATTCAGAAGATTGGCAAGCAGTCAAATAGATGTGCAATTAAAATCTTTGTCATCCTTTTTTGATGGCATCTGAAACATCTAAAAACAAAGTCAACATTCTGTTCCAAGACGTTTGTTTTTATGGCGGGAACACATATGAAACCTGCCCTAAAAACTAAGTGCTGGAGGCACTGACCTAGTTCAAGTTCAATATGTTCACAACCAAAAAAGAAATACTCACTGTCAGATTTTGACAATGATGGCTAAGGTCCAATACCCAAGGCTTTGACATTCAGAATGAAAAAACATCCTTTAAACTCTTATTATATTTCTTATGTAATCTTCATTTCTATCTGGAATAATTGACAATGAAAAGTGTGGATGAAGAGAAATTTTTTTAGAGTTGCCTAAGTCTTTTTTTTCCCAAAGATTTTATTTATCCATTTGACAGAGAGAGACATAGTGAGAGAGGGAACACAAGCAAGGGAAGTGGGAGGGGGAGAAGCAGGATCCCCATTGAGCAGGGAGCCCAGTGTGGGGGTCTCAATCCCAGGACTCTGGGATCATGACCTGAGCCCAAGGCAGGCGCTTATGGACTAAGGTGTTCCTGGAATTGCCTAAGTCTCATGCTTGACTTTGTTCAGGAAGTTGAGACCCCGTAGACCAGTTGCTGGGGCAAATGGAGATGGAGAATGGTTTGGGCTGTGTTGCTTGCATATATGCCTGTGTTGGTGGAGGGATGATGATGGTCAATCAGAGAGAATTAGACCTAATCTCCACACCTCTACGAGCATCATTTCCAAAATCTCCCAGGAGAGGAAATTAATCTATATGTCAACTGCTGAGGCTCTCCCCTTGTGAAATATGGAAAACCTCTAATTAAATAGAAGGCAATGGAAATCAGACAGGAGTCTTGGATTTTGGGCAGAATTATAACCCCATTATTCTAATAATAAATAAATAAACAAACAAACTCCTTTTCCACAAATATATAAAATGTCCAGGAAAAGACAGACCTAACTAATTTTTTACTTTGACTCCTGTGACCATTTACCAAGGGGAATTGGTACTCTCATAAATGTGCTTTCCAAATGATAGTGTATATATTCTAATTAATCTAGTCTATTTTTAACCAAAGCTATACTACTTCATTATTATTTTTGTCCGTATTGCATTGCTCAGAAACAACAAAAAATCAGCTCACACATCAGAAGCCTTTCTATCCCTCATGAAAGGAAGAAAAAGACAGCTGTACCGTTATAGTGATCCCCTTTGTGGCTGATTTTTTCCATGGGACAACAAAGAAATGATATAGAGAAAGATAGTAATTTAGGAAGTGCTTTCCAGGAAAAGTGATTTTCTGGGCTTAAATCTTTGCCAATGTGGGGAAAAAAAAGAAAAGAAAAGAAAGGCAACTCTGCACATATCAGACAAAAGGAGTTTCATTTTGCACATTACAAAGTGAACTCATTATAGTCTCTTGCTAAAGTCCCAGAGAGAACCCTAATCTTACCAGCTAAAGTCCACCATGTAGCTTGGAAACCCTTGTTGATTTCTGCACTTTGTAGTTCCTCATGCAAAGATCGCACATCAAATATGTCATCCCAGGAAGGGCACAGAAGTAAAAAGCGGTCTTAGGATCCTGTCCACGCATACTAGAAGGTTGACAGTCAAACAGATTTGCAGGTAAAATCTTTCCTCTTCTTCAATAATGGTCTCAGAAAGTCACAGGAACATGCTCTGTGAGTGTGGTTTTAACATGCCCCATTGATCTAGCCTAAAACTGTGCATTGCTTGGCAAACAGGTCTATTATTTTAGCCCAAGGACAAATTCCATCAGACAATGGAGGATTTGCCTCAAGCTTCCCAGGCAGCAGTCAGCTCCATGGAATTCTCCGTAAAGGCACGCCTGGCTCAGGAACGGCACCTGAGGAGGCAGGGGTTAGAAGACAAAACAATGCCAGTAACCAGGAGACTTTCCTTCCTGAGCTTCCTCCACACCCATATATTAAAAACTAAATCCCTAAATAAGTTGTGCTCAGTATGCTAGTTCGCTTGGTCCTCTTCTTAATCAAGTCTCTCCTACAGGATTGAAGACTAAACATAGATTGGGATGTCTTGAGCTAGAAATGCCAAAACTTAATTTCAGAGCTTCGTAGCTAAGTTACCCTTCCAACACAGTGTCCTCTGCTGCTGTGGGACTCTTCCATCCCAGAACTTGAGTTCCTCTTTCACGTCTCCATTACATAGTGAAAAAAGTCAGGTTTTTTTTTTTTAATTAAATGAAAAATATGATACATAGAAATAACACTATAAGACAAGAGTAGTTATTCTTGGCTGTAGAACTATAGGTGGTATTTATATTTCCTCTTATTTTTCAAATATTCTTAGAGTTCTTCAATAAGTGTATTATTTGCATAAAACAGGCACAGAAAACTAGGGCATCTAGGTGGCTCAGTCGGTTGAGCGTCCAACTCTTGATTTCAGCTCAGGTCATGATCACAGGGTCCTGAGATCAAGCCCCCCCATGGGGAGTCAGGTTGGGATTCTCTCTCTCTCTCTCCCTCTGCTCCTCCTCCCCGCTTGGGCACATGTGCTCTTTCTCAAATAAATAAACAAATAAATCTTTTTAAAAATGCACAGAAAACTAATAGTCACAATAATTGTATTGTTGATATAGTCTCTTTCTAAAATAAAGCGTCTAGGTTTTTCTTAATGCAAATCTTATGGAGTTCCCTTCAGGAGGTTAATTTTCTACTCAGCTCCTTATTTCACTTTTTTTCTTTAGATTTTCCAGATTAATTTTATTTTGAGTTGGGAAGAGCTGTCTCCTTGGGCCCCTTTAACAGAACTCTTGGACATTAGCTGAATACAAATAGATTATATATACTGTGTTGTAACATATAAATATCTTCCAAGCATCTATATCTTGCAAGCAGGGGAATTATTTGCTCTATGCACTGTATGCAGCCGTAACTATGAGGGCTGAGGTGGAAAAATAATATAGGTCCTATTCTCTTACCTGGAAATTTTATTTATTCGTTATCTGTCCAAATGTTCCAAAAACTAATCAGCTGAAGCCCCAGAGTCCTGAATGATAAAGTATGGAAGAGATGTTCTAGATCTGTGAGATTCTATGGGTAGGGATTATCAACTTTCTGCCTCTTCCAAAATATAACTTTAATAGTGTTCCCATACAACACCTGATTTCTGAGAGAGGCTGCATACCAACGAGGCTGCCACATCAGTTAACTACAAAAGGTACTTCCAGGTAAATCATTTAACCAATGATTTGCCTTTCAATGCATTCCAAGAGCCTCTTTTAAATACAGTTTCCACACTGAATTGAAATTATTCGCAGATATCTATCCCTTGGGACATGAAGGCTTCCTGAGGGCTGAGCCCTTGCTTCTCCTTCCCATCCAGTCCTTATCAGAGTGCTTAGTGCACAGCTGATATTCTTAAATATGTGTTCAATCACTCACTTCACAGTGGTATTGATTATTTGCATTTTGGGATGAACAAAGCTATAACAAGAAAAGCCTTTTTTAAAAAGCACTGTTTGATAGACACAGGTTACTCGTGGCCTGACACTTCAATGTCTCCCTCTGCCCCAGTCGTGCTCCGCTCCCTTCCTTTCACAGGTGTTGACCCCAAATCAACATCATGTACACAAAGCCTGTTTTAACACCCTCTTCCAGAGAATTCAACCCACAACTGCCTGGAACTAAAATCTAAGACAAAGCAGACTTCAAGGCCAAACACTTTTATGGTTTCTGCAGAAATGTCAGGTCTTCAGAGAGACCTTTGCTGACCCCCCTTCCCCAGAATAGGTACCCTCCATCACTCACCCCTACTCCGCCATCTTCGTCCCCCTTAGTTTGCTTTAGTTTTCTTCCTAACAATCTCTCTTCCTGGATTGTTCACTTGCTTACTGTCTCCCAGTACTAGAAGATAAATTCCTAAAGCAAAGACTATGACTTGTTCATTGCTGTATGCCCAGCACCTGAGAGCATGCCTGGAATATAGTAGGCATTTGATAAATATTTATTGAATGAATAAACCATTGCTAGATTTATTATCTTCGAAACATAAAGGGAAAACCTAAAAGCCAGTTTCCATATATTGAAATTTTAATAAGAGTTTCTTTCTATGGTTGAATTAAAAAAAAAATCACTGAATGTACCAAATCGTCTCAGCAGTTAATTGGATTCAACAGTTATGACTATAAGCCTTTGTGCAATCATGGAAATGATTACTAATTCATAAATCCCAAACAAATAAAAATCTGAGGCAGACCTAAGAGGACCATCAACCACCTTCCCTTCTGTAGTTTGGTTTGGCTTCCATGTAAACTCTTTGTGTTTTTGTTTTGTTTTTAGAAAAAACTCTAAGAGTATTTGTTTCAGGAAGATCTCATTCTCTCCTGGGCTAGAAAGGGAGATCGTAAGAGAGAAGAAAAGCAATGGCCAGAAAGAGGAGGGTGGAGTGTTATTCAATGTGAACTTGGTCTATTCATTAATTCATTTTAAAAATATGTATTTAGAAGAATGCATTGGGGGCTCCTGTGATCTGAGCATAATGCTGGACTCCTTACTTCTATGGAGCATATGCTAGTAGGGGAGAAAGAGAACAGACAAGCTAACAGGTCAGCAAAGCAAAATCCTTTTAGGAAAAAAATTAGAGTGCTATCTATGATGAAGAGTAAATGGGGGTAGGGTGGGATTAGTGTTAAAACACGATAATCGCTTTCCTTAAGAAGGTGTCATTTAGAACAGAAAGGAACCACCCATGCAGTGAGCTGATGGAAGAGATTCCATGCAGAGGGAGAATAAACAAAGATAATGAAGCAGGAATGAACTTGGTGGTTTGAGCAGGGCAAGGACTAGCATGAGACACTCACCTAGGTTATAGAATTAAAGGGAGTGCCAACAACCTCAGTAATCGAGATAAATGAGATTTTAATGCAATATTTTCAAAATAAAATTAATGCAAAAAAAAAAAAAAAACCCATGATGAACAAAATATCAGTATGGGAAATAAAGACAGGTTGAGTATTACTGACTTCCCTTTGCCAGAAGCTCCAATAGAACTTGGCATAACACTGGTATTGATCCTATCTTTAAATTTTTGATATTTTATGAGTCATTCACCTCACACTAGTCCCAGCTCTGGGAATGAGAAATAAAAGCAAGGAAGTGGGGCTGGAGGGTAGTAAGTGAAAGGGGAGGGAAGCAGGGTCCACAAGCTCCAGGCCCTTGCAGATGTATGGATTTTATTCCTGGAGCCATGGAAGTCAAGGAAGTGATTTAAGCAAAGGCATGCCAAGCTTCTGTTGGCATTTTACAAGATCAGATGTGCTGTAGGTATAAGAGCAGAAGTGGAGTGACTGACTAGAGAGGAGTTTACATAGGCGTTGCCCTAGCTAGATGTGATAGAAGTGTATATTCAGAAATAGAAACAAGGCTTCCTGGCATAGTAGATTGGAGAGAATGCAACAAGGCAGAACATACAGTAACTCTTCCTTTCTGGCTGGAGCTGAGGAGATGGTGGCATCATATAATGAACGGGGTGAAAAAGACTGAGGAGAGACCAAAAGAAGTGAATCAAGAATTCCATTTTAGTCTGTTTACTTTTGAAAAGCCACTGAACCATATATTATGTAAAGTACACAACTGGAAATGCAAGTTTAGGTTTCAGAGGAGAGATTTGAAGCAGAGTTAAAAATCTGGGATTAAAACAACATGGAGGAGCGCCTGGGTGGCTCAGTGGGTTAAGCCGCTGCCTTTGGCTCAGGTCATGATCTCAGGGTCCTGGGATCGAGTCCCGCATCGGGCTCTCTGCTCAGCGGGGGGCCTGCTTCCCTCTCTCTCTCTCTCTCTGCCTGCCTCTCTGCCTACTTGTGATCTCTGTCTGTCAAATAAATGAATAAAATCTTTAAAAAAAAATATGGAGATGACTGTTAGAGCTTTGGAAACAGATAAGACCAGGGAGGAGAGACTTGAGAACAGCATTTTCAAACTTGACCGCTCATTAGATTTAATATTGCATTATGCCACATCTCAGCTCTGATACGTGTAGAACTCTGTATCAGTATAATTCTATTTGGCTGCCCCCATACCCTTTGTGCCATGATCAACCTATCCTTTACTTCTACATTCTTCATAAACTCTACCTTAAAATACTATTTTTGCTTTCAAGAGTCAAATGTCCTTTAAGAAAATTAGAAAAGTCATATTCTTTTATTTACCATTTTGTGTGCTTCTCATTCCTTTCTATGCACAAGTTTCCAAATGGTTCCATTTCTCTTCAGTCAGAAACATTTAGCTGTTCTCATTACAATTTACATA
This sequence comes from Neogale vison, assembly GCF_020171115.1. Classification (NCBI taxonomy): domain Eukaryota; kingdom Metazoa; phylum Chordata; class Mammalia; order Carnivora; family Mustelidae; genus Neogale; species Neogale vison. Next base: position 82,220,806 of record NC_058093.1, read on the forward strand.
TTCTCTCAGCTTTCAATTACCTGAGAATGTCTTTATTCCACTCACATTTTTAAGAAATATATTCACTAGATATAAGATACAAAGTAGAAAATTTGGGTTGTATGGTGCCAGGGTAGCTCAGTCAGCTGGGCTTCCAACTCATAGCTTCAGCTCAGGTCATGATCTTGGGGTTCTGGGATTGAGCCCCACATCAGGCTCTACACTCAATGGGGAATCTGTTTCTCTCTCCTTCTCCCTCTGCCCCTCCTCCCACACATACTCACTCACTCTCTAAAATAAAAAATCTTTTAAAAAAGGGAGAGAGAGAAAAATTGGGGGTTCCCCCCCTCCTCATTTTTCAGAACTTTCAAGATGTCATTTCATCATACGGCAGTCTGCGTTGTTTTTTGATGAAGACCAGCTGTCATTTATCTCATTTCCTCTGGAATGTGACATTTCTCTCTGGCTGCTCTCAAGATTATCTCTTCTTCTTTGTGTTTCAGCATTCTGACCAAGATATGCCTAGGTGTGAATTTCTTTCTATTTATCTGCTTGGAAATCATGGAGTTTCTTGAATACCTAAGTTGATGTTTTTCATCAAATCTGAGAAATCTAGATTATTTAAAATTTGTTTTCTATCACACACTCTTCTCCTTTTTATACTCCAATTACACATATATTAGACCATTTGATATGTTTTGTATACCCCCCAAGGCTATGTTTATTTGACTTCAATCCCTTTTTCTCTGTGTTCTCCAGATTGAGTACTTTTTTATTGATCTGTCTTTAATCTCACTGACTCTCTATTCTGCTATCTTCAATCTGATATTAATTCCACCTGATGAATTTTTTAGGTTATTATAACTTTTTGTTCTAGATTTTCAAAAATTATATAATATAGAAGAAGAGATGGAAGGTGCAGAAGAGAAGGGAAATGGGATCTAGTGAAAAAGAGGAGAGATTTACCTTTAGCAATTCCATAATGAAAGAGAGTAAGAAGAAGAGACAGGTACGGACGAAAATTGAATTTTAGCTTCTATCACGAGGACATTTCAGAACTCTGTTCAATAGCTTCTGATTTTTCAGTGAAATATGAAGCATGTTGTCAACTGGAAATGAAGGGAGAAGCTTGAGATAGAAGATGGTAATGAATTGCTATCTTCAACTGTAAAAAGTTTTCTTTATTAGGTACTTGAGTGCAGTTTGCTATACAGAGATTGTTTTCATGATTTTCTCACAGTACTGAGCTACATGGATGGAGAGAATCGAAAGTTTTGCAGACAGGTGTGACAGAGACAGACAGTGGCAACAGGTTTGAATGCACTTATTACCCTGGATAGGGATAAACTAAAAAATGGAGAGAGAGCAAAATGAAGACACAAAGGAACTGACCACTTGTAGGTAAGTGTTAGGATCACTGAAGTGAAAGTCATGCTGGGTTCAGAGACCTGGGGCGGTGAGGGTGGAGGCACCAGGAAGCCTTGGGAGCCATCAAAGGATGGGGCATTTAAAACTGAGAATTTTAATTTGGTACAGGTTTTAGTGACGAGACATTCAGGCTATGAACATGAGAGGTGTTTGTGGTGGAATAAATCAAAGAACTGAGCTGTTGGGGGGCATGTGGATAATAGGGCTTAGGGAGGTAGAACTGTGAGCCAAAAGGTAAACTGGGTACCAGGGAAGGACGATGGGTGGAGGAGAGATGCTAGAGGTACCAAACAGTGTGTAGAAGAGTCCAGGTTATAATGGGTACTTGAAAAAGAGAATGGGACATCTGGAAAGATCTGATATAAATAGGGATGAAACATGACAGGACAGGTTTTGAAGGTCTCTAAGAAGGAGAGAACTCACTTCTAGAATTATATACCTAAACATTTTGTTCCTTTTGTTCAAAAGCATTCTGGCAGAAAATGATTTGTGAAAACAATGAGCAATTCTTCCGAAGGTCTCTGACACAGGCTTGAGTAAGCTGATGATAAACTCTACTTCAATAGTGATAGCTAATCTACCAGAAATTTTTTGTTTTGTTTTGTTTTTTTAACTCATGGCCTGTGTCTGGTTTTGAGGTTCCCCAACCACCCCTAAATCAGGTAACATAATAAATTTAATAAATGTACAGATGGAGATTTTTCTATTTAAAGGAGAATTTAGGGGTGCCTGAGTGACTCAGCCAGTTAAGCATCTGCCTTCAGCTCAGTTCATGATCCCAGGGTGCCAGAATTGAGTTTTGCACTGGGCTCCCGGCTCAGTAGGGGGCCTGCTTTTCCCCCTCCCTCTGTCTGCAGCTCCCCCTGTTTGTGTTCTGTAAAATAAATAAATAAATAAAATCTTAAAAATGTAAATAAAGGAGAAATTTTAGAACTATTTTTATCAATCAGCACACATCTGAGTTTGTTCAGGAACAAAGCAGCAGCATGTACCCAGAAGCCCTATCACAATGAGAGTATCGCACTCAAACATAGTCTGGAGAAACTTACTGTACTCATATTTTGGAGCAGTGAAGTAAAATCAAAGAGGAACATATATGTTGGAACTTGAACTTAACATGTCCAGCGCAGCTCCTTAAGAAAACAGCCCAGCTTCCTTCATGCTTGTATGCTAAACAAGCAAACTACAGCATGCTTTTTAAAAATCTCTTTATTACACAAAGGAAGATCAATAAATTCATCATCTCATTTGCCTGAAAGAATGCTCTGAAAGTGAAACCAATCACGTTTATAAAATAGGTGCTTATTCCATGTACTCCAACTTTTTTGACAATTTGTATTTAGATTTCTTTCTTTTGTTCTCTCTCTCTCTCCCTTTCTTTCTTTCTTTCTTTCTTTCCTTCCTTTTTTTTTTTTTCTTTTCTTTCTTTCTTTCTCTTTCATCTTCCCTGCCACCTTAGGGCAGAAACTGTTGTGACAAAGACTAATCAAACCTTGTTCATGGCCTCAGTGTCTCACCAATAGCATGTATTTAAGAAAGCATTTGTAAACATGTATTTGTTGACTGAAAGCATTTGTAAACATGTATTTGTTGACTGAATGAATGTAGACAAGCAAAGAAGACAACTAATGTCTGGGAAGGAAACTAAAGCTATAACCTCTTAAATCCAAGATCTCTGATAGAGTAATAGTTTGACTCCTCCATCTGTTTCTCATAAAAAGTAAGAGTTAAAATAATGCCATGAGTAAGAAAAACAGTCAGTTCCACTCTTAAAACTAAGTTTTGAATAACACTGCCCTGAAAGAGAGAGTCTTACTGCTACTGGACAAAGAAAATGAAGAGAATTTACTGACTCCCAACAATGTGCTAAGGTGTTGACTAGATCAAAATGTTGTAAGAGTTCTTGCAGGACTTGTAGAAATACTGAGGCCTTCGAGAGTTGGTCTCTGTCTTGGCTCAGGCTCCTCTAACAAAAGGCCACAGACTGGCTAGGTGGCTTATAAACCACAGACATTTATTTCTTACAGTTCTGGAATCTAGAAGTCCAACATCAGGGAGCTGGCATGGTCAGGTTCTGGTAATGGCCCTTCAGATTGGGGTTGTATCCTTGTTGTATCCTCACATGGCAGAGTGTGAGAGAGCTTTCTGGGCTCCCTTAATAACTAATAACTAAGATATAAATAATCTTACCAGTTAACAACTAAGTATAACTAATAAATTATAACTAATCCCATTCATGAGGATTCTATCCTCATGACCAATCACCCACCAAAAGCCCCTTCTAAACACCATCACACTGGCCATTAAGATTTCACCATATGAATCTGGGGTGCAGTGGGGACATATTCAGTCTATAACTCTCTCTAGGGACACTACACTGAGCATAGGATCTCTTGGCATATTGTAGAGATTCGGTCCAGGATGACAAAATGGAGATGTCCCAGTTGGCACTAGCTGCACCATTGGGAGTTTCTGGTTCAGTCCTCTCTGGCTGCCATTTCATATGACTGCATATACTAACAGCTTTTCCACTTCAACAGAAAACAAAAAGAGACACATTGTATCTCATTTGAAGGGCAAAGAGGAATTTGGTGTATGAACATACACTTTTTTTTTTTAAAAGATTTTATTTATTTATTTGACAGAGAGAGATCACAAGTAGGCAGAGAGGCAGGCGGAGAGAGAGAGGGAAGCAGGCTCCCCGCTGAGCAGAGAGCCCGATGTGGGACTCGATCCCAGGACCCTGAGATCATGACCTGAGCCGAAGGCAGCAGCTTAACCCACTGAGCCCCCCAGGCGCCCTGAACATACACTTTTAAAAGAAAAAATGTTGGGACGCCTGGGTGGCTCAGTTGGTTAAGTGGCTGCCTTCAGCTCAGGTCATGATCCCAGCGTCCTGGGATGGCTCCTTGCTCAGCAGGAAGTCTGCTTCTCCCTCTGCCTCTGCCTGCCACTCTGTCTGCCTGTGCTCACTCTCTCTGACCAAAATAATAATAATAATAATAAAATAAAATTAAAAATGTTGTGAATTGGCAATGTAGTCAACATACAGAAATTAGTGTATCAGAAATTGTAAAAAACAAAATCCAGTTTTTACCTCCAAAAATGATATAGTGAGACTGCCCACGTAGGAGCTGTGGTAAAACACCACCTGTGCCTGACCACATGGCTATCATCATAAGTACTTCCCTACGTGGCCCTCTGCAGCCCTAGCACTTTGTACTGATTTGTGCACTCCCTTAGTGGAACATTTTCACATACATGACTCTTGTTTGTCTCATTATCATAACAATTTACAAAAGGAGGAGATGTGCTTCCTCCTTTTCTTCTCTTTCCTCTATGTCTCTGCCTTTCCGTTGTCTTTCCAGCCTTCTTTCCAACTTTCTCTTTATTTAGTTTCCAAAGAGCTTGTCTTAATTCCTGTCTCTATTTACTACCAGACCCTTATCCTCACTGTGAACTTCCCGGTGCTCTGAGAATCTGAAGACTTTATTAGGTAAAGGGAAAAGCAGATGGATGCTGAAGGAACAGCAAGAATTGATCTTAGAGGAGGGGTAGGAGTCCCTTAATGCCAGGTCTTCTTCAGTGCTGCCCTGTGAGGAAATGGTAGTTTTGTTCAAAAACCCCATACACCCCAGGGCAGGAAAAGAGTCTCAGGCCATGGACTGAAAAACAAAGGATCACACCCGCTCTCATAAAGGTGGGAAAAAAAGAACTCATGTAGATGTTACATGTAGCCAAGACTAGAAATCCCTTGGAACTATCTACCTGTCGTGGCACCTTAGCAATGCCTGAGGAAACATGTGTTTAAAACCCCAAAGATCTGGTAACTTTTGGACCCCAGTTCTGGCTAGGCTTGGAATGACCTTAAATGAGGAAAACAATTGAAAATAAAGACTTCAGAAAAAGATATTCAGAGGATGAAGATGAAGATATGCTCAGTGGCCCTAGATCAGCCAAACTCTCTTTCCTTAGTTGGAAATTATCATCCCAGACGGCCAGCTTATTGGACTTCATTTCTGCGCACATCTCCATGTCACTGCAGCTTCAAGCGATGGTTGGCATGACACCAAGTGGCCTGATCATCAGTGTTTCAGCAGTGTAAAGGCAGCAACAACTACCCCCAAACTAAGAGGCCTATTAGTGGACTAAACAGGCTTCTGAATTCCTGTCAAATAGAAGATTATCCAAGAAAAAATAAAAGATTATTAAATTAGGCTCACATCCTGGGCAGAGTGACTACGGCTGGAGTTCTTGGAGAGATCCCAGGAAGGAGAGCATGTGAGAGAGAATGATATTATTTGTGATAGACAGAATGAGACTCCATGGCATTTAATATGAATATTTAAAGTAACGAGCCACTATTCCATGGCCTGAGCTGAAGCTGTGGCCGCCCAGACCAGAGCCGCTAGCTGGCCCAGAGGTCACATGCAGACAAATCTTGTCCGGGCAGCTATCTCTGGAAGGAGAAGGAACATGTTCAGTCAGTGCATAGGGCGGCCCAGAAGGGCTCGAGTTCACATCCAAGGGTGACCTCAGCCAACAAAGGGTGGGAATTATTGGAAAAATGCCTCAGGTTCCTCACTCCTCAAAGAGACCATTCTGAGGTGTGACCCTCACCATTTATCATAAGGTCCCAGGGAGATTGCATCCCAGTTGCCCACGTGGTAACCTCCTTCCTCCTGTTCTCTTGAGTGGCTTTGTCTTCTTCCTGTCCTACTTCCCCACCCCCTCAGTGTTTCTTGGGACTAGCTGATAAGGGAGAAAGGAGACACTACCACCCAAATTCCTTTTTCAGAGTTTGCCTTTGGGAAAACAATTAAAACTGGAGGAAATAAAATTTAAAACAATTGTTAACAGTAGAAAGAGATGTATCTGTTTAATCTCCCTATACATCTAGCTCTCTACAAGACTTCGGTCTTTGGGGAAAGGAACCATGTCTGTATTTCTTGCACCTCCCATATCCTCATACCTGTCAGGTTCTTAAATATTTGCTGAATAAGTGAATGAGGTACCAGAAAATATCCATTTAAGCTAGCACAAATTCAAGTTCTGGTTCAAGAAGACAACATTGGAAGCCTGGCTCACCTCCTCCCACAGACACACACAGTGAGTTAGTTGATAGTTAGAGACAGAAGTTTCCTCTGGGAAAAAAACAATGACAACAACAACAACAAACAAAAATATCTAAGGACCACTGAAAAGGGAGAAGAGGTTCAGACACAATCTTGGCATAAACCCCACCCCTGGCACAGCAATCTTCAGTGGGAAAGGACCTCAAAACCTAGAGTTGTTCCTTATGGAGCCAAGTTTGAACCGCATTTCAGGCACCCCAACTTTTAAGACCTGCACCAGAGAAATGAACCCGCAAAACATCTGGCTTTGAAAACCAACAGAGCTCTCATCCTTGAGAAATGCAAAGCCCATAAGACTGTAGCCATCTGGGAAACCTGCCCCAGGGCCCACCCAACTCAGACAAAGGAGTCAGCCCAACATACACTGAAAGAGGCTCATTTGCTTATATTATTAACACGAAACACGAGAGACAGACAACTGAATTAACTCACATTTATAGGAGCCTGCTGGAGTGCTCTCCGGAGGTCAGAGACTGGCGGGTGCCATCTTTTTCCCCTTAATACTTTCTTTTTCTTTTTTCATTTCTCTCCTTTTCTTTTCTTTTTCTTTTTTTCCAGTGGGTGCCATCTTCATATTCTCCCTCTGCCATGCTCCAGAGCACCAGTATCTCCCAGAAGAAAGCTCGACACCCATCTGGTGTCCCAATATTTGCAGCTGCATCCAGGGCACAGCCCTAGATTGCCTGTCTGCGGGATTATAACAATTGGCATCACTGGGAAAGAAGCTTCCACCCTTGTCTGATACCAGGATTTTCGCAGCTGCCGCTGGGGAACACTCTACCTAGCCTGGTTCCAGAGGCTAGCATGGTTTGCTTGAAGGTCCCACAGGACTATAACCAAGGAAGAAAGAGTTCTTACACAGTTATCACTGCAGGACGCAGTGAGAGGCCACGGTCCGAGGGGCTTGGCCTTCCTGGTCAGGAGACCTATTAGCTGATCCTCAGGGCTTTGGCCTGCACCTGTGGGGCAGGCTCATTAACCCCTCATCTCAGGGCTGGTGGCAGTCCTTTCCAGAGACCTCGGAGAGGGGAGCTAGTGCCAGGCTTTCTCTCATGGCCTCATTTTTCACGGTGCTCCAGAGTGCCAGTGTCTCATGGAGAGAACCTCTTACACGTATCTGGTGCCCTGGTTTTTGGGGCAGCCACCCAGGGACACCCCATTATTAAAGCCACTCTCTTGGGGCCAGGTGGACGTGCCTTCTGGGTTCCAAGGGGCTGTATCTATTATAGACTGGTTTTGGCAGGCTACCACCCCCAGGGTACTGGGTGCAGACAGGAGACTGAAACACACCTTCTGTCTTTCTGTGAAAGAGGCCCATTTGCTTGTCCAGGAGCTTTGGTCTATAGGGCAGGCCTCTAGCATGGCTCACATCTAAGGGCCTAATTCACTGCTCTCTGAGAACTTAGGCTGGTCGACGCCACCTTCCCACAATCCTCTGCCTTGCTAGAGCTCATCTGTATCTCCCAGAGAGAAGTTTATACACTCATCCACAGCCCCAATTTCTGTGACTGCCACCAAAGGGGACACCCCCAGATCACCTGGCTCAGGCCACCAAAGGGACTGATGTTTGTGGCCCCACAAGAATGTATATATTTGCAGACTTTAAAACCTGCTTCCTGAGGATCTGGCTTCTACCTAGCCTGAATCGAGGTGCTGAGATCCTCCCCTAGGGGATACATCAACAGGTCTTAGCATATCCTCAACTATTGGGAATGTGCTGTTAAAAATAAAGTAGGCTGCCTGGACAATCACAAAAATTCAAGAGACAACCAAGAGCTGAGGTGGGTTGAACGACAGGGTTCACCTCTGACACCAGGCCACCCCTTCAAGACTTCAAGACTGGGAGCGGTGGTTGTTTCTTCTACTGTGCAGAAACCAGCAAAGGGCCAAGCAAAAGGAGAAAAAAAAAACAAAAACAAAAACCACAGAAATATGTTCCAAATGAAAAAACAAGATAAAACCTCAGGAAGAAAACTTAATGAAATGAAGATAAGTAGTTTACCTGATAAAGAGTTTAAAGTAATGGTCATAAAGATTCCCTCTGAACTTGGAAGAAGAAAGGATAAGCTATCATACTTCCCTTCTGATAAGCACTATGCTCAGATTATTGGGTAAAAGCAAACTGGTGATAATTATTGCAGCCCATCCATGAAAAGTGGTAGCTACTTTGAAAAAAGACATCCACTTAGTTTTTTATAATGAAAAGCAAAGATGACCTCAGAGTCTAGGCCTACCAAGAGTTCCCTCAGGGATTATTCAACACACACTCTCACACCACACACACACACACACACACACACACACACACACACAACCTTCCAGTGCTGTACAAGGCAACAGCAACACCATACGTGCAATAAAGGCATACAACACAACTAAGGAAAAATGCCTTTTCATTTCATACAGAAACATTCATCAAAGCCCATGCTGGCTGGTGGAAGACACTCAGAGAGAATATTCTAGCAAGTAATGCCTGCCCTCTCAATTGACTGGCAGCTATCAGAGTGGAGAAATGTCTCAGACCCAGTGTTAAAAGACAATAAAAAGCTCCCAAAATAATTTCATCCCTTCCTGCTCTCCTCATTTTTGCATCTTTCTCTTTTTACCACTCTCCCAGATTAACACCTGGAATAAGTTAAAGAATGGTCCAACATCAGTACATTCTTAGTTTTTCAGCCTTAGCTAACACTATGTTTCATATAGGAGGTGGGGGTAGAGTCTCTTAAATGAAGTAGGCATGGAGTCCCAAGAAACAGACTATAAACCAAAGAGAAGAAAAGACTCCATCCTTTCTCTGTGCCAGGTACAAATGGATCCTCAAATAATTAAAGCATGGATATATCCAGTGGAGTTCTGGAGGCTGAGATGTTGTGAGCCAGGTAGAGAATGGGATGTGGCCCATCAGCTGGCTGCTGGCCCAGGAAAGCAAGCCAGGGGCATGTTGGGATCTCATGGTGTGACCCTATGCAGCCACTTTGAGTATCAGTGGTCAGTTATTTTGTGTTGTACTTCTCCAAGATCATCTCACTTGCAATGAAGTTTTGTTCACACCTGTCAGTATGGTCTTAGCTCTGGAGCATTAAGGAAAAGGATTCATGTCCAGGGACCATGCCCTGCTGTCTAAGTCCTGAGTGGTGTTAAGAGGATCAGGCAGTTGAGCAGACTGCTTTGGGGGTGGGGGACAAAGGGGAGATAGAGCAGAAGGACTTAGAGAACTAGCTCCTACAGAAAATAGCACTTTAGGAGAGTTCATGGAAATAGCTAAAATTGTTCTCTCATGGTTGATCCCCAAGTCCCCTCCAAGTGGGTGTGCTGAGCATTTCATGGATGTCTTTGGTTACATGCGGTCACAGCTTTTTGTTTTGAATGGCAATGTGCACATAATATTACTCAAGAGAAACCTTCAGGAGCAGGCAAGCTAGAAGGGGTTGTTCTCTCTCTTGAGTGTCCATTGCAAATATTGTCTAGACACTTCTCATCTCCCAATTATTTGGTGAGAAAGAACAAGTATCATTTATTGATTATGGTGCTGGTTCATTGCAATGACCAAGGTTAATGATTTGTTCATTTAAATAGTATGATGTGTTTGTATTAACCATTATGGTCCAGGAGCAAATATTAAGGAATTTGAACTTTCAAACATCGACTTGAATTTCTCCTTGACCTTGGCATTTGATAATGTAATTCATCAATCCATGAATTCTTTACTGCCATTTGGACATCAACTTGTTGGATTTTACCTTTTATTTACATCTGTTAAGGTTAGTTAGTGGGTGTTAAATTCTAATTTTCTTGATCGATTTCTAGAGCCTCTTTTTCTATACCATCCAAAACAAAACCTACACATAGATTTTGAAATGCATTGGAATTTGAATATTGAATGAGACAACATTTCTGAAATTTTGATCTTGGAATGTTTTTCTCAAAAAGTCCTATACACGGATAGTCCAAATCTCTTAACCTTCAGAGCAGAAGAGACAACCCTTTCGCCAGCCCTTGGCCTAATTCTGTTGAGTCCCAGAGCTGCCATTATTTATTGAAACATAAGCAGTTGGATGAATGCCCAGGGGCCTTGGCATTGTAGGTACTTAAATAAATCAAATGATCCAGAAAACTGGTATTATATGAGACCTCCACTTGAACTGCCACTCCCCCCATACTCACTGGTAAATCCAGAAGACAGGGAGGACCCTCATCCATTATAAGGGAGAGCAAGGCCAGGCAGAATAAGGGAGAGGGCCAGCCAGGCATGTCCAGTGGTAAGTGACATGGAGACCTTGTAATAATATCATGGTGGGAGCAGAAAGAGACCCTCCCCCCTTAAATGAGAAATGCTATTTAGATCATTTCTGGTGCAAACTTAACTTTTAAAATCCAGGCTATTCCTCAGGTCCATGCCCCGATGCTTTACCGAAGCATACAGCACAGGGTCAGGAAGAGACAAGAATTTACATTTTTAATCAGGTTATGATTTTCATAAGTTCTATCATTTTACTGAACACCTTATCCCTGTGGCTTGTTCTTCAAAAATCTGGTTATCTTGCAGCCAGATAATTCTCAGAAATCTCCTCCTAGGAAAACTAAACCCTACTTGAGCATAATAAAGAAATGCAACCCCACTGTTGAAAAATTCAGGATAGAGGCAAAAAGGCCTAATTGAATATTGACCAAACAAAGCTATCTTATTTGTTCCTTACTTTAATATTCTTTCTTAAAGCAAACCTTTTCAGTCTGGCTTTTGTTCTCAGTTAGAAAGACCCACCAGCAAGATCAACAGAAAATTGGAAATGCTGCATTAAAATATTTAGATCATAAGTCTCCAAAAGTAGAACCACATCTGTCTCCCGATTTAGTATGGATACGTGGAGAGACCAATGAATGTTATAATCAATTATCACAATGGCAATACCAGCAAACAGGCAGTGAGTTACAGCTTGAATACATTTAAGATGGACTTTACCTCCATGAGATTTAATTAAATGCTATGCATATAAATAATCTCACACATTCTAATTCCCTGCTTTAGTCAGAGTAACCCTAGGCTTGCAGCCTCTTGCTCTGTTTCATGACTAGGTGTTGATCTGAAAGCTGAGAACAACTAATAAAAGGGTCAGGCCCAAAGGAAAAGCAAGCATTCTGAGCTGTCACCTCTATCATCTTCCTTGTGTCTCTGTGGATTTTATCCTTTTACAAGCACAACCTCCCTGGGCAGAACATTAGGACACAGAATGTTTCCCACACCACTTCAAAACTGTAAGCCACTGGAAGTGCGGTAGCTGGCAAGTCATGGTCTTCTTAACTGAAATCCAGCTGCTGGTGGAATAAATTTGATATTGGAAGGGTTGTAAGAAGAAAGACCAAGAGAGGAAGAGGTCCCTGTATTGTTGTACTTAGCTTTATAAAGATCTTCCAAGGTGTGTCTTCACATATTTCTGGGGGTCCTGACCAGAGTACTTAGCCTACCCAGCTTATGAGGGAAATAGCCCTGCCTCGCTGCATTGCAGAGAGAGAGAGTCCCAGGGAGCACTGCTCCTGCACCTGTGAGCCACACTCCCCCTACCAACACTTGGACTGCCGTTCCTGAACTGGGGTAGCCAACCTTTAAAAGGATGAGGGCCTGTGTAGGAGTCTGGCAGAGAAAGGACTTCCAGAGCAAGGAAGTGCTGAATGACTCAGATTGTGCAGTAGGAGTCAATGCAGAAAGGTCATGAGGTCAAGAAGAGATAAGGGCCCAGAGAGCCAGAGTCATGAAGGCTTCAAATGTCTGAATAAAGCAGAAGCTACAGAACAGAGCGAGCCAGACAGCCAGACCTTAGGAGGAGGGGCAGAATGAGAAGACATCAAAAAGTGATATAATTGGAAAGTCACATTAAAAGGCAACACAGTAGAGAGGATATCCAAATTCTCCTGCTTTACAAGGGTCTTGAATCCCAGTGGGCCTTAGTTCCAGTCTCAAAGAGACCTGGTTAAGCCAGGTTATATTCTGCCAAGAGGCCTGCTTCCCACACTCCTTATAGGTGAGAAGCTTTCTTTTCCCCACATATAAAAGCTAAGAAGCAGATGAGTTAGGTTAATGCTCTTCTGGTGGTAGGCATATTAAAGTCTCCTTATGTGACAAACATCAAGGACAGTATAGGAACACTTGAGATGAATTTACTTTTAACTGTCAAGTGCGGTAGAACTGTTACCCATCAGCATCTTGAGATGAAGGCCAAAAAAAAGGGATAATTAAAACTAGCCTTTCAAATAAGCATCATTGCAAAGGTTACAAAACACTGCAGTCATGCCAAACTTGGTGAAATCAATTTCCATTTTGTTGCAGTGTGTGTCAGGCAGAGATTGCTGAAACCAACCAAATGAAGAGCATTGATAATTGGTATTAATAGCTTATATATATTAATTTGCTTATTTGTCGAAAAGAAAATTCACCAAACAATTAATTATATGGAAGCCCCGCACATTGCGTAACAGACAGCATACATGTCCTACTGTTTTTAAAAATGAAAACAAGCACTTGAAGTTTCAGGATATCCAACCGGTCCTTGAAAACTGAGAATCCCTTTGCCAGTAAGATGAAACTAGTTTGATGGGGAAACAGAAAGAGCATCTTAGTGACTTTAAAACCACAGAAAATATAAAGAGTAGTGTATTTAATGTAACTGAATGACTGAAAATAAAACGGAGATAACTAAGTCCACATATGTTTGCAGCCCTTTGCTGACGACCAGTACTTAAGGGTCATAACTTGATTTTCCTGCCATGCCCAGGAGGAGGGGGAGGAATAAGTAATAAGCCCAAACGGGACATCCAATACTGGTAACATGAAGTACTATGTGAAAAGGATTTCATGGATTCATTTCCTTAGGTGTTTAGTGTTGGGCCCACCATGGTTTGCCTGCCATTGACTCTAATGGGAATTAATATCCAGTGTGGGGGAGGGGAAGGAAGTTGAGGACCTTCTATGTCCATTTTTTTGTTTATAATCATATCTCTTGTCACACACCCTGGCCACCTTCCGTTCTTTAAGAGCTAAATTAGAAGCTTTGAGGGCTGTTGGGCTCTAGGCTTCTTTCTCTATTCTTCCTTCCTTCTTGCCTGTTCATTTTTGTTAAGGATTCTACCAGAGGTTGGTTTCTCCCTGCTCTCAACAAAGACAAGTACATCAAAAGTTGAATACAATATCAGAGTTCTTAGAAATTTATCATAAAAATCTAGCAGGACTTCAGTCTCATGGAGCGAAACAAGGGGTGGGGAGAATCTGATTCTCAAATGGGATCGTATATTAGATTGCAATGTCATTTTTTACTCCTGTCTTATAAATAATTCACCTTCCCACCTATCAACCCACACAATACCATCCACTCACTTTTGGTCACAGAGAACCACAGGGAATAAGAGCCATCCTCATTCAACCACCTGGTCCCGAGTATGTTTAGGATGTTAGGGCCGACGTAATTCGGACCCTGACTGCTCCTCGATAGAGCTCAATTCTCCAAACAGAGCCACAATGGCTGCAGCTCCCCAGGCATGTGTAACCTTTCGGGTCAGGTGCCACTGAACGCCAGCACAGATCCCAAGAGAGCAAGTACTGTGAAGCCCCTCTGCACATGGGGTTTTCTGTGCAAATCTCAGCAGTACCTCCCTCAAGGCACTGCAGATTGCTGAGTAGAAGAGGTAAGCCCTTAGTAGGATTCTGCACATGCGCACTGAGAGCTGCACCCCGCATGCCCCAGTGTTGTGCTTGCATCGTTAGCGCATACACGCATCCACGTCTGACAGGCGACACCCAGCCACTTCAGGTAACTGTGTTTCAGAGCAATTGATACTGAAATGGGGAAGGCTTGGCTTTGCCCCTTGCCTTGCTCCAAACTAGATAAAATCTAGCATTCTTTCTGTTAAAAAAAAAAAAAAATCAAGGAAGTTTTGCCTCAAACTATTGGACTGTCTTCTCCCTAACCAAGAACTCTTAAGTTTTTGCCATGTTCCTTTGTTTGCAATATGTGCTTCATTATCTTATTTAATCATGGATTATCTTTCCACTTAATTAAACTCACTTTTCACTTTGAAACTTTGTATTAAAAAGAAAAATACAGATGTCATGTAGAATTATTTTACTAATCTATTATATCAATCAAATAATTGCTCCCTGCCCCCAGGTAGTTAAAGATGAGACATTGTTGATCAAAATCTCTCTCATATCTTGCTTCAAATTCCAGAATTTTTAAAGCTAAGTAAGTATAAAAGACCCAGATCGCAAACACTGCTAAAAAACATCTTCCAAAATCAATGTCAGACATTTGGATTTCTGATTAATTACAAGAAAAGATCCACCAAAAGGAATGTAGGCTTATATAAGGGAGGCAAAACACTGTGTTCTTCCTTTACTTTTCAACTCAGTTATATCTTCATGTTTGTTTGTTGGATAACATATGGAAAGACTTTCCTTGTGAATCTGATCATATCCCTGACAAAAAGGCCTCTTTGGAGCACTGACGAATTCTAGTTTAATTAGTTGAAATGAAGATAATTAATATTCAAGACCATTTCTAACTCAAGATTGATTTCATAATAAGTCTTAAAATATTTAGAAATAACAAATGACTACTTTAGATTCTTCAGAGGGCATATAGAAAGAAAAAAAAAAAAAACAAGAAAGCATGCTCCTGAGAAAACATTGTCTTCTAGATTGATTTAGAGTTGAGTCCCAAGGAGCAAGGAGCAGTAGGCCCTCAGACCTAATGAGAAATGCCATGAGTGGGATTAAAATCCATTCGGGACACTGAATCACTCAACAAATATTAAGAACAATACCAAAGAAAAAGTATCTGAAGCTACTCCCTTTTAAGGTGGGTTTCTCAATTTTCTGCTTCTGCTCACCGAAGGATATTAGAAACATCTGTACAGGACAGAGGCCAAAATCTTGGAGAAATGGGTGTTTCTGAAGGGTTCCAGGTTCTTGCATGGAAAACAGATTCATTAAGTCCCCAGGATGTACTACACATTTTAGGAGTTATGTCTCACCCATTGCCATGGTCTGCAGCTCCTCCCCTATTTCTCTACATTTGCAAAGTACTATTGACTCAACAAAATGTGGTCTATGGAAACCAGATGCTCAAGGAAGAAAAGCTTCTCTCACAGAACAGTTCAGGATCTCCACTACTTGCAGATTTACAATGTACATTAACCAAAACTGTGGTGGAAATTGCAGTAGGTAGGAGAGCTTCTCTCTCTGGGTCTTTGTCTAGCTGGCCGTGTGGTTAGGGCAAGTCTGCACAGCTCTAGAGGGCTCAGCTCTCTCATCTCTGACGTGATGGTATTTTTCTCAACCACCTTAACAACTGCCTCCAGACATCGCCTGACTGTGGAACAGACATTTCTGGATGCCCACCAGATCCTCCTTTTAAATTCCTATTTGGTTCAGAGAGCTACCCTCTGCCAGGCAGCACACAGGACTCAGGCCACTGAGCTCCCTTTAGCTGAACTAAGCCAAGAGTCATCATATCTTGCTTGCGATTTGCTGGCAGCCTGGGAGAAGACCATCTTCTGTCCTTGGAAGTTGTCTTGTAATTTCCCTCCAACTGTTCCTCTGGACACCAGGAGGGCTGTATGGAAGAGCTAGAAGACAGGTGGGAGGTGACAGTTAAAAGAACAGTAGAGGGGGCGCCTGGGTGGCTCAGTGGGTTAAAGCCTCTGCCTTCAGCTCAGGTCATGATCTCGGGGTCCCAGGATCGAGTCCTGCATTGGGCTCTCTGCTCAGAACGCAGCCTGCTTTCCCCTCTCTCACTGCCTGCCTCTCTGCCTACTTGTGATCTCTCTTTCTCTGTCAGATAAATAAATAAAATCTTAAAAAAAAAAAAAAAAAAGGCACAGCAGAGAACAGAGCTAGAACTGTTAGTTTAAGCCCAGTCTGAAACTCACTCTTCCTCTGGACTTCAGTTGTGTAAGCCAATATATATATGTATTTATGACAATTTGATTGGGACCCTGCCGGTCATAGTTGAGGTCATCCTGATAGATAAGACACTCTATAAAAGCTACACACCTTGGGGATCCTCAACAACCTTACCAGAATCTGTCTCTAGGACGTACTTATCCTGTGTTGCTTATCTTCCTTTAAAGAATATTTGCGTTGGATTTTGTTTTTAATCTTTAGCCACTGTGGATGAGCTCACCTTGCCCTTTACTTTGCCTTACTTCCTCCTGCCTCAGACAGCAGTCAGAAGCCCGGACATCCTGCTTGTAAGAAAGAGGCCCCAGTTTTCCCAGAGTTCCCACTCATCCCAGCCCCCCAGGACCATTCCCAGCACAGCAGCACTGCCAAGCCTCAGGGTCCAAGCACTCCCAGCCCTTTATCAGAGACCAATTTTCTTAGACCAAAACAGTACAAGTTTGGAGGTTTTTTAGAAGTTGTGTAATGGTCTCTGCTTACACCTTAGTTATTGTTTCTAACACAATGCCCTCAGATGACCAGTATCCAAATCGCCAGTCTCATGATCAGATGCTTGTTAGAAATGCAGGTTCCCAGACTTGCTGAGTAGTACTCCCGGGTTCACAGCCTAGCCCATGGTTATCTCACATTCTGCATTACCCCAAAGACAGCTCAGCTTCCAGCCTCAGCATCTGGTGAAACAGAGACCGCAGCAGTGAGAGCAGGAACCTGGGGAAAGAATTAGGAATCAAAGGGACAACCTGGAAGTGTGATGGGAAGGTGCTAGACGATTTCGATTTCGGAAACTTGGAGTGGAACTGTGCCTGGAGGCAGATGCAAATTACGACAGGCATTTGCCTCCCAGCTTCCATGACTTTGACCTTCATGCATGCTCTACTAGCTTTTGCTTCTGGCATGATTTGCACCCAGACATACCCAGCATCATGATGGATCCCTCCACAAATTGTAGAGCTGATGACAAAGAACTAGGTGAAGGATAAAATGTCCAAGACCGAAAGGGCAAAGCAAAATTTTATAAAATAGCAATCTACATGTCACAAAAATTTTGCATGAAAGTTAGTACTTTCACAAATATGAAATATGTTTCCCAGTCCCGCAGCACACCTCATTTCCCAAGTCTGCACCAGTTCATAGTGCTCATTTCACGCTTTGTGTGGCTTTATAAGTTCTTTCCAGTGAAAAAGAGAAGACCACCCACTTCCTTCCTTTTTCTTATGAAATATATTTTACACAGTGACTGACACAACAGAATGCAGATTATATGTGGAATAACGCCTGTAACTTCTGACTGCTAACTTCACTCAGATTTGGCTTTAGGGAGACTGTAGACACACCTGGGGAAAAAGTGTTCAGCACCATCTTTTCTTTTTCAGAAAATAATGGAATGGAAATTGAAACAATCTATTCTAGAATCTGTTTATTCTGGAGTCTATTCAAAATAGATATTTAACAGTTCATTCTCTCAGACTCCCTACATACCTAGAATTAATCCCCCTTTCTCCTTTATAACAAACCTACATCCTCTTCTCTGCCCCTACTACTCGCGTTCTCATTGGGTATTTTTTGTTTTAAAGATTTTTTAAGAAAGGGGGGAGTGGTGCCTGGTGGCTCAGCTGGTTAAGTGTCTGCCTTTGGCTCAGGTCATGATCCCAGGGTCCTGGGATCAAGTCCCACATTGGACTCCCTGCTCCATGGGAGTTTCTGCTTCTCCCTCTACCTTTCCCTACTGCTCTGCCTGCTTGTATTCTCTATCAAGTAAATAAATAGAATCTTAAAAAAGAAGAAGAAGAAGAAGAAGAAGAAGACAGAGAGGGAGGGAGGGAGGAATGAGCAGTGGGGTGGGGCAGAGGGAAAGAATCTCAAGCAAACTCCCCACTGGGCAGGGAGCCCCACACGGGGGTTTGATCTCATGACCCTGAGATCATGACCTCAGCAGAAATCAAGAGTTGGTGGTTAATAAACTGAGCCACAAAGGTGCCTCCTCCTTAGATATTTTGACACCAAAACTATTTTTCATTTTCTTGCTCACTAGGGGCAAATCAGTCTGAGGTCACACTTGCCCACCATTCCCGAGCCCTATGCAATGGTCTAAAAATTCAAGTAATGGATTCTAACCCTGGACTGAGTTATTAGACTTGAGTTTTTAAATTACATTGCAAACACCAGAGTTAATTTATAATACACAGAGCTTTCATGTTAGAACCCAAATTCAGGTGTTAACATCTGGGCCTTCTGATCACCGATGTCACTCCCATCTCTCTTCTCTAGGTTAGTAGTTCCCAAAGTGGATGTGAATCAGAATCACTGGAGGAGTTAGTTCAAAATAGATTTTGATACAAGTCTAGCATTAAAAATCTGATTTTTCTCCCTTTCTTCCTTCCTTTTTCCCTCCCTTCCTTCTTATTTTTATTTATTTATTTTTTGTTTTTTGGCAAGCTCCCTGAGTGAATCTCATTGCAACCACCCAAGGACTCATTTACTGAAGACATTTGAGAAGCACTTCTCTGGCCCTAGTGGTTCTTACATGTGCATCCGAAACACCTGAAGGCCTTATTAAACTACAGACTAAACCCTCAAAGTTTCTTGTTCAACAGATCTGGGAGGGAGCCTGAGAACTGTGCTTTTCTAACAACTTTCCAGGTGATGCCGATGCAGGTCTGGGGACCACACCTGGAGAACCACAGCCCTAAACCAGGTTACTTGTACGCATGTTTATTAGTCATTAGGTTTTTTTTTTTTATTATGTAGCCAAGGACTGGGCTTCAGAGGAAGGAATTATCCTTTCAGATCAAGGGTAACACACCCAGCTGAACATCATAATCACCCAGGAGCTTTTAGTTTCTTTAATTTAACATTCAATTACTGGGATTAGGCTTATGCTTCACCACAGAACTACTGAATCAATGTCTCCAGAATGCCCTGGTAATTTGTATTGTTTTGAAGTTACCCAGAAGACTCTGATTACATGGATTCGAGAACATGGCCTTAGATAAGCCAAACTAACTTACACTAAAAATGATCTGAAATTAAATTTTAATGGGGCACCCCGCATTTTCAATTGTGCATCTGGCACCCTTACTCAGCTGTATTTGTGAACAATTTATTTCCTCTGTGTGTTCCATCTTTTGCTCAACACAGCCCCATTTTAAATGCTCAAGGGGTTGGTGGTAAGAAGTGAAAGCCATGCAAACATGATGTACTGGGTGAAGAAGAGAAAATTAAGATGTTCCCTCAGGAAAGAAACACACATACACACACACACACACACACACGAAACTTCATTAATCTAGACAGCAGAAACAAAATCAGAAAGGAAAAAAACTACTGTCTGCTAATGGTTTTTTACCAGACGATTTGTCAATTATACAGTCAAAAGAAACCCTGGGGAATAAAAAGACACCAAAGATGCTATTAAAATGTTCCAAGTGAAGCCATATATAATTAATTTCAAACAAGCATAAGCTATGAAAACTCAAATACTTCAAGGTGCTGAGTGAAAGGAGGGATAAATCTACATCAAGCTTCAAAACTGTTGCTTCCAGGTGAGTCCAAGATTAAGCCAGAGACTGGGAGATAATGATGTCTGCTCCCTCCCTGTTTTATTGGAAGCTAAAGAGCCTTAAGAGGAGATGCTCCCAGGGCATCAAGGACGAGAAGAAACAAACATACAGCCCAGCACCTGACATCAGCACATAACAACCAAGAAACTGAATCGAATGAGTGAAACAAAACCAAAACAGAGAAGAAAAATTCACTGACACAGAAGACAAAGAATTCAAACCACCACACAGCCTGCATAACCACCATTAGTACCACGGTCCCTCCAAAGCAAGCAAATTTCTCTTGATGCTGTTCTGCCATTTCATAGGTTAGTCAGCAGCAAACTTCTACTGTGAAGGACAAGATAATGAATCTTTTAGACTTTACAGACCATACACTCTCTGTTGCAGCTACTCATTCTTACTGTTGAGCGTGAAAACAGCCAAAGATACTTTGTAAATGAAGACACGACCGTCTTCCAAAAAACTTTACTCAGAAAAATACATGGTTCTTGTGAACTGAATGCTTGCGTCCATTCAAAATTCATATGTTGAAACTTCAATTCCCAATTTTATGGTATTTGGATGTGTGGTCTTTGGGAGTTAGTTAAATCACGAAGGTGGAGTCCTCATGAATGGGACCAGAGCCCTTAAAAGGGAGTGACGAGAACAGACTCTCTCTGCCCTGTATGAATGTAAGTAGATGGTGGTCTTCAAACCAGGAGGAGAGCCCTCACCAGATCTCTGACCTGCTAGCACCTTAATCTTGGACTTTTCAACCTCTAGAACTATAAGGATTAAATGTTTTTAAGCCATATAATCAACAATGTATTTGTTACAGAAATCCAGCAGACTACAAGTGGTAGGACAATTAAAAAAAAAAAAGTGTTAGGACATGCTTGGTTCATGGACAATAGATTGCTGACTCCCATCATAGGTGAGCCCACGCAGCAAGGATAGCATCATTAATGGATTCTATGGAGTGCTCAGTGTTCTGAGGGTGGATGCTCAGTAAAACACCAAAAACAAAACCCAAAAAACTCCATTTGCTCATCCCCTGAACATACAAGGGTAGAGTGTTTGAAGATCACCCCAGTTGCAAAGGCAGGAAATCCAGGATTCTGGAAATAGAAAGAAGTTGTTGAGACTGTTAAAAAGGGGAAAGATGAGACAAAAGGACCAAACATTTTAGCACATTTTTAGAAAAGATCTCTTGGTGATCCTGACATTCAGAGAAAAGTTGACCCTATGGGGGAGGGGGCCCCTTGACAGTTTCTTTGAAGTTTAGCTGCTACTGGGGAGGAGGCCTTGTTATCCTTCTGCATCAGAAAGACTTGGGGTGCCTGGGTGGCTCAGCCTGGGATGGAGCCCAAGCCCCATGGCTGGGATCGAGCCCCATGGCAGGGATCAAGCCCCCTCCCTCTCCAACTCCCCCCTGCTGTGTTCCCTCTCTCACTGTGTCTCTATCAAATAAAATAAAATCTTTAAGAAAAGAAAAAAAATCTTTAAGAAAAGACCTCAATTCACTAATTTGCATTGAACATCCCAAGAAGTGTCCTTTCCAAAAAAGAAAAAAGCTAGGTCACTTTGGCATGGAAGTTTATAATTTAAGCCGGAATATATCACCCATGGTACATGGAAACATGACTTCAGTGACCTCCTTTACAACACTGGTAAATGTTTTATCTGAGGTCACCAGGTCAGTCAAGAAACACACAAGCATGCATTCTACATTGTATAATTTAAAAGCTTTTATTTCCCCCCCAACACGAGCAAATGGGTTTCTTATTGGTTCAACTAGAAGTCTTCTTCCTATATCTAGTTGCCTTTCTCATTGACTATGTCATTGGTGGGAAAACTGCATTCTCACAGGGGAAGGATGAGATTTCATAGAGACACTCTGAGCTCATCATGCACAGTAAGGAGACGGTCTGGCCCAGCAGCTTACAAAAGAGTCTTGGGGTTGAAGAATCCCTTCAGCTAACAGCCTGGGCGGGCAGGAGCAACACAGGCTTATCGCCACCCACCCATCACAGATGCTGGCAGGCTCCTCCCGCCACAAGTGACAAAATGCAGCCCCTCTGGCCCGGAAGCTGGGAAGCCAGACGATCTCCTCAGTTCCTGCCACATCCCCTTCCTCGATCCCGTGGCCTGATGCAGGAGTGCTCTAGCCCAGCAAACAACTGGCTTCCGCTTCGGGGTCCAAGCTGCTGTCTTCCAGTGCGAAACTGGTCTTCACTCAAATGTTCGGAGTGCACGCAGTTTTTGGCCTGTGCTTTGGGAGACAGTTTCTGCTCTCCTAGGAACAGTGGCTTTGCATCAGCAGAAGCACAGAGACCCAGGCAAGTGCAGGTAAGGAGGGCGTGGGGGCGCCGCTGCCGGATGTCCTCTGCGCGTGCATCACAGCGAAGACCGCATTCGTGTGGTTGGTGGGTAACTCGACGTTACAGATCATGCCTTCACAGCAGGACCTGCACTCCTGTCACAAAAGCAAGATGACAGGGGAAAGAGAGTGAGCGATGGGAAAGAGAGGAAAGGCTGAAGCAAAGGGTCACCGAAGGAAGCGTCTTCCGCACAGAGACTAGATAGAATTAAAGTTCACCGGCTCATCCGGTCTACGACAGCATCAGGCTCCTCAAGTAACTTTCCCCCCGACTGACCCGGCAGTATGGATGATCTTGAAGTAAGGACGAGTCTTTTCATTTAACAGAGATTTATCTGCAGTGAGCCAAGCAAAAGCACACTGGAAAAAGACGAAGGGGAATTGAATACGACTGCCTGACTGAGTCAACAAATCCTCTAAGGTTTGTAAGGAAACACACTGAAACAAAAATGAAAGCGAGGAACCTTTTGGACTGGTCATTGATTTTCTTTCTCAGTACTACTCGTTAGGGGATAGTAATGGCTCTCTATTGTCTATACTAACACCTGATTCCTATCACTACAGCAGCAATGGCTTGCTAATTATAGCTGCTGGGTGGTGAAAAAGGCTTGCTCCCTCCCAGCACAAGATGTTTTCAGGGGAAGCAATCTCCTGCCATAATACCTGGAACGATGCTTCAACCTGATGAAGCTAGTCAGCCATTCACAGAGGCTGCCAGGCTGGCTAGCTGAGAAAAAGGCAGCAGCTCTGAAATACCTTTATCAGCAGCTTTCAACCCTGGGTGCATAGGAGAATCTCCTTGGGGAGCTTTAAAAAAGAAAGATACTGATGCCCAGGACCCCAGCCTGAAGTTCTGTTTAGGCCCATCTGGGATCCCCATCCCCCATGACATAGCTATGAAAGTTCCCGGGAGAGTATCCTATGGAGCCAGAGCCACTTTCTGTACACATCAACTAAATCAAACTCTACAATCTCATGAAATTAACACTTTCCAAGTAATTTTTTTTCACAAACATTTCAGAATTCCAGGCATATAAAAGAGGAAAATTGCTCATTTAGGATGAGAAAGTCGAGATAGAGTGATATAAAATCTATCTCTAGTTCAACCTATTAAACAGATGAACTCTTTCAGACTCTCACTTCCTCGTGTAAGCTATGGTAGGGGGTAAGACCAGGACTCCTTAGTCAAAGTGTCCCCATTTCCCTCTCCCCACATTCCAGCTTCCCTGGGCAGTGTGCTTGGTGATACCTGGCCAAAACCAAAATCTGTGAGTGGGGCTCTGTGGGTTTGTCATTCTCTCATGGATGGTTTTCTCTCAGGCTTCCAGAGCAGACGTCAATTTACCCAAAGTCCGAGGTCTAGGGTGTAGTTGTGTGGCCTGGGAATCATTGATTGTTTTTTGTAATGTTATTTTTCCTTGAAGGACAGAGAGTTTGCAACTTCTCTGTGGTCTCCATTGCATCACTGTCAGGGAGTCCTTCCCCAAAGAGTAAACACATACACCATCTCATTCATCCTTCCTGCCTTTCCATTACGTGTAACTAACCATCAGGAACAAAAAACCTCAGGACAGTAACTTTACACACACAACTCCTTACTGTATGTTCAGAATCTCGGCTGTGGTGGCAGCCAACAAAATGACATTCACTTCTGGAGGCACATTTTTTGGTGATGGATGTACTTCTTCCATGACTGGTGAAGTGGTGAACTGTCAGACAGTACTGTGTATCTAGGCAAGAAGAAGAAAAAGCAACCTCGTATGTCACATTGCAAAAGAGAGACTTGAAAATCACTTCAGAAAGGACTAAACTTCAGGACGATCCTTAGGGTTCCAGGCAAGCGGGTTAATGGGAGGAGCGGACACCTCGCCTTTGGTGTCCGCTAAAGCTGACCTTAGGTCTGCTATTTCATATCAAAGTGCCTATATCTCTCTCTCCCCCTATGAAACACAGGTTCTAGGACTCTATGAAATGAACGGTGTAAATGCAATGGGTTAGAGCACTTTGGTGTATTATTCAGCATTTGTTTCTTGTCTACCAAGAGAAAAGGTGAAATGAAAAGCAGATGCTTCAAAGTATACATCAAGACCAGCTTCCTAACGCACCCAGTTCCTACCCACACTCTATTCCCCCCAAGCATGTCTGACTTTTCCTGAGTAGTCCCATTTTTCTCCTCTTTCTTTACTCTTATTCCTTCTGTTCCCTCCCTGCCACGTACCTAGCTCATTTCTACAACTTTCCTTAGGGCTTTAAGCACTCATGTTTTACTACTTTGAAAGAAAGTGATCTCATGCACTATCTGAGGACCTTCCGCTTTGGTTTCGCATCTCTCTGTAGTGATCTCAGGCCACTGCAATGCTCCTTAGGTTACTGAGAAGGGAGGACAGAGGCAATATCACAAGATGGGGGGAGGAGGAGACTTGTTTAATATGAAGAATACCCAGCTTCACAGAACAGCCTAAGTCACAAGTGAGTCCCTTCAGGTCCTTCAAGCTCACTCTCTTTTAAATAAAATGATGTTAAATAAAAAGTATGCTGACATTTCGATAGGGTTGTTGTAACTTCAAGTAATACTGACACCTACCAAGTGGCTACCGGCAGCTACACACTGTAACATGTATTCACCCAGCCAGTCCTTATGATAAGCCTTAAGACAAGTCATATTAAGACCATTGTACAGATGAAAAACAACAACCCAAATCGAAGGCCCACAGTTACATTGGGTAGAAGGTGGTGGAAGGTAGGATTCTAACCTGGGCCGTTTTCTAGGGTTTTGTACTCTTCCCCAACTATTCTGCCTCTCAGCATACTCAGTATGAAACCAGATGATGGTGTGGGGCGATCGACAGGAGTAGCTGACTTCTGCATTCGGAAGGAAAAGGAATGACTGTAATGTTTTGGAAAGGCATTTCAACTTAGACTTCAAACAAAGGAGAGCTGAAAACTGGTAGCTGGGTTGTTCATATAAAATGTCACCCGTGCTAAAGCAGCCCTGGAAAGTCAGAACAGAAGCCAGGGTAAATAAAACAAGAAATGTCATTCTTGTCATATCCTGTTACACAGAGAACCGCTCTTAACAACACTGACAGACCACAGAAGGAAAACTCGAAGGTGAAAAGGAAACCTGAGAGGACATCGAACAATGGCTGTGGCCCTGTTCGCCCCAAGAAATGGTTGACTATCACTCCCTAAATAATGGCAAATTGTACGAAATTACACCCTCGGTTAGAATTCCAGATGGTTAGTATCTTTGGGGCTTGACTGGAGAACAGTCGAGATTGCACCCTCATGCACACTGGAACATGGGGTTATTTCATGGCAAGCTCTTTAAACAGCAAGGGTTCAGGGTAGACCTGGAAGAGTCCACGGGCTTCGCTCTCCCATCTCTGACATTTGCTTGGTGGTAGAAAGCTGCAGCATTCCTCTTTTGTTCATGTGTTTCAACAGAGATAAAACTCCAAAACCCCATATATCCATGCACGTTCCCATTAAAAATGACTTTGATGAATAAATGACAATTTGGAGCAATAGGCACAGACCTGGCGGAACAGTGTTTTGATACAATTCAAAATAATATGGTCTGTGAAGATGAAGCACAAGAAGTTAGACATCAATGCCCCAATTTACTACTGTGTTCATCCTTACCACCGAGTGTTTCAGGGGAATTTAAAGCAAATAGCAGAAGAACGATACCCACCTTCTGAAATAAGGTACTAAAGCAAGTGTCAGTCAATCTTTAAAACTGTGAAATAACTAAGATACATTTCTGTGCAAAATGTAGAAATCTCCAAATGCATAACATACATTTAGGTATTCACAAGCACATACCCAATTGAGGGTCACTCTACAAAAACATAAAAGAACCTCAAGAAAAAATAATTATTTTTGAAAAGAAATCGTGACAAATACTGTCCAAGTAGATATCATAACCACTTGTGCTAATTTACAGAATAAGGGACCCAGGCTCCAGAAAGGTCTGCAGTGTGGACTATTTCTTGGGGCCACACACTGGCTTTCTCTGGAAGAGGTAAGGCTATTTCACTGCTTTATATAATATTATACAGAAATTTCCAAAAGAGTCCAGGTAACAAAACACCAAAACTGGTCATCTTTAACTCTGGAAGAGATTGTCGGTTGGCTAGTTGGCTTTCCTTGGCCTTTTAGGTCTAAAAACCTAAAAAAAACAGTACCTCCTAAAAAATCTGAATAGCCTGATCTTCTTATAGCTCTAAGTAGAGCTTTCCAATTCCAAATCCCCCATCAGCACATCTGGTCTGCTTTACCACCACGTCTGTATATATTAAATCACTGAACTTCTTGTCCCTCGATTCCTACCACCCTAGTCCCAGTTGCCATCTTCTCTTCCCTGAAGACAATGAAAGACCCCATCTGGTGTCCCCTTCTACTCTTGTCCCCAACCACTGGCTCTTCACACAGCAGCAGAACAGTATTTTAGAACACAGCTAGTATCCTGTATTTCCCTAGCATACAACCCCCTCCTGCCTTCCTATCACATTTACAATGAAATCCAAATTCAACCAGAAAAAGAAGATCCTATGTGCCCTGGTCCTTATTTCCATGAGACCCCTTCTCTATCTCCCCCTAAGTTTTAATGGTCAGTCTTCTTCCTGTTTACTGAAGAGGCCAAATCTTGTTCTCTTGCAGACTTTGCATTTGGGGTTCCCTCTTCCTAGCATGTTCTTTCTACAGATCTCCACATGGTTGCCTTGTTTTGGTCAGTCAGGTCCTAGTTCCTCAGAGATTTTCCTGACCACCTAATCAAAGGCATGTGTACATTCTATCAACAAATATTTATTGAGTGCTTAGTATGGGCCAGGCAACTGGATGGGGCACTAGGGATGTGTCAATGAACTAAGCAAACTAAGAAGATATTCAAATGTTTGTCAAATGAATGAATGAGTTACCAAAGCATCAGTGTATCTCAAGAGTATAAAAACCTTTTCTTTGCTTCAGCCAATACGGATGACTTTCCTAGAGGTATCATCAAGCATTTCTGAAATTCCTGGAATGCCTTAGACAATATTGTGGTTTATTTGCTCTGCCTGATAAACACTATTTAAGAAATTCTCCTTGGAGACACATACACATTGACAAATTGAGGATATGCCATCAGTTTCCAAATACTGTCAGAACAGTCTAATACCTGCATAGTCTCTTAAATCTCTGATTGAAACAGAGCA
Source organism: Neogale vison (assembly GCF_020171115.1). Taxonomy (NCBI): domain Eukaryota; kingdom Metazoa; phylum Chordata; class Mammalia; order Carnivora; family Mustelidae; genus Neogale; species Neogale vison. Next base: position 82,248,420 of record NC_058093.1, read on the forward strand.
TCATCAGCCTGTTGATATGCTAATCCCATTATATATGGCATGTCTGCTCAGGGCCAGACATGAGAGACCTCAGTGAGGTAGGATCACAAGAGCGTCTTCCAAACTCAGCACACTTACTTTGTGGACACCATTTGTCTTCTGCCCATCGATTGCAGTTATAATTATCTCCTGCATTTTCACAAGTAAAACACTTGAAGCTGTTTGGAAATGGCGTAGCTTTAAAGAAAAATGCATGGTGAAACAGAAAGGTTACAAAGGACAAACTTTCAAACATCAAAGATGGCACAAAATTAGCAACTTTTGGTAGATCAAACAAAACGTACAAGCCATCATCCTGAGAACTGTTGTTGCTCACGAGCTGGACGTAACTGCCAGACTTCGGGGCATGTTTTTTATTCCCTTTTCTTTAAATACTTTGCCTACTTATCTATTAGAGTAAGGAAAATGATTCCACAAGCCACTCTGAAATATCGCTCCATTACAATTTATAACTTGGGAATAAGTGTGAATTGAGAGAACGGGCAAGGGTGGGGATAATGTCAGAACCAATAACTTGGTACAGAGTGGCCCCTGAGAAGAACTAGGTAAGTGTGAGCTTGATTTCTACTCTTCCCACTAAGTAGCTGTGTGGTTTTTATGTTTCCAAGAATAATAATATTTACAATAACACTAACAGTGAAGATACCCCGGAACATGCAGAGGAATCCTGAATATTAAATAGGAGGTTGCAATAAAAATATCTAGGAGAGACCCTGCCCCCCTGTCAAATCATGCTAGTTTCTGTCCACATGCCCTTCCATTACAGCAATCTCACTTGATGTATGTCAATTATCACAGCATTAGACTTCAGTCAGGAATGTAACATTTCCTATAAGGATGGGAGTAATTCTCGGGCTCTTATGCTCAGGATAGAGTGTTATAGAAAGCAGGATTATGACTGTTGGCTATCTGCATTGAAAGCTACTAGAATGCCCTTTTTGTCTCTATCCTTTTTTTCCCTCTACCTTGTATCTTATTGTTTTAATGGGCAAGAAGTCAAAAGTATAATGAATTTGACATTTCTTTACAAGACATGATATAAAGCCTTGTGTAAAACTTTCAATTCTTCCATTTCTGGAGGATAAAACACATAAAGATCAAGGAGAACCCCAAAGCACCCTAGTAACCTGACCACGCATTGGTCAATTTTTTTTTCATTTTTTTAAATGTGTTTTCTTCTTATCATAAAATTGTATTAGACCTAAAAAGTTGAAAATGTGTAATTTAGATTTTATGAAAACTGTGCCATGTCATAAATAATGTAATATAATCATAATATGATCATTACCAATTTAGAAATGTATAATAAATGATAGCACAAGGGGTGTGTGTGTGTTTGTGTGTGTGGTACACATGTGTACATGTGTGTGTGATATATATGTGTATGCACATGCACACACAATGTCCTAAATAATAAAAAAGCAAAGTAAAGAACAGTAATGATATAGGCTTCATTTAAAAGTAGTATAGGGGTGCCTGGGTGGCTCAGTCAGTTACATGTCTGACTCTTCATTTCAGCTCAGTTCATAGTCTCAGGGGCTTGGAATCAAGCCCTGCATCAGGCTCTGCATTCAGCGTGGACTCTGCTTGAGATTCCCTCCTTTTCCCTCTCTCTGCCCTCTCCCTGCTTGCATGCATGCTCCCTCACAAATAAATAAATAAATCTTAAAAATAAAAATAGTAGTATAAATACAGTGGTTCCTAAACCTGGCTGTGCATCAATAATATCAGGAAAGCTTTTCTAAAAAGGAGAGGGGGTTGGGGAAAGAAAAGAAAAAAATAATCTGCATCCACCCTTCTGACGACTGAATCTCTGCAGAAGGGACCAGGGAATATGTAGTTTTAAAGTCTTATCATGATTCTAATACTCTTCCAGGCGTGGGAACCCCAGGCATTGGTGTTTCTACCAAACAATTGTTATCTACAACAATCTTTCCCTAATAAAACATATCAGAAAAGTTTTATTTGTCTGAAGAGAAAGGAGGACAGAGGATATCTGTATACAAGCACATATATACACATATATGTATGTAATGTGCAGAGTCTTCTTGAGATCCTCTCCTCCTCTCCCTTGGCCCCTCCGTGTTTGTGTGCTCTCGCTCTAAAATAAATAACATCTTTTTAAAATATATATATATATATTTATTTTATCCTATAGATGATATTCACTGATACTTTTTTTTAAAAGAAATTAGTGGGAAAGTTTTCTTTCTAATAGTGACTGCACATTATCAATAAAAATCCAAGTAATCTTTCCTTCTAAGTTTCAACCAAACTAACCTGTTCCAAAATTGTTAATGACCATTTGAAAGAATGTATCATATATGGAGAAACTTCCTACAGCCAATATGCTTCTACAAGGAACAGATCAACAAAGCACACTGAATCTTCTCTGCTAAGCCATTCTTAGGAACAATATTCAAGAGCTTATTTTAAACAAGAACCCCTTGGAAACTTCAGCAGAAAGCCAAACTATTTTAAAGAAATAGAACAAACTTCTGTCACCATGAATTACCCCTCCCCACAGAAGTAGGGAAGACTTCCTGGTTTGTTCTAGGTGTAAACCAAATGTTCCAGAGCAGGCAAAGTTACGATAGGAGGAAAGAGGGTCTCTGAATGGTCACCTTGACCCCACAGCCATGAACTATGACTCGACCAGTACTTACGGTCCAGAGGAGGCCTCACATTGTAGAAGTTGATGTTCTTGCCCAATGCCCAGTTTTCTGACAAGATGAAGACTTGGACAGCAGCGACAGCCAGAGCATGACGTAGGGGCAGCATTCTGACCTTGGCTGTGGGAAAATCCCAGACTCACATATCTACGATGAAGAGAGAGACTGGTCACAGTTATCTGCATTTTGTGTATCAGTAGGAGAATGTTTGGCTTCCCTTTGGAAATTCTGATTATTCAAATATATTCCACCATCTACTTGTTCTGTAGGGCGCATACCTGTGGTAAACGGCATTCTTCCCACACAGGTGAAAGATTTTGTTGTTGTTGTTGCTGTTTTTGTATTTTTTTAAATTATTTTTAAAAGATTTTATTTACTTATTTGACAGAGAAAGAGATCACAAGTAGGCAGAGAGGCAGGCAGAGAGAGAAAAGGAAACAGGCTCCCCGCTGAGCAGAGAGCCCGATGTGGAGCTCGATCCCAGGACCCTGAGATCATGACCTGAGCTGAAGGCGGTGGCTTAACCCACTGAGCCACCCAGGTGCCCCTGTTTTTGTTTTCTTAAATGATTTTATATATTTATTTGACCAAGAGAGACACAATGAGAGAGGACACAAGCAGAGGGAGTGGGAGAGGGAGATGCAGGCTTCCCATAGAGCAGGGAGCCTGAGGTAGGGCTCGATTCCAGGACCCTGGGATCATGACCTGAACTGAAGGCAGACACTTAATGACTGAGCCACCAAGGTGCCCCCACACAGATGAAAATTAAGCAATTACTGCCTTCTACTGGTCAGGCCTTGACACCAGCCAGCAGAGCTGGGGCCAGACACCCAAAGGCCTTTCAGGCTCCAGTAGATCAAGCAGCTGCAGGGGTGTGGCTGCACCCCATTCTCTCACTGCCTGAGGCTAACCGGGGTGCTTTGTGCTGAATCACCCAATCTCTTACTGGCCAGGGTTCAGAGCATGGTCCCCTGAAGTTATACCAAGCCACCTTTCTGTCAACACCGTTCCTTGAGTAAACACTCAAGTTTGAGAAATTCTGCAACATTTTCAGAACCTGGAAGGAATCGTAAGAGTTGGAGCAGTGGGAAGCACGGTCCGTAAAAGAACAGTGAATTTGAGAAAGTGAGTCTCTGCTGGATCCCAGAGCACAAGGGCATGGAGAAGAGAAAGGAGTCACTGTAAAAATGCCATCCCCAGGGGCACCTGGGTGGCTCAGTGGGTTAAGCCTCTGCCTTCAGCTCAGGTCATGGTCTCAGGGTCCTGGGATTGAGCCCCACATTGGACTTTCTGCTCAGTGGGGAGCCTGCTTTCCCTACCCCCACCCCGCCTTACTCTCTGCATACTTGTGATCTGTCTCTCTCTGTTAAATAAATGAATAAAATTAAATAAATAAATAAATAAAGAATACCATCCCCACCTGTGTCTGTCATACCTGGTGCAAGAAGCTGCCAGTAGATTCTAGAGGAAGCAGAATAAAAGTTCTCTGAAAAGCTGAAAACCATATAATGTTAGTCCTAGCCCACAAATACTACTCACAGCTTTCAAAGACTTAAAGTAAGCTGGTTTGGGACCCATGAAACAATGATGTCCACAGAGCACTGAGTAAGATGGTTCATCTGAAGTTCCCAGAGGTCCTGCGCTCTAGAAGCAACCTGGTGGTAAGAAGATCTTCAGTAGGGATGCTAAGAACCTATTGTGTCACCACAAACTTGTTCTCTTTGGCAAGGGGGAAGGTGTGGAAGCAGAAAAGAATGTAACTTGGAGTCCAAAGACTTTGGTTCAGATATTGGCTCTGCTCTCTATTAGCTGCCTGAACTTGGGCAAGCTCTGGAAGCTCTATTAACCTCAATTTCTTCATCTATAATGTGGCTTAATAACACCTGTTCTGCCCACATGTCAGGGTAATTGTAAGCATCAAATATAGGCTCAGGTAGACTCACATAGGATAGTGTAGTAACAGCACCTGTAATACGAGTCTGTGAAAATGCTAGAATCTTAGAGTTCAATAATATTGCCTGAGTTCATTTTCTTCTTGCTGAATCAGCTGGTCTCAGAAGGTTTAGGGAATTTTTCAAAGAAGAAAAGTGTGATCTCTGCACAGATGAGCATAACCTTCACATGGAGATTTTGTCTGAAGCCAGGCTACTAATGCATGGAATCTGGGGATTTTACTTTTCTTGTGTTGGGAGTAGATTGGTTTTCCATGTGTGGCTAATGTCTGTCTATGGAGATGGAACTGGATAACAGACAACAGACAGCCACAGCAGCCCCATCCCTACAGACAGCTTCTGCCACTGAGAACTGAGTCTCTAAGGAAGTACTCAGTGTAAAAGTAAACCTGGCAAGCTTCAAAAATCAATAGTGCTAAACTTTATATACTGCATTTCATTTCAGTTCAGGACAGAGTGAGACCTACTGTTTCTATATATTTTTTATATATCTTTTACATGAGAAAAAATATATATATATCTTTTTTTCCTGGTTCCACTTTAGAAACCAAAATTGACCTTTCAGAGTTACCAGATTTCCAAATCCTATTCATAAGCTCTTTCTGAAGAAACAGACATTTCTTACAGCTAACTGTATTACTCCTTACAAACAAGTCATTACACTGGTACAAATTCTACTTCTCCTATTCATTTCTCTGAGTTGGACAGTTCCATATTCATTATGAATCTGGAGCCCAGGAATGAAGACCCCTGCTTTACACCAGTGGGGAGTCTTTGAGTAGGGGAGACTAATCCCTCTTTCAAAAACCTCAAATTCACTGTGTTCCAATATCTACCCTGTATGATGTCTATGATTCTAGATTGAAGAGTAATATTGTCTACATTCAGTCCCTTTTCCATCACTAAGCAAAGGTGGGACTTCGGACAAGTTGATTAAACTTCCCAAGCCTCAGCTTACCCATCTGTAGAAGAGGCATAACAACAGTCCCTACCCCAGGGTGTTGAAGAACAGACTAAATGACACCATGTGTATGAAGCACTCTACCAAGTACTGGGCACATGGGCACTTTCTATCTTGTAGTAAAGAGCATTGGCTCAAATACATCTTTCCAAACACAGAGCCTCATGCAAGTCCCTTAACCTCCCATACAACAACTTATGCATCTATAAAATGGAAGTAATAACACTTACCTCATAAGGTTGTGGGAATTAAATTAGTTGATATTATGAAGTACTTAAACTATCTCATCAGCTATGTTTGCCATTTTCTACTACTCCCCAGGTAAACATGTCCTCTGATGAACCAGAAATCACAAGCCAGAATCCCTGGTTTGCCTCATGTAATCTCTATCTGAGACAGAAGCCCATTCCTTCATTCAATGTGGCTACTGCATAGAAAGACCTTGTAGTCCATAGAGAGACCTTGTTATTACTGGATCTCCAACAAAGTCTTTGCTCTCATCATGTCTGCATTTTAGAAGGAGAAGATAGGCAATAAAATGGGAAAAACATAATCTCAGATAATCCCAATTCTGAGATAAGTACAATAAAGAGATGTGTTAGAACAGGAGGAGCTACTTTATGTGTACGGTGGGCCCAGGATGAGAAGAAAGCATCCAAGCAAAGAATCAAGAGAAAAGATACCATGGTCCCAAGATAAGGAGTGTGCCTTGTTGAGGAACTCAGAAAGTGGCCAGTGTGACCAGCGTGTTCCCGGAAGGGGGGCCCAGATCATACAAGCACTTACAGGCCATGGCAAGGATTTGGGATCTAACGAAAAGCAAGGAATGATTTGGTTTTAGATTTCTCTAATTTTGAAAAAAAATGCTTTGTCTCTGCAGAGTGATAAGTCCCAAATCCTTAGCCTTACTTCTAACTCCCAGAATAAAAGGATGCCAATAATAGAGAATATAGAAGAATGTAGAATTCACCTATCTGGGAATCCCAAAGGCATCTCTGAATAAAAGAGTGGATGGCAGACGACTTAAAATCAACCAAAGGAACAACACACCCAAAGATTAGATTTGTATTTGGGTTTTTCCATTCTTCAAAACAGCACCATAGGGAAGGTGGCCTCATTACCATTGTACAAGAGAGGTTCAGAGACTGCGCATAAAGACCCTAGCACACTGCCTGGAACATCCCCTCAAAACATTCCCATGTAGCTTCCTCTAACCTGTTACCCTTGAGCAGTAGTGAAAAACAAACTGTAGGAAAATTGCTTCCAAATGGACTGGTGTCTTTTCATTTTGTTTTCAACTAAAACAGCACAGCCTTATTCCATCAAAATTCTCTAGAACTGCAGAAGTTTTACCTGTCAAATGAGGAAAACGCTAAAAAACATCGCCTATTTTCCAGAGCCGGCTCTATAATCCATTCCCCTATCCTGATTTTCCCCTAAGTGCCCAGATCCATCTCTATCTGCTCTACAGTGGGTTTGTGTTAACATGACTGTTTTATCTTTCACAACCAAAAGACATTAGGATAATGAAAAAGCAAATGACTAAGTATGGTATCTGAAAGTTGTTTTACATTTAGAATCATTTCAGAGACTCTGAACTAAAAATCATCTGCTGGGACTCTGCTGAGTAGGCTTTCAGTACCATCTCAGTTAAGAACAAGGTTACAGTAGAGCTTGGATTTTGCTCCAAAAGGAAAACAAAAAAATCTTCATTCTGTGACTTTCTCCAGGACCATCACATAAAGCAGAGTTCTTCATAGGGGGGAGGGGTGGCCTATAAGCTTCTTAGGGTTATTTGCAAAATTTTGTGTCTATACATATTTTCCCCCTGCGCTGAGCATCTCAAAGGAATCAGACCCAAATGATAGTGAACAGAGGCTGATGCTGTTTCAGGATACAGCTGTCATGATTGGGCTTCCTTTGACTTAGATGTTTCTATGTCTGGCACTGAGAAAATTCCGTACATACATCAGGGATGTGGGATACACTCCTCAAGTTCAAGGGTAGCTCAAAAACATTCCTCCCCAGAGAACATTATTTTTATACTATTTTCCTAGATGGTAGGCCTGGTCTGAAACCCCTCACCTGCGGTGCTGGCCTTCCATTTGTTTTATGATCTTCTCTTTGGAAAGTTTGATAATTCTTGCTCCAGAAGGCAGTGTGCTTCTTTGCCAAAAGATGAGGTGCTTTCTGCAAAGCACCTTTATAGGGATACCACAGGGATGGGCAACTCTCAGGCCTTCCAGGAAATGGCAGGTAGCCAGATTTATACACTTACAAAACCTGCTTGAGACTTTGGCCTACTACTACTGTCCAGAGTAAAGGACCTACACAGCACTTGGTCCAGAACCATGACTATGTCCCAGGTCTGAGTAGTCATCATCATCATGTCCTATGCATGGTATTTTATGCATCCACAGAAAACGTGCAAAGCTGATGGGAGCTTCAAGAAGCAGCATGCCCTGTACACCATTAATAATCTGGGGGCAGGAACATGACCCATGTTATTTTTAAATTACCTGGGTCAAGGCTCAGTGCATGTTAAATACCCTATAAACACCTTTTTGAATAGAACCAACCACTTAGCTATGGCCTATAAGGAATGCTTCCCTTAGCAAGTAAGACAGAGATTGTGGGCAGTAAGGAATTGGTAGAGTGTCCAAAGATAAAGAAATGCGCTCACAAGGAGAGATGAAAAAGAAGAGTCCAGATAGATGTGGTAAATACTGGTACTTCCTGCACAGTTGCTGAAAATGAGTAAGCAAGCCAAGGCTAACTCTAGCTGCCAATAAAACAAATGAAATGGATAATTTAAAGGAGGCAGCTCTGCTAAGTCCAACATGCCCATCAACACTCACATTCACACCTTCCTGAAAGCATCACTTATCCCGCAGTAAGACACTTTAATGACAAACTTTAATAGGCCTGGCTTCTCTTGTAAAAAGAAGGAAGGCAAAGTGGAAATTCAAAATGAGTGTTGAAATTTTACTCAGAAAGAATGGACTCGATGAAAACACTGCTCTCAAGAGGAGAAACTTGCCAGAAAACTTTACCATCCGCAACAAAGGTTGTGTTACTTGTTTCTGGCTGTTGGGCCAGGTGGGTCAATGGAGATACTCTGGTTCCCTTTAAATTCAAGAAGAGTGTTTCATGGGACTTATGCCAGACTCTGTGCCAGTTCCCTTCTTTGCAGGGGGACTGAGTTCTCAACTGCTGACCTTGCCTGGCCATCTAGAGCCCCACTCCTACAATGAGAGCTTCTACCTTCTCTAATCAGTATTCTATTTCTGGTACATGAAAAATCTTTCTTCCCCCTAAGTTTAAATATAAATTTCTTGGGGCATGTTGGTGGCTAAGTCAGTTAAGTGTCTGCCTTTGGCTCAGGTCATGATCCCAGGGTCCAGGGACCAAGCCCCGAGTTGGGCTCCCTGCTCAGCAGGGAACCTGCTTCTCCCTCTCCCTTGGCCCCTCCCCAACCATGCTCACGTGTTTGTCCTCTCTTTCTTTTGCAAGTGAATAAATGAAATCTTTTTAAAAAATACATAAATCTCTTTAAAGATATTTAATCTAGTCTTTTTATGTGCCTGGAGAAAAATACAGGAAAGAAATTAACCTTATGCCCAATCTATTATTTTCATCAGAAAATACAGAATCTCCATGGACAACAACATTCACTAGGGAAAAATAGGGTCATGACTCAACCTCTCATTACCAGCTTGTCCAAATCTTAAAAAAGTAGTAAGACTGTAAGTCCTGTTTTTATACCAGGTACTCTGCTGAGCGCTTAGAAAATAATAAATAAGAGACATAATTCCAGTACTCACACATATCATTGGGGCCAAAAACTCAATGTGAGATGTGTCCATCAAGGGTTAATATAATCATTTTAAAAAGTAGGAAAAACAACAGACTTTAGGTTCAGAAAGAGCACCCAGAATAAAATTGTGGTTTTACTTTTTTTTTTTTTTAACGGGATCAGCATTTTTTTTAAGTTTTTGTTTAAATTCCAGTTAGTTAACATACAGTGTAATATAAGTTTCAGGTGTACAATGTCATGATTCAACACTTCCATACAACACCCAGTGCTCATCACCCAAAATGTCCTCCTTAATTCCCATCACCTATTTAACCCATCTTCTCACCCACCTCCCCTCTGGGAATCATCAGTGTGTTCTCTATGGATAAGAGTCTGTTTCTTGGTTTGCCTCTTATTTCCCCACCTTTGTTCATTTGTTTCTTAAACTTTACATATGAGTGAAATCATATGGTATCTGTCTTTCTCTGACAGATGATGTTGACAGTGATGTGAGCATATTTTCATATATCTGTTGGCCATTTGGATGTCTTCTTTGGAGAAAGATCTAGTCATGTTTTTAGCCTATTTTTTAACTGGATTTTTCACTTTTGGGGTGTCAGATCTTTTAAGTTATTTATAGTATAGTTTGGATACCAACCCTTTATCTGATATGTCATTTGCAAATATCTTCTCCCATTCCATAGGCTGCCTTTTAGTTTTGTTGACTGTTTCCTTCACTGTGCAGAAGCTTTTTGTCTTGATAAAGTCCTGATAGTTCATTTCTGCTTTTGTTTCCCTTGCCTCAGGAGACCTATGTAGAAAGAAGCTACTATGGCTGATGTCAGACAAGATACTGCCTCTGTTCTCTTCCAGGATTTTTATGGTTTCAGGTCTCACATCTAGATGTTTCATCCATTTTGAATTTATTTTTGTGTATGGTTAAGAAAGTGGTCCAGTTTCATTATTTTGCATGTAGGGGTCCACTTTTCCCAAAATCATTTGTTGAAGAAACTGTTATGTTCCCATTGAAGATTTTTTTCTTGCTTTGCCAAAGATTAGTTGACCATAGAGTTGTGGGCTCAATTTCTGGGTTTTCTATTCTGTTCTACTGGCCGATGTGTCTACTCTTGTGCCAGTACCACACTGTCTTGGTGATTACAGCTTTGTAATAAAACTTAAAGTCTAAAATTATGATGACTTCAGCTTTGCTTTTCTTTTTCAAGGTCGCTTGGCTATTTGGGGTCTTTCATGATTCCACACAAATTGTAGGATTGTTCATTCTAGCTCTGTGAAAAATGGTATTTTTATTTTGATAGGGATTGCATTAATTGTGTATGTGCTTTAAATGCATTATGTAGTATTGACATTTTAACAATATTTGTTCTTCCAATCCATGAACATGGAATGTATTTTCATTTCTTTGTGTCATGTTCAATTTTTTATGAAAACTATAAATTCTGCTTCTATGTTTACTAACCAGGCGACCACAGAGTTAAGAAATACTGTCCCCATTTGTCAATAAGATAAGGGAGGCTTAGAGCTATGTAGGTAAATTTCTTAAGCTGTTATAGGAATTGGGTGTAATCACACAGGTAAAGCAGCTTTTACTTAGATGGCGTTGAAAAAATGTTAGATCCTTACCTTCCCTCCCCATTTCTTCAGACATCATTAGCAGGAAAACAGAGATAAGATTAAGGGATATAACTGTCCAATTCTGCTCCATACTAGCTGGACCGAATCTGGTAAACAGTATTGATTTCTTTGCACTAATTTCTAAAGGATATTTAGGAATTATCTTTCTTGAAACCAAATGAAAAGTTGGAAGGAATCCAAGGTTCTTTCCACTTCTAATATTTTATGATTTTTATGGAAGGATAGTAATGAAGATTTCCAGTTATACCATAAAAAGTCATAACTGTAATACAGTATTCCCATATTTCAGATTTCTGCTATAATGTGTAGAAGGATAAAAACTTTTTAAAATCTCATCAATCATAGGATCAAAATTTCACAAAAATGAATATCTCATTTCTAAATAGCAGGCTGCACATTTTACAGTGCTAAAAAGTTTTTTCTACTACATGCAACCTGATAAAATGTCTAAAACAGGGCTAATATTAAAATAACATTATGCAAATGAACCTTAAATCTAATCATGAGTTAATACAAGGCAATAAGTGTGCAATTTGGGTGGGAAAATAGTCAAATCAATTTTAAAGACAACTATCTAAACGTGATTCAAATTTTAAGGAAAAAAAACCTAAAAAATAAAACCCTTCCCAAGTAATAGCTTTTCTACTGAGTTTTTGTCAAAAACATGAGTTTACATGTTTTGAGAAAGTTTTGATGACACTGAAAGAGATGGTTAAGAACTTCATGTGAACAAGATTAAAAAGCTTAGATGATTAGGAATTGGATAATGTGCTCCTTCTAAAAAGAATCAAGATTGGTTTGCCGGGTTTTATTGAACTATTTGGACAGATGGTGGGAACCTAATAAATAGATGATAAATAGATGTTAACTGATTAAATTTGAGAGTATCCTTCATACAGGTGAAATAATTTTTGCCCAGTTTATATCCATAAATGATTTTTAAGAGGCTTATGCCAAATCACTTATGCATTGAGGTTCTCAAAATGCAGAGTAAAAACATTATTCGATGAGAGAAAGATCTCAACCACTAAACTTTGTTCATCTACTGTGCACTACCTTTCACTCTGTACTTCTTAGGGACTAAGGGGGACACATATTTTCATTATTTGATAAAGGCAAACTCTTTCTGATACTTAACTCTCAAACTGATGGGCCCTATGTCTCATCAAACAGAGAGCACCAAACAACATATGGACGATGCCTGAAATTTGTTTCAAAGAGCTCCAGACGCATCCTTCAATTGGCCATTTCTTTAAAAAAAAAAAAAAAGCCAAGGGCACAATATTAAAAGATAATTCTACAGTGGTATTTCTGCGGTCGGGGAGGCAAATGCAAGAGATTATTTTCTTTTCCATGAGAGAGGTGGGTCTTTACATTTAAGAGAAAGATACCAGCGGACAGACACTCTGCAAGAGAGCTGCGGGCACACAGGTGTTTAGCACTGTTAATGAGCAATTCCCCGGGCAGAACTACACAGACATAAACTAAGTGGCAGCATAGGCTGGGCACGGAAGACATTGTTTTTATGTCCCATACCCTTGCTTGCTTTACTGAACCCATTTCTTTTAATCACCAATCAAGGCTCTCATAATAGAAATCAAGGCTGAAATGTCCAACAGCTGGCTAAGAATCCATTATTCTACATTTGTTGGAGGGATGTTTCTTGCCAAGTGCACATTCTCATATTATATCGCATACACAACTCAACTGAGAAAATGTAGCTTTCAGGGTCAGTGTGTAGATGACGGCGAGTACTTCTGACTTCATTTGGTCTCAGCTGACATAGAAAAGGGACCATAAAAACAAAGTGTGCATAGAGATGCGTTCCTCATTTGAATCTCTCTGTATCTATTCTAACAGGAGAGAATGTCTTTACAAGGCAGAAGTCTTAGGTAATCAGTTCATCTGGATATGTATGCATGCGTATATGCACTCCCACACACATACATGTACGCATGTGCATATGCACAGACACAGATTTTTAAAAAATATTTTATTTATTTATTTGACAGACAGATCACAGGTGGGCAGAGAGGCAGACAGAGAGAGAGGAAGGGAAGCAGGCTCCCTGCTGAGCAGAAAGCAGGATGCGAGGCTCCATCCTGGGATCATGACCTGAGCTGAAGGCAGAGGCTTAACCCACTGAGCCACGCAGATGCCCCACAGACACAGATATATTTTATTGAATGATTTGATTGTTTAAGTGTTAACTACATGGCAGGTTGTAAAAGTGTCCCTAGAACTCTGTATGAAAGACTATATTACCCATCATGTCAGCTGTTTTCAGCACCCACACGGTTATCTTCCAATTTGGAGAGGGTTAGGATGCAAAACTGTTATTCTATGTCTGGTCTGTCATCTTTCTTCTGCACTAGGGTTTTATGTCACTGACCGTTGTTTATAGAGCCCTCACTAACTCAACTTCATTCTTGATTCTACAGCTGAAATAGATCACACAAGTAAACAACATGTTTGCGGATATTATTCTGAAAACAGAAGGGCATTTTTTAAAAAAAAACCCACAAACTGCACACTATGGCAAAAGAATATCATGCTGACTTTTGCAGAGTCACAAAATCCAGGGCAGATTAGTCAAAGAACTCTCTGGAAGCTGACAAGCTTATAAAAGCAATCCTAATAAAAAATATCTGCATTCTGCATATGTAACAAAGTTACAGCATTTCACTTGCTCTATAAATTGTCACTATTACCACTTGGAGCAGAAGGAAATGTACATATATAAAGATATATATGTGCATAATTTCATATTCCCAGAGGAAACTGAAAAATTATGTGCATTAAATAGTGTTTTAATTGCAACATGAAAAACTGCATTTAAGCAATAGTTCATGATTGCACAAGGGTAAAGTCAAGTGTAAATGTTGCCAAGTATAATGGCAGAAAAATGGCAGCCCAGTCTGGGTGCAAAGTCTGACCCATCATTTGTTGAATCTACTATCTCTAGCCATTCCCTCTATTTCTCTGAGACTCAGTTTCCTTATCAGTAAAATAGAGATACTAAATATCTGTTTTGCAGAAAGTTGTGAAAATTGGAGAATAAGTCCTTATCCATTGTCATTGTTGTCAAATTATCAATAAGAAGTGAAATGTAGAGATTTATGGTTGGTTCCTCTATAGATTATAGGCTGGCAAATATCATTACATTCATGCAACACCTACTTGATTAGGACTGAAATTCAATATACATTTTTTTCAGCTCTCAAATTCTATGATCGTCTGAGCATATATGAGAGAAGGGTGTAAAATTCCTCTGAAGACCAATTTTAGGAAAACTACTCTTAGCATTTTCATTTACCTGTTTTCTGATAAATCTATATTCTTAGCCTTTACTTACACGATAGGCAGTTGCTCTTACAAAGTTTGCTTTCAAAAGCAGTAAGTTGCTCTTACAAAGTTTGCTTTCTTTTTTTTTTATTTTTTTTTATTAAAGATTTTATTTATTTATGTGACAGACAGAGATCACAAGCAGGCAGAGAGAGAGGGGAGGAAGCAGGCTCCCCGCTGAGCAGAGAACCCGATGCAGGGCTCGATCCAAGGACTCTGAGATCATGACCAGAGCCAAAGGCAGCGGCTTAACCCACTGAACCACCCAGGCGCCCCAAAGTTTGCTTTCAAAAGTGCTCCACATGGGTCCTTACCTGTACTTGCCACTCATCTTTAAAGGCCTAGTTCATGGGGCACCTGGGTGGCTCAGTCATTAAGCTCTGCCTTTGATCCCAGCATCCCAGGACTGAGCCCCACATCCCACATCCCTCATCCCTTATCCCGCATTGGGCTCCCTGCTCAGCGGGAAGCCTGCTTTCCCTCTTCTAGTCGCCCTACTTGTGTTCCCTCTCTCACCATGTCTCTGTCTCTGTCAAATAAATAAATAAAATCTTAAAGGCCTAGTTCAAATATTTTTCATTCAGTCAACCTTACTATATCTGCTCCAGCCCATGGGTTAGGCTCTACTCTGAAAAAGGCTTGGGGTTTGTTTGGGGACAGAAGACTATATCCCTCCTTGGTTAGCACTGGATTGAGCACAGCAAGTTCTTAGTCCTTCCTTTTAGAGGAGCTGAGAGTTTCTAAAGGTCTCACACAATTGCAGGCATTACCGATAAAAATACATTGGGAGGAAAAAAAAAATCTTTTTCATCATCTCGACCATAGAATTCCCATTTCCACTGTTTCTGTAGATTTTAAGCTAACCCCGTGGGCATTGTGAGAACTCTCTTTTCAGCAATGTTAAGTCTACCAACTACACCTAGTGTATTCACGTGTTGTTTGACACACACTACGGCAAGCTCAGAAAATGCTATGACCCCACCATCTTCCCAAGCTATCCTCACAGGATAGAAGGGAAATGAACCCTTCTGGCTTTCCAGACCTACCCTCTATCCCTCTCCACTCTGCTCTATGCCCTGCAAAGTCAAGTAAAGATAACTCACACAGTTCTTTTTTTCACAGACTTTCAATTTAGTTTGACGAATGGCAGAAACTGGCAGGTTGGAGGACAGGAAGAAGTTGAGAGTAGGGTACATATTCCCTTGATTCACTCCTGCCTGGTTGTTTCACACCCCTCAGCTTCCGTCTCATAGCTGACTCCACAGCTACCTTCTCTTGGGTTCTGAGAGCCATTCTCTCTCCTTGTCCTGTGAGCCTATAAAATAAACTCTTCTCTGCTGCAGACCCTGGAGCATGGTACTATCTCTTGCTGGTCTTCCTAAATCTACCCATACCATTATAAATAGCACCTTATTAATTCTCTCCAATTATACAAGTCTGAATATGCCCTTGAATATGTCTGCCTGCCAAGTCCCAGCCAGAACCCTGACTGAGCCTTGAATCTGGTCCTAAAATACCAGGAGTCACTTTGGACCAAAGCATCATGGCTTATTATTATACTGGACTTAGTATACTTCTTTTCTTTTTTTAAATTTTATTTATTTATTTGACAGAGAGAGATCACAAGCAGGCAGAGAGGCAAGCAGAGAGAGAGAGAGCAGAAAGCCCGATGCGGCACTTGATCCCAGGACCCTGAGATCATGACCTGAGCTGAAGGCAGAGGCTTAATCCACTGAGCCACTCAGGCACCTCGGACTTATTATACTTCTTATAGGAACAGCTATTGTGAATAAACATTACTCCTTTACTAGAGCAAGTATTATTATTGGCTTATAATAAAGCAACATTTGAATTTATTCTATAAACCTAGGTAAGAATGAAGGCTGTAGAAAGAAAATGAGAATATTATATAGAAGATAAATCTATCTGAAGAATGTTATAATCTCAGGCAAATATCACAAGTCCATTAAAATTAGCTTTATCTGCTCCTACTGTCATTGAGAAATAACATTAAATAAGTAAAGAGATAGGCAAATTCTTGAATGCCAATAAAAGAGCTGAGAAAACAGAACACATGTGGTTATGGCCATGGTACTGAAGCCCACTGAAGCTTTGCTATTTTCAGGTTGTACCCTCTTACTGCATTATAGCACCTTACTGCAATATCTGCACAGAGATGTAAGCTTAAGCTTATTTAAATATAATAAATCCACTATAAACTGGAATCCTGTATTAATACAATGGTGCTTGGCCCTGTAGTGTCCTTCCTAAAATCTTATATTTTGAGAAACACCATGAATTTTTACATGACAATAGGCTTCTCACTGAAGAAATTTTCTCGACCTGCCCCCCTTTGGTTAGGCTTCTGATTACTTCTCATCTTGTGCAGTCCCAAACCTTTCTACAGAGATGTTTTTGGTAGCCTCGTTTGCCCAAAAAACACCTCCCTTCACCTTCCAAGGTTACTCATATCCACCTTTCTTAATTTTCGTTCCTCCTCCCTTTCCATTCCCTGCTACCCTCACTCAAGGACAACTGAAAGAAGGTAGAAAAAAGTTCAGCTCGAAATGTACATTGAGATCTCATCCATATTCTGTACCAATTTCCAGACCATAAAACTCCTTATTGGCAGAGAAAGTGTTCTGTGATGATGCCTACAAGAGTCCCTTTTACCTTGTACTTAAAGTACACCTTGAATACAGATTTTAAAACACCGGCATATAACAAAAGAAGTCAAAGGAAGTCTTCTCTTTTCTAGTACTTTCTTGTTAGTGGACCCAAAGACTCCCTTCGCTGAAAGCATCTGAGAGAGAAGACTAGCTTAGGGATGAGGTAAGGGTGGCAACCAGAAAGTGATGGACTAAGGAAGCGCTGATGACCCTACTTACTATTCAGAGTTTGCCAGAATGTGGAGCCTGTTGTAACGAATGCCCAGCTCACACTTTTTTTTTTTTTCCTAAAGATTTTATTTACTTATATGACAGAGAGAGAGATCACAAGTAGGCAGAAAGAGAGGGAGAAGCAGGCTCCCTGCTGAAGAGAGAGCCCAACATGGGGCTCGATCCCAGGACCCTGAGATCATGACCTGAGCCGGAGGCAGAGGCTTAACCCACTGAGCCACCCAGGTGCCCCCAGCTCACACTTTTGATGGCAAAGATGACCGACTTCTAGCACAGAGTTACAACTCTGGGCTACCACATCCCACCATGGGTGATGACCACTCTAGTAGTGAGCACAGTGCCTGCACTTCCGGGTAACCACTCCTCAGTAATCCAACAGCACCCCCCACGACTACCTATACGTGTGCACAGGGTAGACAGTTAGTCGTCATTGAATAAATGCCTGACTAAGGTAGGCTTCACCCATTCTTTCAGTTTCTAAAGTCTGTTTCCTTGACTCTGAGGAAGACTGACTTCCCCTTCCCCTCTGGTGTCAGGGCTTGGGCAGCAGGCGATGACCCCAGCTTGTGGCTGTGTAACCTCAAATTAGCAACCATCCCCTCTGACTCATCGGCAAAGAACTTTCCCATCTGAAGCGAGTTAATCTTGCCCACACGTTCTTGTGAGGTAAGTGCCCTGTGTTCATCTGCAGGTTATGAAGAGGAAATTGGAGACAAGAAGATTTGGGGCTGTGCCAAAGGTTATTAAGGGTGTCTGCTGTGGAATGAAGTCACAAAGCAGGGATCCAGGTTCAGCACCTCCACCCACTCCGGATCCAGGCCTTTTCCCCGTGCTTTGACCACCTTCTCATTCTCTGGGCTTTCAGGAAGGTGTAGACAGTATCTAGCAGATATGTGCATTTCAGAAGGGGAAAAATAAGGATTTGGCCCTGCTAAATAAATACTTTTGGGTATCTTTCTGAGGAGAACGCCTCTCCGAAGTCATCTCACATTCAGATCTTTTCCAGCAAAGATATGTTGTTCGATAGATTTCATGCTGTCTCCTGGAAAGAAGGCTGAGATGATAAATCCTCACTGCTCTTCCTGGGAAACGCACAGGGAGGTCCACCCTCGGACCCTCCCAGACACAAGTCTGCGCACAGGCTGCTGTGGCATTTACGTTGCCGCCCTTGTGAGTCTCTGAAGTGCCCAGAGCAGAATGACAGCACGGCCTCCTCTCCACGCTTCATTCACCTGGGCTCTTGCTGCTCTACAGCATATTTCTTGTCTCTGATCAGTTCCCCGGAGCAGGTACACAGCACATATCTCAACCTTTTTAATTATCAGCCTTCGTGACTTTGCAAAGAGAACCAGGATTGGCTGTTTACGAGGGCAAAGCTTCAACCATCAGAATCATGTCCTTTTCCCTTTGTAGGTTCATCTTCCTCCTCCCACCTTCTAGATGAGGACCTGCCTTGAGTTTCATGCTCTTCTGTAATTACTATTTACCTCCCTATAGTGTGTTATTACTACTACTCTCCTTAGGGACCACATTCACTCTCACGCATTCAACTCCCATTCCTTGTCAGTTTCTAAATCAGGCCCATCCCTGACCTGAGGAGGCTGTCTGCCAAATATAATTTTCTGCCATTTTTATATAGCTTGAGTTGGAGTAGATGACTATTTCTTTTAGAGAATGACTCCTCCTGACAGACACGAAAACATTTGCTATGGCCACAGTAAAACAGCATAGTATTCGTACATGAGTAGACAGACAAATGGAATGGAAAGTCCAAAAACAGACTCAAATACATGTGGGAATTTCTTATATGGTAAAGATGGCTCCTCGAACCAGTAGGGTAAGATTTTACTTTAAGAAAATGAGTTGGGACAACTGGATAGCCAAGAAAAACATAAGACTGGATACATATCTTATACCACACACACAAAAAAATCAAAGCCATTACAGTTCCACAAAAGAAAATTTTGAACACAGGATGACATTAGATAATCATAAGGCATTACTGGTGTAATAATCACATAAGAGTTATGTTCTAAAAAGTCCTTATATATTATTGATATATATTGATAAAAAGAATATATGTTGAAATGCTTGGGTGGCTGAGTTGGCTAAGTGTTGACCTTGAGCTCAGGTCATGATCCCAGGGTCCTGGGTTTGAGCCCCACATAGGGCTCCCTGCTCAGTGGGGAGCCTGCTTCTCCATCTCCCTCCACCTCTGCCTGCCAAGTCCCCTGCTTGTGTGCTCACTCACTCCCTCTCTGTCAAATAAATAAATTAAATCTTCAAAAAAAGAAAATATGTTACCTGAGGTTTGCTTTAAATATTCTCAAAATGATAATACATTGTATGTTAATAAAAAATAAATATTCTCAAAATGGATGGGAGAATAGGTAAAATAAAAGATTTGCAAAATATTCCTAATTGATGAAGCTGGAGAATGGGTAGTTGGGGTTTATTATTTCCCCTAATTTGTATATGCTTAAAATTTCCTATAACAAAATGCTTTTGTTGTTTTTTTAAGTAACAGAAGAAAATATGAGTGACATCTTTGGAGTGGGAGAAGGCCTTTCCAATTATGATTCAAAACCCAAAAATTATAAAATTAAAATTTCATAAATTCAATTACATTAAACAATAAGTTCTGTATGACAAAAAATAGCATAAGCAAAGTCAAAAAACAACAACCTAGAAAAAGGTATTTTCAATTTATATCACAGACAAAATAATGAAAATTTCACTAACATGGAAATAGCTACTGGAAATCAATAAGAAAATTGTCAGCAACCTAAAGAAAAATAACCGAAGAACACTAATAGACATTTCATAGGATATAGGAAATAAATAGTCTTGAAACACCAGGAGAAAAATTAAGCATCTTTTCAAATAGGGGAAATGCAAACTGAAAATATACTGTATGGTTTCCAGATTTTGATGAGTCTGACAGGTAAAAATATTTTCTAATGCTGTCTTTTAAGGAGACCATAGGAAATCAATTGTTTTTATATATTGCTGGCGGAAAGGTGACCACTTAGGAGCAATTTGGTAACATTAAAATTTCAAATGCATTTACCCTTAACCCAAAATCTCACTTGTTATAATTTTTTCAACAGATAGCCTGTACACATGCACAATGATACACTGCCATGATAGTCATCGCAGCACTATTAATAACAAATGACTGAAAATAATCCAAGTCCATCAAAAGGAGTGTGTATGTGTGTGTACACACAAAACACAATGAAATATAACACAGTCATTTAAAAAGTGAGGATGTTCCCTATATGCTGCTATGAAAAAAGCTCTAGAATACAGATACATATATGAATGGGAAAAGATACAGAGATATGAATATAATGTAATTTTTATGTTGGAGAGAATACAGAATAAAAATTACTCTATGTATTTACTTATATATGTATAAATATACTCAATAATGATATACAGGAAACTAATATAACTGAGGACCTGTAGGTGAAGGAACAAGGTAAAAAATGGTAAAAAGAGGACAGAAGTAGGAAGAAGACTTCTCAGAGTACATCTCATTTTGTTGTTTTGATTTTTGACCCACATAAATCATAACTTATTTTTTTTTATAAATCATAACTTATTTTAAAAAAATTTTTTAGAGAGAGAGGTGGGGAGAGGGAGAGCCTTAAGAGTCTCCATGCCCAGCACAGAGTATATCATGGGGCTCCATCTCACAGCCATAAGATCAGAACCTGTGCTGAGATCAAGAGTGGGACACTTAACCAACCAGGTGCCTCTATTCAAAATTAAAAGTTTAAAAGAAAGTTCAATTGACTCTATAGTTTATGAGTAAGCATGTACCATATAGTTAAAGCTCAAGTTCTCTCTTGTTGACCCAGGGCTTGGAAAGAAGAGATGACACAGAACAGCATTTTTTTTTTAATTTGGCTTTGAAATGAATCATTTTGTGGTAGGAAAGGAGGCACCAGATAATTCACCACCCTGATTACACTTTACAAATTTCATCAGCAAAGTACCCTGAGATCTTGGTGAGAACACAGTCACAGTGGTCTGCAGTAAGAGCAGAGAAGGCAGAGAAGGAAGAGAAGCATTCTGCAGAAGAGAAGTGTTTTCTATCCATTTGAGTATATTGTGATTGTTGAATGTAAGCAACCCATCTTTTTGCACAACAGGCCAATAGTGGCTAATGTTTTCATCTCCAAAGTCCATTTCTATTTTGCTCTGATTCCAGACCCCAGATTCCATGTTGAGAAGGATTTATCTAAACTGTATGTAAGAGATAATTCATTATCTATTCTAAGATTAAAAATGTACAACTGCCACAAAATAAATTACATCAATGTAGTATATAATTTTGACAAATAAAAAAAGTTTTTATACACTCATTAGCCTATATGTTGTTTTCTCTATACGAACAATTTCTTTTTTTTTTTTTTAAGTTTTTATTTATTTATTTATTTGTCAGAGAGAGAGAGAGAGAGAAAACACAAGGAGGCAGAGTGGCAGGCAGAGGCAGAGAGAGAAGCAGGCTCCCCACTGAGCAAGGAGCCCGATGCGGGACTCGATCCCAGGACCCTCGGATCATGACTGAGCCAAAGGCAGCGGCTTAACCAACTGAGTCACCCAGGTGTCCCACTATATGAACAATTTCTATTGAGCTCTATGAAATGTTAGAAAAAGCTCATTTCCTGTGACTCCATTAGAGGTTCTGAGATCCAAGATTTCCAACTTTCAAGTAGAAAAAGAGAAGTAGCCTGGGAAGCCTTTCTCTTAACCCCTAGTGTCATGGCTTCATGGTAGGAGGGGGCTAGGACTCACTCCTGCAGGAAAGGAAGCAATGACTCCTTATGCACCTACAGCAAGGGGGAAATGCCTCTGTGTTTAACTGAGTGACTAGCTACATATCTTGCCATACCTAGGCTATTTCTCTGGATGTAATCAAATGTTAAAAGTTACTGCTAACATTGGGCAAGTCAATTCACCTCCCAGTGCCTCAGTTTCCTCACTGTAAAAAGGAGATGACAAACAATAATGACCTCAGTGAGTGAGTTAGTCTGTTTCAGGCACATAGAATAATGTCTGGAAGATAGTACGAACTTAGTAAATATTAGCTACTCACATGTTCCATCTTAGAGCTATGTTTAAAACTCGCTCTTTAGAGCCAGCCTTCCAAGGCTACCTCCTGAGAAGTTACAGAACACATCCCCTGTCACCATTTCCCTTCAACCAAATAGTTGTGGTACAAATGGAAATTACTCTCATAACTTCAACTTTACTCATGTTGAATGATTTACATAACCCTGTAGCTAGCAGGTCCCAGAACTGCATTCCTTTCTTTGGCAAATGTGTACACTTTCCTCCACAGGCAGTATTTGCTCATCACGCCTTGTCTGAGAAAGGACTGCAGGCTAGCCTTAGAAGGAGAATGCCAATCTCTTTCCCCACCTTCTGTGCCAGGGCCTGAAACCCTGGGCAGCAGAGGAAGATACTGTCCACAGACAAGGGCAGAACCAACTAGTCCTAGTCCCGCTCCATTTACAAATGAGAGAGCGGTGATGCAGTTAAGACTTCTCCCCAGCATCTAGTCCCTCTGAGCCTCTGTTCTCCATCACAAGAGGCTACTCAAGAGTCATGCTCCTGAAGTAAATTGGAGAAAAGTGTGTCTATAATCAGTAGTGCTTCTCTCTCTCCTACAGTGCCTCCTCTTAACACAATCCAAATACGAGAGCAGAAGAACTGGGACTCTGCTCCCCGGAAGAGACAATCTAGAACATTACAAAAATGGTCCCCCAAATCATTTGGTCTTAGGGAAGAAAACAGAATCTCACTCTGTCCCTGATGAGCAACGAGAGGGTGAATATTTTCCCGTCTACAGGTTTCAAAAATACATCTTTGCCACGTTTGAAATTTTCACCCATTATTTCTTTCCTTATACTTCATTTTTTTAAATGCACATTAATTTCATAAAATAATCCAATTTATACACTCTACTTAGACTAACTACGTTTATTCAATTATTCAGTCAATATTTATGGAGCACCTACCAAAGGCCAGGCACGGCTTGGTTCACAGCCATTCTTCTGTCCCTAGAATAAAGTTCCTGTTCTCAGAGATCCGGCTTTCCAATGACTTGGCTGAGGCTTTTCTCCATGGATAACTTCCTTTTCTAAGCTAACATTTACAAGAGGCTTCTGGGTGTAAGGTACATAACATCACTAGTTCATTTAATTCCTACAACATCCCCATGAGGGGGGTCCTCTTATCACCCCCACTTCACAGATGAGGAATCTGGAGTTTTAAAAGAGGATCAGTAACTTGCCTGACTCTACAAAGTCAGTAAATCATGGATAGAATAGAAATTAGGTTCCAATTCCAAACTCCTCCATTTTAATCCCTACACGACAGTGCCTTCAAAACTTCTTAAACATAGCTCGCTATGATGGATTTCTGGCTTAAAATGGTCTCCTCTGCATTTTCCGTGTTTGGTTTGCTACGATTCTTTGCCTCTTCTGTACAATCCCCTTCTAGCATCTAGAAAATGATCATTTAAAAGCAATTTTATCAAGTCATGGGACCATGGCAGAACAGGCTAAGAACAGCCAATCATACTAAATATTTAAATATATGCACTACACTCCATTTAGTGCATTATTCAGATTCTGGGCTTACACAAAAAGGTTTCCGGAACTTACCAGCTGCTTCTTTTTGTGATCTCAATGATTTTCTTGCCCAAACAAGACTCAGAGGACCCATTTCCCAAATCAGCTTCCTCATATTTACACCTGGACATTGATGTCATTTTCCTTTCCTGCCAACCCGAAACTGACTAGGGAGGAGAATTTGGATTCTCTCTCCCTAATTGCTTCTTTTCCTTTTCCCAAAACCTTGCTTTTTTTTTTTTTTTCTACCTCTAAAACTCCCTAAGCCAAAAGCATAGTCCAGTCAAGTGAGTGTGATTAAGCAAATTAAGAACCGGCTCAGGGAGTCCCTCTAATTGCTCTAATCAGGGGTGCTTTCCCTGGCCCTGCGTGAGGGAGACCTGGCTGGCCTAGAACATTCACTCCCTGTCAGGCAGTGGTGTGTCAGCAGATGGCAATCACTGTGGCTATTTTTCCAGGTTAATGTGAGATTAAGTTTGGGGCTTTGGACCCTAATTATTCTTCTCAATGATTTCTTTTAATTGGTCTACTGAAAAATGCTTGGCTAATCCCTAAATGCTCCAGAAGCCCACACACACACTCAGACCACGACATCAGATTCTTCAATAAGGAGAAGAACGTGTGTGCAAAGGGAGGTTCCTATCTCCCTCTCTCACCAAATTCAAGCTCCCTGAAGGTGGGAGTCAGCTTCCATCTCCAGCAATGGGAGTGGACAGAGCAGGTGTTCAAATGTTGGCTGAATATTGTGGAATGGAGAAAGGAGGTGTGAGAGTCCCATTTTATGTTAATGATCATTTCATGAGACAATGGATTTGATAAGAAAAAAATACTTGCATAGGGTATATGTACCTTATATGCTACACTGAAGTGAGAACGTAGAAAAGACACGGCCAGTGCTCCGTACATACCTTACAGCAAACATCATCTGATTCTCACCATGAACTCGAAACAGTTAAGGGTTCAAGTATATACGAGAAAGAGACAGAAGACCAAACTGACATCTAGTCAGGAACTTTCATCAGGAAAAAAAGCAGTGGCAAGAATAATCAACATTCTAACAAGCTTGATTTGCTTATGAACGCCTTCAAGGAAAATTCCAGAACCTCAGGAGTCTCCTAGCTAAATAAGGGCTACAGGAGGGTTGTATATTTAAATATTGCTACCCTGCTTAGGCTTTTGCTTATCTTCCTATAGCTTCTGGCAACGGTAACTCATGATGGAGAGTTGAGAGAGCTGTCACAGGAATTCCTCTGGGTCTGGGTTCACTGGGCCCTGCAGACAAATCTACGAAAATCTGGCAACGTCCTACAGCTGTAGCACGGCTGCATGACGGAGTCCTCATTTATGAGGCTTCCTTTCATGTAGGCAATTACATTGAACACTGGGTTAGAAGTGTCATGTTTTGGTATCATCAACCCACATTTATTTGGGGGGTTTTTCTTAGGTTAGAAAGTATTAATCAAATAAACTTTTTAAATGGAAAATGCATACATACACACACACACACACACACACACACACATATCCACACAAAAATATGTACACTCCTTTTATTCATTTAATAAACATTCTTGGACACCTACTGTGTACCATACAAGGAATCAGAAATAAAAATTTAAGACTAGGTCCATGCCCTGAAGTGGTCTGAATATAGTGATAAAAGCTGCTCATGTACAGAAAGCAAACATGGGACAGTTGCTATGGAAACAATGGATTATGAAGTGTTACTAAATGCTACCACCTTTACTTTTAAGATTTATTTGAGAATTCGTGTGTAAGCGTGAGTGGGGGAGGGGCAGAGAGCTCGAGAGAGGAACTCAGGCAGATTCCCTACTGAGCCTTGATTCCCAACCCAGGGCTCAATCTCATAACCTTGAGATCACAACAAGAGTCAAAATCAAGAGTTGGGTACTTAACCGACTGTGCCTCCCAGGAGCCCCCAACCTTTACTTTTCTAAAATGCTAGTTATTCCTATAGCTTGTAGTAGGGAGGGAAGCATATTATTTACACTGAAACCATGTAGGGAGGACCCTAGAAACAAGCAAATCTGAAAAGAACAGATCTATGTACGTTTAGTTTGGCCAAGTAGAGGAAATGCCCAGGAAAAAACTTTTTTTCTTAAAAAAAAATTTAAAAAAAAAGGCAGCCTGGTGAAGATTTTCTGCAGATATCCCCAGAATAAATGAACGGGCGCAGATTAACACTGTCTCCACAGCCTAAACTAGGAATTGGATAGCCTGGTACTTTGAGGATTTCCAACAAATTTAGAACTCCCATGTCCCTATTCTTGGCTCAGCAATTTCACCTGCCAAGAAGTTCAGTTCTTCCAGAAGCATGAGATACCCTAGATAAGTCAAGCTTGAAAAGGGGAAAATCAAGTTTTACTGATGGCCAGGTTAGCCCAAATTAAGCCTCCAGTGTAGTAAGACGCACTGGGCATTACCTGGCATGCCCCTGCCTGCCCCCTAAGAGTTGATCACAGTGTGCCCACCTTATCTTCCTGAAGGCATTCTAGTCATCGAAAAAAATGGTATCTTTCCCTAGGATTCAAAATGAAGTAATTTTCACTTACATGAAGACGTATTTGCTATCCACTTACGGAGACACTAAGAGCACTCACTCTCAACAATGAATATAACATAAAAACTTACTTTCCCGGAACATACTTGACTCAGAAAAAGTTGGTTACAAAGTCATGTGAGCTGCTAAAAGACATCATCTGAAGCCTGCAAGGGCCTCTTTTGCTATTTTGGACAGACACGGCCTCCTCGGTGTATCCCAGTGCGGTTCTGAAGTCCCTCACTCTCTGGAAGCTTCTCCTTATTCAGTATGAGCATCCAGAGGTTGGTTTTTTGCTTGTTGGGGGTTTTTCGGTAATTGTTTTTCAGTGTTCCAAGATTTATTGTTTATGCACCATACCCAGTGCTCCATGCAATACGTGCCCTCCTTAATACCCACCACCAGGCTCACCCAATACTCCATCCCCCTCCTCTCTAAAACTCAGTTTGTTTCTCAGAATCCACAGTCTCTCGTGGTTTGTCTCCCCCTGTGATTTCTCCCAACTCACTTCTCCTCTCCATCTCCCCATGTCCTCCGTGTCATTCCTTATACTCCAGAAGTAAGTGAAACCATATGATAATTTGACTCTCTCTGCTTGACTTATTTCACTCAGCATAATCTCCTCTGGTCCCGTCCATGTTGATACAAAAGTTGGGCATTCATCCTTTCTGATGGAGGCATAATACTCCAATGTATATATAGACCACATCTTCTTTATCCATTTGTCTGTTGAAGGGCATCTTGGCTCTTTCCATAGTTCACATCCAGAGTATTTAGAAGGCTATGCTGACCAAGGACTGACTGCCAGACTCACTACAACTGGTCCCAGACCAGACTTCTGCCTCAAATCAATCTTCAGGAGAACATCTCACTCAGATAATATAGTTAGCCTGTTTCTAAGGCCTTCCACATCCATTCAATATTCTTACAATTTTAGTCTTATTTTGAGAGGATGCCAGAAGCCAAGTCTCCCGTCTGATAATTAAGTGACCTCTACAGCTAGCACACCAAAAATGGTCAGTTCTTAGAAAACATCGGAGATCAAAATTCTATTAAACAAATCCCCACAAGCTACCTAATATGGGATCAGCACTGTGAGAAACACTGTAAAGTTGTATTGAAGTCAACTTTTAAATTTAGGAAATATCTTTAACCTAAACTGGCCAGACTCAGTATCACATGTGAAATGACTGCAGCGAGGACAGGGCTGAGTTTGATTAGTAATGAAAACAAGTGCTCTAGGAGGAGACAATAAGGAATAATACCACCTTATTACTATGTAGGAGCAAAACCTGAAAAATGAGGTCTTTAATAGACAAAGTACATTCACATATAACTTTTCTCTTAATTTGTACAATAGCATGGTGAGGTAGGCAAGGGAGATAATATTTTATTAACCCCACTTTACAGATGAGGAAACAGAGAACCAAAGAGGCTTAGCCAAGGACATCTTGCAAATAAGTGGGAAAATCCCAGGATAGTAATCCTGTTGTGTGACTTTGTTGCCACCCCACATTGCCTCCTTGCCGAGTCGCATGGGAGGGAGAAGAGGGAGCGTGGAAGGACACGAGGGGTGAGCTATAGAGGATACAGGTAGGCAACAGAAAGGATAAAGGGTCTTTATGGGGAAAGGAAGAAAGATGGGCAAAGAGCACGGCCACAGGCTTGGAGGCAGAGATGAGGGAGAGAATGACTGACTGAAATGGAATTATATTAGAACAAAGCAGGGAATAGGGTTTGAAAGGAAATTAAATAATCATGGAACTTTCAGAAAGTCAGTGTCAGGAGCTGAGTTTTGGTCTTTCAAACAATGGGGCTATTTTGTGAAAGAGACGAACATAATAAATACGGAGGTTAAGAAAGTTGATATGGTATTTGTATAGTTGAGGGTTAGAGGGGTGGGAGGAGGGGAAGCAGAGAGTCAGGGTTTCTGGAATCCAGGAGAGGGTAGCAAAGGGCCAGCATAGTTCTGAGATGTTGAGGTGGGTATGCTTTCCAGAATTCATCACCTACAGTTGTTTACACATCACTGAACAACAGCAAAGCTAAAAATACTTGGGTTATAAGGAACAGGGCATATAAAAGAGAAGAATGATTGATGCTTTCAAATTTATGATGGATTAAGTCATTTTAGGCAGGTTGACTTAAAATTTGTAAAATATGCTGTCTTCAGGATTGACAAAGGTAAAATCACCTCCATTTTTAGGCCTTCTATTAGTGCGACTTTCTGCATTCTGTTATCAAGAGAGCTGGAGGTGGACTGCAGGTCTGTTGGAGTTCCAGCAGATGAAGGGGATTTGAGCGGGGTAGGGGGAACTCTGGGTTGCTCACACACACTTAAATGAGAACAGGTCAGATTTTGCAAAATTGCTTTTATCGATAGATCACAACACTTCATGTGGGTAAAGGGGTCCACAGCTTGAAACATCTGAAAAGCCATTGATCTAGTCTAATCTCAGCCCAGAGAAAGCAGCAGAAAAAGGCCCATGCAGTGCCTTCTCCAAGGTCACAAGTCAAGGAGGCCACCTGAGGGGCATTTTTGCACAGCAAAGAAAACAATCAACAAAATGAAAAGGCAGTCTATAGAATGGGAAAAAACATTTGCAAACCAATGTCTGCTAAGGGATTAATATCCAAAATATATAAGCAACTCCTACAACTCAACAGCAAAACACCAAATACTCCAATTAAGAAAGTGGGTCATTGGGGAAATACAAATCAAAACCATAATGAGATATCACCTCGCACCTGCTAGAGTGGCTTTCATCAAAAAGATAAGAGATCACCAGAGTCATGAGGATGTATAGAAAAAGGAACCCTTATGTACTCTTGGTGGAAACGCAAATTGGCTCAGCCCCCATGGAAAACAGTATGGAGGTTCCTCGAAATATTAAAAATAGAACTCCCATAGGACCCAGTAATTCTCCTTCTGGGAATATATTCAAAAGAAATGAAATCATTTCCTTGAAGAGGCATCTGTTCTCCTAAATTTATTGCAGCATTATTCACCCCAGCCAAGATCAGGAAACAACCAAAGTATCCATCAATGGATGAATGAAGAAAAAAAATGCGGTTTTCTTGGTGTACATGCATGGAATATTATTCACCCATAAAAAAGAAATCCTGGGGGCGCCTGGGTGGCTCAGTGGGTTGGGCCTCTGCCTTCGGCCCAGGTCATGATTTTAGGGTCCTGGGATCGAGCCCCGCATCGGGCTCTCTGCTCTCTCTCTCTCTGCCTGCCTCCCTGCCTACTTGTGATCTCTCTCTCTCTGTCAAATAAATAAATAAAATTAAAGAAAGAAAGAAAGAAAGAAAGAAACCCTGCTCTTTGTGACAACATGAATGGAAGTGGAAGGATTCTGCTAAGTAGAATAAGCCAGAAATAGAGACATATGTCATCACTTACACATGAAACCTAAAAAAGTCAAAATGATAGAACCAGAGAGTAGAATGGAGGTTGTTTGCCAGGACTGGGGGTGGGGGAGTGGATAAGGTAATGGGGAGATGCTGGTCCAAGGGCATCAACTTCCAGTGATAAGAGAAATAAGTTCTGGACTGTAATGTAGAGTGTGGTGACCAGAGCTGATCATACTGCAGTGCATACTGACCAAGAGTCAATTTTAACTGTTTTCACAAAATGTGAGGTCACAATGGAGGGGTTAACTGACTAGATTGTGGTCATCACTTCATGATAGATACAAATATCAAAGCATCACATTCACGCTGTGTCCCTTGACACGATTTTGTCAATTTTACACACAATTACGTTCGCTAATCTGACCTTCGTAAGGCTGAGGGTGTGGGGGAGAAGAATTGGGGCAACTGAGACAACTGAGAACTCAGCAAACAAAACTCATTCCATGGCCTTTCACACCCAGGCTTCCCTCAGGCCCTTTCCTGTGCCTATGGCAGAGCGGTCCCCGTGGCCCGCAGCAGGCCAGCACGGGCAGCAGGGGCAGTGACAGGGACACGTGGAGACACACATGGCCAGGCTGAGCCAGAGCTGCAGCTGCTTGTTCCCATGGGAAGCCTCCCACCAACGAATGAAACTTAAGCAAAGGGTCTGCTTAATAACTTTTCTCCAACTCATTCATATTTCAATATTTGCTTATTTTTCCTTTTCCTTCCCTTCTGTCCCCCCCCACCTTTTTAAAAAGAGTTTATTTATTTTAGAGAGAGCAAAAGAAATCACAGAGGGAGAGAGATCACAGAGACAGAGGGAGAAGCAGACTCACTACTGTGTGGGGAGCCCGATGTGGGGCTCAATCCCAAAACCCTAAGATCATGACCAACGCCAAAGGCAGACACTCATCTGACTGAGCCACCCAGGCACCCTACCTTTCGTCACCTTTTGAAGACTATCTAAAGCTAGCCGCCCCCCATACCCCACAACAGAAAACCCACCGACCACCACCACCCAAAAAAAGCCACCATAAGAAAAGGGATGTGTGTGCCCTAAGGATGATCAAGAAGGACTACAGGTTTGGAATTTCCACGGTTAAGAAGAATTATGACCCAGAAGCAGAGAATCCTTAAACCCGCTGCTTTCACATGTACAACAGCACACAACACTGTACCCGTTCCTGCAGTGCTTCCTAGATCAGGAAGTTCAGAGGGAGAAGGGCCAGCAGAGCCCCTAGTAAATCTGTCTTTTTGTTTTCTAATCATAAAAAGTATTCCCCTCACTTTCTCACACAGGGCCTAACATCACCTTAACTGTGTTCATCAAGACAGAGCAAGTGTCTTCACCAAAGCTGGAACATTTCTCTTCTTTGACAGCACACACTGATTAAATCTTCCCAGAGAAAACTTCAGCAGACCAGAATCCACCTTCATGCCCGGCACAAAAAGGACAGACTTTACAGTTCTGGTAGTTACAATTCTCTTATTGTCAAGGAAAATAAATAAAAGTGATAGAACTGTGGGCGCCTGGGTGACTCAGTCAGTTAAGCATACAACTCTTGATTTCAGCTCAGGGCTTGATCTCAGGGTGGTGAGTTCAAGCCCTGCACTGGGCTCCATGCTGGGTGTGGAGCCTACTTAAAAAAAAAAAAAAAATGGTGATAGAATTTTGTAGAAAATGTGTACTGAAGATATAGCTGTTTCCATTTTAATTTAGGTTCGACTATTTCTTACCAGTTTTGTGTATTACCTAACCTAACTAAAGGAACCCCTAAAGTAACTATACTACTGATTGTAAATTTAGGAAAACTGGAGCAAACACAGATGGTATATAATCCAGCAGTGCTAGAGGAGCTTTCCCCTGCAGGACCATTTCAGGGTGGAGGATCCTGAGAGGATTGTGACTTTGCCTGCAATGACATTAGTGCCAAGAGACATTTCCAAAAGGGGCTGTAAGTTATGAATTAACAAGAGTGCTCTGGGAACTGATTAACGCCTCCCTACTCAGAATGCCCACTTAAAAAAATAACAAATCAAAATGACCTTTCCAGCCCTCACCAACACTCCGAAGAGAGGTAGATCCCAGTTGGAAATCTGGGGGGAGAAAATGATGTTGGTGGCATGTGTGCTGATCTGAGCAACAGAGCCTGTTATTTCAATGCACCCCTGTCTAAAATATAAAATCTCCTTAAAACATGTAATGCAGCTCTCTGTGCTTCATGAGCACTTTTCCATGAAAGCTCCAGACCGTACAATATGAAGCAGTTATGGGCACGGTCTGCTCACGGAGGGTTCCTGAGATGGATGGCCTTGGTAAAATATCTCCTGATGCCTTTGAAAGTCATCCACATAACTGCAGAGCTTTCTAATCCCAACCAAAGACCCATAATTGTCCCAGAATCAAGTAAGGCTCTCCGAACCCCAGTCCAGTAACTGGATGCACAAATCTCCCTTTGAATTGTTCCTGAATCACGGCCCTCGAGCATCCGTGTGGAAAGGGGAAGTAGGTCCCCTGCACCCCTCTCACCTGTCACCAGTCAGTGATTCCAAAATCACAAGGCACAGCTGGAACTCTCTTTCCTGACCTCCAAACTTGGGTATTTACAAGCTGACTAATGAAGAAATCACCATCTCCCGACCCCTAGATAGCCGGATAAGAATGAACACCCAGAGAGGTACACTTTTATTCTAGAGTTGGATAGGAAAAGTAATTTCCATCCCATGGAGCTCTAAAGGGCTGCCTTTTATCCCATGGGGGAAGGTGGGAAGCCTGCCTCGTGCCAACTGGCCTGGCCTTTGATGGGTTTATTGACAAGGCTTACTGGCTACAGGAAGTACAGAGATATATACCTTTTGTCCAAGAAAGAGGAATGTACACCACTGACGGGCTTCCGGGACCTCATCAAACAGTCATTGGGCTTAGAAGATCATGTCTACAATGTATTAGTATCGGGAGGAAAGCATTAAAGGCATTTCTCAAGTTTAAAGGAAAACAAACTTTCAAAAGCAAAGTGAGCTAACTGCCAGTGCCTGAAGTCAGTGGAGATGCGGAGCCTTTAACTTTGACAGACTCTGCTGTGTGAACAGGGGTTAGCTTCTGCATTGTTTCCTCACTCATGGGGGTCCGTCATGGGCTAAAGAACAAGACCTAGAGGGAGCCCTGTTTAGTCTCATTGGAAAAGGGCAGGAGAGGGTAAAATGATCAGAAACAGAGTTAATTTTGCACTGACCTCTAGATCACAGCAGGGACTAGATGCTTTCTTTATACTACTCTACAATTTCAATAAAGCTCCCACATCACTGCCTAGCGAGAAAGGGAAAAACAAGAAACCACCGCCTCTACACTTCATGCTTCATTAAAAGCCTGCGCTGGAAGCCCAGTTGCTTTTCAGCCAGAGTTACTTAAATCCCTAGCTCCCAGCAGAACATGAGACATTCTCAAGGCGCAGTGTGTTCTGGATTTAACTGGAGCCAGGGAACCCTTGTTCAGATCCTGTGCTTAGGTTCTCTTCACCACCGGGAGAAATGGATGAACTTAAGTGAGCTGGTGAACTTCTTAGAGCCTCTGTTTCCTCATCTGTAAATCATGAAGGCATAATTTAAATTGCAGGGCTGTGGTGAGACGTCAACGGTAAGAAACAGAGAAGGAAGTGAATTAACTGTAAAGTATGTTTCACAATGCCTGGCCTGGAGTAAGTGCTCAATAAACATTAGTTCCCTTCCAGTTCTGTTTTGTTTTGTTTTCATTTTTGATGGTGTCCAAGAAACTCTTAGAGGGAGGAGAGAGTGCCAGGCAGTGTAGGAAGTTGACACCGTCTGAGCTTTCTCCCTGCTGGGATGGTAGATTTGGCCGAACCACACTCTCGGTCCTCCAAACAGGCTCTGTGTACCACCCGCTGAAGTGTCTCAGCACGGGGAAGGCACCGTGACGTGCTCGACGTGGCAGAAGGTTTGTTCAGAGCATCAGTCATCTGTCCCAACCCCTCCTGGATCCCATGGCAAAGCTTCCTGCTACTGATGACTCCCAACATGTCTGCCCTCAAAACCAAAAAGCAATGCATGTGCTGTTTCATCGCCCTTGGTCATTCACATCGGTTTATCACAGAAAAGGCAACCCGATTGACTCCAAAAAAAATGAGGTGAAAATGGGTAAAAGGAAGGAGGAAATGGCCAGATGGAAGAACAGTTAAGGTACCCAATTGCAACAAATATCTCTCTCCTGCCAGCACACCAAAAACAGGAGGCCAGCCAGCTTTGTTAGTTGCTATCTTAGCCAGTTGGCTACACATGGGATGGAAACAGAGGTCCAACAATAGAAAAAGGAAATCTCTTTCCCATCAAATGGGGAGGGGTCAGAAATACATGTAAAGAAAACTGCTCTCACAGGGTCCCGAATTTATTCTCTCCACATGGTACGGAATGCATTTACACAGCTCCCAAGCTTGGGGGCTGTTTCTCGAACTACCAATGCTGCCGATTTCACCTTGTAATCTAAAAACTGGGCTGCCCATTTTCTCCCTCCTCTCTCCACATGTAATAATGGAAACGTTATCTTTCATGCTCCAGAAAAACGCAAACACAGCTCAACTGATCCACTTCAAATCTCCCCAAACAATTCGATTGAGGATGAAAGCAGAGCAGACATTTCGAAGTGAAGATGGTTGGGCATCTTAAGGCATGGGGGCAGTGGGTGTGTGTATAGAGCAAAGTCTCCCCATAGAAGAGCTATTGTTGGTTTAAAGTAGAAGTGCTGTCCTAATGGGTGCAGATCCTACAGGACTGGGTGTGACCTCCCTCAGGATCATAATTGTACTGCCCTCCGTAGAACCTATGGGTTGGCTGTCATGCTAGGACATAAGTAACCACCAGACAAGTCCTGGAATTTGTCTCCAGTCTCCTGATTAGCCTAAATGCCCCTCCAAAGCCAAGAATCAGACATACTTTGGAAGTCTGTGAATCAAATAGCTAAGGTAAGGGCAAAAAAGCAGTAGTTAATATGACCAAGTGCAAGTCACAGGTGTGGGAGTCCGGAGGTTATGGTAGCAGACAGAGGGGCCTATGCATACCAGGATCTGGGATTGAGACACCGAGCACTTATCAATGGAAGCCTTATTCTTTTGAATATTCTTCCATTCCTTGTAAAACTAATCATAACTCCTTGAAGGATCCTTGATGGCAAGGACCCTGAAGTGCCTTCCAATTCTCTGGTCCTTACTGGAGCTGATGGGAAGGAACCAGAGGGGCAAGAGACACAGATCTCAGACCACTCAGTTGCACCACTAAACTCAACACCCTCTACACTGCGTCAGCTGAGACTGGAAACTGCTTCCCCCAGAAGAGCCTGTCCCTTAGGAATCCACACGTGGTCCAGTAGCTTTTGTGGCTCATGATGACTGGTCTGAGTATCCTGCTGCTGACGCCTTAATGTCAGCAGCCATAGAAAATAAGGCAGGAAGGAGCAAAAGGGGAAAGAGTATAAAAGCCGAGCCTGCCAGCTATACAGCAGGGAGCTGGGGTGTGGGCCTGCGATTCAGAACAGAGAGGGGTAATCACAGTGCTGTGGGTGCTCACACACATCATTGGTTTTTATTGTAGATCTGGGGAAGAAACCACAGAGCAAATTTCAGTAGTAGAGAATTTTCTTCTTAAACCAGCACAACCACCACTTCACCAATGGCTTTAATGTTCTCATCCCTCTCAATAGAGGAGAGGAGCTCTGAAAAAATACTTTTTTCCTATTCAAAATGTTTCCCTGCAATTCATGGGTTACTGCAAACATGTGGCCTTTCTTGGGTCCCCCTTTTCCCATCCTCTGTCCCCACCCCCACCACACACCACATTAGGCTTGAGGCTATGGAACCTCCCAGGGAAAAAAATATCTGAGGCCTGGGGAGCAAGGGGAGGCTGCACATAAGAAATGAGAAAAACAGGATTCCTATCCTTGAGTTATAAAAACTGAAAGGTATGGGAAATTTTATAGACCCAAAAAGTAATGAAATGAAGAGAAAGACATCAAGTCTACCCGAAAGGTGATAAAATATTTTATTTGTTTTTTGGTTGTGAAAAAGAAAATAAATCATTAAGATGACTATCAGAATGCCTCAAGGAGAAGGGCATCGAATAGGACTTGGCTATAAATGTTGTAGAGAGTAATATAAGAGCTGGGTTTGTTTCCTTAGCATTGGTCAGGCTGAGCCTTCCTATTGCAACACAGGGACCAGCTGCAATGGTTCAAGTCCATCAGCAACAGGGTGTGCATAGGCATTACTGCCTTTCCAGGCTGGCCCTGTCCAGGGATCCCCAAGCAGCTGCCCCCCACCTCAGCTCGGGTTCCCATTGAACACGGACGCTATGGGACATGTTGTCAAGTGCCAGGGCCTTGGGTTTATTTTCATGACTACTGATTACTTCATGTATACCTACTTATAAAACAGGGTTGGAGGGGGTGTCCTTATTTTTCTTGGTCCTAGGAATTCAGGATGAAGAAGGCAAGGCTCCTTCCCCAAGCAGCTCAGTCTAAGGGGCCCTGGATGAATTCTGATATTGTTTAATGATGCATTTCAAGTGCCTGAAAGGCTGAGAAAGGTGACAGAGTAGCCACTATAAAAGCAACTGTTGATTTTATTTAAACCCCAGAAGGATTAGTTAAGAATTTGTAAAAGAGGTAGGATTTTCAGCTACCTCCCAGACTTGCATTCAGCCTTTGGACCTTGAATATTTTCTTTCTCTCTTCTATATGTCAAGTGCTCCTATAAGCATGTGATGGCTCCGCTAAGTCTTAAAAGTTAAGACTCAAAACTCCGTTTCTCCAGAGCTGTAATGAAGATTCGTACTAAGAACTCAGAAATAAGCTGAACTTCGGAGTGAACTGGAACTAAACACGCATGCCAGTCAATGTTCATCTCCACAAGTACGCATATATCCAAGTTCGACCTGGGACGACAATTCAGTCTCATGTTTGTCATCCAAATCACGTGCAACAGGACCCGAGAGCAGTGCCCAGAACAGTGACACCGTATGGGGACAGGTAGTATCTGTAAACTGGAAACAACTCCGGCTGCCTTGCAGTGGTACCCATCTAGGATGCCCCACGCCTTAAGTGTCAAGGTGCTCTTTCCACCATCACAAGGACAGGGCCTTAAAGTGGCTTGACTGAGACCGTCACTGAACATGATTAACCTGCAGCACTACTAAGAAGGAACAGGCTAAGGATGCCTGGGTGGCTCAGTGGGTTAAGCCTCTGCCTTCAGCTCAGGTCATGATCTCAAGGATCCTGGGATCAAGCCCTCCATTGGGCTCTCTGCTCAGCAGAGAGCCTGTTTCCCCCCTCTCTCTCTCTGCAGGCCAAACAGTGTGCTCCCAAATCACCATTTTCATTGCCCTATCTTTGCACTTTAGAGCCACACCAGGCAGGCTGGAGATCTGGTAATTCACAGAATCATTTTACACTGACCATCAGGATGGCCACTTTTGACCATATCAGACAATCCAAGGTCTCAAAAAGATGCACGGCTGCAAACCTACACTTATGAAGTATTTTTCCTGGATGCAACACAACTTCTTGTCCAAGGTACATTTAGATAACTAATATTACTAAACAGCTACCTTGGCCCTAGAGTCCACTGCCTGAAGATTCTTATTCATTTGGAACCAATATGAGCCAGCCTGGATGACTCAGGGGAATGGTAATGATGGGATGAGTAATCGTTCTCTTGAAGTCACTAGTTAGGATAAAAGCAGTTTGTTCATTACCTGACAGGACAGGTTTCTCAAGCTGGCCAAAAACA
Source organism: Neogale vison (assembly GCF_020171115.1). NCBI lineage: Eukaryota > Metazoa > Chordata > Mammalia > Carnivora > Mustelidae > Neogale > Neogale vison. Next base: position 82,286,134 of record NC_058093.1, read on the forward strand.
GAACAAATAAATCAATGTCACTTTCCTCCCTAACACCTTAGAACTCTCTATTTAAAGTCTGCATTTCAGCTCACAGTTCAAGAAAATCTATCCACAGAATTATCCATTCGGATTCTCCCTTACTGAGGAGATAGGGTAGAGGTGGCAGAGAGGACATTTGTAACCTTTGTGGAGAAAAATCCTATAGAAACACCACCTGGCTCTCTGCTCTTGGTCACTGTCTCAGTTATTTTAGGGATCCTTTATATAAAACAATACAATGCCTAACTCTAACAGGGGGAACACACATGCTGACACATAAAAGTCTTTAACACGGCAGTTCATTTTAAAGACTTGAAAATTGAAAATGTGTCTCTTTCAGAGTAAAACGAATCTCAGGAGTAAATCCATAAATGCATTAGGGATTTCCATTTCCTAATTTATCTGCATCTCCCCACTATTTTCCATGACACATTACTCCAATTTACCCTACGGGGACACATGTTAAAATATGGTTTACTTGTGGGATGCCTAGGTGGCTCAGTCAGTTAAGCATCTGCCTTCGGCCCAGATCAAGATGCCAGGGTCCTGGGATTGAGTCCCACACTGGGCTCCTTGCTCAGCAGGGAGCCTGCTTCTCCTTCTACCTGCCGCTCCCCACTGGCTTATATGCTCTCGCTCTCTGACAAATAAAATCTTAAAAAAAAAAAAAAAGTACAGTTTACTTGCAACTAGCACAGCAGTAAATCCTGGGGAGCCAGTGCATGGTAGAGTGAATATAGACAACAATATTGTATTATAATCAAACATGCTAAAAGACTAAATCTGAATCCAACCCCTAAAAAGAAACAGTAATTATGTGACATGAAAGAGATGCTAACTATTGCTACAATGGTGATATTACAATATACAAATGCCTCAACATGTTGTGTACCTTCAACTTATACAATGTTATATGTCAAACATATTTCAATAAAAAAACTTAACATTATGATTTCGTTCCAAATGAAAGCTACTAAAGAAAGACAAAAAATAAACTGATTTAATAGACAGCAAGTAACCCTCCACATTACTCCCTCATTTTAGAGTTCCTCTGGATAACAGCTGAATAGATTTATACTATGTGTGATTTTGGTAATAATCTGATTGAATACGGTGCTGAGGCCACAAAGTAAATTTAAGTGAAAAGGCTTGACCACACACCTGATCAAAGCATAGTTCTAGAGCGGGAGAGAAGCGAGGGCTTGTGACTGAGTACAGGCTGTTGCAGGTAACGTCACTGTCCACACACGCTGGCTCCTCCCCCATCTGGTGGTACCACACTGTGGCTCCCACATTGGAGTAACCATCTTTCTCTGCCCTTCTTTTCTTAGCAGTTATCCACATTTGTGAAAAGGTCGTGGCGGGGTTGGGGGACCTGGTTAATAAGTAGTCAGGACTCGATATCCACATGATAAATATGGAAAGTGATCATGGTGAAAACAGGAGAATCATGCATGGGCTTGCCGTGCTCAGACATATAGGAAGTTTTCATGTCTATTCTAGAAAGACTTCTTGAAGACGAAATTTCAAGAGCTGCTTAAGGTTCCATTTGAAAAGCTGTGCTTTAGTTGGCTCGCTAATAACAACCTTCCAAGGTTAAGAGGATAAGAAAGTCACCGAAGCACCTGGCGCCATGCGTTAGAAGCTGAGGGATGCGTGTGCAGATGGGTAAACACGCATTCTTCCCATTTAAAAGGCCTTCCTCAGCTCAGACTTCCTTGCCGAGAGCCAGCCTAGAGCAAAATCCTTTCTTCTTTTTTTAAATTCCCTTTCTGTGTTTATTATTAAGCAATCCCCTTCACTGCTGGGGGGAAAAAAGGAGGGGCTCACACAGACTTGCAGGCATTGCTCTCCTACAACACTGGTCACAAAACCAATGAGAAGGGGGAACAATGAAACCCAGCAGTCCTAGGTTGAGTCAGAACTGCAGTGGATTCGAGTAAACACCAGGTTGGAAATTGCCTCTGTGGGGCTAAGATGACTCAACCTCCCCTTCAGGAAACACAAGGACTTTTGCAGGTACTCAAGGCCCCTGTGGTGAACCAGTCTACAAGATTCATCATGAACACCACCGGCGCAGAAGGCCCAGAGGCCTCTCACCACCTCCTCCGTCCCCCGTGTCCACCGCCCACTCCCGGACACCGGACACCGCCAGTCCTCCGGCACAGGCAATGTTAGCTAGAGCCAAAGGCAAAGCAATGTTCATCCACCAAGCCTATGGGACAACAGAAGTTTGGTAGCCTTGGTTGACCAAACAGGTGGGAGCTGGAGGGGTACTGCTCTGCTGGACAGATCTATCCCAGGAAGCAATAAAGTTTACAGCCAGGAAAGAACAGCCCCAGAGGCCTTGGAAACAAGAGAAACTTCCTGCCTGTGCTCTGCTCACTCATTCTGCCATAAAGGCAGGCTGAACTATTCAGTTGCAACAGCGGACAGTAAGGCACTGTTTAGAGAAGGTCTGCTTAGAGACCTGCCTGTCAGGTTTTCATTGCTATGCTAGGGGATAAACTGTCCCAGCTGGTTCAAATCAGAAAAAAAGCAAGCAAGTATCCAAAAAAGAGCAAGTACTCCATGCAAGACAGGATTATAAACTCTTTAAGATTAACGGAAGGAAAAGATTATAAGGGTAACAGTTTCTACCAGGATGGGGAAAGCATCCCTAGGATTTCCTGTTTGACAACCAAGAGATCTGGCCTTCTGGGAAGTTCCTGGTGTAGGAAGGGGAGATGGAATGGGAGGGCAGCCAACAGCAGCCTCTCCCTCATTCCCTACCCTGTGTTCTACCCTACCTGGTGGGGCTGTACCTGTTTCAACTGCCCATATTCCAGCTTAGATTCTAGCTGGAGTCTGTATTAGGGCCAACATGTAGCTTCTCACATACACAGAAGTTGTGGCAAATACCCCTGAGCAAGGGAAAGAGTCACTGAAGTTAACGGAGTCCTAGGAGGAGGACAAGGACATCAGAAGGAGGAGGCTACCTGCGGAGCCCAGAGGCAACAAGGAGATTTGATGGAGAGAAGATGTTAGATGGCTAGAATAACTGCCCTCCTGTTTTAGACTGGGAGTCTCTCCCCCATTCTAGTGGCAACTGCGTGTCCTGGCCCCTAAATGTGCTCCACGCCTATCAGACTAAGGAAGGGGCTATGGGCCACTTCATCTGTGGCAACAAGGGTAACCTTATAAATGTTGGTGAGACTTGTCACTTACTTTCCTTGTGCCACCTGGGACTGCCTGGAGATTGGACTGAATGCTGTTCCACAAACATTATGTAAAAGAGCTGTGAGCCCACCCTTTCCCTGAGGTCATCCCGAAACAATAAGCTAAATATATTTTTTTTCTTTTGAGTTTAGGCTCTCTGATCACCTGAAGCAACAACATTATTAAATATTCTCATCCTTCAAACATCTCCCCAGAAAATGAACAGAGTGACACCATGGCCGTGAGCGCCAGCGTTACTAGACACCTCCACACATGCACACTAAGAGTCTCTCTCTGTTCCCTGGGATCTGAGAGTCTTTACCTTCTCTAATTAGGGTCTCCTACAATGTAATCAGATCCACTTCGGACCACATGGGTGTACCCAGAAAGGCTGTGTCTCTCTCCAAATAGCCAATCCCCTGCCTCTAGAAATAGTATATGGCCCAAGAGAGAACTCTATTAAGAGTCAGCAGGATTTCACTTCCGTTAACCTGAGAGGCACCTGGGATTAATGCAGACTCTGGTGACAGTTGGCCTGCGTAGAATCCCAGTTCTGCCACTTGTAGCCTGATAGCATTGGTGGGAGTTACTTAACCTCTCTGTGCCTTGGTGTTCTCACCTATAAAATGGGGATAAAAACATATTCACAAGACTGCGTAATGAACAAATGTGTTATTACATGTAAAGGATTTAAAACAGTGTTTGATATTAGTAAGAACAATATTAACATTTGCTGTTATTATTACTATCTTTATTATTATCATTATATTCTTGAACATGTTACACAGCAGACCTCCATTTTCCAGAACTCTCTCAGATACGCTGACAACACCATCCCTACTCCAGGATGGCTTAAAACAAAATAATTGTAAACTAAATTAATTTCAGATTGGTTTCATATCAAAGTTAAGAACCTAGGGTAAATTTCACATGGCCATGAATTCTTTGCACCTATTCCATTAGGAGGGGAAGTCTATTTGGCATGAGGGATCCCAGGCAAGACCGGCAGAGCCCAGCCCAAATTGCTGACCCGCAGAATCATGAGCAAATAAAATAATTGTTGTTTTAAGCCACTGAGTTTCTGGTGGTTTCTTATTATGCAACAGATAACTGATACAGAGCCCCAAACAAATGAGGCTTTATTACCAACAGCATTTCCAACACAAACACACACAGGAAACCAGGCCACTTGTCTGTCTGTCAGCAGGCTTACCAACAGCGACCTGGTGCTGCCAAGCTCTCATCCCACTCACCTAGGCCCACTAAAGCCACCACAGTCAGCCTACAAACTTGGGAAAAGCTAAGGTTGATTAACGATCAAATCTGGGGAGATAGAGGCAAGCTTTCTGTCCCAAGGTAGGTGCCAAATTAGGTCTCTGTGGAGGTGGGGGGGGGGGTTAAGTATGGAAATAGAAGATTTTGTTCCTTTTAGCCCACAATACAAACCAGGCCCTAAAATGGCAAGATTTGGCTTCCTTGGAAGTAGCTTTATACCATGTGTCTTAAATACTGCACAGTGAGGTAGGTAGATGCCTTCAAGGCAAGAGCAAACTGATTCAGGGTCCACCTCACCAAGTGAGAATCAGGGAGAGCCAGTCAGAACCAACCATGTGATCCCCGTGGTCCAGCTATGCAGCTCCAAGAAAGCAGGGAGCCCAGAACATCTTCATTTTTTTTCTGGGGCTCACATCAAACGAATGATTACATTCTAAGCTTTGATTTTGCTGTGACCTAAGCAAAAAAACACTCCCAACCCACTACACAAAGGGAAAAAAAATACCAAGTTCCATGGATCAGTATTCTATCATCTGTAACACGTGGGAAGAAGTGATAATTAACTTTGTAGGAAAATCACCCTGAAACACAGTATGAGAAACTCTGGAAGCTTAAGTTCCTGTCCATTAAAAGCAAAGCCACCACATCTAAATGAAAACAATCTTATTAATCTGATCATCTGGATGACCCATAGTGCTAAAGTTACTTAGGCGAAGATTAGTAGCTTTCATCTGTCCGTGTATTTATTTATTCATCCCATATTTGTTGAGCACATACTTTGTACCATTTAGTACTGTGGGTGTTTAGGCATGAGAAAGTGGGGGCGGGGGGAAAGCAAAGAAGTGCAGACAGCAAGGATTATATAAAGGTAGTCAAGACATTTCATGTTCCAAGAGATTATAGGACTGGTCAACTTGAAAAACAAAATTCCTTGCTTGAAGTAATTCAGAGTAACCCAGCTGAGCCCACCCGAATTGCTGCATAAATTGGAACTGATCCGGTTAAAAATTAAGAGGCTACAGAAAACCCTGTTTTAATGGAATTACAGAGCTAACTAGATATAACTGGCCCACAGATGAAGATGCTAAAATGAAGTAATTTACACAAGGACTCAACAACCGGTTTCAATGCAGCCCCAAACCTGGGTCTTCTGAGTTCCAGGCCAGCAGGCTTGGACCAACCCCATGGAGACCCTCTCAAGATACAAGGTATTTACAGTGTAAGGGGGCATAGACACCCCACAATTCCAACCCCTCTGTCAGTACACAGTCCCTGACCATCCAATACAGTGGGGAGAAATTCTGTGCTTGGGGCACCTAGGTGGCTCATTCAGTTGGCCTCCAACTCTTGGTTTTGGCTCAGGTCATGATCTCAGGGTTGTGGGATCAAGCTCTGCACTCGGTGGGGAGTCTACTAGAGATTCTCACTCCCTCTGCCTCTGCCCCTCCCCTGATGCATTCACACACACATGCACTCTCTCTCCCTCTTTCTGAGATAAATAAATTTTAAAACAACAACAACAACAGCAACTCTGCACTTGTCACATGGGAACAATTCAAGAATACAACTTCTTGTGGAAAAAACTTAAGAGCCCTCCAACCATATACATTTGAGTGTTCAAATAGCCATTAAAACATGCTTATAAGACAAAGGCACAAGAAAATATGTAGGTTACATTTAAATTTCAAAAACTTAAATATGTAGTAACAACACAAACGACAAAAAGTTTGTAGTAACAAACTACACAAAGGTAAAAATAGCAGCAAAACACACTAATATGTTCACGACTATAAAGCTGGCATTATTTTTAAACATTGAGTGACTTATTATTATTATTATTACTATCATCATCATTATTATTTGACAGTGAGAAAGAGAGCATGTATAAGCCCAAGCAGGGGGGAGAGGGAGAAGCAGGCTCCCTGGTGAGCAGAGAGCCCAATGCAGGACTCAATCCCAGAACCCTGGGATCATGACCTGAGCTGAAGGCAGACACTTAACCGACTGAGCCACCCAGGCGCCCATCACTGGGCGAGTTTTATTCTTCATTCTTTCTGCTGTTCCCTACATGCCAAATATCCTTCAACATTCTTGAACTGCTTACATATTTTTTAATGTTTTGGCTACATCGATGAAGAAGAGACACAATGTCAATGGTGGGCAGAGGGCAGAGGGCATATGAGCAGGGCCAAGTGTGAAAGTCAAGTAGAGTGCCAGCCCTGCGTATCGGCATGTGCCTCACAACCTCACAGTGCTTGGCCCCTGTTCTGTGCTGTTCAGTCGGTCGTATTCCGGATCTGCCCCTTTTGGCTTGGCGATCTAATTTTAGGCAACATACCTACTTTTTAAAACCTCAGGTTCCTGGGAATGCCTGGGTGGCTCAGTCGGTTAAGTGCCTGGCTCTTGATTTCGGCTCAGGTCCTGATCTCAGGATTGAGAGGGGGGACTCCATGCTCAGCGGGGGGCCTGCCTGACATTCTTCTCCTCTGCCCCTGCCCCACTTTTGCTCACCTACACGCCTATGTACACTCTTCCTCTATTTCAAACAAATCAATCTTTAAACCTCTGTTTCCTCAACCCTAAAAGGTGGATATTCATAGAATGCCATGCAGTTTGAAAATAATGCAAACGAAATGTTTAATCCAGTCCCTGGCAGAAAGTAGGAGCCAGCAAATGGTAGCTGTCACGGTGATGGTGATATAGATGGCTAATTTCAGTTATTATTTTTTATTGCCACTGTTATCATCATTCTTATGATTATCCGTATTAGGACGTTCCTAGCACTGTGTTTAACACTGTAACTAAAAAGGCATTAAGATTCCTTGCTTTGGAAGATAGCCCAGTGCTCTCCACACATCTCATTGCTGGACCGTCCCTTCTCTGAGCTCCATACCCTCTGGGTTTATTAATAATAGACTCTTGGGTGGAAGTAACAGCTTGCATACCACCCAATATGCCTGAAGGGAAATGGTGATAACATACAGATTCCTACTTGTTTTTTTAGGCCTAATTAGGAGAATACAATGTCATCCTTTAAAAAAAAAAAAAAAAAAAAAAGGCAAGCAGTAAACCATCTCAATAGATATCCTACAGAATTCTGCTTTGTGCTTGAAACTGGTAATTATCTTTAACAAACATGAGTGCTAATAATTCTACCTGCTCCTTAGACAAGAAACAAGATTTCTGGGCCCATCATCTCACAACCCAATCAGCTCAGACAACTTCCTTTACAAGTTGCCTCTCCCACCCATTAGAGGCAAGGTGGGAGGTCTGTTTGCAAAGCAGAGGGCTTCTGGGCTGGAAGCCAATAGCCCACACCAGGAAGAAGACTTCTTGGCAGTCCAGACTCAGGTCCCTGATTCCTCAAAAAGACATTCCCCAGCTGTGGCACCCTGACCAGCGAAAACCAGACCTCAGATACAGTTTTTTCACTGAGAAAAGAAAGATAGGTCCAACAACTGAATCTGGTCAACATGTGTATTAAGCACCTCACCTAAAATGGAAAGGCCACATGAATGAAGTGAAAAGCAATCATCAGTAAAACGTACAACTTTAAACATGCCCAAATAGATGCTGTTTCCTCTTCTCTGTTGAAGGAACACTTTCATTCTGTTTTGGATCAGGAAAAATGTTCTAATCCTTAACATTTAAATGTCCTATAATTACAAATGCTGAATAATTAGTGTATGCACTTCCTAAGTAGACAGCAATATGTTTCATCTGATCTAGACACTTCTGAGCTTTACTCCTTTATCCCCCACATATTCCTGTCCCCATCGCTGGGATAGTAACTCTGGAACATTCTCTTGTAACTGACCAAATTAGTGTATTATGTGGGAAACAGAGGGGTCTTTCGCCCACTGATCATTCCCTGGGCATGGGGACTCTCTCCTTAGGTTCACCAGAAATATAACTTAAGCGACGATCTGCCTCCCAAGTCCCAGGACCAGAGTGAGCAGTACATGGTGAAGATGGGCTAGAAAGTCTGGTAAATCACCCAGGAGACAGGTAAAGGATAGAGTCCCAAGATTCCCAGAGTCTGCCCAGATCCCCAGTCACCTTACCCAGAGCTCCCAAAATGAAAAGCCAATGTCTGTAATCGCTTCCATCCTTACCTCCAGAGAGAGTGCGGCGGTGAGGCTCCTCTCTCCAACTGACCGTGAAGAGGTCTCTGCCCACACAAGGTAACCAGCCTACCAAAGATAAAAAGATAAGGTAAGAACTATGGCAGGCGATGCGTTACATTCCTCAGCAACTGGAATGCTTCCTAGTCCAAAGCAGGTCTCCGGGTGTCTGAAGACCTTTCAGACTACAACAGCAACAACATAATCACTGCACAATATCATCTGCACAAAATCCCTGGAATCAAGTCAGGTGGGGCTGTTCGAGCTGCAGAGAGTGAGCTAACATTTTCTTAGCACACACCTGGGGCCGTCTAATTGGGAATGGTAATAATTGGTGAAATCATATACCTCATCACATCCCTCAACAAAAATGGCTGTTTACCAAGGAGCTGGCAGAACTCTGTGTAACACTTACATACATCAGGGTAGGCCGGCAGGTCAGAGCATTCACACATTCTCACACTCCACACATCCACACACAATGAAGACTCTATGCCATGAAACTAACCCTGCTCTTTGGAAGACAGCCCTACCAGCTGATGAAATGATGACAACATGAGACTTGAACCTAGATGAGGGGGTGGGAGGGAAATGCAACCTTCTTCTACATGCACTCAAAGCAGCACATGTAAGAGACCCCAATTATGGCCTGTTTTAAGAAAATTCTATTGTATTTTTATAGCCCTCATCTATGATGGTTTTGTGTTTAATCAACTTGACGGGGCTATGGTGCCCGGTTGTTTGGTCAAACCCAAGTCCAGATATTGTTGTAGAGGTATTTTTAAATGTGACTAACATTTAAATCAGTAGACTTTGAGTAAAGGAGATTACTCCTCATAGTGTGCACAGGCCTCATCTGACCAGTTGAGGCCTTAAGAGGAAAGGCTGAGTTTCTTTCAGGAGGATGAAAGTCGGCCTTAATGAAACCTTTGGGCTCAAGGCTGTGACATCAACTCTTCCCTGGGTCTCCAGCCTGTTGGCCTGCCCTGTAAATTCTAAACTTGCCAGCCTCCATAATCATAGGACCCAATTCTTTAAAAATCAAGTGCCCAAGTGGCTCAGTCTATTAAGGGTCTGCCTTTGGCTCAGGCCATGATCCCAGGGGCCTAGGGTAGAGTCCCACGTCGGGCTCCCTGCTTCTCCCTCTGCCTCTGCCCCTGCTCATGCTTGATCTTGTGTGTGTTCTTTCTCTCAAATAAAATCTGTTAAAAAAAAATCGATCTATCTACTGGTCAATCACTAGACACACACACACACACACACACACACACACACACACCCCTTATGGGTCAGAATTCTTTGGAGAACCTTAATACACCATCTAACATCAAAAAAGAATGTGTTAATTTATAAAACACATATACAACATGAAGCAGACAATACAAAAAAGAGGCCAGAGCATGAGGAATAGTCCACAGAAATGCATTTTGTAAGTATTAAACTATTACTTGATGTGGTTTCATAAATTGGGTTCTGAGCATCCTAATGGCCAAAGCAATGAAGAGACATAATCACACTAACTCAAAGATATAAAGTATAATGTACACACTTCAAGAGTGTTAGCTTTTTCTTGTTATTAAGAAATTTCTCCCAAGGGGTTAACCTTTCCTTCCTAGGATACTTTTTTTGTTTGTTTTGTTTTTTAAGATTTTATTTATTTGACAGAGAGAGATCACAAGTGGACAGAGAGGCAAGCAGAGAGAGAGAGGAGGAAGCAGGCTCTCTGTGGAGCAGAGAGCCCAATGTGGGACTCGATCCCAGGACCCTGAGATCATGACCTCAGCCAAAGGCAGAAGCTTAACCCACTGAGCCACCCAGGTGCCCTGGTATGTTCTTAAAGCATCCTTTATCACCCACACTGAAGGGTCAGGAGGGAAAGTAATTAATTAGAAGTGCCTCTCACTATATGTAGTAGGGAGTCTGCTATACTGCTTCTTACTGCATCCCTCAGGGTGAGATAGGAGGCCAAAGCACATCTCACTGAAGTGATCTAGCGAGGCCAAAAAGAGGCCCTAGCACACAGCTGTCTGATCATTTGGCTTAATCCAGGGATTAAAAATTAGAATGAGTGAACCCTATCTCCTTTGAGGTATTTCCCAGAAATACCATTTCTCCCAATGAAAAGCCAGGTGGGAAGTGGGCTACACTGTCTGAGGTTGTGGTCTCTGGCAATTGCCTGAAACAAAGGTTTTCTCTACTGTTGATCAGGAGCAGATCCACAGCAAAACTGCCCTCAGATAAGTTTATAAGTTCAGGTCACACATCTGAGAAAGGTAAGGTTTCATTTTTATAGGTTTGCATTTGTAGGAGTCTTAAATAGCCTTCTTGCATTAGAATCAATTTTTTTTTTTTTAAAAAAAAGATCTGTTTATTTATGTGACAGAGAGAAAGATAGCAAGAGAGGGAACACAAGCTAGGGGAGTGGGAGAGGGAGAAGCAGGTGTCCCACATACCAGGGAGCCCAATGCAGGGCTTGATCCCAGGACTCCGGGACCATGACCTGAGCTGAAGGCAGATGCTTAATGACTGAGCCATCTAGGCGCCCCTAGAATCAATTTTTTTTTTAAATTTTATGACAGTTAGATATACACAATATTTACTATTTTAACTATTTTTTTAAAAAATTTAGCTCACTTTATTTATTTATTTTTATTAAAATATAATGTATTATTTGCTTCCGGGACACAGGTCTGTGACTCATCAGTCTTACACACTTCACAGCACTCACCATAGCATGTACCCTCCCCAATGTCCATAACCCAGCACCTTATCCCCTGCAGCCCCTGATAACCACTATTATACTTTCTGTCTCTGAGTTTGCTGATTTGAGGAACCTCATGTAAATGGAATCGTGTAATCTTTGCCCATTTGTGCCTGTATTTAACCTAACATAATGTTTTCAAGGTTCATGCACGCTGTACCATGTACCAGAATTCACCTTCTCTTCATGGCTGAGTAATATTCCATTGTTAGTATACACATAGCGTTTATCCTGGAATGATCTTTAATGTAATTACTCAACAATTATTGAATATCTACAGTGTAACAAGTCTGATTATTTAGACATTCACTTTATTCTGAGAACAGTACTATGGCAGAGTCAAGAAGTGCTACTCCACAAGGAATCAATTAATTGTATAAATCCTACCTTCAGAATCAGTAGCAGCAACAAGAAAATAAAAGTCTAAGTTTCTCTTCCCTAAGGGTTAGGTAAATCTGCCCCACAATCTTAATTACTGTTCTTCATGTATAAAGCTGAAGCGAGATTCGAATATCCCTACTATGTGGCCCGTGTGCTCTGTAACGCTCCATAGCCCAGTGCCTAAAGCTTATCAAGTGTTATTCTTGACCCCCTCCCCCAGGGATACTGAGCTTCCATCTAAACAGCTGATGTGAAGAAGTCAGAGAAACTGCAGTCCTGTGAAGCACTACTTTCTGTCCCTACAGATAAAATACTCTCACAAAATCAACTAGAAAATCATCTTCCCTCTAACTGGCTTGCCATCCATCAGCTTTTGAATTCCTAGACATGCCCCTAAAGGAACAAGTCTTCTGTGTAGACACATGGGTCATGAGCAGCCCACAGCACCTCGCCACCAAGACGATTTAATAGTTGAAAGAGAACTCGAGAACGTGCATTCCACTCTGGGTTTCGCCGTTAGAGCATATAAAAGAGCAGATGGCGGGAACTGGGAGGGATGCCACCACACACCTGAATTCACAAAAGTGGCCCAGTGTGAGTCATCAAAAGATGTCCACAGGAAGTTGATGAAAAAACACCGTTTCTGCACACTGACAAGGGAATTGCAAGCAAAAATCAAGAGCCAGAGAGGATTTGGGTCACTTTGCTCAGCATAAACTTCTCAGCTGGGAGGATCTGCTGTCATCCCAGACCGTTAACAATTGGCTGAGCTGAACTTCGTTACTACTTTTGTATTCAGTTAACTGGGAATATGTCACTCAACCAACCAAGGTGGTTTTAGAAAAATACAGAATTTAGCCTTCAGTTCCTCCTGTTTTTTAAGACTGATTTTGAAGCGAGAGTTTTTTGTAGATCAAAACAAAATGAACACCATTAAGATTGTTCTTTTTACACTACATCAAAAACTACATTGGGGAGGGTATGTGCTATGGTGAGTACTGTGAAGTGTGTAAGCCTGATGATTCACAGACCTGTACCCCTGGGGCAAATAATACATTATATGTTAATTTTTAAAACTAACAATGTATTGTATGGTGACTAACATAACACAATAAAAAAAAAAAAGATTGTTCTTTTCAGTATACAGTTGAACAATCCATTGCCTCTGAAACAGGAGACATTTCTATGAGTTGTAGAAGCCAGCCCCAAACAGGCTAAAAGTAGGATGCTAATACAAAGATCCCAAAATTAGCCTAATTGGGAAACCTCAGAAGGAGAAGACACTTAGGTGTCTGTCCTAAGTCATTACTCTACCCCTTTTCTCAGGGCATCTTTAATAGGCATTTTGGAAGTGGCTGAGGGGCACAACTGGAGTATGAAAATCTCATCTCTGATAGTTATTTGGATCCTCCAACTTGGGTTAAGTTCATTAAACCTTTCTCATGCACATCCACAAACACCCTCAGAAATATCTTCCCATAGCTTGGATCCATTTTCAAATGGATCAAATCAAGGATCCTGATAAGGTGGGTCCCCAAGTGGCACAGTCAGCTGACTGTCTGACTCTTGAGTTCAGCTCAGCTCGTGATCCTGGGGTCGTGAGATCAAGCCCCGGGTCAGGTTCTGTGCTCAATGCAGAGTCTGCTTGGGTTTCTCTCTCCCTCTCCCTCTGCCCCCAGCTGCCTCCTCAAATAAATAAGTCTTTTTTTTTTTTTTAAAGAACCCTGATAAGACAATCAGAGTTCATCAGACGTTATAAAATTAAACTTGAACCTGGTAGAATGCCAAGTCCTTTCTGTTAAGGGCTGAATTGTATCCTCTTCCGTGTGGACACAGAACACAGACAGGAGAGCTGACTGAGGTCTTTGTTAGTGCTGGGAGCCATGAACACCATAGCTTAGTTTCCACTCTTCCCTCCAAAATTCATATGTTGGAATCCTAACTCCCCCACGTTCAAGTACCTTGGAAGGTGACTATATTTAGATACAAGATCCTTAGAGGTTATTAAATTAAAATGAGGTCCTTAGGGTGGACCCTCACCCAACATGACTGCTGGCCTTATAAGAGGTAATTAGGACACAGACAAGTACAGAGGGAAGACCGTGTGAGGACACAGAGAGAAGATGACCATCTGCAAGTTGAAGAGAAAGGCCTCAGAAGAAACCAGACCTGCCCACACCTTAATCTCAGACTTTTAGGCTCCAGAACTATGAAGTAACTTCAAGATTTCTATTGTTTAAGCCACCAAGTCTCTGGTACTTGCTATGGCAGCCCTTCCCTTTTACCTTCTCTGAATGCCTACATTTCCAGGGAGGACACTGTACAGGTGACAGGGACACTCTGTCTCCTACCTCTCAAGGGGCTCGCTTTCATTCATTTCCTTATCTCCAACTAGGGTGATCTAGAAATCCAAAGAAGTGACAAATAGGAACACCTCACAGATACCCTGAAGACCCCCCTACTCTAAAACAGGGCACCAGTGCCTGCCCCAAGACCTCTGACCTCCAAAACTATAGGAACTTTCTCTGTCTTTCCCAAATGTCCTCTGCTAACCAGAAGTCACCCTGCAAACAATCTTAGTAATACTGTGTCCAGAAACTGAGTCTTCATTTCTCTTGCCTCAATACCCAAGGCTGACTCAAATGCTTTAACCAACCTTAATTCTCTCTCTTCCTAAAAAGAAAAGGAGAGGTTGGGGGCCAGAGAGATTTGCACATTACAGAAACGAGTCGGGAGCAAGAGATTATCAGGGATAAGAGGACTCCCAGTTGCCTTAAGACTTGATTCATCAGTAATTACTTTCTCCTTCCCTAGAGACGTTCATACAGGAGAGCTGACTGCATCTTTGTTAGTACTGGGAGCCATGAACACCATAGCTAAATTTCCACTCTGCATAGTTAACATTTGGCCTGTAGTAGGTAGGCACTGGGTCTGGTTCCAGATGCTATGGCTTGAAAGGGACTGTGTTGTACTCATCAGGGGACGGGGCAATCATACAAGATGGATTGGACTGTTGGTGGTTAAGTCACCAGTGACAGAGGAAGCACAAGGAATCACCGAGCTTGTCCTCATGTCCCACTTCCATTACCCTCCTCAAGCTCTTCAGTCTTGCTCTGGCCACCTTCCCAAGCCCACACAAGCTTGACATGGCTTTGCCTAAGGTCCAGAAACAAATGTGAAATCTCCTATTAGAACTAACGTCACCGAGCACTCCAGGGTTAGCGGACAAGGCTCTTGGGGTCCTCTCCAGACCGCAATGATGGAGTGGGGGATTCCATCTAGAGTGCGTTCCAGCAGCAGGGACCACTAACACTCAAACTTACCCTCGAGCCTGCCAAGTCCCAGCCCCTGGAAGAAAAAGGAGAGCAGACTGATGCAATTAGCCAGGCAAATGGGAACTTGTCAAACCATTTAGATAAGACAGTACTTGAATTTATTCAGTTCCCATTAATGGAGGGGGATCGTGCCCCACCCCCCAACCCACTGATTCTGTGGACTGCACAGCATTTCCCTAGCAAGGAAGTGAAAAAAGAAAGGATGATTTCTCAGCCTACAAATTCCAGGGCTCCGCTGTTAAATCAGCACGTGCCATGCCTTCAACCAAAGGGTAATTTGACCTTAATGAAATTAAGGGACACATCCTGTTGACTTTGTCACAGAACCTCAAACTCAGTGATGAATTTTTTAAGTATCCAATTAATAAAAAAAATAAATAAAGCAAGTTTCCTTATCCAGTGCAATCTTCCTGACACCGCTTAACAACTGATGACACATTCCCCTTGCTAATGGCTCTGTTTCAATTATTGAGCTGTGAGCTCCTCAAGAGTCCACATGAAATCTTACTCTTCTATCCTTGTCGGGCCCTCGCTTAGTGTCGGACACAAAACAGAAACTTGGCAAAAGCTCAATTACTGATTGCTTCTATCTTTTGAAATAGCATTCCCTGTAAGAAAGCAAATCCAGGGACTCCTGGGTGGCTCAGTCGGTTAAGCCGCTCCTTCAGCTCGGGTCATAACCACAGGGTCCTGGGATTGAGTCCCGCATGGGGCTCCTTGCTCAGCAGGGAACCCGCTTCTCTCTCCACCTCTGCCTGACACTGCCTGCTTGTGCACGTGCGCTCTCTCTCTCTCTCTCTCTCTCGACAAATAAATAAATAAAATCTTAAAAAAAAGAAAAAAGTAAGAAAGAAAGCAAATCCACTGCATCTGCCTCAACTAATCAAAAACACGACTCCTTCCCCACCCCCAACCCACACACCCTCTTCCCAAACTCACAACAGCAACAGAATCTTCACAATGAATGTCCATAGTGGATCCAGTGGACCATACAAACAACAAAGGTACAGATGGAGTTTCCAGGTTGGTAAATTCTTGTCCTGTTCTAAAATCTGAGCCTATCTGGCTGTTTCCCAGGATTGCCATAACAGTACTATAAGTTTAGTGACTGGCAGCAGATGTTTATTCTCTCACAGCTCTGAAGGCCAGAAATCCAAAATCAAGGTGTCCATGGGCCCGATGCCCTCTGGAAGCTCAGAGAGCCTCTGTCCCCCTACCCTCTGGTGGCCGCTGACACTCCTCAGTGTGGAGCTACTTAACAGCCATCTCTGCCTCTGTCTGCTCCTGCCCTTTCCTGGGGTTTCTGTCCAAATCTCCCTCTCTCCTCTAAGGACACCAATCATTGGCTCGGGCGCATTCTAAATCCAGCATGAGCTCATCTGGAGATCCTTGACTGAATTACATTGGCAAAGACCCTATTTCCAAATAAGGTCACATTCACAGGTACTAGTGGTTAGGACTTAAAATCTATCTAGTTTGGGGGGTACTATTAATCTCATTAAATATCCAAAGTCAGAACACATCATCTGTACCAGAAAACCCTTCTTTTTCCCAATGCTCTTTTTTATATTAACAGACTCACTTCCTACTCAGGACCCAGGTTGAACTCTGAGCCATGTTCAAGGGCCTTCATCCACTTGCTCCCTGGTTCCCATCAACTCCATAATCCGTAGTGATGAAGTACAGTTCACTCAGTTTTATCTTACAAAAGTGCTTAAGCCTGTCCCCTTTCCTATGCCTGCTGCCTGACAACCTTGGCCCCAGGTCGAATTTCCTGTCTCCTACTATTCTGCCAGCTTCCTTAACAGAACATCCCACATGTTGCTGCTTTAAACAGAGCCCAATCATGCCACAACCCTGGCCACAGACTTTCAGCAGCACCTCGCCAAATGAAGGCCAATTGCGGGGGTGGTCTAGCATCCAGGTCCACTAGAATGAGCCCCAGTCTTATTTTCCACAGCTACCCTCCACTTGGTCTAGGGCCTAGTCAAAGTGAATTACTGAGTATTCTTAAGTAGATTCTCAAAGGTCTCCAAGACTTTCAAGCCCCTCTGCCTAGGATTTATTCATTAATTCAAAAAGCTTCTATCTTGACATATATTCCCTTGCCAGTGTCTTCAAAGAAGGGCCCAACTCAAAAGACAACTAATATTTAGCACAGCAACATGTGCTCAGAAATATGTGATCAAGGAACACCTGGATGGCTCAGTCAGTGAAGCAGCTGCCTTTGGCTCAAGTCATGAACCCAGGGTCCTGGAATCGAGTCCCACACTGGGCTCTTTGCTCAGCAGGGACCATGCTTCTGCCTCTGCCTCTGCCTGCTTATGCTCTCTGTTTCTCTCTGACAAACAAATACATAAAATCTTTTGGTAAAAAGAAATAGTGATCAATAAAAGGTATATTGAATAAGTAAATAATATAGTCTCTGCCTTCAAGTAGCTTACATTTGGGGATAGGGAGGATGGGATAAGCATGAAGGCGAGTAACATTAACTAATACAGGACTATAAGATTCCCAGAAGAAGTAAAGATGAAATTCTGGGGGAAATACAGAAATAGAAGTTTTGAAAAGGGTGTTTTGAAAAAAAGTTTTTTCAAAAAAGTTTTGAAAAAAAATGTTTCCTAAAGAAGTAGAACTTAAGAGAGATCTTGAAGGATATACAATATTTTGATGAGCGCAGAGTGGTAAGTCAGGAAAGAGACCTAGATACAGAAGCAGCAGCATCTATAAAAGAACCAAGTGAAAGCAAATGCATTTTCCCACTTCCATGAAGAGCAGAGCTTTCTGGCCCCCCCGACGGAGTGAGTGGTGAGTAATGAAAAGCAGGGCTAAGAAGGTAAGCCAACATCTCAAGTGTTAGGCCAAGGAATATAAAATGGACGCTGCAGGAGCTGGGAAATGTGGAAGGCTTTCAGACAGGTGTGATGTGGGCACACCTGCACTCTGAGATGAGCACTTAGATGCTGCTGCAGAACCTAGCCCTGGGGATGCATCAAAGTCCTCTGTCGAGTTTCAAGACTGCTTAATACAGAAGGAAAAGTACAAACAATATAACAATTCTCCAACCATGATAAAATCATGTTGGTATTTTGTCACTGTGGCTTTAGAGTTTTTAAGAGAAATAAACCACTTTATTCTTGAGCTCCATTTTGTTCTCTTCCCCCAGGGAAGATCCTTCTAGTCCATGTTTATACAGAGAAAGAAACAGAGATAGGCATATATATCTGTAAAAACCCTATAGCATTGGTTTTGTGTTAAAATCAGAAATAATACACTTAGCAAATATTGCTCTAAATTTGCTTTACTCACTGGAAGCATTTTTAAAAATTCAGATTCCTGCATCCTACCCAGATCTAACAAATCACAATCACTGAGTGGAGGGATGTCTGGGTGGCTCAGTTGGTTAAGCATCTGCCTTTGGCTCAGGTCATGATCCCAGGGTCCTGGGATAGAGCCCCCTGTCAAGCTCCCTGCTCAGTGGGGAGCCTGCTTCTCCCTTTCCCTTGCCTCTGCCTCTGCCTGCTGCTCCCTGCTTGTATGTTCTCACTTACTGGCTCTCTCTGTCAAATAATTTTTTTTTTAATTTTTTTAAATCACTGAGTGGAAGTATCCAGAAATATGCAGTTTTTAATAACATTCATTTCATTTTGCTGTCACCAGACCTGGACTGGGGTGTCATGGGTGTAGAAGACCAGCTAGAGAGAGGATAAAGCCAGCAGGAATGATAATTCAAGCAGGGCTGTTGTGGTCCTAAGGATGGACAGTGCAAATGCAAAAAGGAGACAGGTTCTGAAGCCCTGTGAGGATTCGAGCAACAGGACTTTACAACGAATTAGAATCTGAGGTGAAAAGCAGTAACTAATAAATGGCCCCAAGGACTTTAACTTGAATGAGTTGGAGGACAGCGATACCCTTAACAAACATGGAAAACTCAGGTGGAAGAGCTGGCTGTGGGAGAGAAGATGGATTCGGTTTTAAACGTGTGAACCTGGAGTTTCTATGGCATCTTAAGCATCTCCAACAGGTATTTATAGGGGCTGGATTCAGTCAAGGGAGAAGGCTGGGGAAGGGCCACCGGGAGCAGGAAGCCGCAGGAGTGATCAAGGATCAAGAATCCACCACCAGGAGCTGAGTGTGATAAAGAGAGGGACTGAGAGACATCACAAGTCAGGAGCTTTCAAGGAGTAGTAGCGATCACAGCAGGGGAAGTCACATGTGACGTGCCTGAAAAATAGAGCAGCCACATTAAGCTACTATTTAGTGTTGAAACTTGATGCCTAAAAGAATAGCTGAGGGGTAACTATTTTCGGGCTTAGGGTAGGAGATCTGAATGTGCAGAACATGAGAAGGAACCAGTGAGAAAGAGACTGAAAAGATACTTATTCTGCAGAAGCCCTGAGAGGTTCAAATCCAAAGACACCAGGTGGCAAGAAGGCAAGGGAAGGTCTTAGATTGAAAACGGAGATTATTTAAAAACAGACAGAGCAACTCCGACCTCCAGAGCCTCTCCTCATCCCTACATAGGCAAGGCATCTAACCCTATAGAAGACAAGCACTCTGTGCTTTGGAAAAAACTGAACAAGAGGATTCTCTGGATTCAAAAAGCAATGGGCACAATGGAGCCGTGGGATGAAGTGAAAACCACACTAAACCAACTGCTCCTGTAGCAGTAGAACCCAACTACGGAAAGACATACATTCTCCCTCCCTGTCACCCTTCATACCCCACCTCACTCCCTCCTCCCTTGGGAGACTGGACAATTCTCTGGAAAAGAGAAACACCCATATATACTCACTATCCATCACCTACAAGAAAACCCCACCCACTGACACAGAATTTTTAGCCAAGGATAGCCAAGGCTCACCAGGTATTTGAGGAAAGTCTCCCACATGAAAAAGTGAAGCCAAACCAAACAGACCAATAAGTCACATGGAACTCTCAGACTCTAAGGAAGATGAAGATTTTATGACTCTCTAGAAGCCTGGAGAGATACTAATTTGGCTGCATGGTTTTTTAAAAAAAATGTAAAAGGGGAAAAAAAAAAAAAGATCACACAAATATCTCCATTTCTAAACTTGTCTTGAAAAATCAAAAGGTCCGGCAATTCCAGAATCACAGGGAGCCTGGAACTAAGGGCAAGAAAGAGACCGGTGGAGAGAGGGTGAGCCCAGACATTCTTTTAAGGCGAGGGTTCAGAGGTATTACCAGATTCACGGGGGTTCATGACCCAAAAAGAAGATAAAAGCCTTGAAACAGCCCTTCTTCCTTTCTCTGTCTTCCTGGGAAGAAGTAACAATTTAGAGTGCACCTAAAAGCTTTTAGAAGGAACGTCCAAGACTTGATGTGTTAAATCAACTTCTCGCATGCAGCTGCCCAGCTCAGAAAGGAAAAAGCTGAGCACTCCAGGGAATGTGAGGAATTAGAAGCTTGCATGTAGCTATCACCCCATTACTGCTGGTGCATTGAAACTGCACAGATTAATGGGTCAGGAGCAGTGCTCCTGCAGCCATCTAGAAATATCTTGAGAAAAAAAGGAAGAATCAAAACTGCTCACAGCTCAGAACACATGACTGCTAGAATCGCTGACTTGATTAGAAAAGAAAACACACACACACACACACACACACACACACACACACACCCGCTGGCTCATATGCATACATTTGTAATCAGCCAAACCTGCTGTACCCAAACCCAAGGCTTCCTGTGCTCATCAGACACTTTGTTCTGACTGGAGGTAATCACAAGACACAAATAAGTTCCTGCCAAATAAGAATTAATTTAAATTCCTCTCAAAGCTTTTCAAGAGACAGAAAGGCTGCCCTTGAGAGATACCTTCTCCTGGGTTAATGACTTGGGTTATTCTCTTTATCACAAGCCAAAGGTAACTTGGTAGTTGGGCTGATAAAAGGTCTTTCTCAAATTGCTTTACCGTGGGGTTTCTGCTTTGTTTGGTTTTGAATGTGCAGAATATTTAGCCACACAAAGATCCCCAAAGCTCCTGGAAGCAGAACAGGTGTTGAGGGCTTGGGCACAGTGAGGCTCCAACAGAATTTGGGTCAGAGCTCTGGAGGAACCACTGAGAACGTGGGATTGTGCACCCTCCTGTGTACAGTCCTAGCCCCAGACTGCATGGGAGGAGCCCTTCACCTGGCGTCACCTGGGGTTAGCACTGGCAGGGCAGGGCCTCAGGAAGAGATCTGTATTCCAGAGTCAAGTTACAAAACTTTCTATGTGGGCACCTCTAGTTTCTTGCCTGACTTGACAATGCGTCTAGGAAATCTAAGAGAGAATAGTCTAGAAAAAGCTCTGCATCACTTTGAAAAATGCCCTTCGGGCCAGCAAGGAAGTATGAGAGTCTCCCACAGCTACTAGCCCATTGGTCTCTAATGCCCATTTTTTGTTACTGGAGGGATTTTCCTGGAGTTGCTTTTCTTTCACATATCATTGGGGTGGTTAATATTGGGGATTTCTTAGGAATGGCTCCAGAAACTATAGTTCTTGGGGCACCTGGGTGGCTCAGTCAGTTAAGCGTCTGACTCTTTGTTTCAGCTCAGGTCATGATCTTGGGTTCATGAGCTTGACCCAGAGTCAGGCTCTGTGCTGGGCATGGAGCCAGCTTAAGAGTCTCTCTTTCAGGGGCACCTGGGTGGCTCAGTGGGTTGGGGCCTCTGCCTTCGGCTCAGGTCATGATCCCAGGGTCCTGGGATCGAGCCCCGCACTGGGCTCTCTGCTTGGCGGGGAGCCTGCTTCCTCCTCTCTCTCTGCCAGCCTCTCTGCCTACTTGTGATCTCTGTCTGTCAAATAAATGAATAAAATCTATAAAAAAAAAAAAAAAAAAGAGTCTCTCTTTCAGGGCACCTGGGTGGCTCAGTGGGTTAAGCCTCTGCCTTCAGCTTAGGTCATGGTCTCAGGGTCCTGAGATCAAGCCCTGCATTGGGCTCTCTGCTCAACAGGGAGCCTGTTTCCCCCTCTTTTTCTCTGCCTGTCTCTCTGACTATTTGTGACTTCTCTGTCAAAAAAATAAATAAAATCTTAAAAAAAAAAGTCTCTTCCTCTCTCCCTCTGCCCTTCCCCAGCTCCCCCCAAAAAACCACACTTCTGGTATAACAGTCTGAAGCTCAGAGGGTCTATCTTACAGTCCTCTTGCCTGGTTCTTCCAAATTACTGCCAGCATGACTACAGCATTTCACTTAAATTTCTCTAACAACTTTCCATTGCTCCTCAGAAACAGGTGGGACTCCTTTCATACAGCCTGGCAGGGCCTGGCCCCATATACCCAACCTCCTCCCCAACCATTCTCCTCAGCGCTTTATCTGCTCTGGCCACACTTGCCTTCTTCCTGATGTTCACATTTACCACGTTCCATCCTACCACAAAGCCTCTGGGCACGGTGCCCCCCAACCTACAGAGCTTGCCCGTCTCTTCCTCTTGCCTTTAACTCTTACCCATCTTTTCTATTTCGGTCCATGAGCCACTTTCCCTGGAAAGCCTTCTCTGACCTCTCACTGTGTTTAACTCTATCTAATAAAGGCTCTCAGAGCAGTCGACTCTTTGCTCTCCTGAGAGCACTTAACACAGAGGCAATTTTACGTTTGCTAGTATGATTAAGTGATTAATATCTGTCTCCAGCACTGGATCTTAAGCTCTATGAAAAATGAGACGGTGTCTGTTTTTGTTCACCCATTACACCGCCTTAGCACAGACTAGAGGCTTAACAATAGTAGATGGCCGCACAGAAGGATGGACACACAACCTCAGCAGGACTGTCCTCTTGCCTCTCCGCTCTCTTATTTTTCCTCTGCCGGGAAGGTTCTGGCCCCCGTTCCACCTGTTGCTTGTTCAGAGCTCTGCCTCCCCCAGTACTAGAAACAAAGCCTATGCACCTTTTCTAATTCCATCAAGTACATCCCCAATTTCTCCTTGACTACCGTCTCCACTTCCGCTGGTCACCCCTGCACTTGCATACTAGCATCACGCTGTGCAGTGCGGTGTCCAGCTTCCTGAGCCGGCCCTGGGGGCTGGAGGATGCCAGCTCCAGAGGAAGCAGAGCTGGCGCCTCATGGGACAAAACCACCAACAGGAAAGGACATGGGAGTGAGGCCAACAGATAAATCCACCCTCCTTTCTCCCTACTCGGGACTATTTGGAGGTATAGCCTCTCCCTGCAGCCCTCCTAGAGAGGTGCTGAGCCAGGAGAAGAAGCTACTGAGAGACAGACGCAGTTCTTCATGGCTTGTAGAAAGGCACCAGCCAGGACCCAAGCAGCCCCTCTTCCTGAGGCCCCTTCTCCCCACCTCGTACTCACACCTGGGGCTTGCATCTTCCACATAAATTGTTAGCACTTCAATTCTCCTCTACCTTGCTCTCTTGAGCATCCAGGCTGATACCCTTGCATATCGCCTGTATCCCCTAAAGAGAGAAACTGCTTCTATAGCCCAAGTGCACTGTGCTTTTGAGGGGAGCTTCTCACACAATGTCACGTGAGTAACTGAAGCTGTTGTAATCTTGGCCTGCACCGACAGAAGGGAATTCACAACACCTCTGCTTAATTCTGCATGGCCTAGAACCACCGTCAGTAGTACTGATTTTCATTCTGAGAAACCCAATTAGAAGTGTTTCTCTCAAAAGTTTTGAATGACAGACCTCTTAAGAATCGGATGACAGATTAATGAACCCTCTGCCCAGGGAAACACACGTGCGTCAGTTTGCTTTCAGTTTAGGGGTTCTAAGAAGCCCTGAAGCCCCATCCATAGATTTCATGTTAAGAAACTCTGCTTCAGAGAAACAGAGCCAAAGAACAACACAATCAATAAACAGTGACAAGAAGAGCAACTAAAGCCATGTTTTATAAGAAGCAGATGTAAGAACAACTAAATCTTAAAAGAAAAAAAAATCAAGGAAGGATAATAGGAAAGCTGGTATACTTGAAGGCCTATCAAGGTCATCTATCAAGGAGAGGTATCGGATGTTTGCTCTTGCAGCTCTTCGACTGGGGGCGGCTTCTCTGACTTCCCCAGTCAGATTTAGTTGTGTTCTTATAGCCTGTGGGCCTGCTGCAGTTCTAACCCATAAAACTCTAGGCCATCATCTAAAGGGCCAGACAGAGGCACCACCTTGGCCAGAAACACACACACACAAATAGACAGTGGTAGGAGTGTCACCTGGATGGCTCAGTCGTTTAACCAAGGGGCTCTTGATTTCCGATCAGGTCACAATCTCAAGGTCATGGGATGGAGCCCCACCCCCTCATGAAGCTCTGCACTCGGCCAGAATCTGCTTGAGTTTCTCCCCCTTTGCTCTTCCCCCAACTCCTGTGCCCATGTCTGTGTGCTCTCTAAAATGAATAAATCTCAAGAAAGAAAGAAAGAAAGAAAGAAAGAAAGAAAGAAAGAAAGAAAGAAAGAAAGAAAGAGAAAAAACTCATTCTCAGCTCATGGGCCACACAGAGTGAGGTGGCAGGCTGACTTGGATCCCATGGGCCATAGTCGGTCATCCCCTGGCCTGGACTGTGGCCATTGATGAATCAGTCCCCCACCCCACCACACTGTGAGCTCCCTCATGGTGAAAGGCCTAACTTATTTCACCCAGGGGTTCCAGTTCTAACAGTGATGCATACAGAGTCCAAGTTTAATATATGCGTACCAAACGAAAAAGTCCTGTTCATCTTTCAAGACTGAGCTCAAGTGACACCCTCCACAGAGAGGGCCCTCGTCCTCCAGTTTGACTGGATCTTGCCTCACCTGGCAGTGCCAGCTGACCAGTCTCAGGCCCCCACTTATGCTGGGTATTGCAGCTGTCCACCTGCTGAAGAGATCTACAATGAGCGGCTTACACAGAAAACCCAGAGAATTCATCTCTTGCCAATTCTCAGGCTGATTCCTTACTTTCTGATGTGAAATATAAAGTAACCACTCACTATGTATTTCCATAAAGTAGCCTTTTGAAAAGTCCTATCAAAAGTGGGGATGGCTCCAAGAAAGCTGTTAAATATTCTTGTGCAGCTGTTCACATCTTCGCATTTAATTAGTTATAATTGCAATTTTAAAAACAATCAAACTCCGTGGGTGTTATTTACTGCATCTCATGATGATTCTGTTTTTTATGCTCCTCAAAAGAGAACTGGATGGAGATACCCAGGTCTAGAAACTACCAGGATTGAAAGGACAAGTTTCCATCACAGTTAATTTCCTTTGTCATTCTTTCGGGGTGAGAGTGGCGTGATTTAAGAAAACATTCTACAATTTCAGAAGACAGATTTCTAAAATCATCAAATGGGATATCCAAAACTTGGTGGTGTAGACTTGTGGTTTTTCACCGATGTCCTCAGCACAGGAAGACCAAGAACAGCCATTTCCTGCAGACCACCCTCGCCATGGAAAAATTCCATGGCCTTTATGTTCCTAAACACAAACTGGAACCAAAATTTACATAACACTAGCCAAGAAGTTGGGAAGGAAAAACAAAGGGGAATCAAGTTATGTTAATTTTCTTGCTTTATCAGAAAGAAAGCTACCAATTAATGTATTTTCCATTTAGTTTGTTATTTTATAAATATTTTTTTAAAAAAATCAAAGACAGTCCATAAATGTAATGTGGTATACTAGATGGGATCCTGAGACAGATAAATGACGTTAGGTAAAAACTAAGGAAACATGAATAAATATGGACTTTAGTTAATTATAATGTATCATCATTGGCTCATTAATTTTGATAAATGTACCACATTAGCATAGGGTGGTAATAATAGCAGGAAGTGGGTGTGGGGTATATGGGAACTCTGTACTATCTTTTCAACTTTTCCATAAATCTAGAACTATTCTAAAGTAAAAAGTTTATTAATTTTGAAAAACAGGGGTAGTCCCTAAAGAATAAAATTAAGAAAAGTAGCTTATAATCAATCAGGTAGAGAGGGAAAGGATAAATGAGAATTTTGGTCAAAGGAAATGCCGTAAATAAGAATACCAATGGGGGTACCGATGAGTAAGCAGAGTACACAGCAGATACAAACGTGGCAAAAACAAGGACTGAATGCCAAGGATGCGGTATCTCTTATTTTCCTGAACAAATACTAGGCTGCTACCCTCCAACTCCCTTCACACTCCTAACGTTTTTCACTCCTATCCCAGGCAGCTTATTAGCTGTCTGTGATTAGGTCAACCAATTAAGAAATATTAACCGAGTCACCAATAAAAGACCCTCAGAAAACACTATGGGACCACATTTCTCAATAAAGCAAGGACCTTCCTCATCTGTGCCTCCACACACTTAGCACAGGATCTGCAGACTGTAGGTGCTTCACAATTGGAGACATTAGCCAGACAACACCCTGGCTGGGCAATGAACTCACCTGGGGAGCTCTTAATGAAGACTAGTGCCCAGCAACACATCAACAGATTCTAATTTAACTGGTCTTGGGTGGGGGCCAAAACATCAGTATTTTTTTTTAAAGCTCCCCAAAAGTTCTAACGTGCAGCATGGTTGAGTATATCAGATAAGTCTCTAAGACGAACTAAACCAGAGCAAGCCTGGGTATTAAGAAATCAGTTAACTTCTTTTACAGTAGAACAGATGTAGGAATTTCAAATCATCACTATTTCTTCTTCCTCCAGCAGTTCTAATTCACTGTGTTAATCTCTAGCAGCTGAGATGTATAGTCTGCTTTTAAGTGTTAAGGGTATAAGCTGGGGGGGGGGCACCAGTGTCACATAATCCCTAAGGCCTACTGAATGGTCAGATAAGAAATGCTCCTTATGAATTCAGATAATATTTTAAGTCCTCAAAGAGGAAGGATATATTCTGGAGAAAAAAAAAATTTTTAAAAAGCAGGGACTCTCTCAAAAACTGACAGAACAACAGACAGAATCTCAGCAAGGATACAGAGGAATATAAAAGAACAACATCACCTAGTAAAATCTGACATTTATAGAACACCCCAAAACAGCAGAACACACATTCTTTTCTAATGTTCATGAAGCATAGACCAAGAGAGACCACATCATGGACTATAAAACAAACCCATGGGGCATCTGGGTGGCTCAGTTGGTTGAGCGACTGCCTTCGGCTCAGATCATGATCCTGGAGTCCCGGGATCGAGTCCCACATCAGGCTCCCTGATCAGCAGAGAGTCTGCTTCTCCCTCTGACCTCTCCTCTCACACTCCTCTGTCTCTCTCTCAAATAAATAAATAAAATCTTAAAAAAAAAAAACCTGTGCAAATTTATAAGACTTTCTATCAGCCAGAGGCTATTCTCCAACCACAATGAATCAACTAGAAATCAGTAACAAAAAGATAACAGGAAAATCTCCAAATTCTTGGAAATGAAATAATACACTTTTAAAAAATCCACTGGCCAGAGACAAGTCTTCAAGGAAATTTTAAAATATATTTAACTGAAAAGAAAAGAAAATACAACCTATCAAAATACATAGAATGGATAAAGCAATGCAAAGAGGATGATTCATAGCACTAAATACAACTATTAGAAAAGAAGGGTCTCAGGGTACCTGGGTGGCTCAGTCAGTTAAGCAACTGCCTTCAGCAGTTCAACTGCCTTCAGCACTTTAGATCCCGGAGTCCTGGGATCAAGTCCCACATCAGGTCCCAGCTCCTCGAGGAGTCTGCTTCTCCCTTTGACCTTCTACCCTCTCATGCTCTCTCTTACTCACTCTCTCTCTCTCAAATAAATAAATAAAATCTTTTTAAAAAGAGAGAGAGAGAGAGAAAAGAAAAGAAGGGTCTCAAAGCACTCCAAACTCCTGCATCAAGAATCTATAAAAGGAGCAGCAGAAACCCAAAGCAAGCAGAAGAAAGGAAATAATAAACTAAGAGCAGAAATCACTCAGAGATCCATGCAGGAACATAAAGTGACCTGGAAGTCAGGGATTGCAGCAATGCACCTGCAAACCAAGGAATACCAACAATTGCCAGAAAACCACTAGAAGCTAAAAGCCAAGCAAAGATTCACACACACGCGCGCGTGCACACAGACACACACACACACCCTACCCCACAGGCTTCAGAGGGAGTGCGGTGCTCCTGACACCTTGATTTCAAACTTCCAGCCTCCAGAACTGTAGGAGAATAAATTTCTAGGTTTTGAGCCACCCGGTTAGTGGCACTTTGCTGTTGTAGCCCTAGAAAACTAGATGAGATTCTAATTAGCTAGAAGGAGGGGGGGAAATTTAAGAGAAAATTTGATTAATCCAACAAAAGGTAGGAACTATTTTTTAAGTAGCAAAGGGGTAAAAGGTTTATATAATACAAAACATAGCAGAAAATATTCAAATATGTCGGTAGTTCAAAAATTATGGACATATTAAAATCATTTGTTAGAATACAAAATGCTGAATGGCTTGACAAATCTAATTTATTTACAGTCTTCCAATGACAGTTCTAGAATCACAGAACAAAATCATAGAAAATACATAAAAATGAAGAACATGAAAAACATATACCAAAGCCACCTGAAAAGATAAACAGCTGGTGTAGCAATATTTTTTAACAACTTATTTATTGAAAGAGAGGGTGTGCAGGCACAAGTACATGCACATCTGGGTAGAGGGACAGAGGGCTAATCCCAAGTAGATGTGGAGCCCAAGGTGGGGCTCAGCCCAAGACCCACAAGATCATGACCCGGGCCTAAATCAGGGGGTTGGATGCTTAACTGACTGAGCCACCCAGTCACCACCTGGGTGGTGACTGAGCCACCCAGGTGCCCTTGGTGTAGCAATATTAATATCAGAGACAAAAAAGAACAAATTCATGCTTATGATGCACCAAGAAAAAATAACTACAGTGTTTCTAAACAGCACAGCCTACAAAAACATCCAGTGAAAGCTGACAACTATAAGGACAAACGGGAAAATGCACAGAGTTGTAGATGTTCTTTTCTGAAAGATCTTAGAAAGTATGCAGAAAAAAACTAGCAGGGTTACAGATCATGAGAAGAACATAACTAGCAAGATTAACCTAAAAACGTGTTCAAAACCCTATTCCCAGGGGCATCTGGGTGGCTCAGTCATTAAGCGTTTGCCTTCGGCTCAGGTCATGATCCCAGCGTCCTGGGAGTGAGCCCCACATTGGGCTCCCTGCTTGCCTGGAAGCCTACTTCTCCCTCTCCCATTGTCCCTGCTTGTGTTCCCTCTCTGTCAAATAAATAAATAAAATCTTAAAAAAAAAAACAAAACCCTCTATTCCCAACAAACAAAATTCATTTTTTAAAGCACTTGGGAGGATTTATATAACTATCCATGTACTAGGTTTCCAAGAAGTCTCAAAAGATTTCAAAGAATCATGGTCATACAGACAATAGTCCTTGACCAAAACACGCTGTTGTTTATCTCTGATTTAAATTTCACTCTAAGAGACATCCAAAGAAGACTACACTAAAAGAGCATGCTTCACTTATATCGTAAACACAAAAGAAGGGCAATTACAAAGTGTCACTTAGGATGTGAGAAAACCCAGGGTTTTGTCACCCAGGGTGACCACAGATAGATACAATTTGGCAATACCTATCAAAATTTAAAATATACATTTCCCCTTTGCCCCCCAATCTACTCCTAGGAATTTTCCCCATAGATACACTTATACATGTGCAAAGAGAAGAATGTGCAAGGATTTTCATCACAGTATTAAACCACTACTGCAAAAGATACAAAAACTTTCACGTCCATCAATGCAAGAATGAGTCAACTGCGGTCTTGTCAGGTAAGTGGCTATTAATGAGAATGAGGCAACCTGATGTCTATGATGCTTATGATATGGAAGTGCTCCAAGATCTGCAAGATCTGCAACAATGTGTATGGTCACAGTTCATATATATATATAGAAGGGCATTTGTTAGAAGGTGGAGGGGAGTAAGTATCCTCCAGACTGAGAAGTCACTTTAAAAAACCAAAGAAACAAAGCAAGCCTCTTCATCCCATTGACACAGTATTTTATTCAGGTACTTCACTGACAGGGGCAATAGGGCAGGTGGGTGGACAGGCAGACAGATAGAGGATTGAAGAAGTAATATGCAGCTAATTCTCCACACCTTAATTCCCAACTTTCATGGAGCTAGGGGCATGGTGGGGAGGTCCCAGGGTAGTTATCTCAAGTGGCACCATCTGCACACCAGAGGGGAGAACAAGGTGGAGGGTCAACAAGGGAGTCAGTGTTGTCAGCACTCCTACAGTCTTTACATTCCAGAAACACCCTGCCGACACAATGTACTAACAGCAGTTGCTTCTCAAGTACTAGGAGACAGGGAAGCCTTATTTTCACTAAAAAATAGTATCTGCATTTTTACCATGTTCATATATTATTATTCAAATAAGTAGAAAGCTTTTAGTCACATTATTCATTTAAAAAACAGCA
Organism: Neogale vison; assembly: GCF_020171115.1. Taxonomy (NCBI): domain Eukaryota; kingdom Metazoa; phylum Chordata; class Mammalia; order Carnivora; family Mustelidae; genus Neogale; species Neogale vison. The sequence continues at coordinate 82,316,593 of NC_058093.1, forward strand.
TCTAAATAAAACGAAGTCTCCAGTGATAAGCCTAATAAACTGCAGAAATTCCAGATTCCTTTGCACATTCCCAGCAAATTCCTTTTTTGATGCACTGTCAGGGCTAACATGTCTGAGCAATTAAACCAGCGAACATGTTCAGCAAGGTATCCAAGAGGTTCATTACCTGACCAGTATATGTAAAGGTACTTAGTCAAAAACTTCAAAGCCAAACCAGTACAAACAAATGGAAGACTGCTCCATTTCATTGCAAACCAGCTGCAAACCAGTACAAACAAATGGAAGACTGCTCCATTTCATTGCAAACCAGCTGCAAACCAGTACAAACAAATGGAAGACTGCTCCATTTCATTGCAAACCAGCTTGGCGAATCCTTGCTACCTCTCCAATCTCTCTCTCCTATCTCCTCCCAAAGGACACATCAAGTAACTTCTGGCCCAGCCTCCGGACCTTTGCACGTGCTATCCTGTCTCCTGGAATGACCCTTCTCCTCACACTCCCACCAGATAGTCACATGGCTTACTCCCTGGATTCATGGAGATCTCTGATACAACGTCACCTCTTCAGAAAGGCCTCCCCTGACCAGCTGATCTAAAACACTAGACCTTCCCAGGCCCTCCCAATCTCCCTTCCAGCTTTACTTTTTTCCTTACTTATCACTACTTGATAGGATTTCACTATTTGTCTGTTTGCTTCCCACGACCATAAGCCCCACAAAAGTGTTGACTACTACCCTGCAATTCCTTGCAGTACACAGTAGACACCAAACAAACATCACAGTTTAAACAAGATTTGCACATGGTAAGTCTATAGCACAGTTTTATGTTTTGACCAAACCCTATTTCACATAAGTTTATTTTTCTCCAACTGCAGCTTTTTCTCTTTTTGCCCTACCCAATCATCAGAAATAGGGCAAAGAGAGAAGACTTCTCCTGGAGAAAGAGCAGACTCAAGAACAAAGAAAGAACTTATACCATGATGCTGGATTTTGTTGAAATTCACTAGGCTAACATGTTAGAAGTTCAGAATCAGTGTTTACTTTCTTGGTCATCTAACCATAAAAGTTAGGGGAAATCTTTTCATACAATATGGGGAATAAAAATGCAATGCTACAGAAGTACCTTAAAAGAAAGATGAGTTTAAAGAAGTTATTTGAATCTAAGCCTATGGGAGGGACCTTGGCCCTCATGGCCAGCAGGTGAATTCGATCTAGCTAAGTTTCAGAGAGTCAAGGATTCAGCTGCCTGTCCCCTGAAGGGACATCCTTATTCTCTATCAAATTCTGCTATTAGACTTCTCCCATTTACCTCCTCTAGGCTTCACTTATCAGAGAAAGGGCACTAATCTATGTCAGAATCCTAGGGACAGAAAGAAATCTCTCCACCCTGATGCTTTGGGACAGGTCTGCTTTAGACACCCCCCCTCCCACATTGGTTCTTTAAGGGAGCCCCCTACCCTTTTAAGCACTGAGTCACAAGCTCATCCAGCACCCTGGTCTCTGAGTTCTGACCCAAAGAGAAGACGGTGTTAGCTCTATGACACTGAGCCAGATGTCCACTCTCCCCAGCCCCTCCTCACCACATCCTTGTAACCCACTAAACAGAGAAAGGACACCCCAAATCCCACCACACCCACGTGGTTCTCCAAGGGCAGGTTATATGCTTTTATGAATTAGCACACGGTCTGACACTCCAAACCAGCTTGTGGAACCCAATTCCGACCAAGAAAATAACTGCCTACTAAAAGACCAAAACAAGTTCGAAACAGGTGAGCCTGCACCACCTCCCCTTCCCCCTTCCCCACTGCCTACAGCTTCTCTGGTCTCTAGTCAGCGAGCTCTCCTAACCTAATTCTTCCGTGAATCAATATAAGACTTATATTTCTCTTGTTTTCACTGAAAAGGAGAGGAGTTCCTAATTATTGCCTATCTTATATAACTTCAAATACTTGAGGGCTCCTTTGTGCCTTCTCTAGAATAAATGAGCTTACTTCTGTAAGTCTGTAGCAATCATCTAATTTCCTTCATTGTCCCCTTGATCTTGAAAAAGTACAAGTTTGAATCACAGATAAAAATAGTTATATTGCTGCAAGTTCTGCTCCTCTAATATTTAAACCTGCCCAATTATTATACATCTTGGCCTGTTCTACCTTAAACACAGCAGGGAATGAGAAAACAAGTGCTTTTTCAAGCATCTGCCGCCAGTGACCCTGGGTTACCTGGGTAGTGTATGCTTACAGCACTTACCTAAGACTGTAAAGTGCTCCAGTGACATTATTACAAGAGGGGCAGGAACAGTGTCAACCTAATGAGGTGGCAGATCATATCTGATGGTCTCCATCTGAAAATCAGCATAGGCCAGGCTGTGTGCTAATCAACTCACCAAAGGCCCTTCACTCTGGGACAACAGCAGCCTTTGTCTACACCTGAAAGGAAAATGAGCTGCCTTCTTTCTAGTGCTAATAAGTTTAGTGGAGAGGGGTTATGTTCCATGGGAAAAGCTGGGCTCTCCCCGTCTAGGGCAAGAATCCAAAGCAAGACTCGAGGAGGCAGGACATTCCTTCTTGAGTTGGAACTCGAACCACTTTGCTGGAGGGTAGACACTGTGTCCTTAAGCTCAGAATCCCCGGTACTTTTATGGGGCCTGACATGTAATAGGGGCTCCAAGTCTATTTACTGAGTAAAACAAATCAATGAGTGATTAAGATTTACATTTGGTACTAAACTTCCTGGTAACCAAAGCAAAAAGGGATATACTGGTTTACACAGTTCGCATATGTGAACCAAAGAGAAGAAAACACTACTTCAGAAGACAAAGTACTGGTAACACCATTTTTGAAGAGTGTTGCACACAAGCTTCTGAGTTCTGTAAAAGCCTCCGCTGAAAACCCATGAAAGAGACCAACAGTAAGTCATTTCTATCAAGCAAGTACTGTAAAGAGAGCTGTCGGTCACATATAGATTTTTCCCATGCACAGGGCTTATGGGGCAAAGATCAAGGTCAGACATCCTTAATGGCCAACAAGAACCGCCCATGGCATCTCAGTCACTCACACTGGCTGGGTGGGCTGGGGACAAGAGAGCACAGGTTTCCAATGGCAGATCACTCCCAGAGGGTTAAATTTGGTTTAGAAATGCAGGCATGGTCTGTCAGAGAGTGGGTAGATTCCACTTGTTAGTGACGTACAGTTAACTCTAGACCAATGACCAGAAACAGAGTCCATGTATTCAAACAAGGGGTGCAGAGAGTAACAAAGAGAACAGAAACTGAGGTTTAAAAAGATAATTTCATTGAATAATACCATCCCACAGCCTCTTCCAACTGAGGAGGGGAAAAAAAAACACACTCCATTGCCCAAGCTCCTAAGCAGGCTAAGTAGAAACTTAGATGAAGCAGTAAGCCTTCCAAATTCTGGAATTTAATGATACCGTAAAAAACAAAAAGCAAATACACTGAATGAAAACAGCCTTTCAGAACATCCATCCAAATGAGATCTGTGCTAGATTTTCAGACAGGAAAGTTCTATGGTAAAAGTGATTTGAAACATGGGTCGCTGCCTTTGGAGTAAATGATCAGAGAGCATTTCATATAAGTTCAGGTGGGGAATTTTTCAAGTATGTCCACAGTCAAGTGGAGATCAAAGAAGCGCAATGAAAAGAACTGTGGACTGACAATGACAACAGTGGTCGGAGCAGAAGTTCTCTTAAAAGGGCTACCTTGAAGATGAGGACTCAGACTTTGGAGGAACCAAGGTAACTGGCAATGGAAGGAATCACATGCAACATTCCTTAAACAAAAATCTATTGACTTATGGGGCGCCTGGGTGGCTTAGTGGGTTAAAGCCTCTGCCTTCGGCTCAGGTCATGATCCCAGGGTCCTGGGATCAAGCCCCACATCGGGCTCTCTACTCCGCGGGGAGCCTGCTTCCTCCTCTCTCTCTCTGCCTGCCTCTCTGCCTACTTGTGATCTCTGTCATATAAATAAAATCTTTAAAAAAAAATTTATTAACTTAAAAAATACATACATACGTACATACATACATACATACATACATATATACATGTATATGTAAGAACAACAGCTCCTAGTATCAGCCAAGTTGAGATGAAACAGATCATCTTACACACTATAAGAAAGATGGGTGCCTGGGTGGCTCAGTGGGTTGGGCCTCTGCCTTTGGCTCAGGTCATGATCTCGGTATCCCAGGATCGAGCCCCACATCGGGCTCTCTGCTCAGCGGGGAGCCTACTTCCCCCCTCTGCCTGCCTCTCTGTCTTCTTGTGAACTTTCTCTCTGTCAAATAAATAAACAAAATCTTAAAAAGAAAGGGAGGGAGGGAGGGAGGGATGGAGGGAGGGAGGGAGGGACAGGGTCACTGACCCACTGTGCTGAACTGCACCCCAAAAGGTAGTATCAGGATCTAATATATGTATCCTTTGATGCAGCAATTCCACTCCCAGGAATCTATTATAATGAAAGGTATTTGTTTATAAAAAGCAACAATGTATAGATAAAGGACTCAATTGTAGCATGGATCAGTATAGTTAATAAAAGAAAAAATGGAAACAATCTAAATGTCTACTAATACAAAGTTGACTAACTAAAGCCTGACATAAAGAACTATAATGATTCCTTCACTCCTGCATGCACAAGCATGTACTGGGTAACTGCGATGCTGAGCTTGGTTGTAGCCATGTGAGTTACATTGCACAAAATGTACAAAAACAAAACAACAACAACAACAAAAAACCTAGGTCTTGTTGAGTTTATGTTCTAGACGTAATGCTTTTAAATAAATGTTTAAGGAGAGATTCCAAAATGGCTACATATTTTTGAAATATATACACCTATCTATAAGACATGTATTTTGGGGGGCGCCTGGGTGGCTCAGCGGGTTAAAGCCTCTGCCTTCGGCTCAGGTCATGATCCCAGAGTTCTGGGATCGAGCCCTGCATCGGGCTCTCTGCTCAGCGGGGAGCCTGCTTCCTGCTCTCTCTCGCTCTCTCTGCCTGCCTCTCCGCCTACTTGTGATTTCTGTCAAATAAATAAATAAAATCTTTTAAAAAAAAAAAAAAGACATGTATTTTTGGGTACAGAGAATGCTAGATGTGCCCTTAAATGTACCCACCTTGCAACAGCTCTGAAGCCTCAATGGGTTCAGAACAAATGGGAAACCACTAGAGCACTTTTAAAATTAAAAAAAAAAAAAAAATACAACAACACAAGCCTGAGCTTTGGGACACACTAAGTGGATCTGATACTGGCTTTAAGAAAGTAGACGCTAACTAAATGATCTTAATAATTTACTTAACATCATTAATGCAGTTTCCCTTTCCTCGACCATAAGAGTCCAAAGGAAAAGAAAACTGTCTCAAACATTGAGAAGAGAGAGAAATGTCTCTCTTCAAGAGGTGCCTGGAAAATAGTAGATGTTCAATAAAGATCTTTCTTGTCCTTTCTCCTCAGAATGCTTTGGGATTCAGAGCACTTCACCTCTCAATGTCTTCTCTCCTAAGTGATTATCCAACTTACAAGAAAATACATCCTTTAAAAACATTTCAGTAAATACTGTTCCTGGATCAAAGAACTTCTCAAGTATCTCTCCTCTCTCTCCCACCCACACAAAAAGCAATCAATCTTCTTTCCCTTTGCAACACTATCTTCATTCTTCTCAGCATGATTCTCTCTTCCCAAAAGCGACTGGTTTAAAAAATTGTTTTTTAAAGATTTTATTTATTTACTTGACAGATGGAGATCACAAGTAGGAAGAGAGGCAGACAGAAAGAGGGGGAAGCAGGATCCCTGCTGAGCAGAGAGCCCAATGCAGAGCTCGATCCTAGGACCCTGAGTTCATGACCTGAGCCGAAGGCAAAGGTTTTAACCCACTGAGCCACCCAGGTGCCCCTCATCTTTTTTTTTTTTTTAAAGATTTTATTTATTTATTTGACACAGAGAGATAGATCACAAGTAGGCAGAGAGAGAGGGGGAAGCAGGCTCCCCATTGAGCAGGGAGCCTGACTCAGGGCTCGATCCCAGGACCCCAGAATCAGGACCTGAGGCAAAGGCAGAGGCTCAACCCACTGAACCACCCAGGCACCCCCTAAAATGTTTGTTTTTTTAATTGAGCAGATATCCATAGCTGATTCTCACCTGTACTCTAACTGGGAAAACAGTCCCTTCCTCAGAAAGCCCAAAAGGACCACATCTGAACCAGGAAGAAATAGAACACCTGAACAGACCCATAACCAGTAAGGAGATTGAAACAGTCATCAAAAATCTCCAAACAAACAAAAGCCCAGGACCAGACGGCTTCTCAGGGGAATTCTACCAAACATTTAAAGAATTAATTCCTATTCTCCTGAAACTCTTCCAAAAAATAGAAATAGAAGGAAAACTTCCAAACTCATTTTATGAGGCCAACATCACCTTGATCCCAAAACCAGACAAGGATCCCATCAAAAAAGAGAATTACAGGGGCGCCTGGGTGGCTCAATGGGTTAAAGCCTCTGCCTTTGGCTCAGGTCATGATCCCGGGGTCCTGGGATCGAGCCCCGCATCTGGCTCTCTGCTCAGCAGGGATCCTGCTTCCCTTCCTCTCTCTCTGCCTGCCTCTGCCTACTTGTGATATCTGTCTGTCAAATAAATAAATAAAATCTTAAAAAGAGAGAGAGAGAGAGAATTACAGACCAATATTCTTAATGAACACAGATGTGAAAATTCTCACCAAAATACTAGCCAATAAAATCCAACAGTACATTAAAAGGATTATTCACCACGACCAAGTGGGATTTATTCCAGGGCTGCAAGGTTGGTTCAACATCCACAATCAATCAATGTGATGTAATACATTAATAAAAGAAAAAACAAGAACCATATGATACTCTCAATAGATGCTGAAAAAGCATTTGACAAAGTACAGCATTTCTTCCTAATCAAAACTCTTCAAAGTGTGGGGATAGAGGGCACATACCTCAATATTATCAAAGCCATCTATGAAAAACCCACTGCAAATATCATTCTCAATGGAGAAAAACTGAAAGCTTTTCCGCTAAGGTCAGGAACACGGCAGGGATGTCCGTTATCACCACTGCTATTCAACATAGTACTAGAAGTCCTAGCCTCAGCAATTAGACAAGAAAAAGAAATTAAAGGCATCCAAATTGGCAAAGAAGAAGTCAAACTATCACTCTTTGCAGATGATATGATACTATATGTGGAAAACCCAAAAGACTCCACTCCAAAACTGCTAGAACTTGTACAGGAAAATTCAGTACAGTGTCAGGATATAAAATCAGTGCACAGAAATCAGTTGCATTCCTTTATTCCAACAACAAGACAGAAGAGAGTGAAATTAAGGAGTCAATCCCATTTACAATTGCACCCAAAACCATAAGATACCTAGGAATAAACCTAACCAAAGAGGCAAAGAATCTATACTCAGAAAAATATAAAGTACCCATGAAAGAAATTGAGGAAGACACAAAGAAATGGAAAAATGTTCCATGCTCCTGGATTGGAAGAACAAATATTGTGAAAATGTCTATGCTACCCAAAGCAATCTACACATTTAATGCAATCCTTATCATAATCCCATCCACTTTTTTCAAAGAAATGGAACAAATAATCCTAAAATTTATATAGAACCATAAAAGACCTTGAATAGCCAAAGGAATATTAAAAAAAAAAAGAAAGCCAATGTTGGTGGCATCACAATTCCGGACTTCAAGCTCTATTACAAAGCTGTCATCATCAAGACAACATGGTACTGGCACAAAAACAGACACATAAATCAATGGAACAGAATAGAGAGCCCAGAAATAGACCCTCAACTCTATGGTCGACTAATCTTCGACAAAGCAGGAAAGGATGTCCAATGGAAAAAAGCCTCCTCAATAAATGGTTTTGGGAAAATTGGACAGCCACATGCAGAAAAATGAAATTGGACCATTTCCTTACACCACACACGAAAATAGACTCAAAATGGATGAAGGACCTCAATGTGCAAAAGGAATCCATCAAAATCCTTGAGGAGAACACGGGCAGCAACCTCTTCGACCTCAGCCGCAGCAACTTCTCCCTAGGAACATCGCCAAAGGCAAGGGACGCAAGAGCAAAAATGAACTATTGGGATTTCATCAAGATTAAAATCTTTTGCACAGTAAAGGAAACAGTTGACAAAACCAAAAGACAACTGACAGAATAGGAGAAGATATTTGCAAACGATATATCAGATAAAGGGCTAGTATCCAAAATCTATAAAAAGAGCTTAGCAAACTCAACACCCAAAGAACAAATAATCCAATCAAGAAATGGGCAGAAGACATGAACAGACATTTCTGCAAAGAAGACATCCAGATGGCCAACAGACACATGAAAAAATGCCCCACATCACTCGGCATCAGAGAAATACAAATCAAAACCACAATGAGATATCACCTCACACCAGTCAGAATGGCTAAAATCAACAAGTCAGGGGCGCCTGGGTGGCTCAGTGGGTTAAGCCGCTGCCTTCGGCTCAGGTCATGATCTCAGTGTCCTGGGATCGAGTCCCGCGTCGGGCTCTCTGCTCGGCGGGGAGCCTGCTTCCCTCTCTCTCTCTCTCTGCCTGCCTCTCTGTCTACTTGTGATCTCTGTCTGTCAAATAAACAAATAAAATTAAAAAAAAAATTTTTTTTTTTTTTTAAATCAACAAGTCAGGAAATGACAGATGCTGGCGAGGATGCAGAGCAAAAGGAAGCCTCCTACACTGCTGACGGGAATGCAAGCTGGTGTAACCACTCTGGAAAATAGCATGGAGGTTCCTCAAAAAGTTGAAAATAGAGCTACCCTATGACCCAGCAATTGCACTACTGGGTATTTACCCCAAAGGTACAAACACAGTGATCCAAAGCGGCACATGTGCCCAAATGTTTATAGCAGCAATGTCCACAATAGCCAACCAATGGAAAGAACCTAGATGTCCATCAACAGATGAATGGATAAAGAAGATGTGGTGTATAGATACACAATGGAATACTATGCAGCCATCAAAAGAAATGAAATCTTGCCATTTGCAATGACGTAGATGGAACTAGAGGGTATTATGCTTAGTGAAATAAGTCAATCGGAGAAAGACAACTATCATATGATCCCCCTGATATGAGGAAGTGGAGATGCAATGTGGGGGGTTTGGGGGCTAGGAAAAGAATAAATGATACAAGATGGGATCGGGAGGGAGACCAACCATAAGAGACTCTTAATCTCAAAGAACAAACTGAGGGTTGCTGGGTGGGTGGAGCTGGGAGAGGGTGGTGGGGTTATGGACATTGGGGGGGGGGTGGCGGGTGTGTGCTGTGAAGTGTGTAAACCTGGCGATTCACAGACCTATACCCCTGGGGCTAAAAATACACTATATATTTATTTTTAAATTTTTAAAATTAAAAAAAAAAAAAAAGGAAGAAGAAAGCTCAAAAGGTCAGCAAGTGCAACTTGTCTGAGGCAACTGGAGGACCCCACCGGCCAGGGCAGGCTGCAAGTCTTAAACTGACTACAGCAACCTTACAACTTGCTTCTACTGGAGCTTTTCCCTGAGTTCACACACTTTGCTTCATAGCACAATAAAATCTTCCAGTACAGTATCTATTAGATAGTTGCAATCATGAAAATAAAATGCTGCAGCACAAAGGAAGCTCTTTTGTGGGCCCACTGCCATCTGGGAAAAAGAATATTCTAGCAGGGAATCTGCTAAGAAGCTAATGAAAACCCAGAGCCTGCGGGAGCCAGAGTTAGCATCCAGCTGCAAGGCTCTACCAAAAGCCACAGGATTTCTTTCATTGAGGCCAGGGCCAGAGGAGCTTATGGAGTATTGAAAATAACATTTCTTATAAGTCACTACATTTATACCATGTTTTATAAGATACTTTCAGGAACTTAGCACCAAGATGAGAACTGTATCTTCTGAAGGAATGCTCGGTTTAATCTATGCCTATGAGAACTGTGTAATCGATCTATTTTTCTTTTAGCTTTGGTTACCAGGAAGTTCAGGACCAGATATATACCTTAATTCATTCATTCATTCACTCATCTCTTCAATAAACATACACAGAACCCCATTACATGTCAAGTATCACACAAAGTGCTGGCAATTCTGAGCTCAAGGACATGGTCCCTTTTTTCCAGAAAGCCTTGGACAGATACTGAATTCACAAGTGCCCATAACTATGATTGAGACATACACAGTACAGTCAGAGCTGAGAGGAACTGCACCCCATGCAGCCAGTTGGCAGGAATGGTGGGGCTGCCGGGGGGAGGAGGGGCAGGGGTTGGAAGATGGCACAGGAAAAGAAATCAAGAAAAATGCCCCTTAAAAATGATATATTAGCTCTGCTCTTGGTAAATTAGCTCTCATTTGATTTCTGATGTTTGATTCTTTTAAAATGTTTCAAACTTTCATAGAAATAGATTGAAAAATCCATATTTATTCATTCATAAGCATGTTTAACTGGACAATATCCTCTTTACCTAGAGGACCCCTCAATATTTACAAAATACAGCTTATAATGGGGGAATTACAAGGGACCCCGGGGGGGGGGTGGAATAAGATATAACTAGGAGTAATCTGCTTTGAAGAGTTGATTCTTGAATATCTTGTGAATATTTTCCAGGATTCCAAAATAACTTTGGTTTAAAAATACGAAGGCATCCTCTTATTAATTCTTCATATCCTTAACTTTGTCTGCTTCACTACTGTTGACTATAGTATGCCAGCCTCAAAGATCTTGATTTGATAGCTCTGGGCCGGTCGACAGTGACTGACAACGAGGATTAACGATATGGTTTCTAGATGGATCCTGGCTTACGTCCAGATCTGGCTAATGCTAAACCAACGCATTCCTTTGCCTCCCCCTATAGCAACACTTCCCTGTGCCGCAGCATACACTGTGAGAGAATGGGGTTGCTGGCACAATTTCAAGTTCTATCATTGATTCAAATCTATCCCCAAGCAAACCTGCTTTTATTTCAGATGAACACTCTCTAGTGGTCTGAAGTGCAGGGGCAGTAAAACAATTGTACATTTATGTAGCATTCCCATCCCCAGAGGAATAGTTTTCTAGGCCTACAAATACCTAAGAGGCAATAAAGAGTTTCATGAGCTGGAGTCTCCTTTTTGTCTATAGTTTGTTTTTTGGTTTTTTTGTTTTTAAATCAGAATTCCATGTAATAGATAACGAATCTGGTGCTTAACAGCAATGGCCCTAATAAAGTATACTGCATGCATAATTCTCACTTAATAGTAAGTACTGCATAAACCTATGGTAAAAATGGTAATATTCAGCTTGTATATAAGAAGGAGCAAGAAAAATAAGTTGGGCCTTCAAGGAAGGCTGCAGGGAGATGCTGACTAAGTACATCCTTGGATTTCCTCTGCCCAGACATTCTCCATCTGATATCCACAGGGCTTCCTGCTTCCCTTCCTTCCTTCCACTCTCTGCTCAATTGTCTCCTTATCAGAAAGGTCTTTCTTGACCATATTTCTTTACAACAGCAATCCCTGCATTCCCTAGCCCCTTCTCTACTTGCTTGTTGCTTTTTTTTCCCCATTTATTTGTTTGTGCATCACACTTACTACCACCAGAAACAGGTTCATTTTCTCTCTTCTTCAAATCTAACATATGCCCAGAGAGCAGGGGCTGGGTTTTGTTCAATATTGTATCTCCAATACACCTAGCACCAAGTAGGCATTCAATAAATACGTGATGAATGAATGATTTTTTTAAACTCTTTCCAATCACTCACATTCCATCCAAGCATCTCAATAGTGAAACCAAGACACAGAGATGGTAGAAATCTTCCCAACATCCTCTTCTCCCTTATTCCAGCAAAGAACAGCACTCTACGAAAAAGTCAAAGTTGATCCAAACAAATGGCCCAAGAATCTGTGAATCCTGCAGCAATACATCTAGAAGTATACCTTACAGAGCAACAACTGAATGAATTTTGACTTCGTGGCTCTGACACTGTTGAAAGGTGCCCACTTTGCATGGTTCCCAAACATGTTCTCCAAGAGTTTATCCAAAAGAGGAGAAATCAGCCACTATGTCTACTTACCACCTTAAAACGAGACCAGTGTATACCAACTATATCAGCTCCTGTCCACCACCTAAGTTAAAAGGACAGGGATAGATACTAAGACGAGAGATTACCGTGGACACTGGGCATGCATGAACTTCATTAAATGGACCACAGAGCACCACACAGCACCAGTTCACAAATGCTACTTGGCACTTCAGAATCTCTCCAGCACACAACATCACCTTCCCGAATACGAGACTGTAAGACCATTGAAGACTTCAGTGTAGCTAAGAGGAAGCAACCCAGATATACCAAGAGGCTGTGAATCACTTAAATCACAGGAGATCTAGAACTTACTAAAAACAGAATAATGAAATATAACTAAGTAAGCAGTAAAGTGTCTGATCCATAATTGCTCTTGGTTCTGTTGCTACAAGTACATATACCAGAGAAAAAATTTTAAGAATGAATAAATAAATAAAAGCTTCAATACAAAGAAACTAAGGGGCTCTGGGCAGACCATAATTCTGTCTTGGTATTCTGTCTTGACGTTTGCTACCAAAGTGTTCTACTAAACTGCCTGCCACGGAGCAATGAAGCAGAGCCCTAGTAATTCTTCCAACAAGTTACTGAGATTGAAAGGCTAATTTAATGGGGCAGGGCCAAGTGCACTTAACAAACCACACATCTGTAAGATGGAAATACGTTGTCCTCATCTTTAGCAGTAACTCTATTCACTAAGTAGCTCTCCAGGAGTTCTGAAGCCTTTCGCCTTCCCGGTGTGCAGCTGCCAATGAGTTCACTTCCTTCTGCACAAAAGAGGCTACCAACATGGGGGTGGGGGGTGTCCCGGACCCACTGGAGCTTCGGTGAATTGAGAAATCTGAGCCGCATCTGATCCCATCCCTGAAGAACGCGTGGACTCCTGTTCTCCATGTTAGTAACCTATATACCTTCCCTAAGTCCCCTTCTCCTTGCCCAAATGGAAATCAAATCATGGAATCACATGGATGAGGAACACGTTTCCACGTCATGCTTTCAGGTGTAAGTCCATGCCAGGCCACCTGGGCTGCCCTGAGAAAGCTGCTTCTATTTGCTGTGCATGGGGAGAGTCCAGCGCAGCCCGGAAAAAGAGTTTTCAAGACATCAAAAAGATGAACTCCATTTTAGTAATGAATCAAAGTCTGGTCTGGCCAGCTTTATGTGATTCTATGCCACACAGCTCTGACTTGCTCAGGATTACATTTCTAGAAAAGGCAGCACAACTATATGGAAAGCCCCCACGATGCACGGCTTTGCTCAGCCACTCACTGCAGCCCTGGGCTCATCACTTCTCACTTCCTGGTCTCAGTTTTGCCAGCTCTAAGACAAAAAAGAAAGACCAAAATGATATCTGAGGCTGCAATCTACCTTCATATCCTCTGGTTCTGTGGGGTTTTCTGGGATGTCTCTCTTTGAAAGTAGTATTTTCATCATCCATTCTTTCTGGCCTTTCTGGTTAGCCTGTATTCATTCCTAGAGACTTTACTAGTCAGCTGTCCTTTGTCTTATGCTGGAGAATATTCTGTGTGACCCTTCAAGTCACATAAGAGACTGACTTAGGACACATGCATACTTTCTTTGGGGAGCCTGCAGATAGGTCCTTTCTAACCCTTGGCTCCTAAACTCTTGTACTCAAGACTAGCCTTTAAAGTCATTAGTGACCTTCCCAGAATGCTCTGCTCGTCTCTCCCTTCTCTTTATATTTCTTGCATTTTCTCGTCTACTTTTGTTTTTCCCCTCCTCCTTTCTCATCTTTTCTCACTTGGTCCTGCCAGCCCAACTAAAGAGATATTTAGACCCACTGGGAACCTGGAGGAAGAGAAGAAATCGCTGCTTATCTTCAATGAACAGAACCATGAGATTAGGACTAAAAGCTACTTGAAGCACATTCATGTTGACAACTTTAAGAAAGCTGTAACATAAAGCCGTAGGAGATGAAATGAATTCTGGATTGCAAATGGACAGCAACAACTACCTTCATGTTGAAACATTCTAAGACACTGCTTTGTGTCCAAAGTTCTTTGATAGAAAGTCGATGATTACAGTAAGATACAGAAATCACAGAATTTAACCAATGTGCCAGCAGCATAATCCCAGAGATTAATGAAACTCCAGATCACAACCGGTTCACATATTTTTGTTAAGCAGGAGTGGCTCGTGTGGTGAGGATTTGTAGTTCAATCAAATTATCCTCTCTACATCCACTTGTGAATATAATACTCACAACATCCATGTGATTAACCAAAGCAGCCTAGTCCAGGAGGGTTGCCAACAGCAGGCAGCAATGTGGCCTATCTAAACAAACGAACATGGAAAGGTATCATTATAACTGAAGTTGCAGACATTTGGGATATAAGTTTTTTAAAGTAGGAAACTTTAGGCAGGGGAGGAGTCCTAAGGCAGTCCTTAGGCTCAATATCCTTTCCCAGCCACACACACCAGGTGCAAGGACACAGACTTCATACAGCATTCTCCTGTCCCCAGGTAGAAAGATCTGGTGGGATGCACATGAAGTGAATGCAAATTTTAAGCAGTGAAAGGACCAGGGAGGAGGAATACAGGGGATGCTCCTCTCCCCAGTCATGGAGAATCACTTCATCTGGCCCTGCTGTAACTCAGTGAAACCAGGCCCCCTTCCTCTTCCAGAGGCACAAACCTTTGGTTTCCTGGCAAGCACCTTGAACTGTGTCTCCAGGTGTGCAACAGAATTTGCCAGGTGCCTAGGATGGATGACTAACCCCTGTCCCTCCTTGATCAATCCCTTTGTGGGTGTCTGCCTAAGAAAACTCCTTGGGATGGATACAGGACACAAGCCAAACCACTCTGATGTCCAAATTAAAGCACTTGACTTCCCCCCCCCCCACCTTCAAAAAGCATTTAATTTTTTTTTCCCTAGAACAATAGGATCATAATACATCTGGAAATTTGCCAGTTTGGCAGCAGGGTCTGGAGGACGGATCAATAGAGCAGCACAAACTACATCCTGAGCAAGAGTCTAAGCTCCAGGCTGGGTCTGGGATAAATCCAAAGCAGAGAAAGGCAAGGCTTTAAGGGGTGAAGGAGAAGGGTTGCCCCTGAAGTCCTGTTCTGACAGACCTCTCAAGGGCATCCAGGGAAGTGGGGGATGCATTCACTCTATTTGAGCACAAGGCTAACAGCACCCAGGCTCCTGGACCAAAGGTGAGGGCCTGGGATGGAGCAGAAGTGGAAACCTGGGGGAGTAAGCAGAAACAAAAACAAAAAGTCACCTCTTTTTTTTTAAGATTTTATTTACTTATTTGACAGAGATCACTAGTAGGCAGAGAGGCTGGCGGTGGTGGTGGGGGCGGGTGGGAGCAGGCTCCCTGCTGAGCAGAGAGCCCAATGTAGGGCTCGATCCCAGGACCGTGAGATCATGACCTGAGCCAAAGGCAGAGGCTTTAACCCACTGAGCCGCCCAGGCACCCCAAAAAGAAAGAACAGTAATGAGAAGCACTGGGACCATGACAAAAGAAAGATCTAACAATGCTTCTCTTTCAGCATGCTAGCCCTCAGTGTGTCAGCTACCTGTCTCCGTATCTCCTTCTCCCTCCTTCCCTGTTACCCCAGCCTTGCTGCCAAGTCCTGAGCTGACATCCACTAAAGAGTCAGCACACACAGAGCTCCTACTGGCACCAGGCATGGAGTTAGAAATGAAGGACACATGGAACCACGAAAGACCCCGAATAGCCAAAGCAATGCTGAAAAAGAGAAGCGTAGGTGGAGGCATCACAATTCTGGACTTGAAGCTCTATTACAAAGCTCTAATCATCGAGACAGTATGGTACTGGCACAAAGACATATAGATCAATGGAACAGAACAGAAAAGCCAGAGATGGTCCCACAACTTTATGGTCCACTAATCTTCGACAAAGCAGGAAGGAATATCCAGTGGGAAAAAAAGATGATCTCTTCAACAAATAGTGTTGGGAAAATTGGACAGCTACATGAAGAATGAAACTGGACCACTTTCTTACACCATCCACAAGAATAAATTCAAAATGGATAACAGACCTAAATGTGGGACAGGAAACCATCAAAACCCTAGAGGAGAACAGAGGCAGCAACTTCTTTGACCTCAACCATAGTAACTTCTTACTAGACATGCTGCAGGAGGCAAGGGAAACAAAAGCAAACATGAACTATCAGGATTTCATCAAGAGAAAATCTACTGCACAGCAAAATAAACAATGAAACTAAAAGGCAACCAACCGAATGTGAGCAGATATTTGCAAGTGACATATCTGATAAAGGGTTAGTATCCAAAATCCATAAAGTACTCGGCAAACTCAACACCCAAAAAACAAATCCAGCCAAGAAATGGGCAGAAGACCCAAAGAGACATTTCTCCAAAGAAGAAATCCAGATGGCTAACAGGCACTGAAGAGATGCTCAACATCACTCATCATCAGGGAAATACAAAACAAACCATGATGAGACACTACCTCACACCTATCAGAAGCATTAAAATGAACAACACAGGAAACAACAGATGTCCATGAGGATGTGGAGAAAGGGGAACCTTCTTACACTGCTGGTGGGAATGCAAACTGGTGCAGCCAATCTGGAAAACAGTATGGAGCTTCCTCCAAAAGTTAAAAATAGTACTACTCTATGACCCCGTAATTGCCCTACTAGCTATTTACCCAAAGAATGCAAAAAATACAGATCAAAGGGGTACATGCATCCCAAGGTTTACAGCAGCACTATCAGGAACAGCCAAACTATGGAAAGAGCCCCAGTGTTCATAGTGTCCACAGCCTGATGAATGGATAATGATGTGATACTTACACAGAGAGAGAAATGTTACTCAGCCCTCAAGAAGAATGAACTCTTGCCATTTGCAATGACACGGTTGGAGCTAGAGTATACTATCCTAAGTGAAATCAGTCAGAGAAAGACAAATACTGTATGATTTCACTCAGATGTGGAATTCAGGAAACAAATGAACATATAGGAAGGAAAGGTGGGGTGGGAAGAGCGAGAGAGGGAAGCAAACATAAGAGAGAACAAAATGAGGGTTGCTAGAGGGGAGCTGGGTGGTTAACAGGCTAAATGAGTGATAGGTATTAAGCAGGGCACTTGTGATGTTGCACCCGGGGTATTATATGTAAGTAATGAATCACCAAATTCTACTCCTGAAACCAGTATTACACAACAGGTTAACTAACTAGAATTTACATAAAAATTAAAAAAAAAAAACAACAATGAAGGACCTGGAAGAATCCTATGGGTTCTCTGCTCTGAAGATAGAAGATACGAAGTCCAACAGAAAAGCTGGATAAATCCCACTGGGGTCTCCTCTATTTCAGCATGAGCACCACCAGCTAAGGATCCTTGCCAATGTCACAGGAAAGGGTATTGCTCTGTCAAGCCCTCAGCACTCCCCACTCCTCCTTTCAAAGGTATCTTCCCCTCCCCAGTAGACAGCCTTCCTATTACACAACTGGATTTACAGTCCCTTGACTCAAAGATTATCTCCAGTTGAAAGCCAGGAGGAAGACATTCATGATTCTCAGTGATTTACACCTCTGAAGGAAGGAGTTAACTGTACCCATCCCAAAGGGAAGATTTTCAGACAGAGAATGTGAGGGTATGCAGAGAGCAGCCCAGGCCTGGCATCTGTCCTGACTCCTTCAGGCCATGCTCTTAAGAAATACCCTGCTGGGATGCCTGGGTGGCTCAGGTGGTTAGGTGGCTGCCTTTGGCTCAGGTCATGATCCCAGCATCCTGGGATCGAGTCCCACATCTGGATCCTTGCTCAGCAGGAAGCCTGCTTCTCCCTCTGCCTGTCACTCTGTCTGCCTGTGCTCACACACTCTCTCTCTCTGACAAATAAATAAAATCTTAAAAAAAAAAAATTTAAGAAATACCCTGCTTGTTATAGTTTATATATTCTCAAGCTTGAGAAATCATAATGCTCTAAGTAATCCCACGTGCAATAATTCTTATATTTGTTTCTTTACGGGAGTCTTAGAAATCTAGAGGAGATAGCTTTTTTAGAACTTTCCTAAGCATAGATTTTGGTCTTGGTCCTTCTTGCCCTGCATGTCCCCAGTAGATAGCCAGCAGAAGACCTCCTTGAGTTGAAGAACATATCCAGAGTTTTAGGAAGCATGCAACAGCCCCCAGATTGCTATTCATCCAATCAGTATGACATTTCAATAAATCAGGAATTATCATTTTTCATCCGGAAAGAGATGCGATTCCCCTGGTGAGTTTTCCCTTCCTCTCATTTGTGAGGTTAAGGTAGATGGCCTATGTGATTCTCATCAGATTTTCTTCTGGAATACAATCAAAAGAATCAGAACACTAGGCAAGATTAAAAACAAAGCCATCTCTGGGATGCCTGGGTGGTGCAGTTGGTTAAACGACTGCCTCCGGCTCAGGGCGTGATCCTGGAGTCCCGGGATCGAGTCCCACATCAGGCTCCCAGCTCCATGGGGAGTCTGCTTTTCCCTCTGACCTTCTCCTCGCTCATGCTCTCTCTCACTGTCTCTCTCTCTCAAATAAATAAAAAAATAAAATCTTAAAAAAAAAAAAAAAAACAAAGCCATCTCTCAAGAGAAAAGAAAAGGGAGGTGTTATGTTCTTTGGCATGTCCTTAAGCATCGGAGCAATGAATAGATATGTAACCTTCTACAACCCATCTTATTGCTATTTTGTCAATACAAGTGGCTCTGTAATTGCCTTCAGAAATTCTGACTTGTTTTGAAACGTTATTTTTGAAGAGAAAAAAATGAGGATATGTTTCACATTCAAAGACCCTATTACCACTCTTCACTAAGAACACAGAGTACCTTACCCATTCCTTCAAAGGACTGTATCCAGATGAGGCAAAAATGCTAAGTATTAGCTTAACACCAAATAAAGCACTGTTCTGTCTCCACTTCCCATCCCTGTGAGACTCTCTCATGTAATCATAGCAGCTACTCATCAATAATAAGAAGGGAGATGCGGTACCAATGATTAGAACCAGGACAAAAAATCAGTTTCCAGAAAATATCCCTAAAGCCCATGATTTAAATCTATAACTTAAACTGAACAACTTGCTCTCTTTAGATTGGTCTACCAGGAGATTTCAAATGCTATCTTAAGGTTTAATTTTTGTGTCTGCAATCAATACAATCTTGCAGGGGGAAAAAACCAAACAAACAAACCTACATGCTATATCCAAATCCCTGAAAAAAATATAATTCAATTACAGAAAAATTTTTCATGGTAGGTATAGCCAGGTATAAAAAGAAAAATGAGACACAAACCTAATTTTCAAGAAGCAAATGATGCCAATACCTTATCTAAATGGAAAGAGCCACTTGGATAATGGGTTATGTTTTTTCTTCTAAATAAAGAAATCAGTTGCATGACACAAGTTAGCTGAAAATATATCTTATAAAGAAATTAAATACTTAAATATGGGATCCATTTTTTTCCCTAAAAGAAATAGTCTTTGTCATACATAATACTGTATTTTGAAGAAACACCTCTGACCAATGACCCCAGGGTTATCAGTAAAGAAGAGCATACAGAAAGTAGTAGGTGAAATGCTGGGTGATGAGGACACTATCATACCCTATGTTGGGTCCCCCAATAATGGGTCCATGATCAAAGGAGCAAGACTGATACAAAGCGAAAGTCAAGCAAAGCTTTATTTCCCGCCAAGCATCCAGAATCAAACCGACCGTCAGACAGACAGTTGGGGCCGCCCCTTACAGAGAGGGAGACCCCTCCCTGCCCCACAGACTAACTTTTATAGAGCAGAGGCCATGTGGTTGAACCTGACCACACACAGTCATTAGTGACCTTCCCAGAATGGCGAATGATATTGTAACACACAGAGAAAGCTGCAGTCATGCTAGGTCACACATGGGTGGCCAATTGAATTACAATTCACCCCATAGTAGCTATTTGAACTAGCCTATCGTCTTAGTCAGAATTGGTGCCCAAAAGGTGGGGCCCACACTCCTTGGTAGCTAGGGAGACAGTATGCACGCTTTACTGACTGGATGTCTCCACCTGACCCGACTCATCCCTGCATTCAGGCGTTATCTCCACCTGACCTGACCCACCCTTGTATTTGGGCTTTGTTACCTGGAACTGGTTTCCCGGACTTGCGTAGAAGTAAGTTCCCCTGGTGGGGGGGCAGGGCATGTAGGGTCAATTTAAGTTTTACTGCATAAACAACAAAATGGCTATTCAACTGAGGTGGGGCCACTCTGGCTAAATAGGCCCTTACACCCCATAAGCCAGAAGTAGTTCCAGAACTCAGCCTATAATCAGGTACAAGTTAGCTGTGATGGAGAAGAAACAAGGAAGTGGGGCATCCTCTAAAGAGATCAAATTTTCTGCTTCTAGCCTATACTCTAAGAGGCCCTTTTGCTAAAATAAAATTCTAGGTAAGTAGAACAAACTTCATATTGCATTTCTGATCACCAAAAAAGTACAAAAAGTATTCCAAAAGAGTGTATGCACAAGTAGAGAAGAAGAGAGAGAGAAAGAGGGAGGGAAGGGAAAAATGTAAGATAAATTCAAAATTGTAAGTGGCAAGCATACATGTAAGTCAGGATTGCCCTGGGAGCAGATGCTTCAGCTTCAGATATGGCATGCTGGGTTCCTCACACAGTTGGGTAGCTGAATCTGACACTCGTGAAGTCAAGACCCCCTAACACAGTCTTAGGTCAGTCCTGCCTCCAAGCTCCACACAAGAAATGCAAATCTTCTTGGAGAAAATCTCTCAATTTAAGTCCTTAATGTTGCTATAAATTGAATTTAATCAAATATAAGCTCTCAAAAAAGAATTTCCTCAACACCCAAGAAAATAAAGTAACATAAATGAGAGTTGCCAGAAACAAAAGGACACCCTTAATTTCCAAATATTTAGCTCTCTTAGATATATTGTGCTTTAGCACGCTCAGATTTTTATTCCATATTCTATTCCATGAGATATTTCATGTTTAGTACTCACTAAACATGAAATATCTCATGGAATAGAATATGGAATAAAAATCTAGTGAGTACTAAACATGAAATATCTCATGGAATAGAATATGGAATAAAAAAATGAATGAGACATTTAAAAATGACCAGAAATATTCACAAATTAGTCCAAGAGAATTTTCAGAAACAAACAAAATCATTCAAATTAAAAACTCAATGGACAAGTTAAATCTCATATTTACCACAGCTGAAGTTAGAATCACTTGAACCGATAAGAGTTCTGGAAAAAAGTGACCAGAACGTAATAAAAAGAGACAGAAAATATTAAAAGGATATTAAGAGGCATGAAGCATAGAGTAAGAAAGTTGAAAATTGAAGTCCTAGGAGAGAATTAAGATTGGAGGACAGGAAGTTTTGAGACATAACAGCCAAGGTTAATGAAAGACACCAATCCAAAGACACAGAAAACACTCTTTACTAAGCAGAATAAAAAGAATTCCATATCTAGGCACATTGAAGTGATACTGAAAAGTACCAAAGACAATGACATTATAATATCACCCACAAAAAAAGACCAACAGTTAGACAGACAGATTTCTCAAAAGCAACAACTGAAGTCAGAAAACAGAAGTGATCCAATCTTCAAAGTGTTAGGAGAATAGAACTGTTAACTATAAAAGAAACCACAGTCTAAAAATGGCATCTCTTAAGGCCAAATCACCTAACTGGGGCCTAACACCTAACCTAACTGCAGTTCCAACCTCCCCCAAAAATGTAAATCTTAAAAGGTCAGTCAGGAATTTTCTGATAAACACCCCTGAGGTAAACTGTCACCTGGGTCCAGAAGAGAGGTAAATTATCTAATCAGACCCCTGGATTCCCCTAGGGTAAGGTGATCTCGCCTGGAACAATCCTGTCTTTTCTTTTGCTAATAACTTCTTGCCCCATCCTCCACTCTATAAAAACCTTCCATTTTGTACAACTCCTCAGGGCTCCCCTCTACTTGCCAGATCATGAACCCATTAACAAAGCCAATTAGATCTTCAAATTTACTCTGTTGAATTTTTCTTCTTTGACATCTACAACACCCAATGAAGCCTTTTTTTTTTTTTAAAGAAGGAGAATGGAATAAATACATTCTTTTAAACTAAAATGGAAAGTTTACCACCAATAAATGTCCCTAAAGAAATGCCCTAAAAGATGCGCTTTTAAGATTTATTTGAAAGAGAGAAAGAACAAGCATGTAAGTGCAGGGGGCAGGAAAAGACAGAGGGAGAAGAAAGAGAATCTCCAGCAGATTCCCACTGCTTGAGGACCCCCCCCCCGCCCGGCCACCATACAGGGCCTGATCCCACAACCCTCTCCAGTTTGTGGGGAAGAGTTGGGAGGTGGGGGAGAACCAGCAGATTGGACGTTTCTTTTTTTTTTTTTTTTTCCAATTTATTTATTTTCAGAAAAACAGTATTCATTATTTTTTCACCACACCCAGTGCTCCATGCAAGCCGTGCCCTCTATAATACCCACCACCTGGTACCCCAACCTCCCACCCACCCCCCCGCCACTTCAAACCCCTCAGATTGTTTTTCAGAGTCCATAGTCTCTCACGGACCTGTTTCTTAACACAAAGGGATTCTGGGTCAGTCCCTGAGAGAGAAGGAACACCTTGGAGTCAAGGAAAGGCCTGGAGGCAGATGAAAGGCGTTTTTGCAGCCACTTTCAGCTGTGTCTAGAAAGTAATCCACTTACTTCACTTGCAGACCAGACTAGGTGTGGCTTTGTTTGTGAAGGGCTTTGCTGGGGCTGTGCATTGTTTGACTTCGGCAAACAGGCTTGGGGATTAGGGGTTTGTGAATTCACTTCACTGCCTGGTACATGAGGATGTGTTTGAGCTCCGGGGTCTCACCATCCCAGAGTTTTGGGTGGCAGGGAAAAGAGGATGTGAAAGGTCTATGTTCGACTGGGGAAGTCCAATTTCCTCCTGGAATTTTCCTGCTAGGTGCAATCTGACCTCATCAACCCACATTAACTTCCTTCTTGAGAAGATAAAAATCACAACCAAAGTCTTCTGTCTTCAAAGGCTTCCTTGCAACTTGGGTGACCCAGTTCAGGTCTCGTGTGTCAGGGTCAGCCTCCAGGAAAATTGCCCAGAGAAGCTTCCTGTGACTGGTTCACCACTTTTCATAATTTAGATGTTGGGACTGGTAAGGGGAGAAGCTGGTGAGTAGCTGCACTGTAACTTGTGGAACGTGCAGGGTCCTTTTTGCCTAAGCCTAAAGCAAACAGCACCACATCAACGGGCAAGGGAGAAACAGAGTAACACATTCCAGTGCCAGTTCTAGTTATTTAAGACTTTGTCTGTTACCTAGGTTATCTCTACCTCTGAAGATCTCCATTAGAAGAATCAGGGAGCAGTGACAACCGTGAATAACCACCCTGCTCCTACAACTTTAGAAGCATTGGAAGTGATTCTACTCCTGAGAGCTGCTAAGAACAAGGGATGCTGCCCCACTAAGAATACCCGGCTACTCCAGCACGCACACCTGTTCCTAGTTATCATTCAATGCCTCCATTACATAATGTGTCTTACAACCCTACCTAAAAAACTGACCCGTGGGGCACCTGGGTGGCTCAGTGGGTTAAGCCGCTGCCTTCGGCTCAGGTCATGATCTCGGGGTCCTGGGATCGAGTCCCGCATTGCGCTCCTTGCTCGGCAGGGAGCCTGCTTCTCCCTCTGCCTCTGCTGCCATTCTGTCTGCCTGTGCTCACTTGCTCTCACTCTCGCTCGCTCTGTCTCTGACCGATAAATAAATAAAATCTTTAAAAAAAAAAAAATCCACACAACACGGGGGTGTGGTATTGTAGTGAGAAATTAAGAGACATTCCTTAATATTTTCTTCCTTTTTAAGATTGGAGAGAGAGAGAGAGAGAGAGAGAACATGAGCAAGGGGAATAGGGGCAGAGGGAACGCAAGCTCTAGCTGACTCCCTCCTGAGTGTGAAGCTGGCATAGGGGGCTTAGGGCTCGATCCCAGAATCCTGAGATCATGACCTGAGCTGAAATCAAGAGTAGGATGCTTAACCTACAGAGCCACCAGGGCACCCCTAAAGACATTCTTCGATATTTTCAAAAAATGAGATTAATACTTCAGAAAATCAACCCCCAAACATTTACACAATTTCACTATGCTACTTGGTAATGGCAGAAATAGGAAGAATCAGCTTTGGATTCCACAGGAAAGAGTCCCAAACAAGAAAATCATGGAGCAAATGAGCCACAGGGATCCTTTTTGCTAATATCAGATTTCCTAACTATGTACCACTGAATCATCCAAAACCTCATGAATTCTTGATATGAAGACTCATAAAGTCTTCTTAGCACTAAAAGAGAGGTTTAGAAAAAATCTGTACCTTCCTTCCTCCTTTAATTCACATAGGCAGGGATTACCCATCCAGTGTTAACTCCATGGTAATTGTCCAACTTAAATTATATCCAGACTTCTTTTTCAAAAAAGAAAAACAGGGGTGCCTGGGTGGCTCAGTGGGTTAAAGCCTCTGCCTTCAGCTCAGGTCATGATCCCAGGGTCCTGGGATCGAGCCCCACACTGGGCTCTCTGCTCAGCAGGGAGCCTGCTTCCTCCTCTCTCTCTGCCTGCCTCTCTGCCTGGTTGTGATTTCTCTCTGTCAAATAAATAAAGTATAAAAAAAAAAAAGAAAAATAAAAACATTTGGGGCACCTGGATGGCTCAGTCTGTTGAGAAAAATATTTGGGGCCCTTGGTTTTGGCTCAGGTCATGATCTCATGGGTCATGGGATTGACCCCTGGATCGGGCTCCAAGCTCATCAGGGAGTCTGCTTGAAGAGTGTCTCTCTCTCTCTCTGCCTCCCTCTCCTGCTCTCAAAATAAGTGAATTTTATTTTCACTTATTGAAAAAAGGAGAGGGAGGGGCACCTGGTCAAGCATCTGCCTTTGGCTCAGATCATGATCCCTGGGTTCTGGGATCAGGGCCCACATTGGGCTCTTTATAGTACGGAGCCTTCTTCTCCCTCTCCCTCTGCCTGCTGCTCCCGCTGCTTATGCTCTCTCTCTCTGTGTCAAATAAATAAATAAACCCTTGAGAGAAAGAAAGAAAGAAAATGAGAGAGAGAAAGCGAGAAAGGAAGGAGGGAAAGAAGGAAGGAAAAGCAAAAGAAAAATGTTCCCTCAAATCTCCCAACTTTAACTTTGTTGTTTCTAATGTATTCCTTAGAAAACAGCAACATAAAACCAGGTACAAAACCTTTAGATGTATCACCCTTTATTTATACAAACCAAAGCACATGTATAAGCAAACACAACCCAAACTACAGAACCAA
Source organism: Neogale vison (assembly GCF_020171115.1). Lineage (NCBI taxonomy): Eukaryota > Metazoa > Chordata > Mammalia > Carnivora > Mustelidae > Neogale > Neogale vison. The sequence goes on from NC_058093.1 coordinate 82,341,992, forward strand.
GAGCATTCAAATTAACCGTAATTCCACACGCTAGCTCATGTTCAGCTGAAACCATGCTGCTGTCCAAGTGAGGATCTACGTGGTACTGGCCACCAACTGTGGTGGCATGGGTCCTTTTGAGCTCCACAAGCATGTACTTCCGTGTTCTGCATGAAGACTGGGTTCTCCCACCACTTCCCTTTCTAGAAGTGCTGTGAAAGCTTTCTTCATCAGCCTGCTCTGAGGACATTCAGTCTTTAAATGCAAATAGTGCTTTGGTGTCAAGTTAGTTCTACCCTGGGTTCTTTGTGTTGTTGTTTTTTGCTGGGTTTTTTTGTGGTTTAATAACCCTCCACATTTAAACAGGTTGTGCTTGACACTAATTTGAACACAAACCTAAACGTATATTGGAAATCATGTGCCAGTGCTTAATTATAAGACAGGTATCCAATGATCCAGGAGAGGAGGCCTGGATAAAATTTTTCTTGCCATGCACATGAAAGCAACTTTTTGAAATTCTTACATAAGACTCATAAACCACCCCTACCCGCCTCCCCCGAGGTCACCAAGGCCCAGAGGTCCACAGCTGCCAATGTGAGAAACTGCCCCCATGGAATGCTGTCTATGACCACGTTCCTACAGAGAATCTCCCTTTAGTGTGTTCTTGAAAGTAGTAAGATGCTTGGATCAAAACTTCGAGGGGTGAGGGCCAGAGCCGGAGGAGAGCTGGAGTAGCAGGTGTAAGAAAGAACATCAGAGCAGACGTAAGAGAACTAGAGAGACTGCCAAAAAGCAAACACAGCCTACAGACATGGGGTTGTTCTCACCGGTGCTGAGTGCTCTTTCTGAGCCACCCCCCTACCCCCCGGCTCTCTGACTGTGACCTAGTTTTCACAGTAAAGGAAATGCAATATTTAAGGTCTTTCTCAGAGACTGTAGTCCAGAGAGATGTTAAATACCATCCCACCCTGAGATTCTACAAAATAAGCCCCGAACGGCCTCTGAAACAAACTTCCCGTCATCACTGTGCCAGTTCATTCTTAGCCTTTGCACCTCCAGCCTGAGATCCATGGTCTGCCTGGCTGTGTCACCCAGGGGGGTGAACCCTGCAGACCATCCCCAGGTTCCTGTGGCAACTGACTTGTTTTGGGTTTGGCTAATGGAGGCAGTGGCAGGAGACAAGAGCAAGGGAGGGAAGGGAAGGTGGGGGGGTGGGAGTCCCCCCACCCCCATGTTTCAAGCCCAGCATCAAGGGGCATCCCTCTGCAGACCCAGCCCTAGGGCACTGCTTCCTCCATGGCTGCAGTTCTGAGTTCTCTTGAGACACTGCTTCCTTTCCTGGTCTCTTCCATCCAGAGCTGGCCATAAGCCCTCCCGGAACATGCCTTCTCTCTCGTCCCCTCAGCTCAGGGCTCCCGTGGCTTTCTGTGGCTGTACTCCCCTGTCCTGTCACCCTGCACACACTCTGCAGGTAAAACCCCCTGAATTCTCCTCATTTGAACTAATGGCGTGAATTCTGTGTCCTGCGGGGGCCACTGAGGATACAGTCATAAAATTTGGTCAGGCCGATCAGAACCATGCAAACCCAGAGGTGCCTGGGTGGCTCAGTGGGTTAAAGCCTCTGCCTTCGGCTCAGGTCATGATCCCAGGGTCCTGGGATCGAGGCCCACATCAGGCTCTCTGCTCAGCAGGGAGCCTGCTTCCCCCCTCTCTGCCTGCCACTCTGCCTACTTGTGATCTCTGTCAAATAAATAAATAAAATCTTAAAAAAAAAAAAAAAGAACTATGCACACCCATAGGTGCAGATTAGACGTTCAAAAAGTAATATAAAGAAGAAAAATCACCAACAGGAAAAGCAAACCCATGAAGATAATCACATAAACAAAAGCCTTGACCTTCTAAGTCCATTCGGGAAAAATTTAGCTAAAAAATAATAATACCTTTTGGAAATAAAAAAGCTATCTTTGTGGAAAAGTTAACTACATCATCATCTATAGTAGGGGAAATTTTGGAAACAACCTAGATATTCTCCAGTAGGAAAATAAATTCTGACACTAACAACTTGAAGGACTAGGATGCTACCATGAACTAGCATTAAGACTTTATGGGAGGGCACCTGGGTGGCTCAGTCATTAAGCATCTGCCTTCAGTTCAGGTCATGATCCTGGAGTCCTGGGATAGAGCCCTGCATCGGACTCCCGGCCAGCGGGAAGCTGGCTTCTCCCTCTCCCACTCCCCTGCTTGTGCTGGCATGCACTCTCTGTCTCTGTGTGTCAAATAAATAAAATCTTAAAATAAAATAAGAAGTGAAGTGAAATAAATAAAATAAAATAAAATCTTTCCTTAGAAATAAAACAAAGGGCATAATATCGAGAGGTCTCATGGCTCCAGCCAGTGACAGGAGAGGTGCATTCAGAGAGACTAAAGCTCTTCCAGACTATTCCCCCCCTTCCGATCAATAAGCAACCTTCAGCAGGACATTTAACGTCCGCCTGTTTCTTTGCTCTGCGGTGGAAGGACTACCGACCCCCTTACAAGAAGGTGAAGTTAATGAAACCCAATAAAACTGCAAAAAATATATATTTTTGCTTTCATACACCTGCTTCACTGTCTATACTGACTGCATACGCTGCCTCTAGCTGGGACAATTTAAAACGAAATCATTTTCTTCGACAAATTTTGTGATACAGTGTTTGAGCTGTGTTTCCGAGACGGAGCACTTTCATTAGTAAGTGGGAAGACGAACACTGTCATTTGAGGGCCTTCATTGGAGGTTTTAAAATATGTTTCACGTTCCTCCTTAAAGAGATCCTATCTAGCAGAGTGATAACTGATTGATGGCTATGACCTTCTTCACATTCTTCTAACTCCTTTTAAAATGAAATCAAGGCTCTTGCTGCTGCTGGTGTCTACGGGCCCGGTGCCAAGGCACGGTAATGAAGGCTACATATCATTCCCCCCTCCTCAAGCCCGCCATCTCAGTTCATTGTTAATGTGTTAATGCGACCAACAAACACATCAAAAGAGGGGGCAATCCAAGAGAAACACGCTTTCCCCATTCCCAAGGCTTGTATCCTTTAAACACTGGTTGTCGGAAAGACAATGTCTTCGTACTGAAGACGAATATGACACCGTATCAACATTACAACAAAATGCTTTTATAGACATAAAGCTCTTTATGCTTTAATTTTAAACTGATGATTTGATATCTTCCTAAATTATACATTTTAGCAGAATTTCCTAATCTAAAACATTTATTTGTCTAGAATATATATTAACTTGAAATATTGCCATTCCTATTTCATAGCTGAGCGGAAGATAATTTTCTTTAATTACACATTAATTCCAATGTACTACTTGGAAGTTAGGCAGTTATTGTTTTAACAGGGTGAGGATTAATGGGCAGGTGTTCTACTATACTCTGAAGAAGAAGTAGAGGAATTATACATGATTCATTTTCTCACTTCTCTGAGCTGAAAAATATTAACAACACTGCCACTTACACTTATAAAGCACTTTTCATTTTCAGAGTGCCTTCTTATCTGAGATTATGTTTTCCTGGATCTTTTAGCTTTGACAGATTTTTCCAGATAACACACAACTCTAGTTTTTCAACTTTCTGATGCCCAGACATTTTATGTGCCTATGTTTATATCAACAGGATGCAATAAGATGTAGTAGAATAACCAACCACGGCCTTTGAAGACCAAAAAACCTGGGTTCAATCTCGGTTCTACCAACACTCCATGACCTTGGGTGAATTACTATGATCATCAGTTTTGCCATACTTACAATAAGGATAATATTCACTTCTGGGACACCTGGGTGGCTCAGTCAGCTAAGCATCCAGCTCCTGATTGCAGCTCAGGTCATGATCTCAGGATTATGAGATCAAGCCCCACATTGGGCTCCACACTCAGTGTGGAGTCTGCTTGTCCCTCTCCCTCTACTCCTAACCCCCCTCAAAGAAATAAATAAAATCTTAAAAAAGAAAAAAAAGATAATATCCACTTCCATCAATGGCTATTGTAAGGAATAAATAAGATATAATTTATAAAAAAGAGTCTCTTCTATATCTGCTGGCATATTAGCAGTTATCCTCCTCTGTCTTAGACATTGTCTTGCCCCTAGCTGCCTTATTTTCTTCAAAATATTTGAATTCAGAGAGGTATGGAGGAAGTAGAAAATCAAGAATAAGAACATTAGTTCCAGAAATTGTACTAGGGGTCTTGCATTGGGATTCTCCCAGACACCTTCTGTCCTGATGGGCCTACTCAAGCAGTCTGCAAATATTCACCCATCTCTCTTCTACTTTAATAAAGTTAGCAATGCTTTGGATAAAACCAATACTCATCAGTTGGCACTCCTGTATTTTAAGTTTAAAAGCATGTGTCAAACACAAGAAAACATCTAAAATACAGAATACCTTTTGGTTACTGTGGGAGCCAGGCTTCACAATGGGCCCCAAGGATCTCACTAAAGACCATGCCTTTAGGAGTGTTCTCCCCTGCCCCCAACACATACTCTAAAGTCAGATCAGTCTATTATGCCACCAATGAAATGAGGTGGAAGTGATGATGTTTGACTTCTGAGGCTAGGTCCTAGAAGACATTGGAATTTTGGGGTCTCTTGGATCAGTTGCTCTGGGGAAAAACAATAATCAGGTCATAAGGACACTCAAGCAGTCCCATGAAGAGGCCCACATGAAGAGGGACCAACTTGCCAGCTACAAGAGTCACCTTAGACATAAATCCTTCCGCCACACTCAAGCCTTCAAATGCCTGCAGCTCAGGCCAATATGTGACTACCTCATGAGAAACAATATGTGACTACCTCATGAGAAATAATATGTGACTACCTCATGAGAAACACTGATGCAGAATTGCCCAGCCAAGCCAATTCTGGTTTCCAGACCCACTGAAACCCCTGAGAGATAATAAATGATTACTGCTGTTTTAAGCAACTACAATTTGAAGTTGTTACACAGAAGTGAATTATTATTACGGTAACAAGTGTAATTTAGCAAGAATATGCAATGGAATGACCTGACCCTTCACCATGCAACTACCAACCCAGAGAACATCTTCAAACCAATGATTTTAATACAGAGATCACTGTCATATTTTAAACATCATCACCTCACAGATTAACAAATTCCTCAAATCCCATACTAAGTCCAAAAACCTTTCTAAAAATGATATATTTGATCATATAGAAATGCAAAATGTCTACACAGAAAAGCTAGAAAGTAAAAATCTAATGACAAATGAGGAAAATTCCCAGCAACGTATGATAGAGGGCTAAAACCTACATAAAAGAATGTATAAATCAATAAAAATAAACCACTCAATAATAAAACAAAAAGCAGTTATGATTGAGAGATTCAGATAAAACAGAAGAGCTTCAGAGACTGTACTCTAGAACACTCCAGTATTTAAATATCATGAATAAGAGGATTCAGCAAAGGAGACCAAGGAGTGGCCACTAGGACAGGAAGAAAACTAGAATATGCTGGCATCTAGAAAGCCAAGCATCAAAAAGATTTCAAGCGAGAGAGGGATGAAATGTACCAAACCCTGCTTCTGAGGCAAGCAGGAGGAGAACTGAGTGTTGACTACTCGATTTTGCTACATGGAATCTCTAGTAACGACCATACCATCCAATTTCTCTTCCTACTGCCAATAAAGGTTTATTGATAGCCATTAAATGCCAGATACATTACTTCTTGGAATTACCACCTCTCCTTGTGTGTTGTAAGTGCCAACAGAGTTCATCCTTTTAGGTTACATCCAAAAGGCCAGTGGAGATTCTTGGGGGTGGGAGGATGGGAAAAGAGTCACAATAATCAGAATATGAAGTGTCAGAATATGAAACACCAGCAAATTATTCAGAAATACTAGGAGGAATCTGGGAGATTTCTGACTAATCATCACGGTGATAGTTTTCTAACTGCTTTATACTGAGCGCTGTCCGGATCAGCTAGGTTATGCTGCTGTAACAACAATTCCTCAGTCCCTGCTCTGACACGTTAGGTCTATTTCTTGTTGAATCAAAGCCTACTGTGGGTCCAGGCACCTCTCTGAGATAACTATCGTCCATGTGTTGTCTTAGCATTCCAGACAGCTGTAAATATTTCCACAATTACCACAACAGGGAAAGAGAGCCCTAAAGGGTCTTACACCAACTAATTAGTCTGGCCCAGAAGTGACTCATGTCCAGCCATAACCCACTGCCCAGGAAGAGTCTACCTTCCCAATTGCAAGAGGAGTCAGGAAGAGAAATTTTCCCTTGTAGATGAACTAGATGCAGGTGAACATTGTAAGTCTACCAGTCAGGATTCTACTGTCCAAAGGATTTGACATCTAATCATCCATGTGACCATGAAACAATTTCAATAAGGTAAATAGTGAAGTTATTTGAATCTGTTTACAGATGTGAAAATTGAGGTAACAAAGGTTTAAACAGCTTATCTAATTAGTAGTAAAATCTAATTTAAATCGCTGTAGTAGTAGTAAGGATTGCCTCCCAGCTCCATGAGCTTTCTTTTCACAAGTCCATGCTGCCATCAACTTGGGGGGAAAAAAAAAATCATTAGGATCACTGTAATTTGTGGTCATGGTATACGTAAAATATGCCACAGAACAGAATACTACATGATTTTCTAAGTACCTTATACAAAAGGAAAGCCCTTTCAAATAGCTGGGATCAGTCCCTTCAGACATATTCTTGGCAATGACTAGCTGATGTCTAAAATAAAAGTCAAAAATGCTTAAGATGGAAGATTGGGGTTTTCCTAACAACACTTGAGGCTCCTTTCTCTACATCTGTCACTAAAGATTAGCCCTCAGAATAGCATTGTGTGAACCCCCTTTATGTTAAAGATGAACTTTAAGCTTCAACATTCCCCAGAGTTCTAATTTGCAGGCTGCTGACAGCCCAGCTTTAACAGAGACCAGCCTTTACAACTTCTGTGTTAAACCTTACGGTACAATTTCCTTTTCTCAGATATGTGGGGTCTTGATAGGATTTCAGGATAGCAGGAAAGAGTTGTATTGGAGTTTTCCTTTATCACTACTTAATTTAGCAAGACAAAATGCTAACATTTTGCAAAAAGAAATGCATGTCCAGGCCCTGGATTCCTAGATCAAAATGAAATATCACTTGGCATTGAGATAAAAGCATTACTTACAATAAGACTTCTCCAAAGACTGTACATGTAGGGGAAAAAAGTAGTTGGAGGAGTAATTAGCTATAAGCTTCTATTTTTTCTTTCCTTCCTTAAATTCCATACTGTAATGCTTAATTCAGAAATTGGTATGTGATTTAAGTACTAAGCAAGAGCCTCAAATGGTATCAGGTCAACCCCTTAAAGCTCTTTTAACTGTTCTGTCCATGGCTTACCTTCCCTTTGCTCTACCGGGCTTTCAGAGGGGAAAAGGAGGCAAAGGAATTTCCAAGGTTAAGACAAATGGCACATACCCAAATCTGACAGTAGTCAGCCAACTGCTAGGCTGTTTGTTGGCTTTGGTATTAAAAACATTGGAGGGGCAAGAAGGTGGTTGGGTTATGGACATTGGGGAGGGTATGTGCTATGGTGAGTGCTGTGAAGAGTGTAAAGCTAGTGATTCCCAGACCTGTACCCCTGGGGCTAATAATACATTATATGTTTAAAAAAAAAAAAAAAGTATTGGAGGGGCACCTGGGTGGTTCACTGTGTTAAAGCCTCTGCCTTCAGCTCGGGTCATGACCCCGGAGTCCTGGGATCGAGCCCCACATTGGGCTCTCTGCTCAGCGGGGAGCCTGCTTCCCCTTCTCTCTGCCTGCTTCTCTGCCACCTCCTTGTGATCTCTCTCTCTGTCAAATAAATAAATAAAATCTTTAAAACAAACAAACAAACAAAAAATACTGGAAATTGGGGCACCTGGGTGGCTCAGTCAATTGAGCGGCCAACACTTAATTCTGGCTGGGGTCATAGAGTCATGGTCTCAGGGTCAAGAGATCGAGCCCTGCATCAGGCACCACGCTCAGCAGGGAGTCTGCTTGATTTTCTCTCCCTTTGCCCCTTCCCCTACCATTGTTTGTGCTCTGAAATAAACAAATCTTTAAATTAAACAAAAGTAAAAATAAAATACTGGAGATAGGCAAGAACTTCCAGTCCAAAACTCTACTTCTTCTCAATACCTATGTAGCAAAATTACTGCCAAGAGTGAAGAGAACTTGATCTCCTAAACAAGTAACCATGCAGCTCACTCCAGAAGGCCCCTTCAATGCACTTTTTGTCCTACTCAGAAAAAGCCTTCCCCAGAGATTCTAGCAAAGGCTTTCCAACATGTGTGTTAATGGAAAGAGCATGAGGAGATTTGGATTTTATTCCCAAATCAATTACTAGCTATTCCCACATCTGTTTAAAAACCCAAACTAGGGGCGCCTGGGTGGCTCAGTGGGTCAAAGCCTCTGCCTTTGGCTCAGGTCATGATCTTGGGGTCCTGGGATCAAGCCCCGCATAGGGCTCCCTGCTCAGCTCTCTGCTCTGCTTCTGCCTATCTGCCTACTTGTGGTCTCTCTCTGTCAAATAAATAAATAAAATCTTTTTAAAAAAAATTTTTTTTAATAAATAAATAACCAAGCTAGGTATTATGGTGAGACTCACAGGGAATAGTACATATGAAACCAATTTCTATTTTCAATAGAGCCTTACTGTTTGCAACACATTATACTTAATAGGGCTTCCTCGGGCTTACATGAAGAACCTGCACTTATGCCACCCATGTAGCCAGGACAGAAAATGACAATGTCCAGCCCCAAATGTTATCTTTCTTCACTTCATCACAGAATTTCAGTTTAGAAGCTGACCTGGATATCCTTTTAATCTTATTGACACACCAGCCTACTCCCCATGTTAAGATACAAATCTTCAAGCAAAACCATCCAAGAGCAGTACTGAGTCCTGCGAAAACTTCTGCAGATTCCACATCCCTTAGGTAGGGGGACCTTATAATTTGTCATCCACACTGGGACACTTCTGGAAGTGAGAGAGGACTTTGTAAGTAATGACACCAGGACACTAGTTAAACTGGAACTGTCCTTATGAGCCACTCTCTTCACAAACCACATGAAAGACTTCAACCCAGGCAGCAGATGGAGGCCTGGAAGGCTATCTATAAAGGAATTCACGTTTTCGTTAACCTATTTTTTGATGCATTGGATTTTCTCCAATTAATTTTTCAGATGGTAGGTGCTCTCCGAGCTCTTAGTCCGCCCCCCACCCCCCAATACACCTTCTGCTCTTGTTCAAAACAGTCAGTGACCAGGGCAAGAAAAAAAAAAAAAATCACCTGATGTTTCTACTTAAAGAAACTATTTGTTGACCTGTTGGGGTTTTTTTTTTCTTTTTTTTACTTTTAAAGATTGTATTTATTTGACAGAGAGAGAGAGAACACAAGTAGGCAGAGAGGCAGGCAGAGAGAAAGGGGGGAGCAGGCTCCCCGTTGAGCAGAGAGCTTGACATGGAGCTCAATCCCAGGACCCTGAGATCATGACTTGAGCCAAAGGCAGAGGCTTAACACACTAAGCCACCCAGGCGCCCCTGACCTCTTGGTTTTTAAAAGCACAGAAACTATACTGGATAGGAGATAACCTAGAACCAAACACTACTAACTGCTGTTCCCATCTGTTTTCAGTGTTTCTGACTTTTAATTACACTAGTAATTCATGAATATTTTGTTCCTTTTAAAACATGAGACAATATGAAAAATTCAAGCGATAATAATGGTCCAGGAACCTACTGATTTCCAGGCACTTAATATACATCATTCCAGATAAGCTTCACACTAACCCTTGATGATAGTATTTTTATATATTGCAAATAAAGAAGCCAAGGCTAAGAAACATGAAGTGATTTGGATGAAAACTCCTAGTACTTTGATTTCAAAGTTCACTTCATTTATACCTTATTTTAAATATTCTATATATTTTCCTCCTTTTCCCTGCATAGTTTTTTCTTACTGTTTGACCTAATCATACTATGTATGCCATATTCTATGTTTATATGTACATTAGTGTATTGATACAAACTTGTGAGGGTGGCTTCTCATTAAGAGCACCACAAGCATGATGAAGAGAAAACAATACATGATGTTTCCTCCATCTCCTCCGTACCCAAGTCTATTCACTCTCTCTCAGGGGTAACAACAGAGTGCCCTCTCCTACACCTCCTTTAAGACACTTAAGCAGGTGGGGCATATGTATCTGCTTACACTCCAGTCCTCTGTTCCCCTACACAACATGATTCCAAAAACCATCCATGCTCACTACTGCCAGTTCCTCTCCCCAGGCTCCCTGGAACTCACCCCAGTGAGACTTTCATTCCTACCACTTCCACAAGACTGCACTTGTGAAGGTCACTGATGTCCTCCACCTTGTCAAGTCCCAAAGTCAATTCTAAGACCTCGTTTTATTCAACTCTGAATACCAATTGACATAGTGTATTGCAACCTCTATTCTTGAAATACTTTCTTCTCTTAGCTCCCAGGATGACCCTGTCCCAGGTATCATCCTGCTTCTTTGCCCATCCCTTTTTGGTCTACTTTGATGGTTCTTCCTCATCTTCCTGACTTCTAAATGTACAATAACCCAATCCTTAGCCTTCCTTCATTCTCCAACTCTGCTTATTTCCTGGGTGATCTCATTTAGGCCCATGTTTCACATGCCTTCTACATGTCAATGGGTCTCCAGCCCAGACTTTGACCTTGAACTCCAGACGTGTAATGTTTAATGGAAATTATATAGGGAATCTCAAACTCAACATATCCAACCTGAACTCCTGATTCTCTCCCCCAAGTCTTCTCCATCCTACTAATGGCAATTTTTTTTTCTTCTTGTGTATAAGGAGTGCAAGGAAAGGGGTAAAAACTAAACAAAAGCACCGATAAGCCATTTTTAATTTCATTCTTTTTCTTACCCTACAGCTAACCCAACAACAATCCCTGCAGGCTCTAACATCTAACCAGATCCTGAATCTATTTTCCCATTGCCTTCACCACTACCAAGTACTTTGGCCTGAATGATCATACAGCTTTTAACCTGGTCTCGTTATTGCCCTTTACCTTCTCTCAATTCTCCATATAGCTACATAGCATACCTTTAAAAAGTTAAAGCAGATCATGCCATTACCTTTCCCAAAACCCCTAAATTATTTCTATCACCCTCAGAGCAAAACCCAAAGTTCTCGCCACATGCAGCAAAGCCTCACATGGTCTCCACTGTCCTCGTGTTCTCTCTCCACCTTCATCCTCACTGTTCCTTCCCTTACTTTCTACCAGCTCCCAACCATACTAACTTTGGTCTACCTCAAACAAGTCAAACCCATTCTCCTGGCTTACTATTCCATCTCAGTACTTATTCAAATATCGAGAATGTCCTTCCCCCAGACAGCCACCTGGTGTGTTCCTTTACTTCATATTCCAGTCTCTGCTCAAAAAGTTTTGAGCAGAGACTGGAATCTTTTCAAAAAGTTATTCCCACTCATGGTACTATATCTTATTCTACTCCCCATCATATTCTCTCTCCTTTTCAAAAAGTTATTCCCACTCATGGTACTATATCTTATTCTACTTCCCATCATATTCTCTCTCCTAACACTACTTTATTTTCTTCAAAGCATCTATTTTGACCTGACATAGTATATAACTATTGCCTTGTAAGTCTCCAACCATAGAATGTAGACTCCTTAAGAGCAAGGATTTTGTTTTATTTGCTATTCTATACCTGATGTCTATTATGTATTCATAAAACAATCACTAAATAAGGGAAACACATATGTATATTTTACATTAAGATGGAATATAATACATAATGTTCTAAAGTAGACATTTCCACTAGTCAGATTGCAAAATCTCATAATTCATGAGCAGATAATTCATAGTATTCACTGTCCTTAGAAGGATCTTCCCTCAATAGCGGGGAATACTTAAATCTAGACTCTGGTCTCACATAGCAAATACAAAAATTACCAAAAATGGTCAAACTTTCCAAAATAACTGCATCCTAGAATGAAGCTGAATAATGCTTATAGGAGGGGCACCTTGGTGGCTCAGTCAGTTAAGCATCTGCTTTCATCTCGGTCATGATCCCAGGGTCCCAGGATAGAGCCCCACATCGGGTGCCCTGCTAAGCGGGAGGCTGCCTCTCCCCCCAGCTTGTGCGTGCATGTCTGCATGCGTGCTCTCTCTCTCTCATAAATAAAATCTTTAAAAAAAAAGTTTACAGGAATACAAAAATATCCAGCACCCAAGAAGGTAAAATTCACAATGTGTGCAAATAGACATAAGAAGTAAGAGAACACAACATCATTCAGAACCACCCAGAATAGATGCAGATGTTAGAATTAACAGACAAGGACATTAAAACTATTTTAACTGCAGTCTAACTCTACTTAAGTTTTTTAACAGAAAAAGAAAAATTTTAAATCCCAAATCAAACTTCTACAAAAGAAATTGCAACCTCTGAGGTGAAAAACACATTGAATGCAATTAATGATTAAACACTCCAGACCAAAAGATTAGGAAACTTAACATAGCAATAAAAACTGTCCAAAATGAAACAAATTTAAAAAACAGAAAGAGCACCAATGAACTACAAAACACCTTTTTTGCTGAAGATACATATAATCAGAATTCCTTTAAGAGATAAGGGTAGGAGAAATAAAGAAATACGGGTTAAAAAAAACTTCCAAATTTGATGAAAACAGTCAACTTGCAGATCTAAAACACTTAATGAACCCAGAGCATGAGAAACATGAATAAAACTATAGCAAGACACATAATTATATAACTCCTTAAAATCAGTAGTAAAAAAGAATATGTTAAAAACCAGTCAGAGAAAAAAGACACATTATGTCCAGAGGAACAAAGATCAGGAGGACAGTGGATTTCTCACCAGGAACAATGCAAGTGAGAAGATGTCTGAACATCTTCAAAGTACGGAAAGAGGAAAAAAACCCATCAACTGAGAATTTTATACCTAGTAAAAATACATCTCAAAAATAAGCTTTATTTGAAATAGCTTAAAATAGCTTGAAGACCTGCACTACAAAAACTGTCAAAGGAAGTCCTTCAAATCAAACGACAAAGATACCAAGTGGAAGATGGATCTACAAAAGGAATGAAAAACACCAAAAATTCTAACTACACAGATAAACACAAAAGACTGTTTCTTATTATTTAAGTCCCTTTAATAAATAAATGTCTGTTTAAACAAAAATCTTGTCAATATACTGTAGGGCTTCTTAGATACACAAAACTAAAATGTATGAAAAATAGCATTAAAGGCAGAGGAGAGGAGCAGAAATAAAAGTATTCTATTGTAAAGTTCTTATATTGTGAGTGAAGTAAAACAATATCACTTTGAAGTAGACCAGAAGTTAAAGACGTGGAATATAAACTACAGCAACCACCCAAACAGATAAAGTTAATAGGCTTTAATAAGCTTTGATTTAGGGGCACCTGGGTGGCTCAGTGGGTTAAAGCCTCTGCCTTTGGCTCAGGTCATGATCCCGGCGTGCTGGGATCAAGCCCCACATCAGGCTGTCTGCTCCGCAGAGAGCCTGCTTCCTCTTCTCTCTCTCTGCGTGCCTCTCTGCCTACTTGTGTTCTCTGTCAAATAAATAATTTTTTTAAAAAAATCTTTAAAAACAAATAAGCTTTGAGTTAGCTAATGAGCTAATAAACTTGTTACTTAGGTAACAAAGCAGCTAATATGAAATCACTTTTTAAAACCTCAATCCTAAAAGAAGCCAGAGAAATAGGAAAGGAAAACAAAAAAACAAAAAGGACCAATAAGAAAACAAACAGCAAGATGAAAGGCTTAAATTTTGCTATATCAATAATCACACTCAAGGGCACCTGGGTGGCTCAGTCAGTTAAGCATCTGACCCTTGAACTTAGCTTAGGTCTTGATCTCAGAGTCATGAGCCCCATGTTGGGGCTTCATGCTGGGTGTGGAGCCTACTTAAAAAATAATAATCACATAGGCATATTCATTTTAAGCCATCTAACACCCCAAATTAAAATCAAAGGTTGTCAGCTGGATAAGGACATACCCACGCATATGCTGCTTAGAAGAAACACACTTTAGATATAAAGACTTAAACAGATTAAAACCAAAATGATAGAAGATACAACATGCTACTTTAAATAAATAAATAAATAACTGGAGTGACAATACCAGACAGTGTACATTTCACAGCAATATGTTTTATATATTTATATTTCTAGAAATAAAAATAGCCATTTCATAAAGTGATCATTAATCAAGAGGACAGAATAATCCTAAACATTTATAAATCTATTATCAGAACTTCATAATAAAAAAGAGGAAAAAAAAATCCTTGAACAGTAAAAATTAGAGAAATCCGTAATTATAATTGGAGATTTCAATACCCCTCTCTCAACAACTGACCCAAAAAATAGAAAATCGTTCAGAATCTACTATGACCTACTTGCCAAGTATAGAATACTCTACCCATCAAAAGTGGAATCACTCTCTTCATATGCACATGGAACATTTAACAAGACAGAACCTATTCTGGGCTATAAATAAAATCTAAATAGATAAACAGTATTTCAAGTCCTAGTTCTCTAACTACAAAGAATTAGAAATCATCACCAAAGATCTCTGGAAACTCCCCAAATATTTGTAAACTAAAACATAAACCTCAACAATGGGGTCAAAGGTTAAAAATAAAATTAGAAAGTATTCTGAATTAAATGAAGGTGAAAACAGAGTATGTGGGACTCTTGAGAAAAATTTACAGCACTAAATACCTAAATGCCAAATGCTTCAAGAAAGCCTCAAATCAATAGATGTTAGAAGAACGGGAGAATATTATGAACTTTATGGCAATAATTTCAGAATCACAGGTTAAAAGAAAAAAATTCTTGAAAGACACAAGTACCAAAGCTTACTCAAGAAGAATTAATAAATTTAATAGCACTGTATCTATTCAAGAACTTGGATTTGTAGTTTAAAAACATTCCTACAAACAAAATACCCAGATGCATTCACTGGTGAGGCCACCAAATATTACTGAAGAAATACAAACTCCTCTCAAGTGCTTCCAGAAAAATCAAGGAGAATATACTTTTCAATTCATTCTGTAAAACATTATTCTGATACCAAAAGCAGAAAAGGACCTTATAAGAAAACTGCAAACCAACATCCCTCATGAATAGATGCAAAAATTCTAAACAAAATGTTTGCAAATTGAACTTAATGTATAAGATAATACATCAAGACCACACAGGTTTTCTACAGGAATGCAAGATTGGTAAAAAAAAAAAAAAAAAAAAAAAAAAAAAAAAAAGCCACCAGAAAAATAAAAGTCAATTTACTGTATTAAGAAACTTTTAAAGAAAAACCATATGATTATCTCAAGAGACAGAAAAATCACTTGACAAAACTCCTACATCTATTCCTGATAAGGGGTGGGGGGGGGAACCTCAACAAACTAGTAACAGAAGAACTTCCTGAATTTGACAGAGTATCCACAAGACACCTATAGTTAATATCACACTCAACAGAGAAACACTGTATACTCTCCTCTGTGATCAAGTACAAGAATATCCCCTCTCATCTCTTCTATTCCACATTGTACAGAAGCATCTAGCCAGTAAACTAAGTCAACCTAAGAAGGTATCCAGACAGAAGTAAAACTAACTTAATAGAGGATATCATGACCATGTATGTAGAAAACTTAACAGAAGGCTCAATGAAGCTACTAGCACGAATAAATGATTTTAGTAAGGTTTTTTGGGCACCTGGGTGGCTCAGTCTCTGGGCATCTGCCTTTGGCTCGGGTTGTGATCCCAGGGTCCCGGGATCAAGCGCTGCATCAGATCAGGCTCCCTGCTCGGTGGTGGGAGGCCTGCTTCTCCTTCTCCAACTCCCCCTGCTTGTGTTCCTGCTCTCACTGTCTCTCTCTCTCTGTCAGATAAAGAAATAAAATCTTTTTTAAAAAATTGTATATTTACATACCAGCAAATAATCAGTGATTTAAGATCTTTTTAAATCTTATAACATCATTCAAAATAAAAACCACTGAAGGATAAATCTGGCAAAAATGTGAAGGAACTCATTACTGAAAATAAAACATTACTGAAACAGAGAAAAGAAAACCTGAATGGAAGGTTACAGCCTTATTCATAGATTGGAAGGCAGATACTGTTAAGTTGGCAATTCTCCCCTAACCAGTCTAAAGATTTAATGCTATCCAATCAAAATCCCAAGAGGCTTTTTATAGAAAGTGAAAAGCGGATTCCAAAATTCATATGAAAATGCAAAAGAACCAGAGTAACAGAAACAACTATTTAATTTCAAGATTACACAGTTAGGAGCAACGAAGTAAGGAAAGGCACACAGATCAATGAAACAGAAGAGAGTTCAACAATAGACATCTATTAATATATGAGCAACTGATTTTTGACAAATGTGTAATGGCTGTTTAGTGGGAAAAAAATACTTTTAGCAAATAGTGCTAAGACAATTGGATGTGTATTTGCAAAAAGTTTAACTTTGCATCAAAACTTGCACCAGCTGAGAAAAATGAAATCCATACAGATCGCAGATCCAAATGCAAAATTTGAAGTTTTTAAACAGTGAGAAGAAGAAGTAGAAGAAAATATTGGTGGCTTTAGGTTAAGATTTCTTAAATGTGACACCCAAAGCAAGATCTGTTGGGGAAAAAAAAAAAGATAAAATTGATTTCATCAAAATTTAAAACTTCAGTTCTTTGAGAGAACTGAAAAAACTGACAGATTTAACTGTTAGAATAAAAAGACAAGCTGCAGACTAGAAGAAAATATTTGCAAAGCATGTACCTGATAAAAGATTTGAATTCGGTCTATATAATGATACTCAAATAGATAATGAGGATACAGCCCCATTTTGTAAATGGACACATCAAAGAAGATATACAAGTGGTACAATGCACATAAAGGATGCTCAGCATTATTACTCAGGAATTATTAAGACCACAAAGAAATGAAATGGCTCACGTGCCATTAGTGTTGGCAAGGATTCAGAGGAATTAGAACCCCCGCCAGAAATGGAACTCTCATTTTGGTGGGGACATAAAATGGTATAACTCTTCCAAAAACAGCATGGTAGTTTCTTAAACCTACAACTACCTTTCCATTCCTAAGAGGAAAGAAAATATCCATCCCTACAAAGATTTATACATAATTGTTCATAGTAACTTTACTAGTAACAGCCCAATGCCACAAACAACTCCAGTGTCCACCAACAAGTGAATGGATAGACAGACTGTGGAGTGATCACACAATGGAATGTTATTCACCAGTAAAACAAATGAACTAACTAACAACATGCATGAATCTCAAAATAATTATGCTGAAAGAAGCCAGACAAAAATGAGTGTAAAACTGTACTCTTGGGGCGCCTGGGTGGCTCAGCGGGTTAAAGCCTCTGCCTTTGGCTGGGGTCATGATCTCAGGGTCCTGGGATTGAGCCCTGCATCGGGCTCTCTGCTCGGCGGGGAGCCTGCTTCCTCCTCTCTCTCTGCCTAACTCTCTGCCTACTTGTGATCTCTGTCTGTCAAATAAATAAATAAAATCTTAAAAAAAAAAAAAAACTGTACTTTTAACATAAAACTCTAGAAAATGCAAACTGCTCTACAGTGACAGAAGGCATTTCCCACCAGGGGAAGGGGTACACAGAGAGGGGTAGGAGATTGGGATTACCAAAAAAACACAAGAAAGCATTTAGGTGTGATGAATGTGTTCATTATCTTGATTACGGTGACAGTCTCACAGATACATACATGTCAAAACTTAGCAAATTACACTTTAAATACGTGCAGTCTGTTGTAGGTCAATTTTATCTAAAAAAATAAATAAAAAATTAAAAAAAGAATGAGATTGCATATCTGAGGTTGCCCTTTTGCCAGCCTAAGTTTTGGCCTCATTGCAAAAATTTTTCTTGAAGAGCATTTAGGAACAGACTGACATTGTTAAGCTTAATGCTCTGTGAAATAGTCTCAACTAATTGTTTCAAAGGCCTGTGGCAGCAGTTTTCTGAGCTCATATCAGATGACACTTTTTTTCTTTATGTAAACATAAGCTAATGTTGCCACTGGATACCAAACAATGCTTCTGCGGCAGAAATCGCAGCCATATTCACACCCACAGCTAAGTATGTTCTTTCACCCGAAAAGGGCTGGAAACAATGCCCTTCATTCTGTGTGTTACGCCTGAAGCTATACATGGTCACTTCTGCAGGGAATCCTACAAGGGAGATGGCAGATCTGAATCACTAGTGGATTGGCTGTGGCGGGGGGGAAGTGTACACACACGTGTGAGAAAGACAAAATGAAGGAGACACAGAGGGACCTAAAAATGAAGACCTTGAGTCAAGTATCAAGAGCAGTGTTCCTCTTCTGGAACTTTCTGGCTTCAATCCAGCCATTTCTTCCCTACAGGAGAAAAATGTGGCTTGACATCTAAGTGACTCCATCTCTCCTCCATCTTCTAGCCCACTCTCTGGAATTCATGGAGCCCACCGTCTCTCAGGTTTCGTTTATGGAGCAAGTACACACAAACACAGAAATACCCGTGCATTATTTGCTCATTTGAAGCCCAAATCCTTCCAAAAACTGTGCAAATGTTTCATTCTTTTCTTAGCAGAAGTTGTCAGAAACCTGTTACCGTGAAGACCTCTCTTTGTCACACTAAAATAATCCCATCTTACATTTGGTCTTTTTACATGAAACCCGTGCTTCCTAAATTCAGTGCGTGCTGTTGACAACTTGGCTTTGACTAAAACAAAGAATCAACTCATTGGCAAAGATCAGGTCATTCTAAACACAAACGCACCGAGAATTAAAGCTGTGAGTTAAGTGCCTATAAGAATCTCCTGCAGCCTCTTACATGTGTTGTCATGTGAACCCTGAAATCATCTCATGCCATGGGGTTCCTGCCCTCGGGATCTCTGAGAGCCCATCTCCTGAGCTCCTGAGGCCAAGATGGAGTCAGAGTTCCCATAAAAGTCTGGGGTGCTCTCTTGCATGGAGCACTGGGTGCGGTGAAAAAATAATGAATACTGCTTTTCTGAAAATAAATAAATTGGAAAAAAAAATAAGAAGAAAAATAAAAGAATTTATTTTACTTTAAAAAAAAAAAAAAAGTCTGAGGTGCTCTCAGGGCACAGGAGCAAGCATTAGGGCCCCCATTAGCCCAAATGGCACCATTATACAAATCAGGAGAAGGAGCTCAACATGGGTAGCGGAGTCCTGTGTGTGCACATGGCTTGTTGAGAGGACAATATCTGAGAGCCTTTGAACAAAGCCTCCCTCTCTCCAGGCCAACACGGCCTTCTGCCAGATAGAGCAAGGGCTGGATTTTGGCCCCACTTAACCCTTTGGCTCAGTGCCCTTGTGCAGTGAACAACAGGCACAACAGCTATCCTTGATGGTTTGCCAAGTACTCCCTAAGCCTCGGCATTTCCACGAGTTGCTATTCAATTTGTAAACCAGTGGCTGAATTTCTAGGGCTACTTGTGGTGTCTCCCCACCCAAACTGCTTTTAATTTCCAGCTTTTGGACTGTGCCATGGCTTCCACAGGGATGCAGAAGGGGAATACATTGGGAAAAAAAGGAAGCATCACCAGTTCCCTTGGTGGTTCCAGATTTCCTCTGGTTTTGGCTCATCACTGCTAGACCAGCCCCCATCACCTGCCACACTCAAGGCTGGCTCTGGCAGAAAAGCACCATTCAGGAAGATGGCTAAGTTCCCCTCAGCTGTGCTGATACTGGAAGCTGAGGAATTAGCCAAGTTTAGAGGTATGCGCTTTTGCCAATGGCCTGTGCTAATGAACATCAAGTCAAGATAAATTAGTGGAAGCTGCAGAACCGACAACAAGAGGGCCTATTGTGTAAGTAAATGCGTGCTGTCTGAAAACACAACTCTGCCCTCCAAGATTAGAACATGGACAAGGGTTGGTTCAAGCCACAAGAGTGTGGATTAAAAATACCACAAAGAGGTGGGCAGCAGGAGGGCTCTGGGTTAGTGTGAGCTCAGACAGGAAGCAGATTTTTATTTGCTTTGCTTTTTACACTCCAAATTCTGGGTAACTCACAGCCCAGCCTACATGGTAGTTTTGAAAGGAGGATTCTAAATTGTTACTAAGTTCAACGATGGATTCAGTTAGCCTTTCTCAGTAGCTTACACAAACCCTGCCATTTTAAAGTCCATACACTAAGACAGATTAGGTTCATAAAGCCCTGTGGAGAAAGGGTAGTGAGGAGGAACTGAACTTACCCAAGAAGACGATATACTGGCTGGTTAGCTCTAGTTGAAGCTAAGCCTCTACAGGGTCCTCTAGCCTCATCCAAAGGCCCACGGCCCATTGGTGACAGGGCAAGGGGCCTGGGGTAAAAAGCAAGGGTTCCTTATGCCCAATCCCTTTCAGACCACCCTTCTGTCTCAAGACCTGGCCCTTTTTCTGCTAAGGTCAAAGGACTCCAACCTGAGCCCCCACTTTTAAGAACAAATACCAAAACCCAGAGAGCTGTTTTTGAAGGCAAATTTCTAGAGAAATTAGCAGAGAAAATAATCCCTCTAAACTGGAAGTGGCCACTGGGATCAGCTCGGGTGTCAACGACAAGGACGGTGTGGGACACTGAGTTGAGCAGCATTCTGAGGACACACCTGGGCCCAAAGAAAAGAAAAGGGGCTAACAACTCCTTAATAAAATACAGGATCCAGGGGCGCCTGGGTGGCTCAGCGGATTAAAGCCTCTGCCTTCGGCTCAGATCATGATCCCAGGGTCCTGGGATCGAGCCCCACATCAGGCTCTCTGCTCTACAGGGAGCCTGCTTCCTCCTCTCTCTCTGCCTGCCTCTCTGCCTACTTGTCATCTGTCTATCAAATAAATAAATAAATAAATAAAATATTAAAAAAAAAATACAGGATCCAGTTCAGACTATCACCTACTCTGCCACTCCCCATCCCTTCCCAGCAGCCCCCAGCAGATAGAATCAATCTTTTCCTAACAGGAAAGAAGTTGGCATTAAGTGGTCTTCTTCACAACAAAAATGTGAAACTCCTCATACTAAACATAATGAGGACAAACCTTTCATTCAGAACAATAGCACTGAAACAGTGGAGGGACAATGCCTACTGAGAACAGCTCTATGAGGCCTGCATGTAACTAGGAAGTAACTTCTGATCAAAGGCCCTGGCCATTTAGTTAGGAACTATCACACTGCTATGCCAATAAGCTTACAAGCGCTCGAACTCCAGCTGGGTAATCAGGTGTGACCTCACCCTGAGTGCTAGCTCTCTTTCCCATCTTTTGGAAAGTAAGGTTTTAAAACTCCCTGGGTTTGGGGCACCTGGGTGGCTCAGTGGGTTAAAGCCTCTGCCTTCAGCTCAGGTCATGATCCCAGGGTCCTGAGATCGAGCCCCACATCGGGCTCTCTGTTCAGCAGGGAGCCTGCTTCTCCTCTCTCTCTGCCTGCTTCTCTGTGATCTCCGTCTGTCAAATAAAAAAATAAAATCTTTTAAAAAATAAATAAATACAAGTCCCTGGGTTTAACACCGTATTCCTCCTCAAGTTCAGCCACCACAAAAAGAAGCATTCAATCCTAGACTTCACATTGCTACTGACACCACACACACAGCTTTGGGGATCTCTGGGAAGCCTGAGATGGGCACGGTTGCATCCTGGTTATGAGGACTCACTTCATTATTCAGAGGTATAGCATTCAACCATCCTAGAGTTCTAGTGTGTTCCAGACTTGGGACGGGGAGGGACAGAGGTCTTGGAACATGCATTACTGGCATACTCTAACTGACACTGGTGTGTGATCCTCGCATGGGTCTCCAGGCAGTTCAGAGACCCACTCTGATCTCTAAGGAAACAGATGTTTAAAAAGGGATTCTGGGGGCAGCTGGGTGACTCAGTGGGTTAAGCCTCTGCCTTCGGCTCAGGTCATGGTCCCAGGGTCCGGGGATAGAGTCCCACATCGGGTTCTCTGCTCAGCAGGGAGCCTGCTTCCTCCTCTCTCTCTCTGCCTGCCTCTCTGCCTACTTGTGATCTCTGTCTGTCAAATAAATAAATAAAATCTTTTTTAACAATAAACAAATAACAAAATAGAAAGGGCTTCTGTCCTCTGTGAAGGCTTTGTTTGACTTCCCTAGTCCAGTGGATAACAATAACAACACTTTTCTATAGATTTCACTAAAGTATAGAGAGTACACCTCCAGGATCTCTGTGTACATCCAGCTGTATACAGAGGATGTTAATGGTCATTGGACATCAGGAAACATCTACTTAAGCAATTGTTCTGGCAGCTGGCCAGAAATTCAGGAGGCATTCTTCGCCACTGATGATCGCTGTGACAGTTCAATACATAGGAAAGGCATGAGAGCCTTGTGGATGTGCAGGACGTGGCAATGCATCCACGTCCCGTCAGCTCACGTCTGTCTTCGACTATTCACCATTGAGGCTGTGTGACTTTACAACATCTGTATATCTCTCTATATATACTCACATGTATCTCTACATCTATGTCTACAGAATAGATAAGTCAAAGTTCCAATGTACTCGAGAAGCCAACAAGTTTAACTTACAGAATCCATGCAAAAAGAAACCAAGCCCTTGCCTAACCCCCCTTGGGCATGTGCAACACAACTCACACAGGGAAAATAGGTTTTGACAACATGGCTCCAAATGAATTTGGGAATGCAGAAGGGTAACCTCGGAAGATTTAAGTCTCTAGAGTTCACAATGAAATTCATAATGTGTCAACACTGATAGCTGATCACTAAGGAAATAACTCGGAAAGACCACCAGGGCCAGGCCTCTTAACTTCTAGGATTTTTCCACCACTCTAGGTTTACTCCCTCAAAAAAGCAAACAAAAGGCAAAGTTACAACAAGTGAGCAATTACTCACGGTTTTTATATGCAAGTTCTTTAAAAGATACTGCCTCAAAGTAATAAAAAAAAAAAAAAGCAGTATTTGACTCAACGGCTTTTAAGAATTATACTCCCTTCTCTCTCCTCATTAAATAACTCTTGTGTCTGTGCATTAAAAATCATGTAGGGTACGTGACGGAATGACCAAATAGCCCAAGAAAAGTGCTGATGGTTAGATATAAGCACACTTGTATTTCTCACTGATGAATCAACAGCCACGGACTTTTCCTCAAGTCAGGAAAGCAACCTAATTTAAGAGGGTTGTTTTATTGCCTGCTCTAACTTGTATAAATCTCTGATGAGATCTAGTTCAAAAATTCTGCCTTCTCCCTTTTACACTCATTCCCAGATACATGTACGCTATCTTCTAAAAGAAGGTACAAGGATTCTAGGACAAATCCACACATCACAGGCCTGAGAACTATAGGCTCAACTGCTGCCCAGCCCAGTCTAATAGGGTCTGGCACTCCCCAGACGAGGTGATGCAACCTGGCTGCTCAGTATAGCGAATCAACACAGGATGTGCAGTCAAAACTCCATCCAGATGGGTCAACAGCCATTGCCTTCTACTGAGAAGGGAAAAGCCATCGAGTTACTTTTTCTCGTTTACTGGGAGTTTCACATAAGTAGCAAATAATGTTTCACTCATTGTTTATCTGAAATTCAAGTGTAACTGGATGTCCTGTATTTTATCTGGCATCCCTTCCCCCACCCTTGTGCGTTTCCATGTTTGGCATGCAGAAAAGGACCTTCCCAACACCTTGCTGATCCTGCAACTTTTGCAAACATAAAGTTGAAGACCGGTACCTAGGTGTCTATACCATGATCTCAAAGGCTTCATACCTGAAGGAGCCTCAAAGGGGCTTTGTCCTGCTCTTCCAGCGGGAGAGTTCCCTTCTGGGGGGAGCAGGGAGACACCAGAGCAGCATGCCTCCAAGACTTTCAGGCTTTACTTCTGCAGTAACGCACAGCTACCAAAGCACTTCGTAGATGGTGATAATATCAATTGTATATTGCTATTTTTGAGCACCTGTTTACAAATTGCCAGAAACTGAAACTGGCAAGCATGTCTGACTGGCTCCCACTGAGGATGAAGATGTAACTCCATTTTCAAGATCTGGCTAAGATCTGGCTAATACACCTATAAAATCTGGAGTTTTTAAAGTTCTATTCAAACTTAAAATTCTTTCCTTTGGGTAAAAAAGCAGCTGATCTTTTAATCTTTGGTCCTAAAACATTCTGCTCATTCCCCTCTTCTCTTGATGGAGACTTTACCTACGTCCATTAATGAATAACTTAGCAGCGACTCACTCTTTTCCCACCTGCGGAAAGTTTAGAAGAAAACAACACCACCACCACCTAAAGAAGGAAAAAAAAAAATCAACCATCCAGAGATGGCTGAGAGCTTTAATTATTGCCTGGAAAGCAACACCTTTTCACAACATCTTTAAGACTAATTTTCATAATTACTTACTGATTGAAACTGGGACTTGCAACAAAGTAAACTCATTTCCATATTAATATTCGGTAATGATTAATGTAGCTCAGAGCCCAAGTTCAAGATGTGAAAGCAGGGAGTAAGTGGAAACAAAAAAATTTAACCCACGGGGTAAATGGGCTACTTCTCTCTCCAATGGTCTTCCATTCATTAACTGGCTTCCAATAAACTTGCTCTGTGATGACTCACCAAGAGGGACTTCAGGCAGTAACACAAAACCTCCACAAACTTCTTGACTCCGTGCTTCCCATTTTTCTCTCTCCCTGTCTCTCCCCTGCTTGTACTTGCTTCTGTATTTTCTCTTCCTCCCCACCCCCCACCCCGCTCTCTCCCTCCATGCATAATCTCCTCCCCCATCCACTCCCATTCATCTCTCTGTCCCTTTGGTGTCCTTTATTGATCTATCCTTTACTCATCCTCTGTCACTTTGGCCCTCCCTCCCTTCCAGGCCCTTGACATGTCTTGCTTAGTCTTGTGCTCTCTTGCAGGGTCTGCATTTTTATTTTTGCTCTCGGTCTGAATCCAAGGTCTTGAACATCAAACAGTGAGCAATGATTACCTCGATTAGCGAAGAGTAAATAAGTTTTATTGTTCAAATCAAGTACATACAAATCATTGCTGAGCTTCACCAAACTCCCATTTGGGTGGAGGGGGGAGAAAGGCCCAGCTAGACACACACACACACACACACACACACACACACACACACACTAATTTACACTGCAAGGATGAAATGTCTTTATTTATCTGGGAGAATGCTATCACACAGGACTGCATACTGTCCTTTTAAGAAGAGAGATGTCCTGGGATGCCTGGGTGGCTCAGTTGGTTAAGCGGCTGCCTTCGGCTCAGGTCATGATCCCAGCCTCCTGGGATCGAGTCCCACATCGGGCTCCTTGCTCGGCAGGGAGCCTGCTTCTCCCTCTGCCTGCCATTCTGTCTGCCTGTGCTCGCTCTCCCTCTCTCTCTCTGACAAATAAATAAAATCTTAAAAAAAAGAAGAGAGATGTCCTTTCAGCTTTTGTCTTTGTCTGACTTTACCACCTATGGTGTCCTTGCTGTCCTCTTCCAAAATAGTATTTCTTAAACATTAAAAGTCACAGGAGCTAGAACTAGGACACAGACTTTGCTAATTCTTTATTGTTCTGATAGCTATTTGTGGAGTTGCGACTTGATATAAGCCCATTCCTCCTTAGAAGTCCTTTGACAAGAGGCTAAGCAATGCCAAGCCAATGGAACAACATGGTGAGGATTTGAAGACCCTGCATTACAATGAACAAGTTAGGCCTACGTACTGACAAGGATCAGACGTGAAAATATAGGGATTGCAAATAGTGCTTGTGTTCCTTTTGTCCACAAATGTCCCTTCATTTAAACGAAGTTTAAAGTAAAATCTCATTTTATTCATTCTTCTTTCCAAAGAAGAATCCATCTGAGACTTAATGAATGCTTTCAAGAATTTCAGTCTTACAGGAAATGCATAATTACTCTCCTGCTCTAATAGCTACCATATCCAGAACTTAATGCCCAAGTGGTTAACCCCAGAGGAGCATTCTCCTCTAACTATTCATTTCCATCTGCCTGGGGTTGAGGAGGTACTTTTCAGACAATCCTTTGGCTATTTGGTTCAACAAATCTAATTATGATCTTTACATGTACAGTATGTCCTCAAGATTGTATTATGTCCCTGGCATTCTAGAAATGAAGTTACAAAGCTTTTTTCCATTTTTTTCAAAGGGGAACCAGAGTCCAATCTTTCTCAGGTCCAGAGGTCATTTACTTTTAGTGAAATTACATTCTGGTATTAAAATCTTCACAACAAACATTTTAAAAAGAAGAAGAAAAAAGAGCTTTATTCTATGTACTATTTATTTATGTGTATTCATTCACACACAGGGACCAAAAATAATTAAATCTGGACCCAAAATTAAGTAGATAATTATTTTCTTATTTGCTGGGAGAAATCTCATCATTATATATGTTTATTTTACCCATTTATTGTTTAACCACTTTATATCAATTCCATGGTACCAAAGCCATATTCCATTAGATCAGGTACCAACAATAACAACAAAAGTCAAGAAAATTCTTATTCCATTATAATTAGAAGGACAAAGTTGATGCAAAGGAGTCTGAGTAACTGTTAAGAATCACAGATGAAGGGGTCCCTGGGTGGCTTAGTAGGTTAAGCGTCTACCTTTGGCTCATGTCATGATACCAGGGATCCAGCCAGGCAGGCATCCTGCTTCCTCTCTCTCTCTTACCCTCCCCCCTCCTCCTGCTCTCATGCACTTGCTATCTCAAATAAAATCCTAAAAAAAAAAAAAAAAAAAAAAAAAAGCCACAGATGAAGCAGAAAATGCATCACCAAACCAGTAGAGCTGGGAGTCAGCGGGAAAAACTAATTTAAAGTGACTGTCATAAATCAGGAAAAAAAAAATTATTCACCCACAAGAGCTAAAGAAGTAAAGTGCAGGGACGCTTGGGTGGCTCAGTTGGTTAAGCCGCTACCTTCGGCTCAGGTCATGATCCCAGGGTCCTGGGATCGAGTCCCACATCGGGCTCCTTGCTCGGCAGGGAGCCTGCTTCTCCCTCTGCCTCTGCCTGCCTCTTTGTCTGCCTGTGCTCGCTTGCTCTCTCTCCCTCTGTGGCAAATAAATAACTAAAATCTTTAAAAAAAAAAAAAAGAAGTAAAGTGCAGATTCCTAATACATACAAGAAAGCAAAGTCTTGAGGAAAGAGAAAAATCACAAATTCTAAGAGGCACAGATAACAAAGTGCGATGTAAGAATACACATGTGGAAAGAGATTAAAGATATCCAGTTCGTGTCTAGATAATGAACGGTGAGCCATGTACACTTCAAAATGTCAAATCCAAGGGAAAATACCTAACCTTGATCTTTAAAGAGATGGCCTAAGAGCACTTAGAGAAAAAGTAGAGATCATCAGAAACCACCAGGGATTGTCCCAGAACGATAGGCAGTATATTACCTTTATTTCCTTCTTGAACACTGGTCCCAGTCTTATTCACAGAAATGCTGATAGGGTATCTTGACACAGTCCATCACAAGATCCCGTCTGACCAGGGCGTATTTTTGTTCCAGGCCTCAGCACCAACACACATTACTTCCAATTTGCTATGGCCATCGGGCCTCCTGCCTGTTTAGGGTCAGTTGCATCGGGACCAATGCAGACTACATCAAACATCTGCTAGAGTCTTTGAAGTCAGTTTCTACCACTTGCCTTGCATCCCTCTCTTCTTCAATCTCTGCCAAAATGTAAATTCCCACTTCTGCATTCCAGAACTATTCTCCATCCTTGCTTTCTTTGGTAGCTATCTTCCTCAAAGCTTTCCACTGTACCTTTTGGCACCCCTGTTTCCACATAAAATAGCCCTTTGGCATCCATAAACTCGTATCAGAACACAGTTTCCACCTTCTGACTTAAACTGAAATCTGGCTCTCTCTTAGGGCTGTTGCTTATTTCCCCCACTGATGCTAGCTATCCTCTCCCCAGAGTCCTGAGCTATGTGAAGCATTCATTGACTATAAGGGACAGAACCCCAGAACCCCATGATGGCAATGGCCTTTGGAAGTAAGACATTGCACTCTCTCTCACATGAAAAGTAACTAGGGCAGGCTTCACAAGGTCAGGAGGAGCCCAGCTTATTTCTTAACTTACTGGTGCACCACCCTCAGAAGTACTTTCTACCTCATGGAACAGGAGGACTGTCATTTCATAAAAGAACAAGCACATGAGGGTTAGCCAGAAGAGAGAAGACTTCTAAAGCTCTACAACTACCTTAAGCACCATTCCCACTTATATTCTATTGGTCAGAACTTAATCACATGGTCTTACCTAGTTACAAGGTAGGCTGGGAAATGTAGTCTTTTTTTTTTTTAATTTTTTTTTTTTTTTATTTGAGAGAGAGAGACAGTGTGGGAAATGTAGTCTTAATCTGGGCAGCTATGCTCTCAGCTAAAAATTATGATTGTCAAGGAAGAATAGATACAGGATTTTAACTCACAGTATCTGCCTCATGAATCCCAGATTTCAAGGCCGCTTCCAGAACTGTACACCTGTCTTAGTTTATAAAGATCGCCTAGTCATTTCCACATGGGTTCACGGTCTTCATGACATCCCAAGCCCCAATGTCATCTGAGATGACTTTCATGCATACAGACAGCCTACTCAACACTCTAGGATCGCAATTATTTGACCTCAATAGCAACATTTTCACCTTCTCTCCAGCTCTGCTATCACCTCTAACCATATACTAAACCTTAGCATGATCTTTGACACCTTAACTCAAACCTCCACACCAATCCCAACTTCCAGTCCTTCCAGCTTTCTTACTTTCCTCCTATTCATCACACATTAAAACAGCTAGATCCTAAAAGCTGCATTTTTTTTCCAGTCTGACAGGCTTTCTCTCTATCCATCTCTTTCTTTCTTTCCTTCCTGCTCTTATTCCCTCCCAACCTTGCCTCCCTCAACTACTCTGGACACCACACTTACTCCCATGAACTATCACCCAACTTTCCAAGCAAATCACCATCCTGAACCAATTGTTGCTAAACCAGTGGTCCTCAAAATTGGATTAAAATTGTCACACAGTCTTAAAACTGTCCTTTTATACTACTTTCTCCTGTATCATATTACAACCAATGTCTTCTCTAGGTTTCCATTGCAGAAGTGGCACAATATGTGATTCACAGGAATCACTAGTAAATGGTGGTTGGTTTATGGGTAAAATGATGGAAAGATGATTTGATAACAAGAAGAATACAAAGTGGACTATAGTATACTTAGGTAGATTTGTCCCTGTATGAAACAAAGAATGCCAAGGGAAGCTCATAAAAGGCATAGCTCAAGACATTATCCTTAGACTTGTCCTGCTAACAACATTAATGAGGCTATAGGTGGTATGATTATTAAAAATACCAAAAACTTGCAACCAAAAAAGAGAAATAAATGTAATATGCCAGAAACAAGATCCAAAGACTTTCAGTAAGACAGATGATGGTCAAAATCAATCTGCCATAGATGGATAGTTAGGTACAGTCTTTTAAATCATTTATTCATTTGCTCACTTATTTATTCATATAAGGATAAAGCCCTTTATAGGTCCTTCATTTAGATCTGAAACCTCAACTTCACATGATGCAGATATATAATGGAATCAACACAATTGTGTAAATGAAAATATACAGAAGGCTTTATATTATTGCAACTGATGTTTGCTTGCTGAATGCAGGTCTTACAGCCTGTGGTCTTACAGACCTTACAGCAGGTCTTACAGCCTTCCAAACCCCAGGCTGTGGGTTTCAAAATGTCAATGCCGGTCATGTACCAGGCACTTAGTAGAACTCAGTAAATAATTACATGAATAAAGAAATTCTTAGGGGCGCCTGGGTGGCTCAGTGGGTTAAGCCGTTGCCTTCGGCTCGGGTCGTAATCCTAGGGTCCTGGGATCGAGTCCCACATCGGGCTCTCTGCTCAGCAGGGAGCCTGCTTCCTCCTCTCTCTCTCTGCCTGCCTCTCTGCCTACTTGTGATCTCTCTCTGTCAAATAAATAAATAAAATCTTTAAAAAAAAAAAAAGAAATTCTTAGTGTTTTTGTATCAATTTTAAAGATTTAACATGCCTTGCCTTGCCTTATATAAACAATATCATTGGGTCTCCTGAGTTATCTCCCCAACAGTCTGAGATAACCTTGGTTAAGAAACAGGATATTCCTTCAAAATAAAAGATTTCTGTAGTAGAACCACATATTTAAGTCTTACATAGAGAATTTTGTTATGTCTGGTTTAATATGAATAATCCTGCATGAAGAGGCTAAGAGTACTGACAGCATTGATAAAGATCATTTCCATTCCTAACATTCTGTGAATACCTCTGACCTCTGGCTTGAGCCAAAACAAAGCAGGTCTAAAATGGAAAGAAGTGATCCAGAAAGACGATTTAGCCACATTATTTAAGTGCACAATGATTTCATTTTGCTATGCAAGTCATTAGGACCCAGTGGTCAGTTGGAAATTGAACCACTATCCAAAGGTCAGTCCATTTGCTAAAAAGCCCATACAATTGCATATGAATCTATGTTATGTTAATGCCTTTGGCTAAATTTAAGTTCTTTAAAGGATGGATTCCTGTAGCTCTGAAATATAAAGACTTTTTTCAAGATACACCTGTTATCATTAATTCAACATCTTGTGAGGACACAAAATCCTCACCACAGAAACAATGGGAATTCATGCAAAGGGAACCAAAAATTCCCTGACCCCTTCAGTAGACAAGTCAAGGCAAAGTCACAGATTGTAGGTTCCCAGAATAGGTAATCTCCATTCCTATCACGCACCGTTGGGTGCATTTTGTAGAGGAAGAAAGAGGTAGACTAGGAGCACAAAGGGACTACTACTCTGGAGTAAGACCGGAAAAAGGAAGGAGAGAGGAAGCACCAGATTTTAAACTTAGCACTTTGTGGTACCTTGAAGCTCGTGGCACCACGACTGCTCATTTTCTGAGGCTCTTTTCCCCTCCCAGGGCCGGGAGGAAAGGAGTGCCATGTGTGGAGGGGAGCGCTGCCAAGAAAGCCCACTATTCACAAACCCAAACCAACCATCTTTCTCCTTGCCTTTCTATCAGCAAGTGAGGAGACTCCTTCCCATTTTCTAGATGCAGCTGCCTTTGACTTTATAGTCATCAAATGTATGTAAATATGGGCAGGCTGTTTTACATCGGGGAAGTGTTTATGTGTATGCGAGTGGAGACATATAGTCTAGAAACATTTCATTTTGGAAGGAAAAAAAAATGGGCTGCATTGCACTCTGGTTGGAACCCTTGAGCTAAGGTGCATCCATGCATGCACTGAAACAGCCCAGGCACTGCCCCTGAGAACAGCTTCCTGGCCAAGTCCTGGATTTTGATAGAGTTGTTTTTAATGGACCTTTGTCCCACTGCCTGCATTAAGAGAGAGGCATGGAGAGCCTAACTTCCTCCTTGGCGGGGGGATCCCAGTCTTCACTGGTGAGCCTTGTGAACAGAGCTACCTTCCTGTCCTCTCCCACAAGCCACTCTTCATTTTTCTTCCTGGACAAAAAAAAAAAAAAAATTGGAAATAGGCTAATAAAATGCTTCTAATTAGAAAAAGACTTGTGACCTTAACACAGAAGTTACCAGATAGAATCCTCACTCTCCTCTTTGCTTCGCTTTGGCAATTCTCAGCATCAAAGCTCTTCTTAGGTTCCTCAATTTTACAACTGCCCTGAACAAAGCTGATCCTTAAAGAGAACTAACTCCCACACACATACACAACCCAGTGCTGGCACACTCAAAACATCCCAGTTTCTAAGCCAGATGCCTAGAGTTAACAAGCTATTTGAAAGGGCTCCACTTTTTTACAAACAGAATTTGTCATTTAGCAAAACGTGTGTCCTTCAACATGAAGGATTACCAGAGTATCAAAAAGAACCACAGCCATAACTGCTTACAATGTATTAGATATTTTTTTAAAAATCACAAATCTATACTGATACTCACAAAAAGGGTGAATGAGGTAAATTGTTTAAAGAAGGCCAGCAGCGGGGCCCCTGGGTGGCTCAGTGGGTTAAAGCCTCTGCCTTCAGCTCAGGTTGTGATCCTGGGGTCCTGGGATTGAGCACTGCATCACATTGGGCTCCCTGTCAGCAGGGAGCCTGCTTCCCTTCCTCTTTCTCTGCCTGCCACTCTGCCTACTTGTGATCTCTGTCTGTCAAAAAAATAAATAAAATCTTAAAAAAAAAAAAAAAAAAAAAGAAGGCCAGCAGCTCATTGTGGAAGCACCAAAAGAATTACAAAACCCCCATTTTGCAACACCAGTGTAATAGCTTGAGGCAGGGATCAAAGGAAGCTCAAAAACTTGGTTGAAAAGCTATTAGAAAAGAAGATATTTGCACTCTGCCAAAAACCACCCCACAAATTCTTACTAATTGCAAAGGAAAAAATGTACTTTTGTGGTAGAAAGATCTGGCAGTTCCACATCAGTAATACCGTGACAGTAGGACATTCAGCAGTAGGCAACTCACAGCATCACCCACCACAGGGTCTGGGCAAAATGTCTCCTATAATCCAAATGTTTGTGTCCCCAAAATTCCTATACTGAAACCCTAACTCTTAGGGTGTTAGCTATTAGGAGGTAGAGACTTTGGGATGAGGTTAGGTCAGGAGGGTGGAGCTAATCCCATGAACGAATTAGTGCCTTGTTGGGAAAAAAAAAAAAAAAAAAAAGCCTCCACAGAGCTCCCTAACTCCTTCCAGCATGTGAAGCTACAATGACAAGTCTGCAGACAAGAAGGGACCCTTACCCAGCCATGCTGGCTCTCTGACCCTAAACTTCCAGCCTCCAGACACGGGAGACATAAATTCCTGTCTATAAAGCCACCCAGTGGAGGAGCACCTGGGTGGCTCAGTGGGTTAAGCCTCTGCCTTCAGCTCAGGTCATGGTCTTAGGGTCTCCTGGGATCGAGCCCTGCATTGGGCTCTCTGCTCAGCAGATAGCCTGCTTCCCCCTCTTTCTCTGCCTAGTTGTGATCTCTCTCTCTCTCTCTCTGTGTCAAATAAATAAATAAAATCTTTAAAAAAAAGAAAAAAAGTCACTCAGTCGATGGAATTTTTGTTATAACAGCCTGAATGGACCAAGATAATG
Organism: Neogale vison; assembly: GCF_020171115.1. Lineage (NCBI taxonomy): Eukaryota > Metazoa > Chordata > Mammalia > Carnivora > Mustelidae > Neogale > Neogale vison. The sequence goes on from NC_058093.1 coordinate 82,375,148, forward strand.
TTTCACCTGAATTTATTCCCATTTCTAGACTTAACTTCCAGTTTAAGGAAATACAGAAGATAGAATACATACATAACACATGAGGAAACAATCAAGAAACCCATAAAGTATGCAAGACATACTCCAAGACAACTAGCCTAGACTCTCCAAAAAGTTAAAGAAGTTGATGTGCAGGATGTTCTGAGAGAGACAAAGGAGACATAACAAATGCAATGAATGAACCTTGATTAGATCCTACCGTTAAAAAAACAACAACAAGGAAAAAAAAAACCTCTAAGACATTTTTGAATAGGCAGGAAAATTTGAAAAGCATAATAAAACAATCACTGTTAATTTGCTTAGGTGTAGTATCATATTCAGGTAATGAAGGGAAAAAGGTCCTTCCTCTTAGAAGATGCTTTCTGAAATATTTAGGGATGAAGTGCTCTGATGTCTGAAACATGAGAGAAGCAGGAGCAGATAGAGAAAATGCTGTTGCTGGGTTTGGTATAGTGGCATGGCCTAGGGAAGCTATTTCTTTTTGTCCTAACAGCTCTGCCATGATACCCCACCCAGCAAGCTGTGCTACTTTTTTCCCATTCAAGGATACTCTGTCCAGAGTCTCCAGACTCTAGCTGGGAGATAGGGCTGTCTGCCTCTGCTCCATGTGCGGGCATCTGGTTTCCTTCATGGACGGCACACCCAGGAGCACCCAGGCAAGGAGAGAGAAAGCTGTTCCACACCCTGGATTCCTTATTTCCTACAGGCAATGAGGTAGAAAGGGAGGCCTGAATTATGGCCTTGCCCAGCCAGGTTCCGCTGACGAGCTCTTCCAGCGGCCTAACTACATGGTAATTATTAACCACACGGTGGAGTCCAGCCGCCCTGGGCTGACACAAGAAAAATCCCAAATAATTTCCAGTAACAAAGATAACCACAGTTCTTGAGTACTTACTATGCACCAGACATAGCGTCTGACATGTACCACAGTGTATGGAATTCCAGATGTGATCCATCTTTCGCAAATCGTTACATACTACAATCAACTACTGACTGAAACACTCCTTGTAAGCCAAGGCTCAAAACTAATTTGTGATACTATTCACATTCAAGGAAGGGAGAGTCAGTTATCTTTGCTTTAAAAAAAAAAGGGTAATTGGTACTGGGGGCAGAAGGAGGTTCACCCTTTCTCCCCTGAAGACCATTAATGCAAATCACCCCTCAAATTCTTGCCTGTTTAGGCATCCATAATCATTTATCATCAGAAAGAATGTACTACAATTAAAATCCCAGCTTGCTTCCTGATGTTCACCACAGCAATCAGAGCAAGAGAAGCAAAGATCTCTTACTTCACCGAGCTGTTCCTTCAGGCCATGGCGAATCTAGCCACTTGCCACTGCTCACGGCTCTTCCCACATTAGTGGCAGAACATCAGAAGACTTTAAGGAGATGTTTCTGTCCTTAAAGTTACTGCAGAAAGTTACTAAGACGGTAAAATTAAGTTTCAAATATGCCATGGGGATATAATAAAGAGGAAAAAAGACCTTCAAACCCCAAGGAAGCTAGGCAAGCGTCTGAATATTGAAGGGCAACAGCTGAATTACACGAACACATACCCAAAAAGCACGGCAAACCATCCAGCAAGTGACTGCTGCACTTACATCCGTGGTCACTATGTAGAAGACAGTAACTTCCTCCCAAAAGGAAAACTACACCGGAATATCGTACAGCGATTGGAACTGAAGAGTAGCAGAATATGCCACCCCAAAAGAAGACCACAGGCATTCAGGACTTGCCACCAAAGTGGGCCACTTAGGGAGCAGGGATCGAACAGCTTGAGCTGGAGGCACTTGAAAAACAGCAAACGCAGGGAGAGGCCATCTCCGAACTCCCCAATCTGCCCAAAGACATATCCTCCATAAGTAGCTCAATTATCATAAATATCCTCCCAAGGAATTTCACCAACCCGGGAAGACAGACTCTTGTCACAGGAAAGACGCCGGAAAGTCAACACCACACCCAGACTTTGTCACAAATGTCCTACTTCTCTTCTCTTCTTCTAAGGGCCCTTTTATTTCGGCTTTCCTAAAAATCATTTGCTCTTCCCTAGGAGCCCTATATCCCACTCGTATTTCCTTGAGAAGATGGTATTTAATCCTGAATTCTAAACTGCCTCAAGGAATTACTTTTCTTTCAGTGTCTCTCATGTATACATAAGGTATACATGTGAATAAACTACTATTCTTCTCGTTACTCTTTTTTTTTTTTTAAGATTTTATTTATTTATTTGACAGAGAGAGACACAGCGAGAGAGGGAATACAAGCAGGGGGAGTGGGAGAGGGAGAAGCAGGCTTCCCGCTGAGCAGGGAACCCGATGCGGGGCTGGATCCCAAAACCCCAGGATCATGCTCCGATCTGTAGGCAGATTCCTAACAACTGAGCCACCCAGGCGCCCAGTTACTCTGTCTTGTATTTAAAAAGTTCTCAGTCGAGAACTCAGAAGAGTAAGAGAAAAACTCTATTTCCTCCCCTGTAAAATAAATGGTCATCCCTAGAGGCCACAACATGGCTAAATCTCATACAATGTTGACCAAAATAAGCCAGGCACTGAAAAAGTACATACTGTGACTATACAAAGTAAGTACTTTATTTAAACATTTTTTTTTAAGATTTTATTTATTTATTTGACAGACAGAGATCACAAGCAGGCAGAGAGGCAGGCAGAGAGAGGAAGCGAAGCAGGCTCCCTGCCAAGCAGAGAGCCCGATGCGGGGCTCAATCCCAGGACCCTGAGATCATGACCTGAGCCGAAGGCAGAGGCTTTAACCCACTGAGCCACCCAGGCGCCCTTATTTTTAATTTAAATATATTTCCAAGTATGTAGATATATAAATAAAATTTAAACCAAGTGAGAATAACTAATGCTGTTAGTATTTAAAATAGTAGTTATTTTTGGAAAGAGGACTAGGGAGTAGGAAGGGGTACAATGGGTAGGGAGTGTCTGCTCGATGGTAATACAGGGATGTTGAGTGTGTGAACATTCACTGAACTGCACTCTTCTCTGTGCACTCAGGTTATACTTCAATAAAAAGTTTCATTAAAAAAATATGAAGACAAAACCACAGTGCAGGATCACCTCACACTTGTTAAAAAGGCTATTATAAAAAGGACAAGAAATAACAAGTGTTGGCAAGGATGCAGAGAAAAGGGAACCCTTGTGCCGTCCTGAAAAGGTAAATTGGTGCAGCCACTATGGAAAACAGTATGGAGGTTCCTCAAAAGATTAAAAATGTAACTACCTTATGACCCAGCAAATCCACTGCTGAGTATTTATTCAAAGAAAATGAAAACAGGAACTCAAAATGATATATACCATCCCATGTTCATTGCAGTATTATTTACAATGGCCAAGACAGAAAAACAACCTCAGCGTCCATCAACAGGTGAATGGGCAAATAAAATACGGTATATATTTTTCATATAACAATATTATTCAGCCATAAAAAAGAATGAAATCGTGCCATTTGCAACAACATGGATTGACCTTTAGGGCATTATGCTAAGTGAAAGCAGTCAAACAAAAACCGTATCATGACTTCATATATATGTGGAATTTAAAAAACAAAAAACCAAGTTCACAGATACACAGAACAGATTTGTGGCTTTCAGAAGCAGGGGATGGGTGGTGGGGAAAATGAATGAAGGGAGTTAAAAGGTACAAACATCCAGTTATAAAATATACAAGTCATGGAGATGTAATATATAGCCCGATGACTTTAAAAGTTTCTACCACAAGAAAAAAAATGTTGTGACTATATGTAGTGAATATTAATTAGACTTGTGATCATTTTGCAATCTATATGAATATCAAACCATTCTGTTGCCCATTTAAAACTAATAAAATGTTGGGACGCCTGGGTGGCTCAGTTGATTAAGCGGCTGCCTTCAGCTCAGGTCATGATCCCAGCATCGTGGGATCGAGTCCCACATCGGGCTCCTTGCCCAGCGGGGAGCCTTCTTCTCCCTCTGCCTCTGCCTGCCACTCTGTCTGCCCGTGCTCGCTCACTCTCTCTCTCTCTCTCCCTCTCTCTCTGACAAATAAATAAATAAAATCTTTAAAAAAAAAAAAAACTAATATAATGTCATAGGTCAAGGAGATCTCAAAAAAAATGTAAAAAATAGGAAAACAATGGAATCTTCCCTCCACCAAGAGACAGGACTTCTGTAACACCTCCCCACCCCTCCACCACCCCAAGAGACTGTGGTAACTTAGTCGTCCACTTAAAGCAAGTGAGAGCTCAGGGCACCGAGGAGTCAACATCACAGTCTGTATGTAAAGTGAAATTAGACCCAGTCCCTGCAATAGCTGTACAAATAACTCCACAGGCATTAGCAAGAATCGCTGGTAGGGGGTGGGGGTTAATGACAAAGGCCTTTGATCCTCTATTACATCTTCTATCTGGGATCTCAAAGAAGCCAGTGAACAAACAAGGCCCAGCAGCAGTCAGCAGAGGCAGCCATGTCTTCGTCTGTCTACAGTAGCAGACCTGAATCCTGCACCTTGGCCTGGGGGCCGCTGAACTCAGGAAGAGACTAGAGGTTACTAATGTCCTGATAGAAAAACATTCTGATTAAATCAAGACTCCACGGATGTTAACTTCAGTCTGGTCTTTTTAGATAAGAGCCTAGTCAGACAGCAGATGTATGTGTCCCAGGTTGGCATTTCTCCTAAGACACTGGATTCTAAAAAAGGAAGAACCGAGAACTTGAGAGAAAGGACAGAGCCTGCTACTTCAGACCTCCTGATCCTATTTGAACTCCTTGCATCATGTTACGGGGTGTATGGTGTCGCCCCTCCACCCACCCCCCACCGCAAAATTTGTATGTTGAAGTCCTAACACCCAGTACTTCAGAATGTGACCTTATTTGGAAATAGAGTCCTTCTAGATGGGACTAGTTAAAATGAAGTTATTCTGGATTAGGGTGCGTCCTATTCCGACATGACTGGCATCCCTATAAAAAGGGAAAGTTTGGGCACAGACGCATAGACACACCACAACACAGAGGACCTTGTGTGAAGACTGGAATTACACTGCCACAGGAGGTACCAAAGCTGGGAAAGAGACCTGGAACAGATCCAAGTGCCTTCAAAGGGAACAGGGGCCTATGGACACCAACATCTCAAACTTCCAGCCTCCCAGTTGGGAGCAGACACATTTCCGTTGTTTAAGCCACTTGGCTGTGTGAGTTTGTGATGACAGCCCTAGTAAATGGATCCATCTCCTCAGCCCAGCAGGCCTGGCCATGTCAGGTAACAGGGCAGTTCTAGCTTCATCTCGGAGAAGAAACAAGTACAGAGAAATAAATGGATGGCTTTAAGACACAAAGCCCTCACTAGAATTCAGAAACCAATAAAAAATTATCTGCTGCAAAAAGTTGTGAGAAGTCAAAGCATGAAAGAAATGACAAAATCTCCATCCCTAGGAGCCTGCTAGCTCCTCTGAGATGGCTTAGGATGGTTCTGTCTAAAAGGTGGCTAGTTTGTCCTCAAGGGTGTCTCCGCAGCCTACAAATCTCAGCCACCTCTAGCATACCTTCCCCCCCAGACTCCTAATTCCCACTGCAGGAATGAATTACTTTTCAAAGGCCTAAATCTACTAAAAAGAATGTAGCTACTGAAAATGAGGCAAGGGAAAAAAAGAATATGAATAGAAATGGCATTTTAATAACTAATAACACTTTAAAGGAGGCTAGTTCTGACTCACTTCTGAACGTAATATGGAAGTCATCTACAATCTCTTCCAAAAACATCTGTCTAGCGAAAAGTTTGCATGATATTGTCCATTTCAAGTGTGGCCATAGAAAATAAAAATGAGGGCGCCTGGGTGGCTCAGTGGGTTAAGCCTCTGCCTTGGGCTCAGGTCATGATCTCAGGGTCCTGGGATCGAGTCCCACATCAGGCTCTCTGCTCAGCAGGGGGCCTGCTTCCCTTCCTCTCTGTCTGCCTGCTTCTCTGCCTACTTGTGATCTCTGTCTGTCAAATAAATAAATAAAATCTTAAAAAAAAAAAAAAAGAAAAGAAAAATGAGCCTCTCCAAGCAGTCAGTGTTAGGGGTGGGTTTTATGAATTGATCTCTGGTATGTGCCAGCTATGGCCAAAGTCCAGATTGTAGCAAACATCAGTAGTATCTGGATTAAATTTAGTATTTGCTACAACAATATGCTTAGAGTTAAATTTTATGAAATGGCAATCTACTCATGGAAGAAATACTGAGCACCTGTAAATGCCAGTCCAGAGCGGACAATCAGACCCAGGCGTGGATGAAATGAACCTAGCCTTAACCTCACAGAGCTCAGCATGCAGTGCCCCAAGTGGAGTTCGAAGGTACCCCACCAGTGGTAGTACTTCCTGGTCTTCAAAGGTAAAAATTTAGTAACAACTTAGCTTAGAAATTTCTATTTGCTCTTCTGAATTTTAAAACTAGCTGACTCCCAGGACTACCCTTGAAATGAGTACCAAAGGCTCTAGGCTCCTCTCCTGTATAATGCATAGGAGTACTGCCCTCCATGTGTGTGCCAGCCTTGGAAGCAGACTGGTCGATAGCTTGAGAAGACCAAGGTCATCAATTTAATCCCCCAAAAAGGACCACGGTAACTTCCACATTTCAAATCACTGGTTTACAGAAAGGAACTGTGGCCTCCAACACACAGAGAGAGGATAGGGGAAAAGCATTTCATGAACAGAGAGGGAAACAAAGGCCAATACAAATGAAGATCTGGTTACAGCAGGAAACAGGCCTCTATCCAGGCCTCATGGCACCTGGGGTGGGGGCTGGAAGTGCCTGGGGAGAGCAGACTCCCCCCTCCGTCTGGGATTCCCTCAATCCTCCCAGTATGCTCTTTTGGCCCGACACAGTGTTATTGACATTTTCCAGTCAGCCCACCAGCAGTGTTCCCAGTCACATTCGTGTGAATTCTAGAATTTACCTTTCCTATTTAGGGAGGACGGAGCAGTTCAGAAGCAGCCTCTCAAACCAACAGCAGCGGTTTGCTTCAGGGAACAACAGCTCCACGTCAGCCCCAGGCTACCCCTCTGGGACTTGAGGCCCATCCAACTCCCCTTCTTCCTCAGGGACACCAGATCACTTTTGGCTAATGACAAGCTGAAAGGTACAGGCCAGAGTGATTAACACCAGTTCTCCGTTGTTAAATTTACAATTTATCCACTGAAAAGATACCTAGCACTTGAAGAAGGGACAAAAACCTTAAAAGTCACTCCCTTCAAATCACTTAAAAACAGCCCTTTGAAGAGTTACTCCAGCAGACAGCACTTCTTACTATAGATCACATGGTCTTTAAAAAAAAAAAAAATCAAAGTGTTACAGAAATAAAATGGTTTCCTAACACAAAGGGATTTTTTTTTTTTTTTTTTCTTTAGAGTTAATCAATTATGTCCAGATGGTTCTTTAAGCCACTCTAGAAACCCAAGCCTTCACCTTCGCGGGCTGCTGGGGAGTTGCCCCACTCTCCAGAGCTTTCTACAGACCATCCCTAGGGGCAGCTGATGCTCCCGGTGCATACCCAGCACGATTTTTTGCCTTATTATTTCAAGATTGCAAGGGACTTCCTGGGAATTAAAGATGAGCTGTCAAGGCCTTCTGTGGCCTTTAGCAGGACACCAGTCACTAAGCTGGCCATAGCTATTCCTTCCAGCCAGCGGCCTGGCGATCTATAGCCAGAGGCACAGGTTGTTCTCTCCACAAATTACAAATGCCTGCAGCACATATATGGGGGTGGAGGAGGGCTGCAAACTATGCACAGCCTGAGTTAGTAATGTTCTCACTTCTCCCTTTTAAGGGTTTCTTCCTCCTCCCTACATAAGTAACTTCAACCCCAGTATATTATAAGCTTAGGCTACCTTTAAGGAATTCACAAAAATGCCTTAAACACCTCAGATTTTAAATACTCATGATAACATTTTCCACTGAATAAGGATACTCAAGTTTTCTGTCCCTTTTCTACTCTTGGTCCTTTTTTTTTTTTTTTTTTTTAATTTAATTAATTGGTGGGGGCACATGGGTGGCTCAGTCAGTTACTAAGTGGCCAATTCTTGATTCCAGCTCAGGTCATGGTCTCAGGGTCCTGGGATCAAGGTCTGCATTAGGCCCCGAACCCAGCATGGAGTCTGCCTAAGGATTCTTTCTTCCTCTCCCTCCTGCTCTGCCCCTCCACTATGCACAGGCACATGCATATATGGGCTCTCAAACTCGTTCCTTAAATAAATCTTGAAAAAATAAAATTAGAGTGAGGATTTTTTATTCTTTTTCAGGTAGTACATCCTTAATATAGTATATTTATTAGATCCAGAACAGTCTTTAAAAAAATTCCCATCTCGGGACGCTTGGGTGGCGCAGTTGGTTGGACGACTGCATCCGGCTCAGGGCGTGATCCTGGAGTCCCGGGATCGAGTCCCACATCAGGCTCCCAGCTCCATGGGGAGTCTGCTTCGCTCTCTGACCTTCTCCTCGCTCATTCTCTCTCTCAAATAAATAAAATAAAATCTTTAAAAAAAAAAAAAATTCCCATCTCATAATCAATATTGCTTCCTATCTTTTCCAACCAATCTTTATCCTGGTTCATACTTAATGTAGATCATAAATATTACAGCAGCTATAAAATGTCCATCCTATGGATGTAGAATTTACTTATCCCTCCCCTTTTGTTAATTAACTCACTTTCCATTTTTATTAAAAATCTCACGTTAAAGAACATCTTTATGCCAAAGATTTTTTTTTTTAATTTCAGACATTCCTTGAAAATAGATTTCTAGAGTTAGAATTTGTCCTGATAATTATCCAAATGAGCAAATAATTTTAAAGTTGTTTAAATTTTAAAGTTTAATTTCAGACATTCCTTGAAAATAGATTTCTAGAGTTAGAATTTGTCCTGGTAATTATCCAAATGAGCAAATAATTTTAAAGTTGTCAATAATGGACTACCAAAAGGGTTCTCACGCATTGCAGGGTTAAATCCTGACATTTTACTTTTCCATATTCAGGGATCTACATTTACTTTCCCAAATTCCCATTTCCTAGAATCCCTTCCTCTCCTGGACTTGCCCCTCTTTTCAGCCTCCTGCTTCCTTATGCAAAACTGGCCCCCGACCCTAGGCTTATCTGTCTCACCTAGAAGAGGGTCAGGCTTTGTTCTTACTTGTTTTTGTTTCTGCCCATTTTCACTCCTCCTCTAACTCTGCCACAATACTCCCCAAAAAGTATCTCATTAGCAATGGATACATATAGAATACAGGTATATCTCACCTGCTTTTTAGAATGTAAATCCTTTAGTGATTAGAAATATTTAATTATAAAAGATATAGTCTTATGATAATTTCTAATTTCCTTCTTGTGAATTTTTTTCTCAAGTTCCTAGTCATACTCAGTCATAGTCAAATTGCACTAATTTACAGGTTCGTCCATTATTTCAATAATTTCTGCCCTCTATTTCCCCATTCACAAAGAGCAAACAAGTTTACTTCTTTCCTCTGTCAAAAATTTGACAACTTTTTAAAAGTTTGTCTTTTTTCAGAATCCCATAAACTATTTAACTCCACCACACTGAAATTAGCACAAACATACACTTAATGGCTCAGATGCTCAGAAAATTGAAATGTAATCAAATGTACATAAACACTGCAAAACACAATATAAAAAACCACAGCCAGAAACATACGTATCCATCAAAACACAAGTTGTCAACCTAAACCTGACTGGCTATTTCTAGGTTTTTCTGTCACCTGTTTACTACTACTTTACTCGGGACCTACAGCCCCGTTAAGGAATTTCCAGCAAATGCCCGAGATTTAAGAACAATTCATGGGGAAAGGAGAGAAAGGGAGAGAAAGATTTTCAATTTCACAATCAAAATCACTAAGCTTATAGACCACCTAAATCGATGCTGCAAATTAAGAAGAGATCACCACCATTTAACTTTAGCAACAATCGTGAAGAATATCGTGGGGAGAGCTCTCCCAAGATCATCTCTCCCTCTCTCCATTTCACTTGGACCTCAGTCACTCTGCCACCTGAGGCCAGTGGTATGAAAAGGATACACAGCACTGGCTTCTCAAACGTCCACGTGCCTCTGAATCTCCTGTGATCTATGGAAGGCTAATTCTGCTTTGGGGGCTGGGGGTAGCAGCTCCTGAGATCCCCCATTCCAGCAAGCTCCCAGGGGCTAGTTGCTGCTGCTAGTCTGAGGACCACACTCTGGGAAGACTTCAGCATCTGGGAACTTTGTCATCACAAAAGTTCCCAAAATGCAGCTATAAATGATTAACTCCCTTTGTTTTTATGAAAGGCAAAGTTCTTAAGAAAAAACAAGGTGTCTTTTCTTTGAAAGCTTGAACCCTGATAGATTCTGAAATACATCAGAAACTGGGAACATGGGCTGCCTTGAGGAAGAAACTGGCCAACTGCAGGAGAGGAGCTGGAGAGTGTTTTGCAACTTTTAAATGTTGAACCGGGTGAGTGAATTACCTATTTAGAAAACAAATAGTATTTCAAAATTTTAAGGCATTTCATAGGATATTCTGGAAGTTCAATAAACGTTAAATCAAATCAATCCCTTCCCAGGAAAGTTTAAGTGGGAGGCCCAGAAGACCACCTACCTTAAATAAGTTAGCATCTTTCTTCAAAGAGGGAATATCCCTTAGTTCAACCAGCTTCTAGGACAATGCCAATACTACATTTTTATTATAACAACATTTTTCAACCCAATCACTCTTCTCCAGCACTGGAAGGGCCCCATAGCATACAGTGGTTCACAGTAGATTCAAAAAAGCTATGTGCACCCTAGTAACTCGGGTCCCACTGCTGGGAACAGGGAGCAAATGCAGAGAACTTCCGATCACATCAATCCCTGGCCTGTAAATTTGAGAATCGGGTCTATTCGCACTATCTTTGTTCCTACGAACATCATTCAAGTTGGCGTTTCAGATCTTTCTAGAAGAAACTGCAGCTGAAATCAGAAACCATAGGCAGGAAAGGGAGGGAATGTGTGTACCAGTGTGTGTGTGTGCTCCTGGGTGTGTCCTCACAGGAGTGACCCCACGGCTGACCTTTAGAGTAAACATTAACTCCCACGTCTGTTCTCATCTTAACCCACACTGACTCTGTCCCCGCCCGCACCCTCCCAGGCAGGGGCTCTGCAGAAAACACATTCTTCTGTAACCTGGTCACGACTCGGCTCTAGGACGCTCTGAAAGTGCGTGTAGCATTTGCAACTTCTCAACTGATATTCATCCATACACCCTTAAATGCTTGTCTGGGCTCTATTTTTTACCGCATCACCATAAAGCAGATGATCCCACATTCTGCTGAGGCTTCCTTCCCTTGATGGCTCGCTTCCGCCCTCCTTCTCCACCCACACAGCTGTCACCCTGTGGGGATCTTCATCCCCCCAAGCTCCAGAGCCCCATCTTCTCGCTTTCAGGGCTAGCCTGTGCTTAGAACGGACCGGCTCAGCTGTGTGGGAGCAAGGTGAATGGTCAGAGAGAGACAAACCCCTGTCCCGGCTCAGCCCCAAGGAGGAAGCCAACAGCCCAGCAGATGTGCCTGCAGAACCAAAGTCAATCATGCCTAATTCCAGTCTCCACGTCTGTTAGTTGACAAGGCAATGGTAGGGAGAGAACCAAGAAACACTGGAGTAAGGGAGGCTACAGCAGCACAGTAGCTCTTCCTAACTCTCTACAGAGCCCCCCAAGAGCCACAGATAGAGCCCAGAACCAGCACTGACTCCCAGCAACACAGGCGTGGGCCTGGCGGGGAAGATGTCGAGAACCAGGCACAGAGCTGGACCCCGCCAAGAGGGCTGCATTTCCAGCAGAAACGTCTATGCCAAGCAGGAAATGTAAGACACTCAGAATTATGGGCCAAAAGTACATCGTGAGCGTTGTGGTGGGAGTGCCGGTCAGCTCACGTGGGTGTTCTCACCCAGGGCTCGAGCTCACGTGGCTGGTTTCTTACCTGCCAGTCGGTGGGTGTGAGGGCCTCTGCCCACGTCAGCAACGGATCAGGAACAGAGAGCCACGGAGCTGGGCCTGCCGGTTAGAAGCAAGAGGAGCTACAGCTGCATAGGGCTGGAGAAAGTAATTAACAGCGGCTAAAGGGCCATTCCCCTCACTCCCAAGTCTGATGAGCCCCTCCCACATCCTAGCCCTAGCAATGGTCACTAGGCAGACATTGCACCTAAAGTCATCACCCAGACCTTTCTCCCCGTTTGTTCCTCTCTAGCCACTCTGAAGTGCTTTGAACAAGGCAGATGAGTCGCCAGCCCAGGACCTTTGTTCCCTCTGCCTAGAAGGGTCTGACCATAGGTGCCTTTACAGCTCTCTTCTCTCTCTTCCCCTCTTCACTCAAATGCCTGTTAGCCTTCCCAGACCCCCTATTTAAAATTACAAATCCCCTCTGCCAGCACCTCAGCACTCTTTCCTTTTCTTTATTTTTTTTTAAGATTTTATTTATTTATTTGATGAGAGAGAGATCACAAGTGGGCAGGGAGGTAGGCAGAGGTAGGGGGAAGCAGCCTCCCCCCTGAGCAGAGAGCCCAATATGGGGCTCAATCTCAGGACCCTGAGATCATGACCTGAGCTAAAGGCAGAGGCTTAACCACCGAGCCACCCAGGCACCCTCATTTTTTTTTTTAAGAAAGAATTGTGGGGAGAGGGAGAGAGAGAATGTTAAGCAGGACCCACATCCAACATAGAGCCCAGTCCCACAAACCTGAGATCATGACCTGAGCCAAAATCAAGAGTCAGACGCCCAACCGACTGAGCCCCCCAGGTGCCCCCTCTTTCTTCTTCTTCCAAGCACTTATCACACTGATGTTTTGTACACTTTACCGACATATTGTTTATTGTCTCCTTCACCAGAGACATGTGTGCTGAGAGTCTAGGAAGACTTAAAGAACTTTCAAGAGAGAAAAGTGGTATTACAAGCCAAAACCACACATGCCCATTATGTCCTCTTCCTCACTTTACTCAGCCATTCCCAATTGTTAGATGTAGATTAAGAAACATCCTTCTTGGGCGCCTGGGTGGCTCAGTGGGTTAAGCCGCTGCCTTTGGCTCAGGTCATGATCTCAGGGTCCTGGGATCGAGTCCCACATCGGGCTCTCTGCTCAGCAGGGAGCCTGCTTCCTCCTCTCTCTCTCTCTCTCTGCCTGCTTGTGATCTCTCTCTGTCAAATAAATAAATAAAATCTTTAAAAAAATAAAAAAAATTTTAAATAAATAAATAAAAGAAACATCCTTCTTCAAGTTCTCCTTCACCTGCTTCTGCTTCTTTGGTATCCTCTTTCTCCAAGCTCCCATATCATTGTCTATTTATGCAAAACTTGAATCCAATAGCAGCTGCCTCACTGGGCGACTGGGGAATGAGATGAGTGAGTTCGGGGTTAGAAAAGCTCCAGGACAGCGCTAGGCACTGTTACTTACCCAGTAAATCATAGCCATTGTCATCATCTAGCATATGTATCATGTCACATATACGGACCGAAGTCTTATTTCTACAGCTACATGATAAGTAAACTGAGGGCAAAGATTTCATTCTGTATTTTGAAATCCCCCGGAGTACTTAACCTGGTTTTTAACAATTGTTTGTCAACTGGTTGAAACGAAGGATTTCCACTTTTAAAGATTTGTTTGAAACTCCTCCGAACCTCTATTTAAACAGTGATTCTGATCCTCTCCCTCCTCCAGGACTGACCGGGTAGGTAAATACAGCAAATCCTTGAAAATGGCATGTATAATAGGAACTTTGCCATTGCATGAATAGCAGAGCCAAAATACTATATGAAAGATCAAACAAATATTGACTCAAAAGAATTTTCCCCAAGGCAACTGTTATAGTCTTATCTTGAATAGAATGTTTGCAGTTAATTAAGTATTGCTGTGCTCTCAGCAAAATCCTAGGCAGACCCTGCCAGACTGAGTTTTACTTCCCATCATTTTATCACTATTTACAAGTCCCTCTCCTCACACCCCCTCACCTAGCACCACTGCCAATGCTATATGTGGGATTAAATGATAAGTAAATCATACACCTTTTATCCGTGGACAAAAGATAATGGAATTTCAGTCCCAAAGATTCCATTAACCTATCTCACAGCAAACACACTCTGTCTTTAGCCTCCCAGAAATCCATCAGGCTGCATCTATTACTACCTGTGGACGTCTTAAGAAATGTACGAAACAGACGAGTGTAGAGATGGGGCATTCACCGGTTTCACGGAACATGCCTGTCTACAGCAAATATGAGAGTTCACCAACCCTGAAGCCTGCCAGCAACCATGAGCTTCAAAATTCACCTCAGAATCATACTGTTATGTGAGGGGAGTGGACTGATTGCTAGCTTACACTGGGCTGTCTAAAATGTGGAGGAGGTCAGTTATGACCGATAGAAGCCAACAAAAATCATTCACAAAACTTCTTCCTTCCCTCCAGCCTAATTTATCAAGTGCTTTATGTCATGACATCATAGTTCTTCAATGGGACAGGCACCATTCTAAGCACCGGGGATACAGAGGAAATAAACCCTACCATGCCCTCAGGGAAGTGATATGAGAGAGAGAGAGAGAAAGAGAGAAAGGGGAGGTCAACAATAAGTAAAATGTACACAGTTCGTCTGTGAACTACAATGGGTTTGAACTTCTTGGGTCCACTTACATGTGGATAGTTTTCAATACAGTACAGTACTATACAGGTATTTTCTCTTGTGATTTTCTTGACTTTTTCTCTAGCTTACTTGACTGTAAGAATATAGTATATAATACATGCAATATATAAAATATGTGTGAATTGACTGTTTATGTTATCAGTAAAGCTTCTGGTCAACAGTAGACTATTAGTAGTTTAGTTGAGGGGGAGTCAGAAGTTATACATGGATATTCAGCACAGGGCTTGTGGCTCCTAACCCCCACATTGTTCAAGAGTCAACTGTACCATATTAAATACTGTTGAGTGCAAAGGAAGAGAGAACAACAACAACAAAAATAGGGAAGCACAATATAAAATGTTATAGGGCCAGAAGGAGGGGTGAAATTACAGAGGGGTAGCCAAGAATAGTCTCAGCGAGAAGCTTACATTTGAATCTGAAGGGTATGAGGAAGACAGCCTTGTGGAAGGATGGGGAAGAGCATTCAAGGCAGCATTAAATACAAAGGTCCTGTGGCGGATAATGGCTGGCGTGTTGAGGAAACAGCAAGGAAGCCAGTGTGGCTGGAGCCAGGACTCGTGGGGATAGATTTAAGAAATAAAATCCAAGAGGAGCAGGTACTAAGATGTATGCCTCCAAAACATATACCTCTTTGTCAATCACAGAGAAAAGTCACCCATTTACCAAATTTTCATATACTCAAAATGCGTAGTGGTTATTTTTCAAAAAAAAAAAAAAAAGGCATATCTCTATATTTTCAAGAGAACAACAAAAAGATAGGGGAAAAAAAAAAAGCCAACATACAAAAGAAAAGGAAAAGAAAGCCAGCATATTTGCCTGGGGAAAAGTCCCAAACTTCCAGTAAGAAAAATGAAAACTGTCTGTGGCTTTGAGCTTAAGCTTCCATAGAACTGGGACCAACCATCACAATAGAGAACACAGCTTAGCACCAAGGGCAACTGGATGAGCAACAATGCTATAAAAAGACATCATGCTGGTACAAAAGATTAACATGCAGAATTACAAGAGACAGGGCACTGAAATTTACCACAGGGACATTTCTGTAAATGTTGCAATGCCCCAAACGTCTAAGGCGAATTTGAATGCCAAGCTGGCTAATGCAACATCCAGACCACACATCCTTCCTGCCCAACCAGCTTCTCAACGTGAATAAGACGCTATCAGCCAAGATCTGCAACACAGCAGAGTTTGGGGAGGTCCATTAAGCTCTGCTATCTTCCAATTCCACTCCGTCCTCATCAACCAGTTTCATGAATCATGTAAACAGGTTTCCTATGAACAAACACTCATAAATTCTAAACAGTTCAGTGTGGTGACTCCACTGTTCTTCAGAACACAGGGTCTGTGTCACCCAAGACCAAGGCCAAAGACATGGACCACAGGGCCGACTCTGAACCCTGTGTAACAGAAAACAGCCATTATTAATGACTAGTCACAATCCCTCCCCCATCAGTTTCTGTAAGGCCACGCCCACCTCTCCACTCACAAAATGGACAAACACTTGCTCCGAGACTATCCTTAGTTGGAAATGACCAGAAAGAGAATTGAAAGAAGTCAGTGGGACTAAAGTGATCTACAGAATAAAGGACTGCAAGGAAAGAAGTGACCGAAACTTCAGAAAAGGATGGACCAGAGGAGCAAAAATGAGTGTTGCGGAAAGGTGATCTGGGACAGCGCACACCGGCAGAGAAGCAAGAGAATTTTTAGGGGTATTACTTAGCATTTTTAGAAACATACATTAAATCCCTATTAATGTTCTCTGAAAAGGGCAAAGTCTGAAATGTGGAAATACTTGTTTGTGACTTTAGCTTCTGAACTGGGTTCTTCAAAATGGTAAGTACATCTGGTACTTTTAGAACAAGTAGACTTGGGGGGCGCCAGGATGGCTCAGTCATTAATCATCTGCCTTCGGCTCAGGTCATGATCCCAGGGTTCTAGGATCGAGCCCTCCATCAGGCTCCCTGCTCAGCGGGAAGCCTGCTTCTCTCTCTCCCTCTACTCTCTGCTTGTGTTCCCTCTCTCGCTGTGTCTCTCTCTATCAAACAAATAAATAAAATCTTCAAAAAAAAAAAAAAGCACAATTAGACTTAGGGAAAGAGTCCATGGACACAAAAACTGCAGTGAATACTTCACTTGACAGACTATATTCTGCATTATCAAGGGCAAACAAAGCATGGCAAAGATGTTACAGGAAAAAATGACAACCAGATGTCCCCTACCCTGCTTCCAACGCTGAAGCCCATTATTCTACAGATGTTAAAAACCACAAGCCAAATTCCTCCCAAATGACCTAAAAAAAGCAGAAATATGGACAAAGATTCATTTTGTCCCGCATTTTCCCACTCTCAGCAAAGAGCCTCGGTAACAAAAACCTGTTTCCTTGCAGTGGTATTCCCCAATCATCTCGAAGTTTCTACCCAGTTGACCTAGGGGGAAAAAAGGATGTTCTCTTGGGATCATGAATCTAACCAGTCCCTCCTTTTCCCCTCCAGAAGACAACCTATTAGGCAAGTTGAGAGGAGGGTAGTCACACACCCTTTAAAAGCGAAGATTTTTCTATCCACCAAGAAGTTTCTGATCAAAAAGGATTCATAAATAATATAAAATATGCCCTACTGGTGAGTAGTCGATTTTTCAAGTGCACAAGGAAGTTAATAAATTCTCCATTCTAACCATAAAATAACTATTGGAAATACTAATGATTATACCAGAATTCTGTTTGAGTTATATAAAATTTTTTTAAAAATTAGGTGGATAAACAGAACCTATAAGTAGCATGAGAACTGAAGATAGTGACTATCGCAGAAGATCCTCTAAAACGAAAGAAACAAAGACCATGTGAAATACTGCTTTATAATTCTACATAAAACCCAAATACCTGCTTATGGAGGATGCTTTCTGTTCTCTGTTTTAAACTTTTTTCCTGTTTTCTTGATTTTCCAAAAGGATAATAACAATGTCTACAATCAGGGGGGGAAAAAAACCATGAAGTTTTAAAAACTGATGTACAGAAGCCAGACAGACGATGTAGGGCTCAAGCCCAGGCCCCTGGGACCATGACCTGAGCTGAAGGCAGATACTTAATCATCTGAAGCACCCAGGTGCCCGAAAGAGCAAATTTTTTTTTTTTTTTAAAGATTTTATTTTATTTATTTGAGAGAGAGAGACAGTGAGAGAGAGAATGAGCGCGGAGAAGGTCAGAGAGCGAAGCAGACTCCCCATGGAGCTGGGAGCCTGATGTGGGACTCGATCCCGGGACTCCAGGATCACGCCCTGAGCTGGAGGCAGTCGTCCAACCAACTGCGCCACC
The DNA here is from genome assembly GCF_020171115.1 of Neogale vison. NCBI lineage: Eukaryota > Metazoa > Chordata > Mammalia > Carnivora > Mustelidae > Neogale > Neogale vison. Next base: position 82,393,172 of record NC_058093.1, read on the forward strand.
CAGGCGTCCCCGAAAGAGCAAATTTTAAAAAGACATTCAAATTATTAAAGTGTTAAAGAACTAAAATGTTTATTAAGGGTCAGAACGTATAAACAGAAAATGTGATCAGGAAAAAGCATTCACCACTGAGTAAGCTACCTTTCACAGTTCAACAATTTATACATTCTATTCCAGCGCTTCTCCTACTTGAGCATGTCTTCTGTTCAAGTTCTTAGGTCACCTCGAGGGTGTGTTAAAACACAGATGATGTGGTCTGAGAGGGTGCACTTCTAACAAGCTCTCAGGTGATACAGTGCTACCGACATGCAGACCTCACTTTGAGCAGCCACGTTTGAAGCCACGGGAAGTGAGTAGACTCTAGCCTGTGTTCTCCCAGGAAGCATTCCCTGCTCTTTCTAGACAGGGCAAAAGAGCAAATGAACTCGGAATTCCACCTCCTTTCAAAGCTCTAAAGCAAAGGCACAGGGTCCTCTCTCTTGTCAACCCTTGGTTATTAAACAGTTGTTATGTTCTTTAAAAGGGGGGGTGTCAATTGAGACAATCAGGATTGGGCGCCTGGGTGGCTCAGTGGGTTAAGCCGCTGCCTTCGGCTCAGGTCATGATCTCAGGGTCCTGGGATCGAATCCCGCATCGGACTCTCTGCTCAGCAGGGAGCCTGCTTCCTCCTCTCTCTCTCTCTGCCTGCCTCTCTGCCTACTTGTGATCTCTGTCTGTCAAATGAATAAATAAAATCTTTTTTAAAAAAAAGACAATCAGGATTGCAGGACCTAATGAGTTTGCTGGAGCATCCAATGGAACCAGCCTCTGGCAGACAGTCTCTGAACGCCCTAGAATTCACAAAACACCGATCTCTTGGTGGCAGTTTTCAACCACATCATTTCCCACATGATTTTGTAGATGCCTAGGAATAGGAGGCAACCCACAAATTCAGAATCTATCACTCATAAGGACACAAAACAAGGCAAACATGCCCTCCATGAGCTTACCTAGGGCATCCCGGTGCACAGGCCAAGGGGAGAACTTGGAAGGAGTCAGAACAGAGCCTGCCCTTTTACTCCCAACCTCATACTTGCGGCCTCCTCAGGATCCATCAGGAGCTAACAGCAAAAACCACACTCACAAACCCCATGCTGCCACAGGAAGAGACGGCAACGCCTGAGAAATGACTCAGGCCCACACCCAATATCCTTCACATCGACAACCCATCAAAGCGGTAGAGGATGACAGTACAGACTCCTTTCTCCCTAAGGAAGAAGGCACCTGGCTGAGAGGCCTCCAAGTTCTATGCAGCGAGAACCTCAGCATGAAACTGACTTAATTAACCATGCAGAGGAGCACAGAGAATTCCCACCAGCCTGCACGTTCCCCAAACACCACATTGCCATTTATCCCCCCATGCTGTCATTTCCTGCCCGCAGTGAACTAATTACACACAGTGGGAATTCTGGAGCTGCTGGTTCTAATGTTTATCTGCTGTTAACTTGTTTTGTGACCTCAAAGATATTTCTCTAGTGCCTTTATTTCCTCTGCTATAAAAACAAGATAAGGGAATGACGTGCTTGACAAAGCACCCTCACAGAATACTACAGTCATCACTACCCTAGAGAAGCTCTCAGGGATGGTAATTAACGTGTCTCTTTTACGAAGGCCTTCAGTAAATATGCTGACATGCTGTGGAAAGTTGTGAAAAGCCTGGGATCTCAAAGGCTATTTCCTCTTCTGCTAAAACAGGTTTTGGTGACAGATGCTACCTATAAAATTATTGGTAAAAATAGTATTGAATGTGCTTCTTTGTAAATCACTGTTTCATTCACTGAGATGTATTTTTCCAGAATCATAGCTCTAACAACAGGCCATGGCTTCACAAGTAGAAGAGTTACTAGGAAAACCACCTTGAGTGATATGTCCGTAGCCTTAACATCCAGCACCAAAGACTTAGTTAAGTAAATTTGGGCTGTTCTTCCTTTCCAATGAAATAATTTGCTACTGCTGAAAACCATGTTTTAGAAGGTTAATTAGTCTGAGCATGTGAGAAAAGCTGGTTACAAAATATTCTGTAGCTAAAACAATCAGTATAATCTGATTTTGAAAATCTATCCGGGCATAAAAAATACTCAATAAATTATATTTTACATCTATTAGGTCCCCTGTCCTTTTCTTTTCTTTTTTTTTTTTAAAGATTTTATTTATTTAATCAGAGAGGGTGGGGGAGAGAGCGAGCACAGGCAGACAGAATGGCAGGCAGAGGCAGAGGGAGAAGCAGGCTCCCTGCTGAGCAAGGAGCCCAATGTGGGACTCGATCCCAGGACACTGGGATCATGACCTGACCTTAACCAACTGAGCCACCCAGGCGTCCCCCCTGTCCTTTTCTTATGTATTTGAGTAAGCTATATATACAAGTTATAACGCATATTAATCACTTATGTGTCACAAATTTAATGCAAATTTTCCCAGTCCATTGTCTCTTCATTTATATGTAAATTCTAAGTTTTTATATATTCAAATCTATTTGTTTTTTCTTCACTGGTTGCTTCTCTTGCAGTAAAGCCATGAAAATTGTCATTTCTATGCAGACCTAATAAATATTTTCTGCTAGTTTTTCTGTAATTTGATTTGCAATATTCAGCTCTCTGTAGAGTTTATTCATAAGACATGGTATGTTTGGTGGCGTCAGAAGTTATATCTTCTTATGTGAAAAGCATTTATTAAATAATCTATTAAGTAACTCTTCCTCATTGACTTATTTTGAAAACGTTAGCACATTGGCATTAGATGTAGTTAGGAAGTTATTCCAGTTCATTTTCTAAATAAAAAGTATAAAAACCTCAAAGTAAAAACCCAAATATACATAATAGTCTCATAAGAAATCCCAGTAAGAGATTATAAACAAATCAAATGATCAAGCCACTTTGCCCTCATTTCAGGCATCAGTCAGCTAAGCAATAATTCCTACTTAAAATCAATTCTTCCCATTCATTTGAAAGCTTTGAGAATGTATTTGGAGGGCATATAAGTATATGGTGGCTAAGTCACCAATTGCTGTTTGGCCTCCCTGCTTATTTGGGGATGGGCAACTTCCTGGGCGGCAAGCAATATTATTCCAAACCCGATAATGGCCCTTGGCCTGAAAACACTAAAAAGAAGTTGAAGAATTCATTGCTTAATTTAGTCAAGATTTAGATCTGTCATTTTCACTCGATTGATTTTTCCTCCAGATATATTAGAAACCTGTACACAATATGTACTATATAATATGTACTATATAAATTTAGACTTGTTCTTTCCATTTCTAATGTCTGCATCTTCCCATTCCCATTAAGATATAAGCTCCTGGGGGTGCCTGGGTGGCTCAGTGGGCTAAAGCCTCTGCCTTCGGCTCAGGTTGTGATCCCAGGGTCCTGGGATGGAGCCCCGCATCGGGCTTTCTGCTCAGCGGGGAGCCTGCTTCCCCCTCTCTCTCTCTGCTTGCCTCTCTGCCTACTTGTGATCTCTGTCTGTCAAATAAATAAATAAAATCTTAAAAAAAAAAAAAAAAAAGATAGAAGCTCCTAGAAAGCAAAGGCTGTGCTTGTTAGGGAAGAAAGGAAGGAAGGAAGGACAGACAGATGGATGGACAGGCACATTTGCTGAGCCTTGCCCACAACAGACACCCAGGAAAGCCTGCCAACAAATCAACATTTAAGCAGTTCCGCCATAAACGATGCTTAAAGAAAAAAAATTACCTAAACATACGTACACACACACGCACACACATATGTATATGTGTATGTGTGTACATATGTATAGATATCTCACTAAATGTTTTCATCTGAATTCGTCTCTCCTCCTAAGTAACATGGATAGATTTTTGCCATCAACTCACACCCTGAAGCACAAGACATGATGATCTTTCTGTTCATTTGCATAGCTACGACTCGTCATTATCCAGCCTTATTTTTTTGACTCAACAAAATAGAATTGCACCATTAGGATTTCAGCATGTCTGTTCTTGCAGTGACGATTTTGAATTGTGCCTTCTAGAAGCAACCACTTTAAGAAAAAAAAAAAAAAAAGTAACTTCCAAAGTATACACTTGGCTTGGTTTTCAAACCTGAGCTTTTCTGGGTTCACTTGCCTGTTGTTTTTCCACATAGAGAAAGACTGTCTGAGAGGTTCCTCTGGAGCAAGGCAGCTGATGAGAGAACTCAGTCAGCCTTGTAACCTCTGTTTGTAATCCTTTCCACCCATTAATGGACAAGTTCTCTAGGCACTATCATCATCATCGTCATCATCAGTGCTACAATTTACTGAGCACTTTATATAGATCAGTCACACTGCTAAATGTTTCAACTTGTTATTTCCATTACCAGAAAACTCTGGAATATACCTCCAACCCCTATCTTTAAAAATTGCCCAACTTAATATTATACTTAAGTGTAATTTTAGAAAGCTTGCTTAATTTTTTAATCTAAGAAATGACTAGCATATTGAGAAGTTTGTTATTTAACTTCATAATATACTTGGATTCTCACACATAAAACAGAGAAGTATAACCTATAAGAACATCTCCCTGTCCCTGCTTCTCTCTTTTCTGTTTGAGAAGAATGGATGCGTTTGTCGTGCAGAAAAGGAGGCCCAGGAGGAGCAAGAGAGATTATCTTACATGTTGGCAAAGCAGCTGTATTTGACTCCTCCCATCCCTGTCCCCATCCTGCCCCTGCAGAGTTGGGAGAACAAGGTAGAGTTACGCACCCATAAATACTAACCAGGCTGCCTCTCCCAACATTTGCCTAGGGGTTTCCACTGAAGAGGCAGGCACGCCTCCCAGGAGGTTCCCAGGGAATGGAAAGCAAATGTCAGGGAACCCAGGAAAAGATACAATTCCTGCCACTGTATCAAGAGAGATATCTAAAAACACATATAAACAAACACACAGTTTATTCTTGGGCTTACACTGGAAGTCTTATCACAGCTGTTCACATCTGCCACAAACCATGCTCCAGAAGAGGACTGCCGCCTGGGGAAGTCTGAGAGAGGCAGCAAGCGTTCCTCTGCTCCTCTGCACCCTTTCTGGTGGGCTTCATGAGAGAATATTATCATCCCCATTTCATTCCACAGAGTCCACAGTCAAACCCACACCAGTACACTTACCCCTAAAAGGTGTGGTCTCCTCCGATGACTCAGGACAAAGAACACATTCGCAAGGCCTGGAGGTGGGCATTGGGACAAGCGCAGGAAAGGCACTAATTGAAGCCAGGCCCCCGGGGTTCAGATTTGCCCACGTTGAGTGTTAACTCTGCCCCTCATGGAGCTCCCTCGTGGAACTTGCAATTGTAGGAGGCACCCGAGCGGCCCCTGGGGCCTCACGTTGTTGGCCCCAATCCTTCAGCCCTCCCTGTGTTCATGCCCTTCGCCAAGTGCCCTCGCAGCTCCTCCCACGGATGGGGATCAAATCATCCCTTCCTCTGAATTTGAGGCTTGGCATGGGAATGGCTTTGGCTGGAAGGAATCTAGGCAGTAAGAAGCCTTGCAGGTTTCCTTCTACCCCTTCCGGCTCTGCCACAGCCTTGGGAAGGGCCGCCCCAAGTAGCTGCTGCCCTCAGCTTGGATCCCACCTGAAGCAGATGAAAACCCAACCTGCATTCCCAGCTGGGTCCCAGCTGGAAGCACGGCTGCTCAGTCAAGACCAGTGGATTCCAGCCAAACCCCGGAGCCGACCGCAACTGCAAGAGCTTTAATAAGTAAGTGCTGTTCTGAGCCACTGGGTTCTAGTGTATTTTTTATCTGGCATTATTACGGAACAGCTAACTGATACGCGGTCTAAGGAAACTGCTCGTGGAAGGCACAATAGGCCGCATCCCAAAAAAAAGGATAACTAAATTTTAACAAGTGCTTCCTATGCACCCGTTTTTGTAAGAGCTTTAGGTGAATTTATTTACTTATTCATTCTTCACAACGACCCTTGAAGACAGATAGGATTTTCATCCCTATTTTAAAAAGATGAGGCAACAGAGACACAATTAAGTAACCTACCCACACGGGGAAGGTGGTAAAGCAGGACCGAACCCCAGTCACCAGTCACTGGCATCCAGAGCCCTTGCCTGTAACTGCCACGCTAAACAGCCTGGCAAACCCTCCTATCCCAAGCTGCCTCAAATCTGTGGCTTCTCATACCCTGGGGTGAAATCCAAACTGACAAGTATACTGGTAAAATATTCCAAGTCCTTCACAGCTGGGTCCCTGCTTATCCCATCCGGGCTCCTGCTCCCTCTCCCCCTCGCTCCTCCTCAAGGTCTACCCCAAGCACACTGAGCCCCTACACTTCACCAAACTCCGCAACTCCCTCGCACCTTAGACCCACCACTTCCTCTGCTCAGAATGCCCTCCCCGTCCTTTCTGACCACCTCAAGGTCATTCTCTAGGACACAGGTCCCAGGTTCCTGCTGCAGAAACTACTTCCTGTCCCCAGCGAAGGGCACATGGTTGGTCATCCTGACTGTTCTCCCAACTTCCAAGGCCTTTTCCAAAAAAGCACAGACCACTTTGCACTATTACCATCAACTTAGCCCTTTCCACAGCCTGGCCATGAGCACCTTAAAGGCAAGACCTAGGTCGTACTCATCTCTGTGAGCTCAGTATGTAACAAGGTACCCAGTTTCATCTTGGGAACTCAATGAAAGCTGACTAAATTAAAAAGCTGGCAAAGGAGCAGTGACACGAGGGAGAAATGGATACGGAGACAGGAGGTTTAAGTTTTCATTTCTAAATAGCAAGTCTTCATTTCTAATAAACATTAATTAAACTGCCTAACACCCCTGGTCTCCTGCTATATGTTCTTCAATTAAAATAGTTCTTTCATGACGGCTTCCTCTGCCAAACCTTTCCTCCCAGGCTTATGTGTTCACCAGAGCGACTTGGGACAAGTAACAAAAGGCACAATATTTGCTTGAAACAGAGGGGAAATGGAAGGCTAACTCCCTCACTGTTCACTCCTGGCAATGCAAAAGTACGCGCGCTCTGACTTCCAAAGAGATGGAGGGAAGTTGGTGGCAAAGGAAGGCAAATTCTTTTTTTTTTTTTTTAAAGATTTTATTTATTTATTTGACAGAAAGAGATCACAAGTAGGCAGAGAGGCAGGCAGAGAGAGAGAGAGAGGAGGAAGCAGGCTCCCCGCTGAGCAGAGAGCCCGATGCGGGACTCGATCCCAGGACCCTGAGATCATGACCTGAGCCGAAGGCAGCGGCTTAACCCACTGAGCCACCCAGGCGCCCCTAGGAAGGCACATTCTTAAGGAGCGAAAGTAAAAGACTCCCAAGACAGGGCACAGAGAGGGGATGACTTGATGTGGGGAGAAAACACTCATTTAATCCGAACCAGCAAGTGGTCCCTGGGAGAGCCCAGCTCTCAGAATGGTAACTTGCTGCTGACAAGGTGATTATTCCTTAGCCTCAGGGGCACCCAGTAAAAGTTCAGGGCTGGGCCACTCGACAGCCCCTGTGGAGAGCTGACAAGGGCCACAAGATGGACGTGACGGCTGTCCTCAAAATCACAGGTCTCCCAGACCATGTGCAGGAGCCTGACCCTAATCTTGTAGCTGCAGGGCATCTCTGTCAATAGGGGTGACATGGTCTGCTCCTGGAGCCTGAGGCTGAACTCCTATAGGCACAGACCCCTCTCCCCATTGCAGCTTCACTGTCCCTGAAGATTGGTGTTTCTGTTGCTGGTGTCTCCTGAGAAAGGTGGGAGACGCCCAAGTAATGGGTGTGTCCGGATCCCTGTTCCATGCACCTGGGGCTGGATGTCAGAGTTACAGATGCCTGGAATGCAAGAACCAAAAGATCTTTGAGATCAGGCCATTTAGGAGTTTTCAGACATTTTCTAGGGACCACTTGGTGGTTCAAGCAACAGCTTCCAAAAGCATAAATAGAAGAGGGGAAACTGAGTTTGCTCCCTTTGGGAAGCAGGGGCCAGGAATCCCAACTGTTGGGGCAGGGACAGCCTCTGAGATGACTCGGTGGAGGCTTGGGGATTTGGGTTGGGCATCACAGGCATATGCCAAATCCACCTCCTGCAGTATAGAAGCCATGGTTCAGAGGGGGTGAGGTGACCTCATCCAAGGTCACACAGCCTGAAGGCAGAAGGACTAAGAACAGGACTCAGGTCCTAAATGACAGTCCAAACACTCATTCCTCTACACAGTGCCACTCCCCTTTCTAGAAGGAGCCCTCTACACCCTAACCTCCCCCCTTCCCCATTAGCAAGTCCCAGAGCCACCCTAGAGCTCAGACTGAGGTAAAGGGTAACTTGATGACAGTATGTTTTACGGGTGCATTTATCACACATAACAGGGAAAGCTCTGCCCTAAACACCCATCCATCCCCTCCTCCTCTTCCCACCCCAACTGGCCCCCAACAGAGATGAATCCTCAGAGGCTTTTCCATGACCTGGAACCTTCTCAGGACCCATTGCCACCTGCTCTCCTTTTCTGCTGTATTCCCTCAGCACTGAATCAAATGACTGCCTGCCATGCTGTGATTCTTCGATTGGCTACGTTTGTCCCTACACACTGTTTGCCCCTGGCTTTAAAATGCTGCTTGCACCACTTTCTAATTTCATTTTAGAAGCCTGCAAGGAGAGAAGCCAGCATTTAATCGTAGGGACTGGAGGGGACTGTACAAAGCGCTTACAAGGCACAAATAGAGTAGTTATTTTCCTATTTCCCTTCTGATTGAATTGGCTGCTGTATCGTATGCAGTAAACAGTGTGAACCAGAAAGCGGCTCTGCATCCTTATCTCAGCCCCTCACGTAATCAAAAGAAAAAAAATGCATTGTAATAAAAAAGAAAAAAGGAAACGAGAACTTCGTATTTGTTTAAAAGTTAATTAAACTTGAAAGGTTTGTGAGGTCGATTCATTTTCTTTTGTAGCTTAAGACAATAAGGTTTCCATTCCATTTTACCAGTGGAATGATAAAAAGTAACCTGATGTTATTTTAATTGTAATAATAAATAATAAAGCTGGAATAAAAGGTTTATTTTTAAAGAGCAAAGTAAAAATGGAAGCATATGTACCATGCAATTCAGACGTGACTTATAAAATAAAAACTGTAAAACTTTGTTAAGGTGTGTGCCTATTTCATCGCTTTTGCTAATACCACTTCATTCTTTTCCGGAAAGATGACTTCACAACAAGCATACAGGTAGGACTTTATATGCATCCTAGTGAATCTCCTGAACGGACAAGATTAAAAGGGAATATGCTCTTTACAAAGAAAATTCAAAGTACAATGAAACAGAGCAGGAGGCCCCCTGCAAGCTTTCTGGGTAATGGGGGCGTGGAGCTGGGTAATGTCTCCATCCTTCTCAGGTCCATGTCATAGGACCCACAGAAAGGACAAAGCCAAGTAGTCTTGAGAAAGCAGGACTCCTGGATGAGTCATACTGAAGAGGGGCACTGAGCGTCTGATACTACCAGACACAAAAAATGGAGCCAAGAAGTGGGCTAAACATAGATTATCTCCCTAAAGAAAATGTTGTATGATGGGGTGTGTGTGTGTGTGTGTGTGTGTGTGTGAGAGAGAGAGAGAGAGAGAGAGAGAGAGAAAACATTTCAGAGAAAGAAGAACTGCCGATGAGAGAAGAGCAACTGTTGAACAAGGTCAGAGGTTACTCCTATTGAAAAATGTGGAGCTGCTTAAGAGGATGTCCAAGCCTCCAGTCCTAAAATTCCTTGATTCTATGGAGTGAAAACTGAATGTTCCATCATCAAACTGAGACCTAAAAACCCCAAGGGGGAAACCCACATCTCTTACCTGTTTCCTTCTGACAGGTTACCCTGCATGGGAACCACTTGCCAGAATATTTAACATCCTGTTTCCTAGCTGTCTCCCCCCCACACACTTCTCCATGAGCACCCTGAAGACACAGTGTGTGTTTAATTCATCTTTGTGATCCCAGCACAGTACCTGAAGCATATACTGGGCAGCCAAATATGGAAAGGCAGAATGAAAAACTAGTAGGGAAAATTTAAGTTTTATTTTTAAGTAATGAAGGCTTATATCCTAGAAAGCATTAATCAAAGTTCTTGGCACCTAGATGTTACCTAAGTAGATTCTTCAATTAAAATACTTTTTTCCGGGGCACCTGGGTGGCTCAGTGGGTTAAAGCCTCTGCCTTCAGATCAGATCATGAGCCCAGGGTCCTGGGATCGAGCCCCGCATCAGGCTCTCTGCTCTGTGAGGAGCCTGCTTCCTCCTCTCTCTCTCTCTGCCTGCCTCTCTGCCTACTTGTGATCTCTGTCTGTCAAATAAATAAAAACTTTACAAAAAAATGTTTTAAATACTTTTTCCCCCTATTAACTATGAGGCCAAACCTTCAAATGACCAGGCAAAAGGGAATTTTTGTTTGTTCCTTCCTTAGGAGAAACCAATCAGCAACTCCTACTCATTACTCAGATTCTTAGAGTATAAAAGAGGTCACCAAAAAGTATCATAAATAATATTGGCCACCTTGTTAGTCCAGAACTTAACATAGGAACAAGAATGTCTGAGCTTACCACTTCTAGTCAATGTTGTATTGTTGCTTCTAGCCAAGACAATTGGGCAAGAAAAAGAAATTAAAAGCATCAGTATTGGAAAGAAGTAAAACTATCTCTCTTTGCAGATGATATTATCTTCTCTAGAAAATCCAAATGAATTCACTAAAACACTATTAGAGCTAGTCACCAGGTTCAGCAAGGTTTCAGGATACATGATCAAAACACGAGAATTGACTGCATTTTTATGTGCTATACATAAGCATACACAACAAACAACTTAAAAATGAAATTAAGACAATTACACCAGAAAAATTAAATGCTCAGTAATAAAGTTAACAAAAAGAAATACAAGACTTACCAAATACCACTAAAAGAAATTAAAGAAGACCTAAACAACTGGGAAAATATTCCATGTTCATTATTAAAAAACTTAATATTGTTAAAATGGCAATAATCTTCAAACTGATCTATAGATTAATGTAATCCTTATCAAATCCCAGCTGGCTTTTTGCAGAATTAACAAATTAATCTTAAAATTCGTATGAAAATATAAAGGACCCAGAATAGGCAAAAGAAGACTAAATTGGAAAACTTATACTTTCCAATAACAAAATTGGTACAAAGCAACATTAATCAAGATTGTGTGATACTGGCATAAGGACAGATCTATAGATCAATAGAATATAATTGACAATACAGAAGGAAATTATATATTTATGGTCAGCTGATTTTGGACAAGTTACGACAATCAATGGGGAAAGAATACTCTTCAACAAATGTGCCAGGACAAGCAAAAGAATAAATTTGGATCTCTAACTCACACCATATATAAAGATGAACTCAGATCAAATATCTAAATGGAACAGCTAAAACTGTAAAACTCTTAGAAGAAAATATAGGTGTAAACCTTTGTAATTTTGGATTAGGCTATGGTTTCTTAAGTATGGCACCAAAAGCACAAGTGAAAAAAGAAAAAAAATAATAAATGGGATGTTACCAAAACTAAGACTTTTGTATTTCAAAGGATACTTTCAAGGGAATGAAAAGACAACCTATAGAATGAGAAAACATATTTGCATATCATATATCTGATAAGGGTCTAGTACCCAGAATATATAAAGAATTCTTACAACTTTACAATAAAAAGACAAACAACCTGATTTCAAGTTGGCATAGGATCTTAGTAAACATTTCTCCAAAGAAGATATACAAATGGGCAATAAGCACATGAAAAAGACTCAACACCATAACTTATTAGGAAAATGCAAACTGGAACCACAAAGACATACCACTTCGTACCCACTAAGATGGCCATAAGCATAAAGACAGATAATAAAAGTGTTGGTGAGGATGTGGAGAAATTGGAACCCTCACAACATTGCTGGTAGGAATGTAAAATGGTACAGCAGCTTTGGAAACAGTGTGGCAGTTCCTCAAAAAATTAAAGAGAATAACCATACAACCCAGCAACTCCACATGTAGGTATATACCTTCAGAGACCTGAAAACACAAGTGCACACAAAAACTTGAACATGATTGTCCACAGAAGCATTATTCTTAATAGTCCAAAAAATGGAAACTACCCAAACCTCCATGAAGATGAACAGATTAACAGAATGGGCTCTATCCATACTACAGAGTATTTTTCAGCCATGGAAAAGAATGAAGGACTGATTTATGCTATAATCTTAAAAACATTATTAACCTTAAAATCTTGAAAACATTGCATTAAGTAAAAGAAGGTAGACACAAAAGGTTACATAATGAATGATTCCATTTATACAAAATGTCCAGAACAGGCAAAACCACAGAAAGTAAATTCATGGCTGCTGGGGGCCGAGAGAAGGAGGCAACAGGGAATGATTACTAATGAATATGAGATTTCTTCGCAAAGTTTTGAAAACATTTTAGAATTACATAATAATGATGATAATTCATAACTTAGTGAACATACTAAAAACCACCGAATTGCATATTTTAACAGTATAAATTTTATGGCATGCATGTTTATCTCAATTTAAAGATAACAATCATGGTGAGCTACTTGTATATTGCTGGTGAAAATGTTCACGGGTAGAACAGTTTTAGAAACAGGGATCCAATTTGCTCTCATAATTCAAATTCTAAGAATCTAAGTAATTATTAAGACCACAACTTCAGTTTTAAAGATTGCTTGCCATGTAGTTTATAAGATCGGAATATTAGAAATACCCTGAAGGTGCACACATGGCTCCCCAGTGCAAACTGGTGAGTGCCTTTGATTCTGGCAGCACAGGGGCTGGTCCACATGGCCTCCCTTGCTGAGCCGACACCTCTGAGTCCCCTGAGCTGGGAGTGGTGAAGAGATTGGGCCAGCCCCAGGTAAGAACGCTAGAGACTCCTACTGCTCTTACCCCAAATGCAGCGGGGTTTTTTTTTTGTTTTGTTTTTTTTTTTCAAAAACAAACCTTTCTCAGACTGTTACATGCTTTTGATAGATTACCAGAGTGACAGAAACACTGTTTCTGGGGATGCCTGGGTGGCTTAGTTGGTTAAGTGTCTGACTTCCGGCTCAGGCCATGATCTCAGTGGCTGGGGTTGGGTTTGAGCCAGGAATCAGGCTCTCTGCTCAGTGGGGAGCCTGCTTCTCCCTCACCCTCTGCCACTCCCCCTGCTTGTGTGCATTCTCTGCTCCCCTCCTTCTCTCTCTGACAAATAAATAATAAAAAATAAATAAAAGCCTAGGTGATAAAATAGATTAGTTCATGAATACTGTTTTTCTGAAAATAAATAAATTGGAAAAAAAATAGATTAGTTCATGTCTTCTGAAAGCAACACAGAAATATAAATCTAGAGCCTAAAAGTATTAATTATTTTAAGTATTTATGTCACTTCCAGAAATTCTATTCTAAGGAAATAATTATAGATCTGCTCAGAGATTTAGCTCCAAGAAGGTATATGACAGAGTTGTTTATAATAGCAAAAAGCCTAGTTCAAATGAAACGTGCAAGATATAGCCTCATGATGAAATATACTAGCCATTAAAACTAATGTTGCACAGGAGTATATGGCAACATGGAAAATGATTATAAAGGTTAAGCTAAAAAATAGTTTCAGTACAGGGGTGCCTGGGTGGCTCAGTGGGTTAAGCCTCTGCCTTCGGCTCAGGTCATGGTCTTGGGGTCCTGGGATCAAGCCCCTAGTCAGGCTCTCTGCTCAGCAGGGAGCCTGCTTCCCCCCCTTCCCCCGTCTCTCTGCCTGCCTCTCTGACTACTTATGATCTCTCTCTCTCTCTCTCTGTCGAATAAATAAATAAAATCTTAATAAAAAAATAGTTTTAGTACAGAGTGAAAGGTATCATTTCATTTTTATAAGTACATTTACATAACATATACACACATATAAAGACATGCATGCTTAGAAGAAATGAGAATGGTTCAAACAGCAACTATCTCTGGGTGGTGAGAAAAGATCTGATTGGTGGGGCAATCTATTATTTTCCACATTTTCTATAATGAACTTGTATCACCTGGTAATAAGGAAAAAGCAACAGCTACTCTTTCTAAAAAGGTGAAATCAGGGGTGCCTGGGTGACTCAGTCATTAAGCGTCTGCCTTTGGCTCAGGCCACAACCCCAGGGTCCTGGGATCAAGCCCTGCATCTGGCTCCTTGCTTGGTGGGGGGTCTGCTTCTCCCTCTCCCACTCTCCCTGCTTGTGTTCCCTCTCTCACTGTGTCTGTCTCTGTTAAATAAATAAAATAAAATCTTAAAAAAAAAAAAGGTGAAATCATATAGTTTAATATAGGATGTCTCTGTACTTAGAATTTGAAATAAAGTTATCACATGGTTGAGTATTTTTACATTTAGCTCTAGGCTTCCTGGCTGCCAAGGCAAAGAGAGAAATGGGAAGAACTATCTAGATCTGTTCTATTTTATTTCTCAGTTCTTCCCAGGAGATAAACTACCATTCTGGCACTAGACCCTAAGAGAAGCACATGTGCACTGCTTCTCCATAATACAAATAGCCACCCTGTAGCACAGCATAGCAGGTGCTGACTCATAGCCCTCGCTTTTGTTCCCTTACTGTTACTGTTTAAGAACTGTAGTCCCCACCCCTTGCTAAAGGATAGCTAACACACACACAGTGCCTTTTTCATAATGTACTACCATCCTTATTTTTCACCACAGTTAAGATAGTCCCCAAATGAATGTTTCCAGTAAGACACTGATGATGTTAATATCTGGCTTTTATGCCACATTTTGATGGTGTCACCATTTTACTCTGAACAAGGATACTCAGAAGACGGTCCCATAGATGAAGTCGATCTTGAAGAGTGGTAGATGTAGCATAGTTTGAGAATGTACATTTCTTTTCATTTTAATCAAATTTAATTTTTTATCTGACATAGAGAAAGAAAGCACAAGCAGGAGGAACGGCAGGCAGAGGGAGAAGCAGCCTCCTTGCTGAGCAGGGAAGCTGATGCAGGGCTCAATCCCAGGACCCTGGAATCATGACAGGAGTCAAAGTCTTAACCAACTGAACCACCCAGGCACCTGGAGAATGTACATTTCTTAATAATACATCCACGTAAGAGTCTTGGATAAGAGGAAGCAGAGAAAAAGTTAGGTCAGTGGCTATGGACAGTCGCTCTAAAAAGAGGCACTTTGCAACCTGGCACTAACGCTACCAGCCCTGAAACTGCTGGAAAGCTGAACCTTGCTATGACAAGAAGTAGCTTCCAGAGATACACACAAACCACGTAGGTCAGAGTCAGAGCCTCTGAAGGCTGAGATGAAGGGTTGGGATGAGGGGAGCTGTGCCTATGACCTTCTGTGGGTGTCGATCCTTGCTACAGAAATAATTTAAATTAGATTTTCTTCTGTATCTTACCTGCAGTTTCTTTCAGATCCGATGGATCCAAGCCACTCCCAGAGACAGCAGAGATTCTGTAGAGCCTGGGAGATGCTAAAATAGCTTACTTGTCCCTCCAAATCCCTTCACTCCAAAACAACTTTCACTCCATGTGTCTGATGCTTCAGGGCTGGAACCAAGTCTTTCCTGACCACCCATGTGGCCTTCCTTTCCTCCATGACATCTGAGAGCACTCACCCACCACACGACTCACTGACATGCGCCTCGCATGTCATATGACCCCAGTCAGGTTGTAGACTGTAAAATATTAGGCATCTCACCGAGCACCTACCACAGTGTCTTATGCGTAAGTATTGAATTTAGGTTCAACTAAATTACCCAGTTTGTCTATTTCCCAAAGTAAATACATGGTGATAAGCAAATAAGGTTAATAACACAATTGTCAGCAAGGCAATAATGCTAAAAGGCCAAAGTTTACTTGATCAGGAATGTAGTTTTTTAAATTTATTTCAACAGACTAATTTTGTTAGTGTGATCACTACAGACAGGAAGAGTGAAATATTTTTCCTGACCTCAAAGGAGTTCACAGTCTTTCAGAAAATGAAGATGCACACATAGCTAATTAGGATAATGCATTATTAATATGGAAAAAGTGGGAGGACACATAACAATTACAAAGCCATCAACAATGTTCCTCAAGAGATGGCTGCAATTTACATCCCACTGAATTTGGACCACATGACTAGAAATAGTGTCTAGAAAAAGACAAGGAACCCTCCCTTTTCCCTACTCTGAACAGATATGCCCCCCTGAGAAGCCCTGGTTTCTGAACTCAGCCACTGATTTGCAGAGGACACCACACAGTGCAGCCCAACTAATGCGTGACACTGGCCAGCACAGGGGGTTAGCTGAACCACAGCTGAAGGAAGCAGCATCACACCGGGTGCAGCAGAGCTGAGGTACCAGGAGAGCTGTCTTGAAACCTTTGGGAATGAGAGCTTGTCTAGTGAAAGATGGGCTGCAGAAGCACTTCCCATACTGAAAAAAAAAAAAAACAAAACCCACTGGCGGGTCATAAAATTAGAAGTACAAGACTTACAGTAAATGTTACTTCATAAAATGCCTGTCGTGGATATGAATGTGTGTGTGTGCATGTATGTGCACAAGTGAACACATACTGGGTCATGAAAACAGATGTTTACAAAACAGTCTGCAAGGCTGTGGATCAGGCAAATTATTTGGGAGATTATAGAAGGATTTATTTCAATTCAATAGAAGGAAAACACCTCTAACAATCTCACGATCTCACACTGAGGTTTACTGTTTTGAGTGGCAGAGAGTTTCCAGCCCCTGAAAGACTTCAAGCAGCGCTAAAGCCATAGACAGCCATGGAGGATATTCATTAAGCAGAAAATTAAGTGAGAAGAACTCTGTTTCCTCCCCATTCTATGAGACTATCAGTCTAGATCACAGGCAATTAACTATCATTGAAGGCACAATGATAGGAGAAAATAATTTGATGGAGTCACAAGGGCAAATGTATATAGCCTGAAATTTTATTTGGTTGCTTATGCTGGATGAGCATCTCTGTGAAAGAAGAAGTTGTAGGGGATACTTAGACCGCAGTTCTCAACCTAGATATACATGAGAATTACCTGGGGAGTACTTAAAAGATATCCATGCTTGGATCCCAACATATATCAATTAAAACACTGGGACTAAAAATTTGTATTTTGTTTAATGCTCTTCAGGCCGGAGTTGAGAACCACTGATTTACAGGTATAAAATGTATAAATGAGGGGCGCTTGGGTGGCTCAGAGGATTAAAGCCTCTGCTTTCGGCTCAGGTCATGATCTCAGGGTTCTGGGATAGAGCCCCACATCAGGTTCTCTGCTCAGCAGGGAGCCTGCTTCCTCCTCTCTCTCTCTGCCTGCCTCTCTGCCTACTTGTGATCTCTATCAAATAAATAAATAAAATCTTTTTTTAAAAAAATATATAAATGACACTGTATAAAACACAGAGAGAAGGGAAACAGTACCAGGATTTGTATAAACATCATAAAAATGGTTAGAAAGCATCATATCAAGGCTTTTAATTTCTGCTCAGGATGCAGAGAGCTGAAGAGAGCATCACTCCCACACTCACAACAAATAAAAAGCCAGATAAATGGCAAGTCCAGAACTTTCTTGAATCCACTGGAAAGCCAAGATCATAGGGATATAAACTAGCCCCAAATCTAAGGAGAAGCAGATGCCTACCGGAAGAGAGAAAACAAGTACTTGTTTACCTGAAGTTGATGTACCTGGACACTGGCTAATAGGCATCAAGTAATGAACAACAACAGAATACTGCTGGAAAAGTTGACAGAGCATGGAGCCAGACCACTTGGAGGTATAGCACAAAAGGAAAACCTAAGGCTGACACTGAGACAGATATTAGGAAAACCCCTCTGGCCAACCAGCTCCAAACTCAGACTATCACAAGAGGAATTTGAAGTGTATGGTGAAATGAGAATAACCATACCAACAACAAACCTCAAATCCAGGTCAAATCCTGATTAGAGTGATCAACACCACACTAAAGGTCTAGCAGAAATAGAAAGGCACTACCATTTCCAGACATAAAAACTATTTATCTCAGTCTCTCATGTCCTACACAAGATGTCCAGTTCTCCACAAAACACACAGGGCATACAAAAAGCAAGAAAGAAACAAGACTGCCAAGAAAGGGCAATGAACTGAACCAAACTCCAATATAAAACAGATGTTGAAGGTATCAGACACTAAATTTTAAACAACCTTAATTAATTGTAAAAGACCCTAACAGAAAGAATGGACAACATGAAAGATTAAATGCTTAATTTTACTAGAAAGATAGGATTTGTAAGGGAGAATAAAGTGAAAAAAAAAAAAAAACTTGAAAGGCTAAAAACAGTAACAGAAATGGAGACAGCTTTCAACATTCTTCCACAGATTTGACACAGCCAAGGAAAGAGTCAGTGAACTTGACAGTAGGTCAACAGAATTGCCCACACTAAAACAAGAAACAAGAAAAAGAAGAATGAAACAAAACAAAGCTCTGTTCAACAGCTCTGGAATAAGTCAAATGTTCTAAACTAGGTGTAATCAAATTACAGAAGGAGAGAAGAAAATGGAGCAGAGGAAATATGTGAAGAAATAATTGTTGGGAATTTTCTAAAATTAATGACAGACACCAAACCACAGATCCAAGAAGCTCAAGAACATCAAGCAGGATGTACAAGAATGTACACATGTGTAGGCACACATGCACATGCACACAGAGGTACAGCATATTAAAACAGCTGAAATCAAAGGCAAAAAGAATCTTTAAAAAAAAAAGACTTTATTTATTTATTTGACAGACAGAGATCACAAGTAGGCAAAGAGGTAAGCAGGGGGTTGGGGGACAGGCTACCTGCTGAGCAGAGAGCCCAATGCGGGGCTCAATCCCAGGACCCTGAGATCATGACCTGAGCCGAAGGCAGAGGCTTAATCCACTGAGCCACCCAGGTGCCCCAACAAAAAGAATTTTGACTGTAGTGGTAGAAAAATAAAACACTAAATATAAAAGAAGATAAGGATTGTAGAAGATATCTTGTCAGTAGCATGCAAGTAAGAAGTCAGTAAAGCAGTGTCTTTAAGGTGCTGAAAGAAAAAATAAACTGTCAACCCAAAATTCTAGACCCAGTGAAGTAAATTTCAAAAACAAAGGAGGGGGCGCCTGGGTGGCTCAACAGCTAGCAAAATGGCAGATTTAAATTAAGTTTAACAGCATAGTAAATGTGAATAGTCTAACACACCAACTGAAAAATAGATATTGTCAGATAGGTGAAAAAAGAAAGACTCTGAGGTCTACAAGAAACCTGCTTTAAATACACAGACACAGACAGGATAGAAATAAAAGAAAAGTAAAAGATACAGGAAACAAACACTAAACAAAGGAAGCTGGAGTAACTATATTATGAACACCCAAAGCAGTAGAACCCAGAACAAGGAATACTAACAAGGAAAAGGAGGAATAGTACATAATAATAAAAGGATCAGTTCTCCAAAAGGACATAACAGTCCTGAATGTGCATGCACCTAAGAACAGATGATCAAAATACATGAAGCAAAAAGTGATACAACAAAAATAGAAGAAATAGAAATATAAAAATAGAGAAATAGAAAAATCCACATTTATAGTTGGAGACTCCAACATGCCTCTCTGTTATTAATAAAACAAATGGACAGAAAATCAGGACAGAGAAGACCTAAAACATTTTCCAGAACATTCTACCCGAAAATAGCAGAATACACATCCTTTTCAAGTACACATTGAACACTCACCAAGACAGACCACATTCTGGGGCATAAAACAAAGGTGAGCAAATTTAAAAGGACATAAGTCATGTAAATTATATTGTGAGACAATAACAGAATTAAATTAGAAATCAATAACAGTAAGACTTCTGGAGAATTCCCAAATAGTTAAAAATCAAATGATATACAGTCAAATAACATGTGGATTAAGAGGAATTCTCTTAATATTCTTAAATATTTTAATTTTAAATAAGTGAAAATGCAAATACACATAACAAAATTGTGGAATGCAGCTAAAGCAGTGGTTAGAGGGAAATGTATAGCACTAAAACGCTTACATTAAAACAGAAGAAAAATCTCAGATCAGTAAAATGAGCTATTAAGAAAACAACAAAATTAATTAATTAATTAATTAAACCCAAAGCAAGGAGAAGGAAGTATTAAAGAAAAGAGCAGAAAGCAATAAAATCGAAAATAGAAAAACAGATAAAATTAATGAAACCAAAAATCTGGATCTTTGAAAAGATCAATAAAATTAATAACCTTCTAGATAGAGTAAGAAAAATATTGAAGACACAAATTACCAGTATCAGGGATGAAAGGAGAAAAATCACTATAGATTCCATGGACATTAAGTGGATGATACGAGAAGACCACAAAAAATTCTATCTCCATATATTTGACAACTTACATGAAGTAGAACAATTCCTTAAAAAATACAAACTACCCAAACTTATCAAGAAATAGGCAACCTTGAGTGCATCCATACCTATTAAATCTGTAGTTAAAAACCTATCAAAGAAAACTCTAGGCCTATATGGCTTCATTAATGAATTCTACCAAACACTAAAGTAAGAAATAATACCAATCCTGACAGCCTCTTCCAAAAATACATCACCACCAAGTGAAATTATCCCAGAGATACAAGATTGGTTCAATGTGTGAAAATCAATCAGTAAGATTTGCTGTATTCAATATGAAGAAAAAAATCACATGATCTTGTCAACAGATGGAGAAAAAGCATTCAACAAAATTCAAAATCGATCCAAAATAAAAAATCTCAGTAAACTCAGAATACAATGGAAATTCTTTTATTTTTTTTTTAAGATTGTATTTATTTATTTGACAGAGAGAGATTACAAGTAGGCAGAGAGGCAGGCAGAGAGAGAGGAGGAAGCAGGCTCCCTGCTGAGCAGAGCCCCCGATGCAGGACTCGATCCCAGGACCCTGAGATCATAACCTGAGCCGAAGGCAGCAGCTTAACCCACTGAGCCACCCAGGCGCCCTACAATGGAAATTCTTTAACCTCATAGGGCATCTAGCCTCAGTTAACATCATACTTAATAGTGAAAATTTGATTATTTCTTCCCCATGACAACAAACAAGGCAAGAATGTTCTCTCTCACCACTCCTATTTAACATTATACTAGAATTCTTAGCCAGTGCAATAAGAAAAAAAAAAAATATATATATATATATATATATATATATGGCATCCACACTGGAAAGGAAGAAATAATACTGTCTTTATTTACCAAAGACATGACTGTGTAGAAAATCCAAAGAATCTACAAATAAGCCCCCTAGAATAAGTGACTTTAGGAAGGTAACCAAATATAATGTCAATATATAAAAACCAATTACAGAGATGCCTGGGTGACTCAATTGAGTTGAGTGACTGACTCTTAATTTTGGCTCAGGTCATGACCTCAGGGTTGTGAGGTAGAGCCCTACACTGGGCTCCACACTCAGTGGGGAGTCTGTTTGAGATTCTCTCTCTCTCCCTCTGTCCCCCAACTCGCTCTCTTTTTCAGTCTCTCTCTTTAAAATAAATAAATAACGCTTTTAAAAAATTACATTTCTATATACTAGCAACAAGTTTGATTTGCAATAAAAATTGAAAAACCGGCTTACCAAAGCTGAAAACTTTTGCCTGGAGAAAGACACCCTTAAGGGAATAAAAATATAAGGCACAGCCTGAGAGAAATTCAGGCAAAACACATTTCTGACAAAGAACTTACATCCAAATTAGGTAAAGAACTCTCAAAACTCAACAAAAAGAGGGGCGCCTGCGTGGCTCAGTGGGTTAAGCCGCTGCCTTCGGCTCAGGTCATGATCTCAGGGTCCTGGGATCGAATCCCGCATCGGGCTCTCTGCTCAGCAGGGAGCCTGCTTCCCTCTCTCTCTCTCTCTCTTCCTGCCTCTCTGTCTACTTGTGATCTCCGTCTGTCAAATAAATAAATAAAATCTTCCAAAAAAAAAAAAACTCAACAAAAAGAAAACAAACAACCCAATAAAAATAGGCAATCAAAATTACCACTACATAACATTTAAAGGCTTTAAATTTTTATTTGAATTTGTATTTTTTTTCCGGTCCATTAAGAGTCTAAACAAAACTCCTCACCAATTTTTTTTGGACCATATCATTTGATCCAGAACTAGCCTTTTGATCTCCATCAACCTTTGATGTACTTTATATTGACCTAAAAAAAAAAAAGAAACTATTAGTTTTCATTGAACTCAGGAGATAAATTTTGTATAAGCCCTTCGTAAAGAGACTAATTTTCCCATCAAATAAAACTGACTCTTTAAACACACAAACAAAAAAATTGTAACTTTCTGAGGCATAAAAATTTATTTTCTCAGGGTGCCTGGGTGGCTCAGTGGGTTAAAGCCTTTGCCTTCAGCTCAGGTCATGATCCCAGGGTCCTGGGATTGAGCCCCACATCGGGCTCTCTGCTTGGCGGGGAGCCTGTTTCCCTCTCTCTCTCTCTGCCTACTTGTAGTCTCTGTTTGTCAAATAAATAAATAAAATCTTTTTAAAAAATTATTTTCTCACCTTTTAAATAATGAGCCCTGAGCATGAATCACATTTTTAATCACCATTCTTCCTCCTTCTCCCTGATACCAAAACTAAACAATTCTGGAACCCAATGATGAAAGAAATGACTCTTATTTTCCCTTTGCTCATATTTCTTCACTTATTTCTCACCACCTGGTACCACATTTTGTAAGTCACTGTAAATCATGTTTGGGAACAATGTGAAGTATAACAAAGAAACCAAAAGATTCTGTGTAAAAGAAATCTTTTAAAATCAAGTTATTCAACATATAACCCTCTTCTTCCAAGTGAATGTCTTTTCCTCCCAAATATCACGCCGGCTCGGGCCATACTTCTCCACCGGAAACCAGAGAAAGAATAAACCTTGAAGATTTCCAGCACTATGCCCAGCTTGTTTCCAACTATTGCACTCTTTTCTTACCCAGTTTTATTTTTTTAGAGTCTTTTTTAAAATTTGAGTATGTCTGACACATAATGTAACATTAGTTTCAGATATACCACAGACTGATTCAACAAGCCTATATGTTACACTATGCTCACCACAAATCCAGTTGCCCCCACCATACAAAGCCGTTACAACATCGTTGACTATATTGCCTATGTTGTATGTTTTTCATCCCTGTGACTTATTCATTCCATAACTGGAAGCCTGTATCTTCCACTCCCCTTCAGCCATTCTGCGCACCCTTCCACCACCCTCCCCTCTGACAATAACTTATTTCTCTCTTAGTACTTCTCTTCACCTGAAAAATGAGACAAAACATAAATAAATAGGTTCCCTTCTAGTAGATTATAGGTGCGATGAGCAGAGAGATTTGTCTTTCTTGTGTACTCTTTTACCCTCAGCACCCGAAACACGGTCTGGCACACAGTAGATGCTCAATAAATATTTGTGAACCAATGACTTCCCAAGACATCTCTCCCTCCCCATTCCTTCATGTTTTTCCAGTGATCCTGGACATCCCATAACAGCACTGCTGATGGAAAATATGCTGCCCTCCACTCCCTCCTCTCAGGATTAGTGACCAAGTCTTTTTGCCAATTTCTGTGCCAACAAGATATGGAGGATGCACAACTTGTTGCCCAATCTAACTCCAAATGTCCACCAACATCAGCCATATCAGATGGAAACAAAAAGCAGCACTCACTTCACACTTCCAATGAAAACAGGCTAAACATTTTAAAAGCAATAGGCAGTTGAGGCTGGTTTCCTACCAAAACAACTACAGACAATTCGCCCACTGATTTACTATCAGGACAACTGTTTTCTTGCCCAGGATCTCCCACTAACTGCATCTTCACCAAGTCCCAGCCTGTTAGTTTGAAGACAGGTAACAATACTGAAATGAAGCCATGATTTGGAACAAGCAAGTGTTCTCAACGGGAAGTACAGGAGATGGTGAAGGGGAGGTGCTGGGGACTGAGACACAGACCAGAACCAGCTGTGAGGCTTTTTCAAACTATACGCATCCCCCCAACCCCAACTCCTCCACCCTAACCCACTCCTACCAAATCATCACCATAGAGTAAGCCACTGTTGCTATTGCCAACAGAAATATGAAAAACTCAGAAAAAAATTTTTAAGTGTAAATTCTTTGAAGAATGGGACCAAGATTTATGCTTCTCAGCGAAAGCCAGAATGATATCTCGCACTGGGTACTCTATGTTAGAGTCGAGTCTCTACCTGTGTCTCTGCCGGTGTCTCCCGCCTCACTTTTCTCTGCCCTCAGCCACACCCTGTACTTCTATTGTCCTGCACTTCTCCGGACTGCCCGTACAGGCCAGCCCTTTCACCATCTGTCCCTGCCTGTGGGGAAAACCACGGACTGACTGCCTACCTAACAGCCTGAGAGGCAATCTCCCTTCCTCCCTTGCTAGCAGAACTGCAGCTTTGTTCAGATAAGGGGCATCAGTGTGAAGAAGGTGAGCCCCTCTCTCAGAAGATGACATGGATAAAACAATCATAGCCCACCTTCTTCTCCTTCACCAGTGACTGGTTTAGGGTGGGCATGTGACCATTCTGGCCAATGACCTAGGGAACGTCTGGGAAATCTTGTCCTTTATTTTCTAGACAAACACCGTCCCTCCCTTCTTTTTTTTTTTTTTTTTTTTAATTTAAAGATTTTATTTTTATTTATTTATTTATTTGACAGAGAGAAATCACAAGTAGATGGAGAGGCAGGCAGAGAGAGAGAGGGAAGCAGGCTCCCCGCCGAGCAGAGAGCCCGATGCGGGACTCGATCCCAGGACCCTGAGATCATGACCCGAGCCGAAGGCAGTGGCTTAACCCACTGAGCCACCCAGGCGCCCCACTCCCTTCTGTTTTGGATGTTATCAGACGCAGCCATGATGGAACCATAGTCAACCTGCGGCAGAGCAGGGAAAAGCAAGCGAATCCAACCAAGAGGGCCGTGACCACCGTGAACCACCACCTGCAGACTTCTTAAGTGAGACAGTAAAGTAACCTAAATCACATAACTTACAACAGCAAGCACTGATTCCCCACCACAATGGCCTGGGAAGTCCCTCCAGGTTTTTCTCCTCAAGCAGCCCTACTATCTCCAATTTTGAGCACCACTACAGTCTCCTTGGGAAGTCTTCACTCTATGCCAGACAGTTAAATGGTCCCAAGCACTTTTATCCGCACATCTGCCTTTCCCACCAGACTGTGAGCTTCTCCAAAGAAACATTTTCACCCTTGGCAGAGGCCCTGGCATACTGAAATTAAGACTCAGTTTGGGCTTAGCATAAATGACTCCATTTTGGTCCTATTGAATGAATGATCAACAAAACAAGGAATGGAAGGATGAACACACAGGATGCTTTCCATGCCTGGATAAAGACTTGATGACTGACAGACTGAATATGGCACCCAGGCTGTCTACACTCTACTACAGACTTCGTCTAGGTGGTGATGAGCAAAGGCAGAGAGAGTGCAATGGACATGTACTATTTTTATACAACTTCTCACTGGGAACTGCCCCTCTCCAGCCAGCAGCTGAACTGGAGCTGAACAAATCCCCCAGGCACTGGTGACACCTGGGTAAAGTATTCACTCCTATTGTGAAGATCCATATCACTCTTACCGCCACTCCCTAAGCACAGAGATGACTTGGCCCAGCTTTGATCTAGCCTATCAGTAAGACTTACTGTAAGGACAAAAATGCTGGAAGAAGAGAGAGACTCTCCCCCCCAACCCCCCACCCCAAGGAGCGGATAAACCTGAAGTCGCCAGTGCTATTTATCACCTCATATTAAAAACCAGTCATCACAGAAGGCAAAAAGAGATAAGACATGTAGGGGCGCCTGGGTGGCTCAGTGGGTTAAAGCCTCTGCCTTCAGCTCAGGTCATGATCCCAGGGTCCTGGGATCGAGCCCCACATCGGGTTCTCTGCTCAGCGGGGAGCCTGCTTCCTCCCCTCTCTCTGCCTGCCTCTCTGCCTACTTGTGATCTCTGTCAAATAAATAATAAAATCTTTAAAAAAAAAAAAGAGTTAAGACATGTATGAGAGAGAATGATCCCTGCAACCTCATGTGAGCCCCTGGATGTAGCCATGCCTGAAGCTAAAACCCTCAGACTTTTTCATTTCTGTGACCCAATTTCCATATTACATCAGGCAATTTTCAAGTGACCAACACCCAACTCAAAAGAATTCTGACAAACACAGTTGATAATCATGAAAGCAGGCTGATAACACCCCTCTATGTGCACCTTCCGATCGACTGCCCCTAGGATGGCATCAGGAAGTAAAAGAGCCAGAAAGTAGCCTAGCAGTGAATAAGTCAGAGTGATTATAGAAAAAAAGAAAGAAAGAAAGAAAGAAAGAAAGAAAGAAAGAAATGCCACCCCCAACACACACACACACACACACACACACCCCACCGCCACCACACTAGGGTTTCACCCTAAAGGAGGGTAATCTAAGCCTCCTGGATCCCCCCTCTGTTCAGAAATGTGCGGAGACCTCTGGGAGGCATAAAGTGTTACACTATCACATAGGGAAAAAATGGAGAGAACTTTCACCAAGCTTCATGCCATGCACTTTATGAACATGAGATAACTTAAAGCTATTTTAATGACTATCATACCCGTTTTGCCTTTGAGGAAACGGAGCATCAGCGAAGTGAAGCAAGTTGCTCAAGCTCACATAGCTAGTAACTGGAATCTAAAGAGCACTCTAGACCTTTTCCTTCTCTCTTGGATGGCTGGGTCCTGGGAGATGGAGGCACTCCACCTCCACCCTCATCTCCACAACGCCCCAGGGCACACAGACCTGCCGTCTTCCCACCAAAGGCCCCTAGAATCAGAGCAGCCGAGCATACTCAGCGCCCAGGGAACAAACTAACCCGGGCGCGTAGGTCTTTAATCACCGCCACCACCAAAAGTAAAGAGCCGGGCAGAGCAGCGGCAGGACGCGGGCCCGTGTGCGGCGCGGCAGAGAGAGGCGGGAGCGCCTCTGGGCTCCTCCGCCGCCCGAACCCCCGCCGCAGCTCCGGCTCTCCCCAGCAGCCCGGCCCCCCAGCCTCTCCGCTCCCCACCAGCGCCACGCAAACGCTCGGCGGTGCCCTGGCGGAGCAGGAGACCCTCCGCCGTCCCCGCCCCCGCCCCGTCCAGGTGTTCCCAGCTGTTAGCCCCCCGGAGGCTTCGGGACCCCAGCCCCTCCACGGCACCGCGGCCCTCCACGGCCCCGCCGCAGCCGCGCGGTTCCGCATGTCCCCCGCGCGGGGTCCCCCGGCCCCGGCCGACCACCGCCCCCAGCTGGCCGCGGCCTCCCGGCTCACCTGCGCCGCCCGCGCCCGCGGGGCCTCTCGGCACCCCAGCCCGGCTCCCGGCCTCGGCTCCGAGCGCGCCCGCCTGGGGCCGGCGTTGGCTCCGGCCGCGCGGGGCGGGGCGGGGCGCGGCTCCTCCCCGCCTGAGCCACCTGGGGCGCCCGCGAGGGGCTCGGCCGGGACAGGTGGGCCCAGCCCGGGAGCGAGCCGCCCGGGGCTCAGGCTCCTCGGAGAACCTCAGGGATCCTCCGCCGGGTTGAAGGGAGGCCCCGGGCGACCTCCTATTAGGTGACAACCGGGTCGCTTAGTGCCTGCGAGGCGGCGGGGAGGCACGGCCCGGTCTGTTTCCAGCCTGACCCGCTCAGGAAATAGAACACAGAGCGTGAGGCTGACCGGACCAAGCGACCAAGCCGGTGCGAAGAGTGGAAGCCAACCCCTTTACTTGGGCGATGTACAAACCGAGAACCCAGAACTGAGACCCTCAGGTTGGGGCCCAGGTGACTTAGTTCAGAACTGTAAGAACTCGGGCCTTTTCTGACCATCCCACACTAAGCCATCTGCACCTCACCCACGGTGGGTTCAGATGACGTCCAACCCTTCCGTAAAATAACATTAAGCTATAAATAAGATCATTTCAGGTAACGATATCCTCCCTCAAGAGGGGAGGAATCTCCTCTGTCCACTGTCAAATAACCAAAGACTTGAACAAATCCAAGACAGCTCATGTGCTCAGTGAATACTTGGTGCACAAATGAGGCGTGGCCCCGTCTTCTGAGTCCAGCCTCCTGCTGGTCCTTACAGGCCAGAATTGCCCCAGCATCTCTCCTACTTTCAGTGAGAACCCAGAGTCAAGAGGCCAGGCTTCCAAGCCACCGCTTGCCTCCCCTCCCACTGCCTGCCAGGCAGCTGGCTTGAGGGAATCCACACCCCTTGGGCATCTTTGTAAACTGTGAAGCAAATCTTTTAATTTCTGAAGATGTCACAGGCAGGGTTACTCAGAAATATAATGTTGTCCTGCCAGCTTTGCCCTTGTGGAAACAGCTAAGAGTTTGTAACTCTGACCCAGGAACCCCCAGCTAGTAGCAGAGCTAAGCCTCAGGCGTTTGTGGTGATGGTGGGTCCTGTAGCCAGGAAGCCTTGAGTGGGGATACAACTTCTATAGAAAGGGGGCTTGCGTTTGGTCCTCTGCTGAGATCTCTAACTGGTGGTCTCTCCAGGCCTATCAGAGGGCAAGTGTGATATAAGACACTCACACTTACCGAGGCCCTGACAGTTTAAAAAAAAAAAAAAAAAGTGTGGGGCACCTGGTTGGCTACGTCAGTAGAACACAGGACCCTTGATCTTGGTGTTGTGAGTTGTTTGAGCCCCGTGTTCAGTATGGAGGTTATGCTAAATAAATAAATAAATAAATTCCATTTAAACAAACAAAGAAAAGGTATCAGAATAGGATACAAAGAGTGTGATGTATTTTTTCCATTGGGCAAATGAATGGCCTTAACACACACATAAACACACACACAATGACGTGTGTTGCTGCTACTCACACATTAATATCAAGATTCACTGAAGAAACCCATTCTAAGCACACTACAGGAAACACGGCACAACTTTGAAGTTGCATGGAGAACATTCCTGCTTAGAACTATTTCAGTATACTTCTCTGTCTATTAAACCTCAAAGCCATAATTAGATGCTGTCTGTTAAGGTGAGGTCAGGGCCAAGTGGTCTGCTCCACCCATACCCCCAACAATAGGCTTAACATTCTTAGGGCCTGGACCCCCGCCCTCTCCCCCACTCTGATCCTGCTTCATCAGCGAGTCTGGCACAAATGGGTGTTTAAGAAGTGGTAGGGCCTGGTTAGTTGCTTCACACTGGGAAAGGCCAGCCTGGTAAAAGTTACAGAAAATGCCCCACCTAGGTGTGCCCTACTCCAGCTGTATTCCCCTATGCGGTAGGTGGGGAGGCTGGTGTCCCAGGGTGGGGCTGTGAAGGGTCCTGCGGTTGGGACAGCCACTTGCATCAGCACATGGGACTGGGCTTGGGAGCCCCTGCAGTTCTCACCCACACAAACTGGGCCCAGCCCTTCCTGTGTACTGGTTTCACTCAGAGCAGCACGTGCGTCCGTGATTGAGGATCTTTCCACTAGGTGTGTGATCTTGGCCAGGCCAGTCTGGTAAGGGATGCCACCCAAACGGGCCTGGGAATGATCATCAGGAATGCACAAGTTCTGCCCCGGCAGTCCCTTCATTCTCTCTCGCCTTCTCCGCCCCACCCCCACATCCTCCCTCCGCCCCCCACCCAACCCAGGGCTTGCTGAGTAGCCCTGGGCAAGTTCCCTAATTGTCTAATTGTGTGTTTCTCCCACTGGGAAAACCTGCAGGCATGAAATCAGACAAGATCTCAGCTGGAAGTTCTTGGGTTGAAAGGAGGATCTGAAATAAGAAAGTCCGATACCATTGTAAGGTTAAGTGAAAGAATGCAGTTAAAGTGCTTGAGCACAGAGCCAGCACAAAGCACCTGCTCAGTAAACGGGTCTTGTACTTCTTTAATGTGGCTCAGACTGACAGTGCAAAGGGAGCCAGCTAATATCTGGTGACACAGTTAAGTGCTGAAAGTAGGACAAAACCGCTGATAGACTTCTTAAGGGACTAGAATTAATTAATCCTTGCCAATGCATGTTACCATTCTATGCCAGTCCCTGGGCAAATGATATCTGAACCAGGAAATCTTCGGTTTCTTCTCTATCGCTGGTCCTCTGCGCAGTGAAAGAGAAATCATCCAAAAAATAACCAAAAAATTTCTGGGCCTTGAGATATTATTTACTTTTTTCTCCCTACCTTTACCTTCTCAGTGTGTGCCCCCAATACTATACATCATTTTCTGAGCACATTTTTTCAATGAAACAATATACATGAAGTGCCTAGGATGGTTCCTGGCACATAGTAGCTGCTCAGTTAACTATAACATGCACAGGAGAGATGTAGGAGAGTGGTGAGCAATAGAAAGAAAGAGCCATGAATTCAGGTAGGCAAATATGATAATGACTTTATTAGGTCACCCAGAATTTTAAGTTCACTGGCTTTGTTTTCAGGTGGGCTTGGGTTCAAATCCAGCCACCACTTAACCAGGTATGTTAATCTCTCTATGCCCCAGTTCACTCGTCTATAAAATGAAGATAGTACTAGTATATCATAGGAGATGGGAGGCATTCATAGAACAACCTTTAGTGAGTTTCTACTTTAGCCCAGGCACAGTTCTAAATGCTTAGTGTCTCTTCTGAGAGCTGACTTCAGGGTATTATATCTTAACCCAGATTTATAGACCCTGGAACTGGATTCAGCGTTCTGTGTCTACATACATTTTTGCGAACGAGAGCATCCACAGCTCTCCTTAAATTTGCAAATAGGTCTGGGTCTCAAAACTGGTTAGGAATCACTGCCTTCAAGCCTTAGCAAAGAGTCTTACAGGTGGAAGACAGTCTTACAGGTGGTGCAGGCCACTGCTCCCAGACCCCTGTGAGGAGGGGGATCACTGGGGATGCCTGCTCGAGACGCAGGTCACTGTGCCTGAGAATTCCAAGTCAGGACAGAGGAGTGGTTTTGAATAGGAGTGCTACTCACCTACAGGCAAGCCTAGGAAACTGGTCTCATCCAACTTCTCATTTCTCAAGTGCAGAAATCAGCCTGGGGACCCGTTCATTTTGAAGCAGCTTCCACCTCACAACCATGGACCAGCCTCTCTTCCCTCTGAGTCAAGCCCTCACCTCCCCTGAACACAAGAAGGGAAATGCTCCTCTCTCCACAGCCCAGGTTCCCGTGAGCAGCACTCTAAGTACAACAGAAGGCTTTTTTCCCCAAACTTATTTTTTCTTCTTATTTATTTAATTGAAGCCCAGGTAACACACAGTGTGGCCCTAGTTTCGGGTGTACCACATAGTGAATCCACAAGTCTATACA
Organism: Neogale vison; assembly: GCF_020171115.1. Lineage (NCBI taxonomy): Eukaryota > Metazoa > Chordata > Mammalia > Carnivora > Mustelidae > Neogale > Neogale vison. The sequence goes on from NC_058093.1 coordinate 82,424,429, forward strand.
TTAAGCTGTACTCACGAGGGGTGCAAACATCTCAGTGCATAACGATCCCAATCCCATTAACGTGCATTTTACCACGTCCTATTCATTCCATATTAATTCCTATTCATTCCATAACTGGAAGCTTGTACCTCTCCTTCCCCTTCACCCATTTTGAAATCAGCCTTCTATTTTGAGGGGAAAAAAAAATGTGCAGACACCTCCGTGTTAGCCCTTTAAATCTCAAGGAGCCTAGACCTTTCTTGCCAGAACTGCTCCCCCAGGACCCGCCCCCTCCACACACCCCACTGTATGCAGCTTTACTATTTGAACAGCTGAGGCTATTCAGTGAACACTTTCAAGTGACATCCTACAAAAATGTAGACGCTTTGTTCCACTTCCTACAGCCACAGGCTAATTAGGCACTGAACAGGGAACTTTAGTCTGGTGCCATTTAGTTGTGTGAGGCCCATGGTGGGAACTACGTCTTTCCTGGTGGATCTTGGCAAGAAATGAGTCTGAAGCCAAAAAAAAAAAAAAACAAAAACAAAACAGAAGAGGCAGCTGCGGCAGGCAGCAAGGATGGTTATTAAAGTTACATTTCAGGCACATCCAAAAATGTGGGCTCAAGAATGATCAGACAAAATCCGGAACCTTTTCATTTCAGTTGGTGAAATTCTCTCCGTGCTTACCAAGGGCAGCCAAGAATACATAGGTGTTCCTGGAGTTTTTGAGGTTCATCAGTCACAGAATCCTAACATAGCGGAAAGTTGAAGTAACTTCCCCGAAGCAGATTGGGCATATCTCTCACATACAAGGCCAGCACGCAAAATTGCCTGGGTAGCAAACTGTAGAAGCTGCATTTCCCTGAGAAGAAGACTATAAAACAATGCAGGTGGCCCCTTCAGGCCTGTGCTTGACCTTGAAGCTGGGCAGCAAATCCGTTTTTCCATACTTATTCCTCAGTACTATTCCTTACACTCTCAGGGCCCACCGATCAGTGTGAATCTGCTTGGCTTTCTATATCACATCAGCTGGGGATTGCTTGCCCGCCTTCAGTTGGGTTTCAGAGCAAGAACTGAAACATGGACTATAAAGTTATGGGTCGGCTTCCAAATTGCTGGCTACACAAATGTCCAAATGGGGGCGCCTGGGTGGCTCAGTGGGTTAAGGCCTCTGCCTTAGGCTCAGGTCATGATCTCAGGTTCCTGGGATCAAGCCCCACATCGGGCTCTCTGCTCAGCGGGAAGCCTGCTTCCTCCTCTCTCTCTGCCTGCCTCTCTGCCTACTTGTGATCTCTGTCTGTCAAATAAATAAAATCTTTTTAAAAAAATGTTAAAAAAAATGTCCAAATGTCTTTGGTGTGTTGTATTTCTGAACCCAGGAAAAAAGTTCTTGATTATTCCAAATTTACTTCTTACTTTTGAAGACAAACATATTGATCCTCTTTTTAATTTGCTAGGTCAATGAGGAAATGGAATACCAGCGTGGAGAAAATTCCTTGTGTAAAATCAGAGTGTGGTTACCGCTAATACACCAAGAAAATCTTCCTCAGGATCTTTGCACTTACTATCCCTTTGCTAGGAACTGTCTCCAGATCTTTGTATGCTGGCTCCCTTAGTCACCCTCAGGGAGGCCTTCCCTGACTACTTCATTCAAAGCAGACACAAGACACTTGCTGTCACAGCACCCTGTTTTATTCTCTTCATAGCACTTAAACATATTAAATTATATTAGAAAGTGGTCTTCAGTAGTTCATAATTTGCCTGTAAGAGAATAAAGACCCTGTCTTGTCTTATTCACCACTTTTCTCCAGTTCTGAAAACAATGCTGTGTTCAAAGCAGGTGCTCGGATATTTCTGGAAAGAATGAATGAATGCTAACATTTTGGCAGAAGACTTTGAGTTCATGACATGGAGATTTCAACTGTTCCTATATGTATGTGGCTTAGGTCTGTGAATAAGCTCTGGTCGGGGAGTGAAATGTGATTTTAGTCTAGTCTCTCTATGCTCCTTGGTAACCACGTAACCCAGGGAAACTTAGCCTCCTAGTTAAGAAAATAGACTCTCAAGATAGATCCACCACTCCCTAGCTCTGTGATGTTGGGCACGTAAACCTCTCCATACTGCAGTTTCTTCATCTGTATATGGGGAGAATAACAGTACCACTCTTACCCATACCTTGTGAAAAGATTCCAGAATGTGCTTGAAGCACTCGCTGCTATCATGAGCCATGCATAGTACTAGAGGCTTTCGGTTAATACAGGGAAGGGTGGGGACTACCAGAACTCTGTTGTATAACCTGCCGGAGTTCACTCTTGATTACCAGCTTCCTGGCATATAGCCTGAGGCTTGTCACAGGAGCCGCAATGGCAGTGGGTGCCTCTCTGACATCATTGCACCGGTAGGTCTGACACAGTCCTGACGGTTGGTGATCTCCAGGTAGAGCAGGTGCACCAGACTCCCGCTCTCTGTGGGTGTGGTGAGGGGGGATCAATTAACCTTGCCAGGTGGACACAGGTGATTCCTAATGTCTCTTGCAGCCTTCCTTTCGACTCCTAGTACTGGTGATGTACACTTTATTTCTTCCAAGAACTCCCCAATTTATTGGCTTAACTGATTGGATGTCTGCCTTTGGCTCAGTCATGATCCTGGAGTCCCAGGATAGAGCCCTGTGTTGGCTCCCTGCTCACTGGGGAGCCTTCTTCCCCCCATCCCCTCTCCTCACTCATGCTCTTTCTCTCTTGCTCTTGCTCTCTCTCAAATAAATAAATAAAATCTTTTTTTAAAAAAAAAAAGACACTATTGATTTACAAGTCATAGGGGAATTCAGGAATGAGAAAATTGAGATGGGCAAACAGAGGACTGTAATAGAAGGAATGTGGGCTCTAGAGACAAAACGAACCATGTGACCTTAGGTGACTTCACCTGTTGGATTTCAGTTTTCTCTTAGGTTTATGGCTTGAACAGAGACAAGCAGAAAGCAGAGGTCATGACTCTGAGTCATGTGTTTAGGAGTAGCTGACGCACGTGCCGAAGACGACAGAATGGCCCACGCGGCACAGCGAGTACCTGCCCCCCCGTGTGGGGCCAGGGGCAGAGCTTTCCGATGCCAGGCTCTTCCTAGCAGAGGCAGCAGACGGCTTGCTTCTAGATGCTGGCAGAAGCTGAGTGTGCTTTTGTGTTCCGGCTCTGCTAAGTGACTCCTGGAGTGCCTCTCGTCTCACTTTGGGGAGCTTGTTAAGCTCCGATAAAGATGCTGCAGGGATGTAGGCTTTCAGAAGTCATTTCAGTGATTTCTGAGATGCAGAGTGGACTTGATTCATGAGGCAGTGTCAGGACCTCGAGGGCAGAACACGCACAGGAGCCCGGGGTATGAACCCTTCCCAGACACAGAGATGGACACCGGCCCCAAACCCTCCTCACTGCCATTACTGAGAGGGTATGGAGTCTTCCATCCCGGTGAAACAGCCTAAGAGCAGCTCTTCCCCCAAAAGGAAGGAGGGGGGAAAGTGTGGGAAACGAAGAACCCTAGACGGAGGGCTACAAGGAGATCTGACTCACTGAGTAGATCGGTCTCCTACACTAAGTAGCAGCGGTGATGGGTAAAGGCCTCGCTGGGGTCCAAGGTAAAAATACCTTCTCCCAGGAAGTTTTTGATAATAACTATGAAGAACAATACAACAGGTCCCCAAAGGAGTCACTTAACCCTAAGTGCAAACCGACACTTAATTACAGTTTCAGCTCTCCGGGAAATGGACTCTTTAAAGTGGTCAGCTAGGAATCACCTAGTCAGCACTAGGTCAGTTATCGGCCCAGCAGACCCCTGCCATCCCCTGAAGGAAACTGACCTTGCCAGAACTACTCTGCTTTCTGCCTCTTTGTGCCCACTCCCTCCTCCCCGTAAGTCTTCCATTCTGTACCACTCCTTGGAGCTCCTGTCTGCTAGATTCATGTTGCCCAATTCATGAATCAGTGAATAAAGCCAGTAAGACCTTTAAAATGTACTCCGTTGAATTTTGTCTTTTAACACAGCTATCTCTTCGATTTAAGTAGCACTTTCTAGAATGCTTGCACACAATTTCTCGTCTGATCCTCCAACCAAATGTGAAGAGTAGAGAGAGGTGGACTGAACGTCTGCGTAATTCAGGTATGGGGATGAGTTCACTGACGTGCTGCACAGCTAAACAACGTCACCGTTGGTCAGTGCGAAGTAGAGTGGGATCCAGGTCCCAAGTATCTCGTTATTTCCGTTTGGAATTACTGAACAGTGCATTGCTCATTGGTCCGGGGTATCTTGCCTTTGCGTGCATGTCCCAGAAGAGGGCGCTGCAGGGCAGCAAAGAGGCCAGGCTGGTAATGGAGTCCGCAGGTCAGCAGCCTACCTGCCAGGAGGAGGTAGCCACCCGCGACCTAGACGAATCCGCCACAGCCTCCCGCCCGAACTCCGCAGTAGCCCATCAGAAGCACCCGCAGACGGGAGAGGCACAAGTAAATGGAGTCTGTGGTAAAGCAGGGTGGGGGGAGCTCACAAGGGAACCCCACTTGTATGGTTTCTGCTCCTTTCTGTAGTTGGACCTGCAGATGCATGTGTGGTATGGTTGGCATGTGTACTTCTTCTAAACTTAAGGCATTAAAAGGAGACTCTATTAATCATGCTGACAAGGCTGGACGTGAGGGAAGGGCAGCTCCTCTCAGCAGTCTCCTCCAAGGCCTCACAGAGACCCGAGGAGGGGGAACCCACCCAGTGCCCCTCAGACCTCCCATTAGAGCTGGCCCAGATGGGGCAAGAGAACCCTGCTTTACTGGGAGCTGACACAGCAGAGGACAAATATATTTTAAAATGCAACTAGAGAGCATGAATGTCCTAAAGAGAAAGAAAAAAAAAAAAGTCAACATGAGTGAAGTTAAATTCTTTTTTTTTTTTTTAAGATTTTATTTATTTATTTGACAGAGAGAAATCACAAGTAGTCGGAGAGGCAGGCAGAGAGAGAGAGAGAGAGGGAAGCAGACTCCCTGCTGAGCAGAGAGCCCGATGCAGGACTCGATCCCAGGACCCTGAGATCATGACCCGAGCCGAAGGCAGCGGCTTAACCCACTGAGCCACCCAGGCGCCCTGAGTGAAGTTAAATTCTTACAGCATCCTGTATGGAACTGCCAGGAGTGACTGCAGCCTTCTGAGTGGAAGAAAGATCCTGACATGGAAGAGAGATCCTGACAGCTGCTGGGGCACAGACTTCCTTTAGGAGGTACACTGTCAAGCACCCCTGCTGTGGGGCCTCTTCTTTCATTATTGTTTTGATTCTTTCCTAGATGCATCTGACTGCTTAACATAATTCAAATAACAAGGAATTCTTGGATTCCTCTGAGAGGAGAAAACAGAAAAGTTGCAAAGGTGTAAGACTTTGTATAAATTCTTTGTAAAAGGATTTTTGCAGCTAATTGCTGGTTATTGCCATACACACACACACAGCACAGACCTCGGGACCAGACTGTCCCAGATCCTGACTCCTCGCAGCTGTGAGGCCTTGGGCAAGTGACCAAGCCTCTCTGTGCCTGTTTCCTGCCCACTAAAGTGGAGATACTGGTGCCTACCTCGTGGGGGTTTTAGGAGGATTAGATGGATTAATACATGTAAAGCACTTAAAACAGTAGCTGGCACACAGCCAGAACAGTCTCTGGCATTCATTGGCTCTTTCCTGCAGCTTTCTGAGCATTTTGAGGTTCTGGGGCTGTCGCATGGCATCCAGAGCTAGTTTGCCAACTGCTGCATATGTTCTGAAGGAGTAAAATAGGACTTGAGGTCCAGTTTTTGAAGAGTTGTCTTACGACAATCATGTGCAGTGGGTCATGGGGCGGGGTGAGGGTTTGGAGGGGCGCCCAAACAGAGCCCTTGGTGCTGGGGAAGCAAAGCAGATGGAGAATTCCAGACTGTGCCATCCACAGCACCGTAAGAAGAAAGATCCACAGGAGTTCCCTCCAAGTCTTTGACTATTCTGAGCCCAACTAACCACACAGAAATTGGGGAGTTCTTTGCAGACTGGACGAGGAAACAGGAATCGCCAAAGGGAGAGTAAAAACCCCATGGCTCGGGATGCCTTTAGTCAAATGAGCCCACATTTTCACTTGACCTGTCACCTGGAGATGCCTCCTACTTCAGAAGACAAATCACAAGTTGTAATCTGTCACAATGCCACAGTTAGACCGGCCAATTCACCCATCATCCGGAATTACCTTTGCAGGCTATGGCTCCAGCTCCACATTCTTCCACAGATATTCATGGGCTCTGTACTTCCCAGAGCTCCATGGAATGGGAAATGTTGAGAAAGACTTGCAGGAACCTGGGGAACAGTGGATGTCTGTGCAGTCCTCCTGTTTCACCAGAACCCCTGCTTTCTGGGACCTGTGGGGTCATTTCCCACTGATGCTGAAATTCGCTTTGTCATTGGGTTCCTTCAGAGGACTCCCTTCTCATCTTAAATACATAGCTTCAGCCTAAATATTATCCACATATAAAGTTTTGCTACATAAGTCACCTTTAACAACTCTGATATCTGGAAAAAGGCCTCCTCTGAGTTCTTTGGAGAATCACAATTCCAAGCAAGATGGATAAGACATCATAAAAGCACATCATTTGCCATGCCCTCAATTCCACTTACCGAACGTTTACCTGGCATCCATCCTTCCCGTTTTTAATTGATTAAAGCAGTTTACTGTCTGGCTCTCACTCAACATTAAGCAAACCACGAATGAGGGTATTTCTCATACACAATGCCTGTGTGGCCACAGGGTTCCAGTGACCCGAGTTACAGAAGTCTCCTTGCTCAGAGCAGATCTAAAATCATCCTGCAGCCTGCCCTTCACTATTCTCCAAAGGCTTCACATTCCAACGTCCTCTCCTAAGATCTCAGACCTATACGTTAATACTCCGGTAGGTTAAACAGGAACACAAACATGCCAACCCTTCTCCAAAGATGCCAATAATCTTCCAACATTCAACATGGACAGGGCTGAAGAAAGTCACAATGCTAAAGTATTATTGGAATAAGTGCCTTACTCGGACAAGAAGAAATTCAGCTATTACCCCGGTCTGCTGACCTTCATCTCAACCTTACCTTAGAAAAAAAGTTTAAGACACTTATTTATATCAGTTGCTCTCATTTCATTGCTGAAGGAACAAATGTCAGGTTTTCTGGTTCCTCACTAAAAAATAAATAAAAACAGATATTCAAGCCAAGGGGGAGGCAGGAAGGTCAAGGCTGACTTTACTCATGCTTTGAGGCTGAGTGGCTGTCTACTGAAATGAACTCTTCTTTTCAGGCCAGCAGTGGTTCTACCTGACACTGGCCTTGAGGCCTTCAATGAGAATGCCTTTAGGATGACTCAAGAAAAAACAGACCAGACAAAGTTTAACTCAGTTTTATTTTCCACTTTTAGTATTTTTCAAATTATACAACATGCAGTCTGCCAGAGTATCCATACATCTTCATTTTAGAACCTAGAGGATAACCAAAATGTTCCACGGGCCAGGGGAGGGTTACTTCCAGATCTTTTGTTACATGTACTATATATTACAGCATCATTACCTGGTATAAATGGCCATTTTCCCCCTCAAACCACCAAAACAAGTTTGTCCACAATTTTTTTTAATGAAAGCTACTGTACAGATACATAAAGCCCAGAGAACACACCTCTGCAGTACACATTACATACTTTACAAACTAGACATGTATAATCCTACAGAATGCCCTATTCCCCTTATAGCTGCACACGATGAAAAAAGTCTTTAAAACTGGTACACGAGATGTAAATGTGTAAGCAGACTTCATGGAGCAAGGCTTCCTTTGGCAGTTACCTGGCTCTTGTTCAATACTTTAAGAAAGGCTAAATTGTTAGTGTTATAGAAAACCATTCTAGACTATGATGGTTCCTTTAGCTCACGAAAGATATTAAGGGTGAGACAATGAAGTGAAATCCTCCCCCTGCCCCCTTCCAGTGAAAAACTTCCCCAATATGTCATGTAGCCAGACTCTAAATGTCTTCTGCCCTGCTAAAAACAAACAAACAAACAAACATAAATACACTTCATAGAGGGGACTGTTAGGACTTTTATTGGCTTTCAGTTATTCCTCTAGAAAAAGAGGACTGATAATTCCCCCATGAGTCTTGGTGATGGCTTGGTCTGGCCTTAGACAGAAATATCACTCCTTCATGTGAAGTTAGGGCATCAAAAGTCACTAGATGCTACATTCTAGACAAAGATTTTTATTTCTTCGTTTATCCCAATATTTCTATAAATTCTAATTTTTGTAATCACATGATACTATTTCCTTTAAGTCTTACTCCACACTTATTCTCCCTACTACCTGCCAAACAAGCAAACTGTACAGCATTTGAAGAGATGAGGCATTTGTACAGAATTCTCTAGTAACTGACCAAAACACATTTGGCATTAATATATTTTAGTCTCCGAACATATATCTTTTTCTTAAGTTTTAAAATCACTCTATGAATTGATAATACAGTCAATGAAGGAATATACTACATTATAAAAATGCAATTGGTTAAGTTGAATCCAACCGTGAACGTTGATATTCCAAACAGCATTTCTCTAATTTAATAATCCACCATCCTGCAGGTAGAGATTATTTGTATAAATCATCTGGCTATTCCCTTATAGCATCAAAAAGTAAACTTTCAAGAAGTAGCATGCGATACAAAATTATTCACAGAGGAGAAACACACATTCTCTCTCTCTCCCACAAAAAATAAGCATACAACCAAAAATATAATCATAGGCTCAGCCACTCAGAAGTGTGTGTTTTATAGTTAGAGTACAAATGTAAAGGAGTAAGAATTTTTTTAAAATGGAAAAGTTGCATAAATGTGGCTTTTTAAAAAGTGGCCTATAGAGGACATGGTCCTGGTCTTAGTTTATCATACAAAGTAATATTTAGGGATCCACTTGAATATGCTGTATAATCCATTCCAATCATCCACCCACCTTTTAGTCAAGTGCAGGAAAGTTAGTTTTGAGGTCCTACAAAGATTGAAGCTAGGTGAACTGACTGGCTGATCAGCAAGTAGCAGAATTATCTTTTAGGGACATCAAAGCCAACTTTCTCTGTGAATAAAAGTCGTGTGAATTTTGTGAGTTCCTTGTGGAGATCAAGAAATATGGAAGGACAAGTGAAACGTGTGGCTCTTTTTGAAACATGAAAGGGCCAACCAATTCTTTAGAAATAGAAAAGGGGTGCCCAGGGAAAAGTTACTTTGGGGAGATTTTAAAACAATCTAATAACAAGAGAGCCCCGAAAAAGAATTATTGCCCTTTGTTCAATTTCTGCACATAAACACAGTTGCATAATAGACAATAGCGGTGTGACAACTATTAACTGGCAATCCTCTCCAAGACCAATGTTTTAGTTTCTAAAATCAGAGCCAAACACATTCACAGCAAGATGATAATCTATGGCATACGTTATTACCTGATACAGTTGGCAAAACCTGCCCTACAAGGGCCCTTCTACCAGAAGGCAAATCGCCATGGAGCTGTTGTATTAGGCAAGTACTGGGAATTTATGAAAATCAAAAGAATTTTTAAAGTGTAAATGAATGCAAAATCATCAACTTTGCGAAATAAATACTTCAGTAGAATTGATCTTCTTTCTCCTTACTCCCCCTCCCCCCCAAAACAAAACATATATAAACAAAGTGCAACGTTTAACAAATAAATTAAGTCAAAGCAGCTTTGCTGTGTCGGGTTAATTTTATACAAGAAAAGTGTGGAAATTGATTCAGAATCCTCAGTGCTTTACACATGCGCACACATGCGCGCACACACACACACACACACACACACACACACACACACACACACACTCTAACTACAGCTCACACAGTGAAGAGAAAGCTCGAGGTCTCCCCGGCCTACACTTCATTCCAGTGGTGACAGCAGCAGGGACAGTGCCCGCCCCCTCAGCTTGGGCAGGCACGGAGATGGCATGGGTGCTTTCGCGGACATTGGTCTGGTTGTCACGGACTTAACCTCAAATTTGTCAGAACTAGTAGCAGCACACAAGACCAAGTTAACTGAATCCTTGTCAGCTTCCCTGAAGACTTTCCTACTTGGAAATCAATCCTTTTAAAATCCTTAGCTGGGAGAAAGAGTTGATTCAGCTTTTAAATTTGTATTTTGAAAAAAAACAGTAGTTAGATGTAAAAAAAAAAAAAAAATCCATCCATACTGATTTCTTCACATTCTTGCCAAGATGAAATCTATCTGATGCCAAAGAGAGAAGTCAAATAAACATTCAGCAATGAAGGGTTAAAATAACAACTTATTCATAGGCACAAAAAGTTGTCAGTCACTCCCCCGCCCCAAGGCTTCCTTTTCCAACCGCTGGAATTGATCCTGGATTTCACTGGGCGGTACCCCCTCGAGGCTTAAGATGGTTCCCTATGGTGAGAGGCAAGAGGCCATCCCCAGCGTGCCTGCTCCGGTAGGATCAGGGAGGAGGACCCCAGGAGGGGCGGGTCGCCCCAATTCCAATCATCCAACTTTGCAGCATTTTCAACACTTCTGAAGGAAGGCTGTTCAAACTGGGCTGGCTGAGACTCGTCGCTGCAGGTTTAGTAGCAAGCAGCTCTGGTGGATTTGATGACTTTTTGCATTTGCTTAGATGTGTTTGAGTGAACAAATTCTACATTGCTACTGTCAGATTGTTTTTCTGCCTCGGAGAAATTTGCTTTGCATTTTAACAGGTGCCCAAGAAAAGGTGTCTTTTACAGCTCCAAAGATGTGACAGGGGTATTCAAAATGCTTCTTTGGGAGTAATTTGTTTCTGAAAAGTGTTCAGAATGAAAATTTTGAACCTTATAGCAGCACTTATTTTTTGTTCCCTAAAAATATAGAGGAAAATGTTTTGCAGGAAACCAGACAGTTGCAACGGAGCATGACCCCCTGCCTCCATGGCACTTGGTTGCTACTCCCACTCCAAATGCCCCCCCCCCCGCCAGCCCCCTCCAACGCCTCCCACCCGTCCCAGGGAAATGCCCTCCCACATTAGGGCATTTGCTGGGATGGCAGACTGCGGAGGAAGGAGGCTCCAGGATGGCCCAGAAACCACCCAACGGCCTAGGCCCTGGCACTCGTTCCCAGGATTGAGTGGATCTTCTGGAATCGGCCCCTTCAGGTTTCTCAGGAAGCGAGAAGTCCAAGCACACATCTGTACACACAGAGATTCTACACAGCTCAAATATCTGAAACCGGTTGTACTGCAGATGGCTGGGGTAAGCACGTGTAAAAGAAAATGGAAACCGTGTAGGAGGGGAAACAAAAAATAAAGGAATTGGTGATTAACGGAGTCCTGGACATGCTATGTGGGGAGCCGTATCTGTTGAGAGAGAACCAGAGAGAGAACATGGGAGTTAGAGGACATCGTGGAATTTCACTCCTCAGAAAAGTGTTTCGATATTTGGAGTATCTGCAGTGATCAGATATTTAGGGAAACGTTCTAGGTATTTAGACCAGAGCTGTCCAATAGAAAGACCCCCTGAGCCACATATTTAAATTTTCAAGTGGCCACATTAAAAGTAGAAAGAAACAAGTAAAATTAATTTCAGTAATATATTTTATTTAACACAAGAAATTCAATATATTGTCCTTTCCACAGGGGATCAGTACAACGTGTTGAGAGAGCTTACATTACCCTGTCACTATGGGGCTCCTTCAGTCTTTCTGCCAGAGTGTTTGCCACGTGGTGTAGGTTTTATACTTTTGGCACATTTCGATGTGGACTTGGCCACATCTTGAGTGCTCAGTAGCCACACATGGCTGGTGGCTATCATGGTGGACAGCACAGCCTCCTACTTACTGCTTCTGCCCTGACAACGCTCTCTTCCAAAAATCCGTATCTATCGACCCTGGTGGTATTCAGAGAAACACCATTCGCACTTGCCAGGGGTTTTGAGGGGGGTCCCACATGGCCCCTAACCCAGAAAAGAGGTTCCTAGTCCTGACTGAAAGGTAGGACTCCCCTTTCTGGGCTGATGAAGATACTCAGAGGGCATCCCCTTGATTTCACCCCGCTTCCCACCAGAGGTCTGTCCCATCATACTCAAGTCTGCAGGATAAAAGTCTGGGCTAGTCCTGACTTGGAGGCCAGCCCTGAGTGGTCTCTGTCACCTTCGACCAACTCCAGGAAAACCCACTTTCAGGAAGGAACCAAGAGGTTCAGCTTCCCAACAGCTGGGAGCCCTGGGTCTGTCAGTGGTTTTCCTATACGTTTTGGGCAGAGCTCACAGGGTTTTGCGGTGGGGAGGGAGCGACAGCAGGGGTATGCTGAGCCTCGTCCTCGAGAGATACAGGCAATGCCCGCACAAAATATGACAGACAGTAAGAAAAGCCCATGTGCTCTTCTGATTTTAAAAGGAACTCCAGGGGCACCTGGGTGGCTCAGTGGGTTAAGCCTCTGCCTTCGGCTCAGGTCATGATCCCAGAGTCCTGGGATCAAGCCCCACATCCGGCTCTCTGCTCAGCGGGGAACCTGCTTCCCTTCCTCTCTCTGCCTGCCTCTCTGCCTACTTGTGATCTCTCTCTGTCAAATAAATAAATAAAATCTTTTAAAAAAAAATAAAAATTAAAAAAAATAAAAGGAACTCCATAACCTGACACACTGTGCTTTCTGTTTTTGCCTCTAGAAGGCTTAGATTCCCATTCAGGGCTCAGCTGTGAGAAACACCCAGCTCAGATTCCTGCTACAATGCTCTCTCCCCCGCTAATGTGTTTTTCTTCAATATTCTTCAATTATTCAGTAAGCAACTTCATGTCGTTTATATAAGTAAGCAGGATGTATATTATAAATAAATAGAAAAAATTCAGGGTGTGGAAAAAGGTTATAAAAGTAGATAAAGAGCAAAATTGGTTGGGGGGGAAAGAGGAGGAAAAAAAAAATTCTTTATTACAATGCCCCCTCCTCCCAGACACAAAAATATAAAAACTCAAGAGAGCTCATTTGGTAAGGACCACCTCTTGCTCCGAATGTATAACTATGCAGAGGTATAAAGCTCTCAATCAAAAATGGCTTAAACAACCTTGTGTGTTAATATTCATGTCATTTTTAGACGTCACAGGGAGAGATTTGTCTAAGGGAAGAGCATCTTTAATGTTTAGCCTCTTTGGTAAGATTTTGTACTTATTATTAGGACAAGAAATGAAAACTCCAAAAGACTGGTCGTAGTGGTCATCTAAATCATTTTGAGCTAAAAACCAAGCGGGATGCTTCCTGAATATCCCCATTCAAATTCCCATTTCGCTTTCCTTACAGGTTCAATTTCTCCAAGCACACGATCTCATGATCACTTACGGGTCACACCCTGGTGCGATGGGATGGTCTTCCTACGTGCCCGGGGGCAGGGAGGTACGAGCACAGGTCTTAAATTGCAGGGTTAGGGCTGACGGCAGGCACCGCTTGCTGACAGAGCCTCGTGCTAGACACACACTCAATGGGTGGCCTCCGCAGTGCCCGCAGACCGTGAAGTCACACGATTCCCACTAGCTGGGCTTTCATTCAAATCCCCCATCCCTCCGTGTGCAGGAGTCCGCGCGTCTGGCTAACAGTACGGAAGAAATGAGGGGCCCCAGAGGACACCCAGCCTGCTTGGTCACCTCAAGGAGGGCGAGAGAAGACAGAGGACAGGCTGCCGAACGGAAAAACACAGGGAGTCCACCAATAAATTGTCCTTTAATCTCAAGAGCTGTTCCTCTTCATCCTGAGTTACAGATCTTTCTGGTTTGTCTGCCGATGCAGTCTTCCAAGCCGGCCCAAGAAGAAAGGACTCGGCTGAGAAACTCCCCTCCGTCCCCCAACTACCTGAATGTTCATCTCTTCCGATAAATTCGGGAGAGAAAATGGACAGAATGTATAAAGGTAAATGACTTAGCTCCTGCAGAAACCACTTCTGACCGCTCTGATCGCCGAAAGGGCCAACCCAGAGAGGCTGGCAAACCTGAAGAAGACGGACAACCCAGCTCTGTTGACCCTCTTGGATGGGTTGGAGTTGTTACTCTCCGGAAAGCACGGTACTGGCCTGAGTGACCCGCTAGGAGGCCATCCCTGGGCCTCTGCCAAATTGGAGATGGCAATTCAGAGTGGCAACGTGTGACCAGGCTTAGAAGGAAATAAAATCACCTTTCTTTAGAAGGGGTGAGAAGGCGGAAGAAAGAAGCAAATTATACAAGGGTTTTGTTTTGCAAGAAGTATTCAGAGATTTCCCCCCAACTTCAGCAAGCGGAAGTTGCTCGCAATTCAGATTTATGCAATTGCTCGCAAGCGGATTTATGCTTAATCCAACTAGTACATAGTTTTACCTTTTCTCTTGCATTTCTACCATTCAGTGCCCACATTTTAAGAATGGCCAACTGTACTCTTATGTACCACTCACTGCTGGAGAGAAGTGGGTTTATCTCCCAGGAGCTTAGCGTAGTCTGCTGTGTGGGGGAGAATCGTTCTTCCTTCCAGGTCCTCACGATTGCTCCCTTTATGCACACAATGCTGGTTTCCAAGTCCCATGACACAGTGCCCGCGTGCACTTCCTTCTGCCCCCTCTCCCTGAGTCCTGCTCTGTCTATGCTGCTTAGGTCTGCCTCTGTGACTACTGTAACATTGGCCGATACTTGGGTGGCCCTCATTTCTCCTAGAACTTTCCCCTCTACTTTCACATCTCTCATCCAATTCTCAGAAGAAGCTTGTGATGAAGGAGGTGCTATGGGGGTACCTGGGTGGCTCAGCTGGTTAAGCATCTGACTTCATGATTTCAAGACCCTGCTCAGCAGGGCATCTGCTGCTCTCTCTCCCTCTGCCCCTCCCCCAACTTGTGCACCCTAGCACGTACGGGCTCTCAAAGAAATAAAATCTTTAAAAGAGAGAGAGAAAGAGAAGGTGCTATGATCATAACTTCTCCACACCTAAGACTTGTCTGGAGTGACAAGGCTGGGTTTTCTTCAACTAAAATAAGATACTGCAACCGAGAGAATGCAGAAGCAGATATGAGAATCCAGGGTCATCGTCCACTAAGCCAAATATTAAAGAGCTTTGCAAAACTGCAAAGCAATTGCCATTCTCCATTTTGTTTTGGAAAATAATTGTTTCATTAAAAGTGGCATTTGTGTTAACAGTAGTGACACTTAAAATTTTTTTGCTTCAATTTGTATCAATAACATAAACCATATCAAGAGATACAGTCCAGGAATATAAAATCTCTTTGATGTCAGTACTTTTATTTAAGACTACAAGGGGTCTTAAGGCCAGGAACCTTGGGAACTGCTGCACAGGGGATCAGAGTTCAGGGTCCACCACAGACAAGATGTGTGATCCTGACAGTGCACTTGGCCTCCTTGTAAAATGTAAGATGGCATAATGTCAACATGGGCCAACGCCGGGTGCCTGCTCCTGCCAGGCTCCTGTCTAAGCTCTCTGTGTATTAATGCATTGAATCCTCACAGCCACCCTGTAAGTAAGTACGGTCATTTGGCACATTTTACAGAGGACAGGGAGGCACAGAGAGATGAAGTAACTTACCTAGAACATGGCCAAGCTGGGATTCAACTCCAGGCAGCCCAGCTCCATATCCTGAACCCACAGTCCCTCAGTCCCTCAGCTATGTACCCTGCTTGTAACAGACCCCCCCTGCAGAGAGGGGACTCACATTCTTGTGACTCAATCATTTCATTGCTAGGATTTCCCAACAGCAGTAGCAAGTTGGAGGGCCCAGCGGCTTAGGTGTAGACCACCGGTGTGGCTTAAAGATCCCACATGATCCCCTGTGAAGACGGCTTCCTGACTTCACTACTTTGGAGGATTCAGTCTGAAAGCAGCTTCATGCCCACCCTTCACGTAGGGAGTGAACCCATTTCTGCTGTGGGCACAAGGCAACTCGTACATTTTAGGTATATGTGATATTTTTAATTTGTGCTTAAGTGGGTATCGCCGAGAGAATGGTCAAGGTGAAGCCCAGCAATGATGTAAGACAGTTTGGATCCCGGTGCTCAGGACAGAGAGCACAGCAACAAGAAGGAAAGACAGATTGAGAAAAGCAAATAGAGTATAAATGAGGAAGTGCCAGCCTGAACGTCAGGGTAAACTAAGGACTAAGGCAAAGGGCTGCCTTTTTGTTCTAGTAGTCAAAGCCTTCAGAAGAAAATTCTATTCTGCCTGAGGTAGAGGAAAACAATGAAGCGGGGGATGGGTGTGCGGGTATTGAGAGGTGAACTTCCTAGTTCAAAGACAGAAGAGCTAGAGGCCTATGTGGACCTCAAGTATAAGGCTTCAGCTGAAGGTAGGAAATGTGGGGAAATGGCCAGGGACATTCAGTCAAATAAATCTGAGGTTTAAGTACTTGCCTAGAAAATACTGGACTTCCTGTCTCTAAGGACTTTCCCCTTTTCGGTATAGCTTCCTGTGACAATACTTTTTTTTTTTTTTTTTAAAGATTTTACTTATTTGACACAGAGAGAGAAAACATAAGCAAGGGGAGCTGTAGGCAAAGGGAGAGGGAGAGAGCCTGATGTAGGACCCCAGGATCACGACCTGAGCTGAAGGCAGACACTTAACCCACTGAACCACCCAGATGCCCCTGTGACAGA
The DNA here is from genome assembly GCF_020171115.1 of Neogale vison. NCBI lineage: Eukaryota > Metazoa > Chordata > Mammalia > Carnivora > Mustelidae > Neogale > Neogale vison. The sequence goes on from NC_058093.1 coordinate 82,441,049, forward strand.
CTTGAGAGTAGGAAACCATTTGTGCATTCCAAATGTCTGGGCCAAGCCTGAAGAGCCTGACTGAGACTGGCACACAGGCAACATGGGATCCAGGATTTCAGGGCCTTAGTCACAGATGACCATTGTGGCAGCAAAAGGGAACAGTTGTGAGAGCCTGGACATCTATGTTCTGTGTCTACTTCCAGCACACAACTTAAGAATGTAAAGACAGTACTTTTACCAAAAACTAATGGATCTATTCACAATAAAGGCCTTAAAGTGTAAAACCTGAAGAGGACAGAGCCATCCTACAGTGACTGTCACACAAATCAGAGATACGGAGGTCATAAGAGTACACCTGGTCTGCTTTGATGGCTCTTTGCGGCTGCACTCACCCCTGTGAACCTGCTGTAAGTTGCAGACGTGCTTTCCCAGGGCTGCATGAAATCACAGTCTAAAAACATGGGCCTGTGTCTCCGTCAGAGCCCTCATGACCCCCTGTTGGCTCTACCACTGTGATTTTACCCAATATTTTATCAAACTTTACTGAAACTTTATATTTTTAAAAGGCTTTATTTATTTACTTATTTGAGATGGCAGGGCGAGGGGGAGGGGAGCAGAGCAGAGGGAGAGGAACAAACAGGCTCCATGCTGAGCACAGAGCCTGACACAGGGCTCGACCCCATGACCCCGAGATCATAACCTGAGCCAAAACCGAGTCAGACGCTCAATGAACTGAGCCACCCAGGCGCCCCAAAACTTCATAGGCTGTGATTTCTAGACTTAATATATTTGGTTTTTTAATAAAAGTACAGTCCTCAAAATAACAGAGTCTTTATCTACATCAACAAAGTGAGTGGCATTCTGGGCCTTTCGTTCATTTCACAGTATTTTCAATTTCATGTTTTTTCTTTCCACAAAAATCTGAAGCATTAATCTATGCATATTCTCAGTTGGCGGCTCAGTTGGTTAAGTGGGTAAGCATTCGCCTCTAGATTTTAGTGGGTTATGACCTCAGGGTGGTGAGATCGAGCCCTGTGTCAGACTCCACGCTCAGCAGGGAGTCTGCTTCTCACTTGTTTCCTCTTGCTCTCCTGCCCACACTTTCTCTCAAATAAGTAAAATCTTTTTTAAAAATATGTGGGTATTCTAGATTATACCCAGAGAACCCTACACCCAAGCATTTCCACGCAACTTTAGCCCCACACATGCTTTATGCTACGACCAAGTGGACGCTACTGCTCACAGCTTAAATATCCTCCAGCTAAAGCTGCAAGCAAGGGGACAATGATGTGTTCCAGCCATAAGACAGCAAAACGGGGCGCCTGGGTGGCTCAGTGGGTTAAGCCGCTGCCTTCGGCTCAGGTCATGATCTCAGGGTCCTGGGATCGAGGCCCGCATCGGGCTCTCTGCTCAGCGGGGAGCCTGCTTCCTCCTCTCTCTCTGCCTGCCTCTCTGCCTGCTTGTGATTTCTCTCTGTCAAATAAATAAATAAAATCTTTAAAAAAAAAAAAGACAGCAAAACGGCTTGCAGGTATGCAGCGATTCTGCAGTGTCTTCCTTCCTTCCTCCCTCCCTCCATCCCTTTCTTTCCTTTCTCTTTTTCTCTCTCTCTCCTCCTCTCTTTTCCTTCCTTTCTTTCCTTCCCTTTTTTTTTCTTCAATATTTGATTTTTAAGTAATCTCCACACCCAACATGGGGCTTGAATTTATAACCCCAAGATCAAGACTCACATGTTCTACCAACGGAGCCAGCTAGGCGCCCCTCAGTGGTTATAACACAGAAAGGGAATGAAAGAAGCGAGCTCTGCCATGACACACAGAAGCCGCCTAGGCAAGCCAGACTCTACCGGGAGCAACGCATACCAGACTCACATTGCACCCAGCTCTTTTCATAGAAAAGCCATCTTTCATGAACTTCTGTTAAGGTCGGTAATTTGATTTTGGTTTATGGTTCTTTTCAATCTAACTTCTAAATTTGTTTTGGACTTGGTAGTTGTTTAATATCTGTAAGTATACGCTATTGTAAATTTGCAAATACCTAATTATAATAATAAAAACCTCTGGGTAATATGAGAACTTTATCCCCTTAAAAGTACTCTACTTATATTCAAATCTGAGAAATAATGGTCTAAACATAGGAGAGTCAAAAGACCCTTTTTCCCCCGCAAAGCCTTTTAGCGAAGTTCCAGCAGTGCCCCACTGGCGACATCTGGTGGACACATTTGAATAAACACCCACTGGCTTGTCAAAGGACCACCAGGAAAGGAGATCCGACTCCAGGGCCCGCGGAATCAGGGAGCCGGAGGAGATATTTAATGATGTCTGCATTAAATGTGGGGCCATGAATAAACACTCAGTCCTGCCTCAGAGGTCTATTTCGCACCTTCCCTCTTCTCCAGGCTGCAACCCCATCCACCACCTGCCAGCAGTGGTCCTTCCTTCTCTGCCTTCCCATCACCTCTGCTTATGTTCCAGATTGCAGCTCCTTTCAGGCGACCAGTACCCCCTACATGCAATTCTCCCATTTCCCACATTATCAATCTCCCCGCAAGATCCTCTAGGGGAGCCCCTTCTCTGGCTCTCATGCACCCCACCCTTTCCATGGGGTCCAGCACAGGGTGGTCTTTCCCACTCATGAACCAGGTCTCACCCCTCCCAGGGCCAGAACTCCCCACGGCCCCACACACTCGGATTGCATTCTATGCTGCTGGCCTGGCCTCAAAGGCCTCATCTATCTGGCCCCCCTTCCCTCCACCGACAACCCCAATTATGAAGGTCTCTGTGTTCTCTGGGCTCTGGCCCCATCAGCCTTCCTGATTCCTCAAACATACCAGCCATCCCCACCTTCCAGCCAGTGTGCTACTCTTCCGTTACTGCGTGGCCAGTACTTGTCATCACTCAGTGCTCAGCTCAAATGCCACCCTCTCCAAATGTCATTCCCCAACTCCCATCGCATTAATAATCTGCTCTTATTTTTCTCAGAACCATACCACTATTCAAAGTTCCCTCGTTATTTGCTGTCTGTCTCCCTGCAAAAAGAGTATTACTGCACAAGAACAGAGCCTTTGTCTCATTCATTGTTAAACCAAGGACAGAGCAGGCTCTCTGTACCTGACCCCATTTTGCAGATGATGAAACTGAGGCTGAAGAAATCCAGCCAACTTGCCCAACATCACAAAGCAGTACAGCCAAGGCCAGGGCTGGAACCCACGGCCAGCCAATCTCCTATCCCATGTCCACACTTTGCTGCATTGGACTGTTCCATGCCCAGCTCTGCATCTCGAAAAAGCTTTCCCCTCCCTCTGGCAGCCCCCTGAATTTGAACTAGCTGAGATAGGCAGCAGTATCCTGAGTTCTGATTTCTCCATGTCGGCACTTTCAGTCACTCTGAAACTTTGAGCATAAACCAAAATACTCATTGTGACTGTATTCCTTGAAACCTGAAATGAAGCAGAAAGAAACCCCAGAGATATCCAGATGCTGCCCAAGTACAAATATGCTGCTGTGGCTTCAATAAGAGGGCTGGGAAGAGCTGGCAGCTGAGATCATTTCTCCCTAGAACAGACACACTTCAGAGTGAGCATCCCAAAGACCAGGAAAGATCACCTCAAAGGGTTTTGATCCCAACTAAGCAATGAATCCCACATTTCCAGTTATTTATTCTTCTTTCTTTCTTTCTTTTTTTAAAGATTTTATTTATAGGGGCACCTGGGTGGTTCAGTGGGTGAAAGCCTCTGCCTTCAGCTCAGGTCATGATCGCAGAGTCCTGGGATTGAGCCCCGCATCGGGCTCTCTGCTCAGCAGGGAGCCTGCTTCCTCCTATCTCTCTCTGTCTGCCTGTCTGCCTACTTGTGATCTCTATCTGTAGAATAAATAAATAAAATCTTTTTTAAAAAGAGATTTTATTTATTTATTTGAGAGAGACAGGGAGAGAGCACACATGCAAGTAAGCACAAACAGGAGAAGGAGCAGAGGAAGAGGGAGAAGCAAGCTCCTCACAGAGCAGGGAGCTCCATCTGGGGTTTGATCCCAGGACCCTGGGATCATGACCTGAGCTGAAGGCAGACCCTTAACTGACTGAGCCACCCAGATGCACCTCCAATTATTTTTTTAAAAATTTTCTCTCTTTCAATGATAATTTCCTAATTCATTGGCTATATCTTTTTTCTCCTCCCCAGTCTTTTTTGTAAAAGTAGTCAATGTTCTTTTTCATAACTTTTAGACAAATAAATGATAATATCTTTGAAACACCTTATACCTGATCTTAGCATCAAACAGGACACTCAGTCATGGGCCTTCCCCACTCAGTGGTGAGAATTTATGGCAAGGAACTAAAAACTATGTTGCAACAACTATATGAATTAAAGGAGACCATAAGCCAACATTCATCCACCACCTACTGTGGGCCACGCAGCACTCTGCTGCTCTCTACGGCAGCAACGGTTTTATGGTGCACCTGCTAGATACCAAGCAACTCAGAGGTATGACGTCAGTTAGTCCTCATTTCCAAACCAGCGATCCAGGGAAAGGATTCTTCCCATTTCACGGACGAAGAAGTGAATCGAAGGGTAAGTAACTTCGGGAGAGCAGAAGACCTAGCTAACACCATGACCATCTCCCGTCTAAAGCCAGGTTCCTCGACCACACTGCCATCCTGATAACCAGAAAGGCGCCTCTCTGTTTTGTGATGCGGAGAATGCACCCAGCTACAGGAGTTCTGTGTATAGGAAGAGTGGCTCAAAGGGGCTCCAGCTGCAGAGAAAACAATCAAATTCCCTTACACCACCTCAAGTTAAAGAAAGCAATGCATCACCAGGATGGGTGACGGTGGTTCTATTAGCCTTAAGGTCTAAGAAGTCTCACCAGACCTACTGCCTCTCCAGCTCAAGTGTGAGAAGGGAACATTTTGTTGTATGAAGCTTATGCAAAACGTGGGTCCAACAGACCCTTATGGAACTGCATGAGAGACGTGGCTGAGCGCTGCCCAGTCTCGGGACCCCAGAATCCCTGGGCCTGTGTACTTATGGAGAGCCTGCCGAGAGCCCAGCATGGCCACCTTGCTGCACGCTTACACCAAAGGAGGTTAGGTAGGTACTGCAGGAGCGCGGCTCTGCTGTGTAGTAGGGGCTCTGTCAGCACAGGCTCTGGCTGCCCACCCAGCACCCATCGCCTTGTCCTCAGCTAAGGAACAGTAGCACTCTCGGTGGCTCAGTCAGTGAAGCATCTGCCTTTGGCTCAGGTCATGATCCGAGGGTCCTGGGATTGACCCCCACATTGGGCTCCCTGCTCAGGAGGGACCCTGCCTCTCCCACTCCCTCTGCCTCTTCTCGTTCTCTCAAATAAATAAAATCTTTAAAAAAAAAAATAAAGAAATAAAGAAAGAACACTATTCTTATGTGGTGATGTGCCTAGCTCAAAGCTGCTGCTTTCCAGCCCCCCTCACAGCAGGACCTGGCCACATGCCTCAGATCTGGTCAGAGGGACGCAGGCATCCGCACTGCATGGACCTCAGGAAGGCCATGAAAGGAAGCAGATTCGGCTAAAAGGGGCTTTTGCCTCTTTCCGGCTTCCTCTCTACTTGTTAACAACGGTGTGTAGGCATGAACTAGAACAGAAGCCACTGAGGTGACCTTGAGGAAGGACGGTACTTGCTGAGGACAGGACCACCCTGAGGTTTCCTTCACATGACAGAGAAATTCACTTCTGCCCGAGAGATGCCACAGTTCCTTCAGGACAGGAGTCCTTGAACTTTGGTGGCTAACGACATCGCCTGTGGTGCTCAGTAAACACACAAAGGCCCAGGCCCGAAGCTACTTCACGAAGCCTGGGTCTTGGGTGCCAGGGAATACTGATGCCCACCTGAGTTCAAGAACCACCGCTGTAAGTTTCTATCCTATGCTGCCTCAAAGGAGCATACAGCTCCCTTCGAGGGCCAGCCCCAACACCAACAACATGCCGTCAAAAGCAATTTTATAACATCCAAATTATTTTATCTGTAATGGAAAGTGATCAGATCTGAATAGGGTGGCCCGCTGCTGTGACAACTTCCCATCTACCCTTTTAGGATATGGCAGATGGTAGTGCACATGGCGTCCACCCCCGGGCTGCCCCGGCCTTCCCTCCTGTTCCCCGATCTGACCAGTGCCTGTCCTGTTCCTTGGCATGCTGCCTGGGGCAGCACTGGAGAGAGCTGTCTGGGGGCAGCTGTCAAGCTTGCTCCTTGGCAGCTTTTGCGTGAGCCTTAGCAGTGTTGTTCTATCCCCCAAGAGAGGGCTCCAGACCCTCACCTACACGTCGCTTACCTTGATCGGAAAGGACAGGAGAGGACTCAGTGCTCTGGGGAGTTGGCCATGACCACGGTGGCCTCACCATGCCAATGTGCCTGTCTTGCAAGCTTGCCTCCATAGTGAGGGCTCAGAGTCCAAGGACGACATTTGGAGCTACCCCCTCCCATCCACAGGTTACTGGTTGTTAAGTCGGAGTTTTCCTAGACAGTTTTCTGGCCACCTAGTTGTTGTTTGTCTGCCCCACCCAACCCTAGTAACCTCTTTTCTCCACCTCAAGTACAAAAGGACCATTCATGCTCTCTCTTTCTCTTTTCTGAAGTGTATCACTTTTTGTGTTTGTTTGCTGGTAGAACAATCCCACGCATGTGGATTGCAGGAAGAAAATTTATAGACCATCATCTCAAATATAAAAGGTGGTCCTGACCTACCTAAATACAAATTAGCACCATTCTTGAATTGTTGAGTTCAGAGAGCAATTATAAAAACATGACTTTCTCTATCTGGCCCTTTCTTTATATCCAGTTCCTAAAACGTAAAGCAACCACCCACATCTGTCTGCTTTGGGCAAAAGCAGTTGACAAACAGGTAATGCCCTTTTGGATGCCAGCTGCACAGGGAAGTCCCACAGACAAAAGAGAGCTCCAGTGAGTCATCCGCCACACCCTCCTCCATCCCCCTGGGAGGGTCCCCAGCACCAGGTGGCCCTAGTGAGAAGACCTGGAGGCTCTTCATGGAGTTGAGGTAGGCAAGCTACCCCCCAGGCACCTGTTCCAGGAGAGCGAAACTGTTCACTCTCGCAGGGGCACATGCAGAGGCTGAGAACCAGGCAGGGGCAGGGATCCACTCAGGGCTGCCCAGACAGAAACCACCCGGACACCAGGGACTCACTCGTATTTATTTCTGGTAGTGAGCGGAGTTTGAAGAGCCACCTCCTCCCCCTCGGATGGCGTGGACGGCTGTTGGAGATGATGCCGGGTAGTGTCCAGGGCGGATGGGCTTGGCTGTATCCGACGGAAAGGACAGCACGTTCAGATGGGCGTAAATGGCCATACCCACAGGACCACGGGTCACGTGTGAAAACCAAGACACACGGTTTTTATCATTACAATCCTCATCAAGACCAGACCTTTCTGAAATCAGGATGCCTGCTCTCCCGACAGAAGAGTTTGCTAAACCAGGGCACCCAATGGTTAGGGCACAGACAGAACTTACGTATCAATTACTTTAACTCTGGCTGAGGAAAATTAGAAGGACTTTCAGTTTTATCTAAGGCAGGTAACACTTGGGTTCCAAAGGCATCTGCGTAGCCCCTGAAACTGGGTGCAGATTTCTCCCTATGATGCACTTTCTGGGAAGAAGCTCCATAGCTTCTGGATTTACAAAGAGCACGAAATCCGAGAAATGCAATGAAACATTAATCTAAGGTATGATCTAAAAACCAGAAACACGAAGTTGTTGATTTACAAAACATCTGCATAGCATTATCTGATGGGAAATAATATCACGTTATTGGAAGCATTTCAGTTTAAAAAAAAAAAAAGCTCTTTGGAGAACATTCCTAAATCCCTTTGCCACCTGTGGCTCCACCCTGGGAACTAAGACTTAGCAGCTACACCCCCATTGTCAACAGAAGCACAACGCCCAAATCCAGGTTTGGCAGGGGTGGACGTCCAGGCCCCCTTCCCCACTGGGAGCCACACCCTGCTCATGGAGGCCTGCCTCGCTCTTCCCAAGGTGCTTCCAAACGAGCCCTTGCAAGTGGATCTCCCTGAGGCTTCTGGCTACACCCCCGCCCCTTCCCATTCTGCCTGGTACAGAACAGAAGGGGCCTTTGGGCCTTGCTGAGAAGCAGCCAAATTCCTTTCGCTGACAGCCTCAGCTGGCCACCTTCTCTGCTCAGCGCAGCAGCTCTGAGGACCACACTGTGCGCTGCAGCCTCTTGCGATAAGGGAGCAGGGGCCTGACACTGCCATTCTCCCAGGAGGAGTGCAGGGGGCCTGGAGGCACCAGCCACCCCAGCTGCTGCAGGCCTGAGTACAGCCTGGCAGATGTTCCAGAACACCAGTGCTTCCGGCCAGCAGAACCCTGCCTTCCGCCAGGGCCGTAGGGCAGGGGCACACATACCGATCTGCGCTGAGTGGGCCCTCCTGGCCATGTTCTTGGCCCGCACGGCCTCCTTGATGCGATCCACCTCCTGCTGGTAGCGCTTGCGGTCCCGCATGGCGTTCTCCTTGGCCTCCTTCAGCGCGCTCTCCAGGGCCTTCACACGTTCCGCCGTGGCGCGCAGCCGCTTCTCCAGCTTGGGCAGCTCGCAGCGCAGGTCTGCGTTGTCCCGAACCAGCTGTGGGGAGAGCGGACGGGGGCGACTTATGTGGGGGAGGGGCACGGGAGGGGGGCGGCAGGAGGGGCAGACAGCCACAGGAGGACGGCCAGCCAAGCAGCCTCCCTAGGTCGGCTCCGGACGTCCACGTGCCCGCTGGGTGATGCTAAGCAGGTTCAGAAGCCCTGGGTATAGGGCGGGCATGTTCTAGAGCTCTCTGCAGGCCTCCTCCCGTGCAGGACGCGCTATCTCCACCAGCATGTGGTTTGGACCCACTCTGCAACATATCCAGAGGCTCACAGGTGATTCTGGGACATTGCTCGTTCTCTTATTACTTAAGACCCTCAGTTAAGAAGCGACAGGTGAGACTGAGCAGATTCAGGGTGGTCTGGCTGCAGATTGGTGGTTGCCAGAGGAGGTGTGGGGGGAGGATGGGTGAAAGAGGCGAAGGAGATTAGGGGAACACTCATGGTAATGAGCACTAAGTAATGTACAGGATTGCTGAACTGATACATTGTACTTCCGAAAATAACACAGCGGGGCACCTGGGTGGCTCAGTGGGTTAAAACCTCTGCCTTCGGCTCTGGTCGCGATCCCAGGGTCCTGGGATCGAGCCCCGCCTTGGGCTCTCTGCTTGGCAGGGAGCCTGCTTCCTTCTCTCTCTCTGCCTGCCTCTCTGCCTACTTGTGACCTCTCTCTCTCTCTCTCTCTGTCAAATAAATAAAAAATATCTTTAAAAAAAAAATGAAAGTAACAACAGCACTGTAGGTTAATTATGGAATTAAAAATAAATACAAATTAAAAAAATAAAAATAAAATGAAGGAAAAAATTTTTTTAATTAAAAAAAAAAGAAAGAAAAAGAAGCAACAGGCTTGCACTGGGTTAAAAAAGATTAAAAAGGGCTCAAGAGCTAGCTCTATTATTTCCTGACATCTGACTTGGTAAGTCATCTAACCCCTACACATCTCAGGTTTCTCACCTATAAAAAAGGAGAGTATATAAGAAGACCATTGTGCAAATCCCAGTGGATCCAGAAAGTTTTGAAAATCAGAAAGTGCCATAGGAACATTACCTATCCCGAGGCCACACCTGCTTTCTTTACCAGATCCAGCGCCTGGCAGAGAGCAGGTTTTTAATGGTTAATAAAACATTCACTGAATTCACAAATAAAATAATTAATGAATTTCAGAGCCCTATTTCACATTAGTGACTCAGACTACAGTTTCCGTTTCTGTATTTCTCATCAATAATTTGCTTGAATGACTTCAACCATATTGAATCTGTCATCCTCCCTTTGGGGAAAAATGCCATTCTAGGTAATGCTGAGGGACGTAGGCCCAAGAGAGAGCATTCCCTTAGCCATGCAGTCCAACAAGTGGGACCATTTTTATCACATTCCAAATCTTTAGGATTTAGGGGAAACATGAGCATTCCAGTATTTATACAGAAAGGAGCCAAACAACTGCCTCGATCGCCAGTAGATTTGGCCATGCACTTTGCTGTCCCTCTCGATAAACTCCAGAGCCTCATAAGAACCGAAGAGGGTGCCCAGGAAATAGGGCAACAGAGCAGAGCGAAAATAAAGCAGATCACTTCCTCTCTCAGCCTGTTTCTTCAGCTGCAAAAATAAGGGACCTGAACCGGCTCGGTGGAATTCACTTTGCCTTCTGTGCAGCCTGTGGGTCCAGTGCTGGGACTGGAGGCACGATGATAAGGCAGGGTTCTGAACACCCCACTTCCCAAAACCTGGAGCTCAAACTCCATTCCTTCCGTCCGGCTTAGATAAAAGACTTTTATAAGTAAGGGAAGTCACTAAAGACTAATTAAAGGACTCCGAGGACCCATCTGGCTCCCCGGGTGATGCAGAGCCTTCTCCTGGAACTGTGGCTAGATATAGTGGGGTTTCTTCCAGGGATAGTAAGGGAAACACAGGAAGCTGGCACAACTCTCCTACCTGTTTGTGAACCTTCGTGAGCTGCTCCAGGTTATTCTCCAGGAAGGAAATTTTTTGCTTCTGGGCAGCACTACCCCCTCCGTCATCGCTGTCCAGCTCCACGCTCTGCAACAACACAAGGGGTCAGTGGGCCTGCAGGCTCCCTCTGGCCCCAGCCCCAGTATAAACTGGACCACATTCTAGTTCTTCTTTATAAAAAACCACTACCCCTAATCCCACCAATGGTTATTCTGAAAGTGGAAATAAAGAGAGGTTCTAAAAGTTGAGATTTAGTGACCTTGCCAGTGAATTCCTTTGGTTGATGTCAAGGGTTTTCTGAGCATTATAGAGAATTGAAAACAAAATAAAACTCCCAATCTTCCTTTGAAAGATACAGATTAGTTCTCTCTGTGAAATTCACCTCTCCCTTGCAGGTGGGTAAATAGACTTTCCTTTTCAAAAGGAACAGTTCCAAAACTCAAGAAGAACCAATGTGAAAACATAAACCCAAGATCTAAGCCTGATTTCAAACATCCCAACTAAGCTAAGTCACCAAGCTGTTGGGCAAGTGCCTATGGTCCTACTGGGAGTCTCAGTGGCCATTGCTTGTCCCTTCAGCTTCCAATCCCATGAAATTAGTTAATGAATCCATCTCAACTAGTCACAGCTTCTGAGTGCTGCTGGTGGATAAACTCTTGAAATTCATTAGATCTTGAGATGGACAAAATGTGCCCTTCTGGGCCAGGAGGTCAACTGGGAAAACACATGTGCAAATCTCCTAGAGCTCAGAATGTGCTGCATCTGATTACAGATTAGATCATCTTCCCTCCTTCTTCTGAGAGGAAATGGGTGCGTGCAGATCTCAAACCCGTGTCTCTTCTGCCTACATCTGGGGTTCTCAAACTTTGCCCAGAGGAGGGTTTGTTAAAACTCAGATTGATGGGCCCCACCCCCAGTCTCTGCTTCAGTGGACCTGGGGGGTGGGGTCTGAGAATGTGCATGTCTAGTGACCAGCCCAGTGATGCCAAAGCTATGAGCCAGATAACCACATTCTGAAAGCCACTGGTCTACCAGTAGGTCCTTACCAGTTGGTCAAGAGCTTTATATCCTGAAATCAGGGAAGCCCAATCTTAGCTCCCTTGGATCCCCTCCTCCCTCTGACTGAGCATTTCCAGTTCTTGCCATTACCTCTGCAGTCTCCCTCTCCAACCCCTCTGCTCTCGCCTCTCCCTCCTACCTGGTCTAGGTCTGGTCGTCATTTCTATTTTGATGACTGTGCTCACGACCTGCCTGACCCGCTGCTGCCATTCAGACCTTAACCTCCCCTATCATTCTCCACCTTCCTTTATTTTCATTTCCAGGCCTGGAACTGTTCTGTCAGGGGCCACGGCAAATCCAGGCTCTGACCTTCAGTTGGACACTCAGCATGCTTTCAGCACTGCTCAGCAATGCTTTCACTCATCCCTGACAAATGTCCCCCACTGCCCCCTCCACCCCACCCCTGGCTGCCTGAGCCTTCTCTAGGCTGTGGGGCCTCTCCATTGTCTTCCTGCCCTCTCCATCAAGGACAGAACCTCCACATTAACCGAGAAGATCAAAGTAGTCGGATGCACTTTTCCACAATTATGTATTGTCCTGTGAATGTCTCCACCCCCACTCTCTACTACTGCCCTTCGGGAAATTGTATCCCTTCCCCTTGCCAAGCCTGACACACCCAACCATGCTGTGACTTCTGTCCATGCAGGTCGGACCCCATCAGCCCCTCCTCTTTTGTTATATACGTTTCACTCCTTTCCCTCAGCTCCTTCACACACACGCGCGTGCACACACACGTGCATACTTTTAAATACACCTTCCTTCCATCCTACCACACCGCTGGCTACGGCGCACTGCCTCTCCTCTATCACACTTAAACATATTGAAAAGAGCAGTCCCCTGCTGCTCCCACCTCTGCCTCCTTCCTGAAACTTCTGCACGCTGCTCTGGGATTCACCACACGGTGACTCCCCAAGATCCCTGTGGGAGGCACGAGGATCCCCGAAGCCCAGAGTCAGAAGTCACATGCCCTGGATTCCAGTCTATCTCCAGCTCTTCCAGCTGTTGACCTTGAGCAGGTTACTTAACCTCTGAGCCGGTCACCACTAAGATAGAACCGAACAGTAAGGACCACGTACACGGTTGCCAGGAAGAGCAAATGAGACACAGATTTAAGCGCTTCATGCGCTCTGACCCAGCCCCTGACAGCCCCTCACGGGCAAATGGGAGGCTCCTGCCTCTAACTTCTCCGGGTTTCTGGCATTGCTCACCAAGCTTCAGAGCTGCACTGCCTGACGGGATCCCCTGGATTTTCCCCCATCACACACGTCAGCTCTCACACTGCAGCTAGATAGGTGTGTGAGCCTTTGAAATGAAAGGCCAAGGAAAGGATTATAACTTCCTTTTACTAAGAAGAAAAAAATCAGATGGAAAAATATTCCCAAGTACTTTTTTCTTTTTTTTTTCTTTTTTGCCTCCAGTACATTCTTTGAATACATTTTCTGGCATGAAGTAATTAATTTTTAAGCAAAACCAGCCCCAATTTAAGAAAGTGATATTTCAATGGAAAATGATTCTTTCTGTCCATATTTTCTTCTCAGTCCTGGTCGCAGAAAGTAGAACTCACCTTTTTAACCCGGGCAGTCAGATCCTGGACAAAGAGTTTCCGGAGGTTATGCAGAGTCTGCAGTTCCCGAGACTGGAAGGGAAGATAGTGAAAATGTCACTAAAGTGGGGGAGACACCTTGAATTCAGGACACAATGGCGCCAGACCGTCTGGTGGCCCCAGCGACCCAGACGGATCCCACCTGCTCTGTGAGCCCGCCATCCAGGCCACAGGGCTCCCACACTTTCCCACCACATATGTCCACCCCCTCCATCTGTCTCAAGACTACCCCCAGGGGCAGAGACTGGGAGCTCAAACCATGAACTAAAATGGAACAGAGTCTACTTGTTAGTGGTGTTCTAAATAGAACTTTTCCTCTCCCCTCAACTACAAAAGTTAACCCAAAAATTTCTCACAAAAAACTATGAAAGTTCTTACAAAAATTCCTAGTTGGCTGTGTTATATCAGGATGGATTCTTTTTTTCCCCTAATTTATCACGTACGCATTGCACAAAATGCCTGCAAGTCTAAATGGAAAGTTACCCACAATCTCTCCCATCGTAGCAGACCGACATTTTTCATATCTCCACGCCCCGGTTCTGGCCCTGGGCCGTGTGCACTGGCTTGACGTCACTCCAGCTCATGGATGAGGTAGGTAGTGGGTCTTCTACCCACATAACCCTGGGCAACCTACCTTGCCTTCCTGTGCCACAGCTCTCTTATTTGTAAGAGGAGAATAAATTTAGTAGTCGCCTCACAGTCGTCGAGATTAAATGTGATAATCATTATAAAACTCTTAAAATAGTTTCTGGCACATTGTAAGTGCTCAGTAAACATTAGCTAGTATTAACTTATTGATGCACCATATTTGACAGTCATTTCTTCGGTAGGTTTTGTTGTTTCCCTTTGTTGTCATAATACTGTTACACTGTAATCAACTTCTTAGGGGCATTTTTTTTTTCTTCATTTTGAGTTATTTTCTACAACCAAACCCTTAAGAATTAGACTGCAAAGACAAGGCTTTGTATCGAACCTGGTGACCTTTGTTAACAAGATCAGAAAACCAAAATAGTTCCTCTCATTCAAGTCTCCATGTTCTTACTACTGGAGATGCAATTAGTTCCTTCCAAGATATTTCCCCATGAGGGAGAAGAGAGATAAACTTGCATCTGAACTTCCCAATTTGTCTTAGTTGACCTACTCTTAACACAGAATGTCAAGGGATGTAGCTCGCCGGTGCTCACAAGGACAAAAAACAGGCTATATAGCCATGGAAACACTAAGCTTCTATGTTAATTTAAGTCTTGTTACTGGGTCCAAGTCTGCAATTCTGTGTTGAAATAAGCACCTAAAGTCAATTGCTTCCTCAGGTGAGGCAAATGAGTTTGTGCAGGAAGCCAAACAGGCCTATTACTATGAACACAGTGCACACCACACCTGTGCGAGGCCCAGTGGCCTTCCAGGGCAGGGGCAGGGGTGCGGCTCCATGCTCACGTTTACACAGACACGCTGTTCCAGCCCCTGCCCAAGGATCTCAGCACTCCCCCGCCCACCTCAAGCTGCTGCTCTGAATTCTCTCTCTCAGGGATTTTATTCAACTGTAACCATAGTAAACATTTTACATAAAAAAGCCACCACACCAAAGGGAAATGAGAAGATAAGACAGGGGTCCCTTGTCAAAGAGCCAGGCATCTCCTTGGGGCCTAAATACCAAATACTATGGAGTCCTGAGTTTGGCATCTTTATCTCATTTTTGTTTGTTCTTAGGTGAATTCAGCAGTACAGGAGGGGTGGTTAAAAACCCTTAAAACAATTTGCAAATTGCACATTTAAGCTTAGGTAGCTAGCATTTGGCTTCCCACAGCAATGAATTTTCCTCCACGATATCATCATTTCTTCACCGCATCTGACTCACTTCCCTGAAATGTTCCCTGTCACAAGCCACTGCCCTCTGTGTAAATGCTCTGGGCTCAGCTTCCTGTCAGAGGGGACAGCAAAGGCGAGCCCAGAGAGGTGAAAACACAAGGCCCATTAACAGAGCAGGAGAGGTCCAGCCCTAGAGTCCCAAGTGTCCTGTTAAAGCAAGATGGCTGCCTCGGGCCCCAAGACACCCTCCACATCTTCCAACGTCAACCCCTGCAGTGGGCTTCAGACTCCAAACCATCCATGGCAGGTTCCACCCTCCCTCCCACCCATGCCGTCCCACCCAAATACTCAAGAAGCCAGAAGAGGTCTTGAGCTATGAAGAGTTCAAATAAGATCAGCCAAGGGCAGCGAGCCTGTTGCTGAAGAACATTTACAGCTTGAGGTGGATTCCAAAAGCAGGTTGAGTGAAAATATCCAAGTCTAAAATGACACCAGCTGTGGGGATCGGATCTGGGGTTTCAAATGTGGATGTGAGCGATGTGTGCCAGTGGTGAGCTGAGAGCAGGAGAGGAAGGGAGCCAGCGTGCCAGTGGGTCTGTCCCCTATGGGTGAGTATGCACCAGGTGGGAAGGGCCAGGGATGTTGGGTGAGGGTAGCTGGGTGGAAGGTACTGAAATGTCACTTATCTCTGGCTAGTGGGACACAGTAACATTTTAAATTTCAATATTTTTCTGAATTTTTAGAATCATCTGTAACTGTGAGTATTACTTCTCCGGTAAAACAGACATAGAGGAGGCAACGTTAGGGCCTCATCTGGTTTCCCCTAGAGCCAGCCGGTCATCCACCATCTCCTTGCCATGTTGGAATGGCCCAAAACCCTCTGAGCCACAGTCATCTTACTTCTGTTCTCAGCGGACGGTGCCCTCTGTCCCTTCACCTGGCTTTGAGGGACAACTAACAGCAGCCCAGGAACAGAGTGTACAGTCAGGTCCAGACCTCAGTAACAATGTGCCTACGGCCTGGGGTCACCAGGTTCTTGGGAGGCTGTCCCACATAAATTCATACGACACAAATGGAATCAAAATATATGACTGTATCAGGGCCGCCTAGGTGGCTCAGTCGGTTAAGCAGCTGGCTCTTGAATTCAGCTCAGGTCATGATCTCGGGACTCTGAAATTGAGCCCCATGTGGGGCTCTGCACTTGGCACAGAGTCTGCTCGAGGATTCTCTCTCCCTCTGCCTCTACCCCTACTTGTGTTCGCATGCTCTCACTCTCTCTCAAATAAATAAATAAATCTTTAAAAAAAAAAAAGTATGACTACATCCCAACAACAGTCTCTCTATTGTTTTATCATATGAAGTGACCTGACATGCTTTCACCAAATTAAGAGGCTCTGTTGGGACACTCTGTCTTCAAACACAGGCTGTGTGGCACTTTGCAGAGCTCTCAAGAGCCCTCACCCTCAGAGCAGCTGAAATGGAAGTCAACCAGAGCAGATAAACCTCATGAATTCAGATGCAGGATGGAGAAAACCAAGCAGGATCTCAAATGATGAGACTTTCTGATCTGTCACTCTTGTGCCCCAAAACCTGCAGGCCTCAAGGCCCTACCTGGCCTACAACTTCTCTTCCCTTGACCCTTCTGTGCCTACCTCTTGCCTCCTCACTGCATCATTGACATTCCTGCTGTTCTCCAACATGCCAACTCCAGGCTCACCTCAGGGCCTTGGCATAGGCTATTGCCTCTGCTTAGAAGGCCCCTCCCCCGACATTCCCATGGCTTAGTCTTTCACCTGCTTCAAGTCCCTGCTCAAATGTCACCACCTTGTGGGACCTTTGCACTTTCTATAACTATGTAATGGAGGTCATGATTTCCTTCCTAATGTTCACCTCTGTCTCCCCACCCCAGCTGAAGGCATGCTTAAAAGGGCCAGGATCTTATCTTTGTGATTTACTGATACAACCCAAGCACCTAGAAGAACACCAGCCCTTAGTAGGTGCTCTTGCATGTTGAATGGAAATAAGTCACAATGTGCAAAGTCAGTAAAGATTCAGGCACTGATTTTCAGGTCAATCTAATTCTCGCTCAGGGCCTCTAGTTACAGCACTAAGCATGGAGGCAAGGATGGATGGATGGATGGACAGACAATCATGGTATCAAGAGCTGGGGAATAAATTCTACAATCCTCCCTTTTCCACAGGACATTTTATCTAAATGTCTGTATTTGTCTTAATGTCTAAATGTATGGTATTTGCCTAAATATTTTGTCTAAAATGGTATGTGAGAACGACGGGCACAGAACAAGTTTCAGAATACACAAATTCAACAAATCACAAATTAATTGGGTCTTTGGGACTGAAACGAGTTGGGAAACATGCTGACGTACCACTGTCTCCTCCAGCCCTTTGAGGTCCTCTCTGGCTTGTTCCCGTTTATCATTGAGCAATCTAAAAAACAAAAAGGAATCATGAACCCAAGGGGCATCAGAGAGTTCCAGATACCATCTGCACCTATGGATATGTCGACAGCCCCAACCATCTCACACGAGTGGGCACTCTTGTTACATAGCCCAACCTACCCAGAATCTAGAGGAATCGGAGTCACGAGAGTAGACTTCCCTAAGACTCAGCGGGAGGAGAGAAAACAGAGGAAATATTTAACGTGCACTCACAAGAGCTTTTCCAGTTTCATTTCCCTTTCTTGGTCCTCCACTTTCAGCTTGTTATAATCAGAGCTGAGCTTCTCCTGTTCCAGTTGCAATTTCTGATTCAAACTGAAATGGAGGGGGAAAAGCAATACATGGCACATGAGTCTGAAATTCTGAGGCACCCAGCTCAAGATATGGTTCTGTTCCAACCCCATTAGTTCTGTGCAATAAAGGCGGCAATTCTGGAGGATTTTGAGGGATCAGAGAACAACCTCACAGCTTCCTCCCTGCCCAAGTGAAAACTAATTTCTGGGAACATCTCAGAGGCATGAAACATAAGGCTTTGAGAATATATTTATAGTTGGCTTGTGCAAGAGCTTTGGGGGGAAAATAATGAGCTAGGAAAAGAGCTGATATTTTAAAACAGAGAAAGAGAGCACAGTGAGAAGAATTCTGCTTTGTCTGCCCTACAGACGGCATGTATGCACCCACTCAGGAAACCTTATCTGGCCATTGCACCTTCCCTTCCTCTCCGGTCCAATCACCTGAAAACATCTCCTATGTCCAAATTCCTGGCCGACACAGGGACAGTGCCGCTGTGTGAAGTCTGCAAGGAGTGGGTACAGAGAGAGGAAATACAAAGAAAGCCCAGGGTCTGCGGCAAAAAAAAGAAACTTGCCATCTGGTTGGGGGCACTTGGCCAACACTTGCATGCAGTATTTATAAAACCTTTTGTGTGGCCATGCCTGTGCATCCATAAAGGAACAGATTCTACCCATCTGAAGGAAAACCCAGGGTCGTCTGAAAGGCGCAGGCCAGGGAAACTTCTCGTCAACTAACTCATTCACCAACCCGCCCTCCTTCCCTCGTTCCTTCCCTCCCCTCGTTCCCCTCTGGCTGAACATGTCAAGGGTGATTAATCAGAATAAAGAACACAGGACACGCTTGAAGGGGAAAGAACAACATGAGTAGCAGCACGGGGGTGGTCCAGAAGGAGGAGGAGGGCAAAGACGATGCTAAGGACTTGCCTTGGGCAGACAGTGTGGACGGAGCCCAGATCACACCACTTACACTCTGCTTCATTACCATTCTCCTCTTTCAAAATGCAAATGCGCTGCGGGAGCGGCTTGCACACAACGAAGAGAGATTTGGATCCGTAGCCTGGAGAATTAAACTCTAACTCCAGTTTGATTCTTACTTAGCAGCGCGACCCTAAGAAGCTCACGGAACCTGGCCTTGCTCCCCAGACAGAAATGCAGTTCTCCATCTACAGAACGTGGGCGTGGCGGGAGGCTTCGGTCTAGATCTTGGGAATGAGGGTGGGGGCGTCAGTGGATGGGACTATATTTCAACATAACTGGTTTTCTTAGTTTTCCCTCGTCTTTTATTTGGGGGCATTTAAAAACATTATTCTGCAAATAGGATCAAAAACTGCCAAGGCTCTCACTGTGCAAAAACATAAGGACCCTCAAGGAGAGGATCCCGAAGGCACTCGCCGGCTTGCTGCCTTGTTTTGACAGTGAGGCGGGAAGGTAAGAGAGGAGGAGGGGAAGGTCATTACGGAGCAGGGGTTCTTGAGGCGCCGTGACGGGATGGAAGTATGGCCCTGAGGGGGGTGACAGCAGAGATGAGCTGCAGTGACACCATCCTGGCAAAGCCACAGGTCCAGGAGCACAGACACGGGTCCCTGAGAAGTGTGTGAATGTGCCCTGGCGGCTCAGGGCTGTGCGGGGAGCATTTCTGTGTTGGGTGAGGAGGCAACAGGGGCTGACTGTCTCCTTTGGAGTATGTTTCAGCCTATCAGAACCCCTGAGTCAGGACCAATGCAGGGGGCTTCATTGTATATTTTCGTATATAATTTCATACAAACAGTGTCGCCACCTATGAGGGCATGTGTCTGCCCAGCTGAGTCACCAACATGACCCCGACTCCCGGGGGACGAGGAAGGGTGGCTGTGCCCGCCTGCCACCTGCCCCACCAGAGCCCCCAGAGGCTCAGCTCCAGATGGGAGGACAGACGTCGGAAGCTGCGCATCCAGCCTGCCGCGGCACAGGGCAGGACACAGAGCCCGCAGGCCAAGGAGGGCAGAACTGGGCTC
Source organism: Neogale vison (assembly GCF_020171115.1). Taxonomy (NCBI): domain Eukaryota; kingdom Metazoa; phylum Chordata; class Mammalia; order Carnivora; family Mustelidae; genus Neogale; species Neogale vison. The sequence goes on from NC_058093.1 coordinate 82,460,824, forward strand.
AAAGCCGCGTCCTTCCAGGCTGGCCCTAGAGCCATGCCCACCCTCGCATCCCGAGAGCTCCTCTGGGCTGACTCACTCCCGAATCTCATCGATGATTTTCTGCTTCTCCTCAATTTCATCCCGAAGTCTGGACAGCTGCTTCTGGTGAGCTTCCCGGTGGCTCTCCATCTGCTGCTCCAGCGCCTTCTGCAAGCCAGGCCAAGAGAAATGTGTCATCCACTCGTTGGCTCGCAGCCCACGCCATGACAAGCCCTGGATTGCTTCTGCCTCCTACTCTACGTCCCTCAGCTGTCAGGTCCCAAAACTGGGGCCCCCAGAACCTGCCTTGCTTTACTGGCACAACAAAACCCGAAGATCTATGATAAAACCCAGCAGGGGTTTTATCCTAGGAGCAAATCGGTCCATTAATTGAATAAAAATCTCTCACGGGGTCCCCTACAGCTCACATGAGCCACATGGCTTCTCTCACCGTGTCAGCCAGAGGGCACAGACCTCTTACTAAATACACCCAGGTGACCGCAGACAAACCACCTAACCCACGTGAGCCACACTCCCTCCCCTGTCAAATTTAGAGAATTGTCCCTGCCCTGAGCACTGCCCAGATTTATGGTGACGTTTATAGGAGACCTCTTCACCAAAGGGACGTGAAACGCGGAGGAGGGCCCATCAGGGTGAGCCTGGAGAGGCTCATGCCGTGGGCATGACTTTTTTTGTTTTTGTTTTTTAAATATTTTATTTATTTATTTGATAGAGACACAATGAGAGAGGGAACACAAGCAGCGGGAGTGGGAGGGAGTAGCAGGCTTCCCACCAAGCAGGGAACCCAGTGCGAGGCTCGATCCCAGGACTCTGGGATCATGACCTGAGCCAAAGGTCATGATGCTTAACGACTGAGCCATCCAGGCGCCCCGCATTTTACCTGTGGCCTTGCACCCAAAGGGACAAGCAGTTTGCCTAAATGAATCAAAATCCTACATCCTCTCCTATCTCATTTTATTCACCCTCAAAGCTTCTTTCCCAATTATTTTGCCTACATTTGACCAAAAATAAACATCTCTATGGTACACGGCAATCCAAATCTGGAGTACTTCTTTAAAAAGGTCAAGGGAAGACATGTTCTGGCAGTTCAGCACAGCAGTGCGGCCCACACAGTGACCGGGGGGGGGGGGGTGGCTGCTGCCGCCTCCCCTTCCCCAGGAAGAGGGAATCAGCACAGACTAACGCAGCAAGACTACCAGACTTATGGACACCTCCACCTTCCTCTCCGTCCTGCGCCACGCCGCAGTGTGCCACGGCCGGCACCAGTCCCTCCCCTCCCTCCTACATGGCCACACAAGTCTCTGAAGGAGACAGATTTTCCTAGAGTAAGAAAATGCAGTCCAAATGCACGCTGGGCTCTGGGGCAGGGGCCGCGCACACACCTTCATCTCCTCTGCGTCCTGCAGCCGCGTCAGATGTTCCTTCTCCTTATCCTGGAAGCTGACTTCGTGCATTTTTTCTGTTTTGAATTTTAAATGATGATTGAAGATTTAACTGGCGGGACTCACATCCAAAAGTAAACATATTTTTAAAAAGACAAAAGACAAAAAAAAGAAAAAAAAAAAGGAAGAATGGCCATGGAGTGAAACAGAACTTATATGACCAATTATAACCACGCTATCCAAGATCAGGCTTCCCAGGCGAGACTTCAGGCCAATGGAGGCTGCCCACTCCAGTGCGAGGAGCGGCGGTGGGGCCCAGGGTGCTGACTCAGATATGGGCCACTCTAGGAGAGAACTGACCGGGCTGGGTCTGACCTCTCCCCTGGCCTTGGTGAGCAACCCCTGCAGCAGGGTACAACAACCTGCTCTGCACATTGGAAAGCACTCTGTGAAGTTGAGAGGCATTTGGATGCAATGCCACTATTAGAGTTCCAGAAAGAGCTAATTTACCTCCCATCAGGACGCTGTTTATTCTCTAAGAATCTAGAGCAGAAGAACAAAAAATCTAAGAACAAAGCAAACAAAAAATAACACACTCCAGATTAAAAAGGAAGGCCCCACATTTGGTGCATGGCACACCTCCAGGGGGAGTCTGTCCCAGCCTATCCTTGGTCAGGGGCACGCACCCGGCACCCCCAGCAAGCAGCAGCCTGGGTGTGGACGCGGGTAGCAAAATGGTTTAGAACAGAGTCATGCAAGTCATTAGGCTTTCTATCTAGTCCGTTCCACTTTATTTTAGATCTTCTCACCTCTATTTTATTTCTACTTAGGGCACCACTACAGAAGCCATTTACGAGAGAGAGAAAAGTTCTTTTTAATGCCAAGTATTACGGGGAGCATGCGGTCTCTGACATTCATCCATTATCACATAAAGAAAACATGACAAGGTCATAGTGGGGCTGAGGATGTTCTCGATCTTTCTACATTTGCCTAGACATTTGGAACAAAATGCATTTACTGAGCAAGTAACTACATTAACAATAAAGGAAATAAAAAGAGGTGGCATCACCACCAATCCTACTACCCTATCAAAACAATTTTCACTTCAAATATTAATCTGCAGGCCTTGGAACACAAGTATCCATTGATTCCTGGATGTTATAACTCAGTAAAGCTAAGATTACATACTACAATCTTTAATCTAAGGATGCCTTGTAAGCATGGCTGCACAGCCTGCACGTACTTCACCTCCAAAACAACACATGTTCTTTCAAACAACATCCCAAAGCTGGCTTAACTGTTCGACATTTAGGTTGGCTGCCTTTTCTTCCTTCTGCTAATACAATGAATTCTACAACAAATATCTGAGATTTGAGGATCAAAAGGTATGGAGTGTGTTATGATAATTGCTATTTATCCTCAAAAAGTTTTTTTTTAGAAAAGATTTTTATTTATTTGACAGACAGAGATCACAAGCAGGCAGAGAGGCAGGCAGAGAGAGGAAGGGAAGCAGGCTCCCTGCTGAGCAGAGAGCCCTATGCGGGGCTCGATCCCAGGACCCTAGGATCATGACCTGAGCCAAAGGTAGAGGCTTTAACCCGCTGAGCCACACAGGCGCCCCTATCCTCAAAGCTTTCTTTTTTTTTTAAAGATTTTATTTATTTATTTCTCAGAGACAGAGGGAGAGAGAACGAGTGAGCACAGGCAGACAGAGAGGCAGGCAGAGGCAGAGAGAGAAGCAGGCTCCCTGCCAAGCAAGGAGCCCGATGTGGGACTTGATCCCAGGACCCCGGGATCATGACCCGAGCCGAAGGCAGCTGCTTAACCAACTGAGCCACCCAGGCATCCCCTCAAAATGCTTTCTAAAAGAACTCTAACAATTTTCATTGCAATTCATGGTATGTGTGTCCCATTGCACGGCAATGCATGTGTTCTTAAAACATATTAGTTTCTGCATTTCTAGTTACCTCTCTTGAATTTTTTCTATTTATTCTTTTTTTTTTTTAAAGATTTTATTTATTTATTTGACAGAGAGAGATTACAAGTAGGCAGAGAGGCAGGCAGAGAGGCAGAGGAGGAAGCAGACTCCCTGCTGAGCAGAGAGCCCGATGCGGGACTCGATCCCAGGACCCTGAGATCATGACCTGAGCCGAAGGCAGCAGCTTAACCCACTGAGCCACCCAGGCGCCCTTTTTCTATTTATTCTTATCTTTGGAGTGCTTCCTATGTGTCAGGCACTTCCCTAAGCAAAGGGCATCAGGAGGCTGTCTGGCAAAGGGAAGAGCTGGTTCCAAGGACGGAAGGTGCAGGCAGCCATTGGCAGAAATTCAGACTTTATATTAAGAGCAGGGGGACATCATGGAAGGGTCAGAGGCATGGGGCTGGGCACAAGATAGAAGGTGCTTTTAGAAGAGTTCCCTGAGAAGCAGCACAGTGGCTGGCCTGGAGCAGATGGGCTGAGAGCCTCCGTGGACGATGCAGTCACAACTCTTCATTCGATTAAGGATAGTGAAAATAAGGTGATGAGCAGATGCAGACAAGCATCTGGCAGATCAAATGGACAGGTCATGGGAACAGACTGGAGGCCATAGGTGGAGGAGAGAAGATTGACTCGGGCAGCAGGGCGGATGGAGGGAAAGGGGAAGAGGGGCAGATACCGGGCGGGGGCAATATTCTAATTTTTTTTTTTTTACCACACCCCCTTCCCTCAATTATTCCATTGTTTTTCAGGAGACCTGGAAATGCTATAAATGAGCAAAACTAAATGTCGTGAGTTTGGCCAACTAGAGAGTATCTGATGTAGGCCAAGAGCTCAACACCTGCAAAGGAGTCAATTACTTACCTTGGGCTCGGAGCTTGGCCAGCTCCTCACTGAGCGAGTCCTGGGACTCCTCCAGCTGCCTCCTCTTCTGTTCCATGTTCTGCATGTAGTCTGTCAGGGATTTGATCTTGGCTTCATGCTTTAAATAAACAAAAAGATGGAAAGGAGGCATGAGGGACAAGCAACCCGGCCTGCCTGCAGTTGTCTGATGGGACTTCCTAGGTCCCTTTTTCGAGAACCAACTCCCAAACAAAGCATATTCTGCCCTTGGCTTGGGATCTGTGATCGCGGGCTAACATGGCCCTCTGTTTCCTCCCTGTGCTCCGCTGCTTCATTCCACACTGACCCCTCTCATCACCACAGCCCTCCCCACCACCCACCTAAGTGAGATGCCAAAGCCCAAGCTGGTTTTTCTCCTCATAGAAAACAGTGTCCTGGGCAGAGGCTTCGTTCTTGGAACTGGCACCTCTAGGTTCTGTCTTCAGAACTCAAATACAGTCTTTTCTTTTCCTCTCAAACACAGCAATTCCTGTGTCTGAGAGACCTTGCATTTTACATTTTCTCTTCTTAGGACACGCTCCACCCTCCCCACCCAGAGTCCTTATCACTGGGGTCCCCACATTTTCTTACAGTACCCAACTTCGGCAAGATTTATCTATTTCTTTTTACTTGCCAGCTCTATGAGGGTATGGAGCCAATGCTTAATAAATATTAGTGGAACCAATGAATGAGTGGAAGCTCATTGACTGAAGTAAAGACAAGGTGCCCTTCCAGCAGACGGAAATATGTAGGCACTTCCCCCACCCAAGATCTACAGCGTTCACATGAAAGCAGGAAAACCCTGGAGACTGAGCTCTCATCTAGTGAAACAACCTCTGGGAAATGGGACACAGAGCAGTCGGGTTATAAGCACAGCTTCCGATGAAAAGGATGAGTATAAATGAAGAAAATAATTGCATTTTTGCTGGAAAGATTTTGTCAGATTCTTTAGATCATGTCAGAAAGTAAAGAGCCAAAGTTTCTCTGACTTTCGAATCCCCAGAAATAATGATTAAATATTTGTCTCTGTGTAAATTCTAGCGGTACAAAGTAGCACCCAACAGAAAGCTGTATTTGTTGCTAATGGAAAACGCATTAACACATTTATCCTTTAACATTCTAATATGCTGATATTCTTGACTCTGATCTCATATAACCAAAGTCAATGTCACTGTCAGACTTGGGCAACTAGAGCCTCGGTCCTGGGCCCCACACTGTGAACACCCCACTAGGGCTGTCTTCTGGCTGCACTCATTCCGCGGAGCAAAGAGCGTGTAGGCCAAGGAGGCCTGCCCCATGGAACCCATGCCTCCTTCTAGACCACACTCTGAGGACTAGAAACCCAGGAACTCCCTGCTCCAGTGGCCATAAAGGCCACTCCTAGGGCTGGCACTGCAGCTCCTGTCATCAATTCACACAGATTAGAGTTGACAGTTACACAGTGCTATCAGTTTTCACGAAGGGCAGAAGGGCTGGTGCACCCAGATGGAAAGAGAAGACAGTGGGCTGCAGACGGAAGGACCTCTGTTTCTACTCTTGCCTTGGTCTCCAAACGTTAGGGGCAGGACTAGCCAAATGCACATATTCTCAGTATAAGAGGTGACCTGGATATCAGACTTGAGGTGTCGGTACTCTACCCTAAGGTTTATCATTTTCTCCCCTTTTTTTTTTTAAATTATAAAAATGTCAAGTAGTAAAGCAAATCCAGAAAGAAGTGGCATAGATTTCACCCATGTAGCAGTTTTGTTTTATTTTGTTTTTTAAGATTTTGTTTGTTGGGGACGGTGGGTGGCGGGAGCAGAGGGAGAGGGACAAGCAGACTCTGAGCGGAGCACAGAGCTGATGCGGGCCTCCATCCCACAGCCTTGATATCGTGACCGGAGTCAAAATCAAGAGGCGGACATTCACCCGACAAACCACCCTGGTGCCCCCACCCATAAACCATACTTATCAACTATTCCTGGTCTTAACTGTATGAATGCATACTGGATAGAGTTGCAAGGCCCAGCATACACATAATTGAGCATTTTCATTTTCACTTACGTTTATATAATCATTCTTCCCAAATGGCAATGTTTTATAAATTTTTTGTAAGAGCTGCATAGCAATCTTTCATGTAACTTAACATCATTATCTTATCAACAGATGTTTGGGTATTTTATGTTTTTATAACATAAGTAATATCGCACTCACCATCTTCCACATGGGCTTTGCACATTTTAATCGGGAAATAAACATAAAATAAAATTTTTGCATTTTCATTACCAGTGAAAAATACCATAAATGAAATACCTGGACCAAAGTACTTAAATTTTTATGGCTTTTGATTCCCAAAGTGCTTTCCAAAAGGACTGGCCGAATTATACTTTTCTCAGCAATGTATATAAATTTCACGATCACACACCAACACTGGATAATCTTTACGGTACATTTTTGCTTAGTGCATTGGTTGTAAAATGGAGACCTGATGTGCTCATTTGCATCTCTCAGGTTACTACAGCGGGAGGGGAGAAGGCTGGAGCTGGTTCTGGGATGACATGTTACTGTTTACAAGCCTACCAGAAGGACGTATGCTTTTGTCGGTCTCTCAGTATTATTTGACACACCACCCCCTGCTTGTATGAATTTCCTGCAAATGATTTCAGCTGTTTTAATGCCTGGTCTGAGGCATGAGCAGCCCTCACTGCGACACACCCAGAAGTCTCAAGCCCCAAACACCAAGCTCAGATATCAGTGGTGGACCAGAAACGAAGCTGCTGCTTTCTGAAACCACCTCACTAAAAAGAAAACGCCATTTCAGTGGGTAGAAGAGCAGCCTGACTCACTGAGCAGACGAAATGTGGCCCTGGGACTCAAAAATCCCTTCACGGCTTTGTGTGCACACATGCTTTGGTTTGAGTCCCTGATCTGCTTTTTGCTGGATGTGGGATTTTGAACTGTGTATTTAATCTTTCTGAGTCTCTCCTTCCTCATCTGAAAAACAGGAATAATAATAAAACCTGCCTATCAGGACTTTTTTTTTAAGATCAAGTGAGGGGCACCTGGGTGGCTCAGTGGGTTAAAGCCTCTGCCTTCAGCTCAGGTCATGATCTCAGGATCCCAGGATCCTGGAATCGAGCCCCACATCGGGCTCTCCGCTCGGCAGGGAGCCTGCATCCTCCTCTCTCTCTGCCTGCCTCTCTGCCTACTTGTGATCTCTGTCAAATAAATAAATAAAATCTTTAAAAAAATAAAAACAAAAAAAAAAATAAAGATCAAGTGAGATGATGCATGTAAAGAGCTTAGTGCAGTGTGGGGAGCTTTGTAAACACTCACTAAAATGTTACGTGCTACTAGTGGGGCACCTGGATGGCTCAGTGGGTTAACCATCTGCCTTTGGCTCAGGTCATGATCTTGGGGTCCTGGGATCAAGCCCCACATCGGGCTCCCTGCTCACTGGGGAGTCTGCTTGTCCCTCACCCGCTTCCCCTCCCCCACCAGTGTGGGCATGCACTTGCTCTCTCTTTCTCTCAAATAAATAAAATCTTTTTTTAAAATGTTACCTATTACTATTATTAATAATAGCAGTAGCAGCAATAGTTTGTTTCACATATTAAGTTGGACCTGTGGTAGAGATTAAAAGATGAAGGAATGTTCCTTAGCTCACAGGAGTTTTAGCTTCCACCCAATCTCATCCATTCATTATAATCTCTACCTACCTACCTACATGTCTGTATACAGATAGAGAGATGTAGGCACATCCTTTAAGAGGGACTGAAGGTAATTCATGTAATTCACACAACAAAGTCTAGCCTTAAGCAGAAGCTTGGGCTGTAATTGTTTGTGGAGGCCTTGGACAAGTCTTATATAAAGCAAAGTCCACCAGCTATCCCTGCCAAGCACCATCAGACCCAGAAAGAGCACCGAGCAAGCAGATTTCAAGAGGTTGAGGGAGTGAAATGAGGAGGAAAGGGGTGACCTACCTGGGAAATGAGCAGCTGGCAGGCAGCCAGCTCCCGCTCGCTGGCATTCATCTTCCTGTTGGAGTCCATCTGGGCATTCTCGAGCTGTTTGCTGCGGTTCACCAGGGATTTGACCTCCGACTTCATCTTGCTGATATACAGGCGGGCCATGGTGAACTCCTCCTCAATGACTCCATTCACATCTGCCAACTGAGCACAGGAAGGCGCACACTCAACTATGCTTACAAATGGCGGAGATTCATGGGGCCCCGAAAATCTGTCATGGATCCGCAAAAGGTCTTTGGATTTCTGATGAGGAATCCTTAATTATAGGACCACAAGCGGAAAATGATAGCTGTATGTGACTATATATTCACTACATAAATATATCCCAAGTTTTCTGAAACCTCAGGAAGACTGAATTAAAAACTTCTATTAAATATCATTCTCGGGGCGCCTGGGTGGCTCAGTAGGTTAAGCCGCTGCCTTCAGCTCAGGTCATGATCCCAAGGTCCTGGGATCGAGCCCCGCATCGGGCTCTCTGCTCAGCCAGGAGCCTGTTTCCTTCTCTCTCTCTCTGCCTGCCTCTCTGCCTGCTTGTGATCTCTCTGTCAAATAAACAAATAAAATCTTTAAAAAAAAAATATCGTTCTCAATCAGCCAGGGTTTTCACTGCAATTAATTTTTAAGATGAAAGACGTGATATCAGAGGGAAAATACACTTCTTTATAATCTTAAGAAGGTTTAAAAAAGGATAACTCTGAAAGGGTATTCTGTTTAATGTCCAGCACCTTACATTTCTAGAATAGCTGCAAGGCCTAGTGTTTTTAAAGGTGACTCTGAGTCCCTATAAGAATTCAAATCAAAGTTTCAATTCTGGGGTGCCTGGGTGGCTCAGTGGGTAAACGCGTCTGTCTTCGGCTCAGGTCATGATCCCAGAGTCCTGGGATCGAGCCCCACATTGGGCTCTCTGCTCAGCAGGGAGCCTGCTTCCTCCTCTCTGACCACTTGTGATCTCTGTCTGTCAAATAAATAAATAAAATCTTAACAAAAAAAAAATTTCAATTCTGTTCCCTATGGTCTCCTATTCAGCGAGTCTTGAATAGAATTCAATGTCTTGAATATGCTTCTATAAGCAAAGGTTGAAATAAAAAGGGTTTTCTACATAGCCTTCAGTTAAACAACAATAACAACAAAATTGAATTAAGAATGTGCTGTTACCAAATGCCCTTTCAGATGAAGATTTTCCTATGACTTTTTGTTTACTATCAATCAATATTTCCCTGTCTCTATGTGCCTGCCCCTTCCAAGGAGATAAGAATCAAGCTTATATTATTTAACATTATCTGAGTGGGGTGCCTGGGTGGCTCAGTCGGTTAAGCAGCTGACTCTTGGTTTCGGCTCAAGTTGTGATCTCAGGGTTGTGGGATGGAACCCCGGATCGGGCTCTGTGCTCGGTGCAGAATCTCCTGGAGACTCATTCTCCCTCTTGCTCTGCCCCAACCCCCAGCTCTCTCTCAAATAAATAAATAAAATTACCTGAGAGTTTAACAATCTAAATCCACCTTTAGAAAGAAAGATTCTGAAAGCCAGCATTTCTGCATGATCTCATATTTGGCATCTCAGTTTCAGAGCTCAACTGGAAACAAAACCCGAAGCAAGATACTTGGGATAGAAACCCGTTTGCTCTCAAGACGCAAACATGCTCTGAAGGGCGATTAATCAGAGGAGCAAAATAACCATGCACATATTTTCTTTAACCACCAGAGGGCATCCTAGCCCCTCAGGAGAACACAAGAGCGCTGTCCAGTACCCAGCCCACAAACAGAAGCTTCAATTGGTTCTAAGACAATGATTCCAAATATGGTTTTAATGTTCCACAGTACGTTATAACTGCCCACTTTTGTCATTATTGCTGTCATTAACTCATCATATGATGATTTTTTTTCTGTAAAAATTTAAGAGCTAGGAATATGGAATTGTATATCAACCCTGAAAATTGGTAGCAGATGGGAAGTATACCAGACCATATCGGGTGCCTGTAACTTTGTGTCAGCCTTCCCCTAGGACTCCACAACAGGATCTGTTAAATGACACCGGTGTCAAATCAACACAAAGCAGAACCTATGTTAACAGCAAGAAAACCCACAGTCCTATTTTTTTTTATTTTTTTATTTTTTTAAAGATTTTATTTATTTATTTGAGAGAGAGAGACAGTGAGAGAGAGCATGAGCGAGAAGAAGGTCAGAGAGCGAAGCAGACTCCCCATGGAGCTGGGAGCCTGATGTGGGACTCGATCCCGGGACTCCAGGATCACGCCCTGAGCCGAAGGCAGTCGTCCAACCAACTGAGCCACCCAGGCGTCCCCCCACAGTCCTATTTTAATGAAGGTTTTTGCTGAGCTACTTCTAATTCTGACTGCCAGTAACGATTTGCCTACCAACAGTTTCTCATTGCATTCCTGCTTACAACCCAATGGCATGAAGAGAAGGGGTGAGATACGCGCCCAATCTTTCAGTGCAGTTTTGTTCCTCTGCCTTTGTGATTGGCTCAATGTGGAACACACAGGAGAAGCTTGTTCTTTAGGCTCACCAGATATGTCCTGTGTGTTTGTCCGGCCTCTGTGGAAAGGTAAGTGACTTCCATCTCTTTGATGTGGGGTTTACAACCTACACCAACTCCTGGGGAAAACACCACCAGACCAACAAGTAGGGCATTTAGGGAAGGGAACAAACACCTCCTCCCTTCCAGCTCTGTCTTTAGACAAGGACACTTTGTACTCCATGCCCAGATCCCATGTGCATTGGGGAAGAGTAAAATAGCACACAATAATGGGCTTCCTCCAAAATGCAAGCTGGATGCTTTTTCCCCTTCCAGAACCATAACTTCTGGAGCCTACCCTTGTCCTAGGAAGTCTAAGAGGAGATTTTGAATCTGATGAAACACCGCCCTCCTGCCCCACAAAATGGTACTCTGAACAAATGGTTTTACTTTAAAGTCGTGTTTTTGTTGATTTTGGTTTTGTTTTGTCTTAACCACTTAGGAGTTCATATATTCAGTCATTCAAAGTAAACTCAAAATTTTCAGTAATCCCACTGTTGAAACTGTTATTTCAAGAGGGGAATCAAGTTTGTTGCTAAAATGTTATTTATAACTCTCCTCCGGGTCTGACAATGACTCCAACAGCACACACTAAGCTGCGTGATCCAGGAGAGCTGACTAATCCAGGAGAAAAGGCTGCCTTTCTGTGGGAAGGCGATGCTGCCGGCCCCTCCCACCCTGTCTACATAGGAGTCACCCCCATACCCACCCACCCCAGGGCTCAGGAGCATGGACTGATTGTGCAAGCTGCCATTTCTAGGCCAAGTAAAAGGTAAGTAAGGTGACTTCTGAACTTCTGAAACTTGAATAAGGTTAGACTGACCGGGGCCATCTCAACTTTCTATCCTAGACTTCTGGAAACTTTTGTTTTAAAGACAGCCAGGTGACACAGGAAAGAAGTAAGAAGAGGAAGCTCACTAATAAACCCAGGGAAAGTCAATTCGAGGTCATCTCATCATTGGGTGGCCGCATCTTGTTTTGTAGACTAAATAGAATAGAATGGGCTGGGCTCTGAAAATGTTTCAAGACATGACAGAACTGGAGAAATATGGGTTCTTCTGTTACCCTGCTGTCTGGGCCTGTTATATTCTGGAAAGAGGGCATCTTTTCCCTCTTCCCAGGGTATGACCAGGAGTCACCATGTGGGAACTGAATAGGGTTTTAGGAAAAACAAGGTCACTGACAAATGTCTCCCTGATCTGATCATTTTCTTAGATAAAAGAATTATGTCTATTGAGAGGCCATAACCAATTCTCTATGCCCACAATGTAGATCTAAGAAATATATGTATTACTCATGCAATTTCTGACGACCTGTAAGATAATGTGGGCTCATCTTGTCATTGCACAAATCAGGAAAATGAAGCCCGAGAAGTATAGTGAATGGCCCAGTCACACAGCTCCTACGCATTAGCTCTCATTGCCCTGACGAATAAATCATAATTGTGGGGGGGGGGGGGGGAAGACCTCATAATGATCAAGAATATGCTCTATGAGTGAGAATTGTCAATGAAAATAACCAGTTATCAATGAAATTAACTAAGGCATCCAATGTCTGGAATCCAAAAATATCTTGAAAACATCCAGCTAAGTATTTAAAAATAATTTCAATCATACTTCAGATTCCCAAAGGTAAAGACTCTTTTTTTAATGCCGAAGCACCCAGACACTCCTTGATTTCATTAGCATTTCTTATCAGCTCTATTTTAGAATGTAGCATAAAAATATCTTCCTTTATCGTTATCAGCAGCAGGCACCAACTTCTCATAAATCAACTCCACCTTCATATTGCATGGGCCACTTAATCCCCCAAATCTTGGAAGCTCAGTACCAACGCATGCTTCTAAAAATTAAATCCCCAAACATAAAGCCACCCAACTGGGGCTGAATGGGTTAATCTTATAGTATCTGAGAATTCTGTACTAAAATCAGATTCATTCGCAAAGATTCATGAAATATTCAGTTACCATAGAGGTTCTATGAAAGAATGATTAGGCTTATAAGAGGTCGTATACTCTAAGACTAGATCTGTGATATTATCTAAGAAGGGATTTCTAGGCTTCCCAGAAATATCTATAAACAGAAAGAATTGGGGGAGCCTTTTCTAGTACTTAACAATCCCAGCTCAAAATCTAAGTGTTCCCACAAAGCAGACGGATGTAAAACTCAGCCTTTGAAATGGCTGACCTCAAAGAATTTGACTTTAGGAGCTCAGGAAGTGGAAGTTGAGCGATATAATACCGTTCCGTGGCTTGCCACAATCCACCACACATACCGAGGGCTACTCTGTACAAGGGTGCTGTGTTATGATTACAAAACTACAGGAATCAAAACAGTGTGGTTTTAGCATAACCATTAGATCAATAAAATAGACTAGAGACCAGAAACAGTCCCATACACTGTTGGGGCGATGGATACGTTCATGATCTTCCTGTGGTAATGGTTTAATGAGAGTATAATATGTCAAAACTTCTCAGACTATATTCTTACAAAGCTATTTTTAAAAATATCTCTAGCTTAGCTCTCTAGGTCTCCCTACCGCAGGTAACTGATAATTGTTCTTGGCTGATAACATTCTACGCACTCTCTTGTCCCTCTATTCCTAGCTCACAGACAATTTCCTACCACCCCCATTCTCCCGGCCTCCCTTACTTCCTTGCTACCAGTGGCACCAATGTGCACAACTCTAGAGGATCAATCACGACTGGCTGAAGCCAGTGACAGCAATACTATTTCTCTTTGCTTTCCCAGTTTCTCTTGCAATTTGGGGTGACCATGTGACCCAATTCTGGCTAATAAGGTATAAGGGGACATCTACTAGGGACTTATGGGATATAGTTTCCTCCTGATGAGAACTGGCTGCCTTTTCAGCCCATCCTGCCTTGGATGTGTTTGTGTGAAGATATGATGGTTGGTGTTACAGCAGCTATCTTGCTATCATGAGACAAAAGGCTACAGATGTGAAAAGGTAACAAGCTAATGAAAGCAGAAAGGAAATAAAGAAAAGGCCTGAATCCTTGACATCGTTGAGACACTGGATCAAAATTCACTTCTGAAACTTGAATAAGGGTAGACTGACCGGGGCCATCTTGTTAAAATGCAGATTCTAATTTCAGTAGGTCTGCAGTGGCCCTAGAGTCTATACTTCCAACAGACTCCCAGGTGATGCAGATCACAACCCGAATAGCAAATTCTACACAAAATTCTCATATTGTGAATAATTAAATGTGGATTTATTTTTAAGCCACTGTTAGAATCCTATTACTTTCAGCTGAAAGCTTTCCTAATTCATACTGATTGGCTGGGGAATTTTCATTCTGTTGGGTTCTCACAGAAAAAGAGAAACACAATTCTGAGACTAGAAGTATTGCTTAACATATCCAATTCCAAACTCCTGTGACATTGGCATGTAAGTTAGAGAAATAACCCCATCTGCATAAGGCTCATCAAAATCACATACGTTTCCTGTATGTGAAAGGTAATTTTTTCTCCTCTGCCGAATCCAGCCAATCATTCACTTAGTCATTCAATCAGCCCTTGGTTTGATCATTCCAATATTACCAAGCACGTGGCGGGTGCAAAGCACTACGCTGAGTATTGGATACTTAGGAGAATAAAACACAGACCCTGCTTGCTTAGGACCCCACCATTATAGGAGCAGGTAGACAAGATAAAAGGGGGGCTGGCTTACAGTCTTCACATCATTGGTGCCGATAATTCCGCCTATCTCCCCCAGGTCCTTCAACAGCAAATTCAGGATCTCCGTAGCTCTCTTCTTCTGGTGGTTGCTAAGCTCTTGTAGCTGGCTCAGCTCCCTCTGTGTGGTTGTCAATGTCGTCTGAAAAACACATTTTAACAGCAAATTAAAAGAGCTGCCCACCAATTCATACCTGCTGCATTGCAAAGAATAACGACATGACACAGGATGGAGTTCTTTTAGCATTTCGTGCACTTTCAACAAAAGTCAAACTAGAGTATAGCACCGCCGTCTTTGATAAAAAGGAGACTTGGCCTTGGCCTGATAGGTTATGTCTACATATCCCATGACAATTTGCAGGTCGGTGAAATGTTTTTTAAAAACAGAGTCCAAAAGGAGCCCTCAGGTTAACAAGGCGTGAATGCATCTTCCTATCCTCGACATGTTCTGTTTCAGTCCCCATGGTCCCAAGCATCCCCACCTGCATCTCCACTTCCACATCCAAGGAAACCTCCTCCCTGGACCATTTCCAAAAGTTCCCATCTGACTTCATAATAATAGACAGGCCAGGAAGGCCCAGAGAGCCATTCATGTGTTTAGAAAACAACTTTTAAAGTCTTGGGATCTTCCTGGTGAAGTCGAATTGAACACACTTCGTCTCTTCTCAAAACTGGCTGAGAGTCTCCATCTTAACATAGAGCAGTAGCTCCGTTTTTATTGCCAAACATCAATACCCATCTCTTTTCTGTCTCTCACGTACGTTACCCAAAGGTAGAGATTTACAACTAACTTGATGAACTCTTCACATGAGAGGAACAGCCGTGCTTTGGTGTCTTGGTACTCACTCAGCCAACAAAGAAAATAATTTTGCTGCAGTACAGAGCTGTGGAGCTGCAGGCAAAGACACATAGGCAAGTCTGCCATCACGGCTATTATCCCAGCACCCCCGTCCATGGTCTGGCTAGAAACAGTCTGGTTAGACTCTAAACCAGTCTAGTGATACTTGGGCTTGGCAGAAAATAAGAACTGTATTAGGAAAAATGTGTCACTGTTTTGAGATGCAAATGAAATGAAAGACTCATTAAAGGATCCAGCAGAAAACAGTAAGCAGAGAAAACCGAAGTCTCCTTTCCTAGGTGACTTCTGGTTTGTTTTTCTGCTTCTTTTTGGTTTTGTTTTGGCATTGCTACCACTTATTTTGCCCTGTTTTTAAAGCCCACGGAAGCAGTAGTATCCATCTTGGGAAGCCCTTTAAAAAGCCTTCCTTCGTGCAGGTGAATACACAGAGTTCGGAGCATTTCCCGTCGGCTCTACGGTCAGCGGATGAGCGCTCTCCAGCACCATCTGCTACTCGTGGCCCGGGAGGACTGGATGTTTTCCACGAGGCAAGCTGGGCACAGTCCCATCGTACCAGGCCATTGCGCCGAGGTGCCAAGGGCAGCCGGTTACAGCCATTCGGCTTCCTACCACCTATTTTCCAAGCAGAAAAGGACAAAATGGAAACATCGCACCACCAGCCACCTCACGAAATGCGCGCCGGCCCTGGGGGGCTGCTAGCTCACTGCACACAGCGGGCAGCATCGTTGTCTGGGAGCACCAGCTCCCAACCAGGACCGTCAGTTCCTGGCTGCGGCCGGGAGTCGTGGGGAAGGAATGGGTTTATTCAGGAGACTGTAAACAGGAAGTGCCATCCTGACCTTCCACCGGTCACCCACGCTCATTTGTTACTATAATACCTGTGATGAATTTATTGGTATTGCAGCATACGCACAGGCCTTCACTGAGTGCTTTACATCAACTTCTCTAATTCTCATGTATTGAAAGGGGCCTGTTATTAACGCCATATTTTACAGATAAGGGAATGAATAATCACAAAGTTTAAACATCTCAATTAAGGTCTCATAGTTGTAAAGTCACAATGTTAGCCAGGATTTTTGTGGCTCTTAAGTTTTGCACTCTCTTGACTATTCACAAAGCATCCCTGCTAAGGTTATAAAACCCCTGGATAGAAAACAATCCCCAGCTCCGGAACAAGTGACAAAAGTCACCTACGTGAGGTATTTCTGTTATTGTAAGATTTCAGAGAATGCCTCTGACACCGAATAACCACCCTGCCAGCTGCCTTCCTATACAGTGTCTGTCAACAGACGTCAACATCGAGTACAGGAGCAGCGGCCCAGAGTCCCGCCCCCAGAGGCAGATGCTCCAACCGTTTTCTGGGCCAGCTCATCTGTCAGCTGCTCATTGGCCCTGGTCTTGTCCTCCACTTCCTGTGACTTCTGGTCGTAATTGACAGCCAGCTCTTCCAGGGCCTGGAGAACTTCCTTCACTTCATCTTTGGCTGCCTCATTCTCAATCTGGAGACGTGTCAGCTCTTCCTGGATCTTCTCGTAGTCTCTTCTTGTGGAAGCCAAAAGCTGGGGAAATGAGATGGCATGGAACTGGTGAACGTAATGTTCAAGTGTTTCTGTGCTGTGTTCTATCCCAAATAAAGTGATTTTTAAAACAGATATGGGTAGGGGTAGGGGGTGTGGGGGAGGGTCCTGGGTGGCTCGTTGGTGAAACCTCAAGGCTGAGTCTGGGTCAGGTCATGATACTGAGCCCTGTGTTGGGCTCCACACTGAGCGCAGAGCCTACTTAAGGTTCTCTTTCTCCCTTTGCCCCCCGCACGCCACCCCCCACCCGCCGCTCACGCACTCTCCAAAAAAGCAGATATAGCATGCTCAGCATGACTAGAAATCCCACTGTATATCTAGATAATAATTTTTTTTAAATAGCATGAGGTTTCAAAAATCTTTCTTTTTCTTTGATTTTTATGTATTTATTTACTTAAGTTTAAAGCTGCATAGGCTGAACTCAAAGACTTGATTACAAATCAAAAATTTCTGGGGCACCTGGGTGGCTCAGTGGGTTAAAAGCCTCTGCCTTCAGCGCAGGTCATGATCCCAGGGTCCTGGGATAGAGCCCTGGATGGGGCTCTCTGCTCAGCGGGGAGCCTGCTTCCTCTCTCTCTCTCTCTCTGCCTACCTCTCTGCCTACTTGTGATCTCTGTCTGTCAAATATATAAATAAATAAATCTTTAAAAAAAAATTTTCTACACTCTGTTGCTGCTGGCTCTTCCAAATGCTGAACAAAGAATGAACGGAGTCATCTCTGAGGACAATGGTAATACTTCCGTGGTTGTTAACATTATCATTATTCCACACTGTAAACAGGTCGGTTTCAGAGTCAACCAAAACAGCATACAAGAACAACTGTCAACTTCTCTTTATATTCATCTTGAATGTATGGAAGGATATATCCCAAACATTAACATTAGTTAAAAGTGAATGACTAGGGGCGCCTGGGTGGCTCAGTGGGTTAAGCCTCTGCCTTCAGCTCACGTCATGATCTCAGGGTTCTGGGATCGAGCCCCGCATTGGGCTCTCTGCTCAGCAGGGAGCCTGTTTCCCTCTCTCTCTGCCTTCCTCTCTGCCTACTTGTGATCTCTGGCTGTCAAATAAATAAATAAAATCTTTAAAAAATAAAAGTGAATGACTAGGCTTGTGGACGTTTTCATGATCTTCCTGCCTATTGTATTTTCTGACTTTCCTATGTAAAATTGGCAATATAGAAAAAAAAATATTGAGTTTTAACTGTTACATAAAGTAAGTTTATTATAGGCAGTTGTACCAAGTTGAGATGCAAAGGCATAGAATGGGAGGAAGAAGGCAGGAAACATTAAGCAGATGGAAGACCCAACCAAAGCTAAGAGAAAAATCAGTTTAAAATGACTGCTCTGGGGCGCCCAGGTGGTTCAGTGGGTTAAGCCTCTGCTTTCGACTCAGGTCATGATTTCGGGGTCCTGGGATTTGGTCCCACATCGTTCTCCCTGCTCATCAGGGATTCTGCTTCCCCCTCTGCCTGCTGCTTTGCCTACTTGTGATCTCTTTCTCTCTGTGTCAAATAAAGTCTTGTATTTTATTTTTTTTAAGATTTTATTTATTTATTTGAGAGAGAGAGAAAGTGCGCACAAGTGGAGGGGAGAGGCAGAGGGAGAGAGAGAAGCAGACTCCCCGCTGAGCAGGGAACCCGATATGGGGCTCGATACCAGCACCTGGAGATCATGACCTGAACTGAAGGCAGATGCCCAACCATCTGAGCCACCCAGGTGCCCCCTAAATAAAGTCTTTAAAAAAAATAAAAATAAAAAAGTAAAATGATCTGATTGCAAAAGCATAGATGTTCTCCCTGCCAAGGGAAGTATTTGGACAAGAGCCACAATCATTGCCCTGGAGCAACAAAGGAAAACAAAGAGGAAAAAAACGTATGGCTGTAGAGAGAATTTGCTCTGTGGGAAGGCTGGGACTGGGGACATGAACCCAAGCCACCTAGAATTATATGATGTGATCCAATCCATAGCAGATTAGCAACAAAGCAGAAAGTACTCTAAAGCACAAAAGAGAAAAAATACTTCGATGGTGCTCAGCAAGAGAACCGCTAATCATCTATGTTTGACAGATTGACTATCTACCCTTTGCTTAGGTTCCTATTTGTAAAATACTTGGCAAAACACATCACAATAAAGACACTCACCACAGATATTAATGCCATCCAGGGAAAGACTGAAAACAATTTGGCTCCTTTTTACTGTACCAAACACATACTATGTAAGCACTTGGACCCCCTTCCTCTTTGTCTTCCCGTCCCCTCCATCTCTACTTTTTTTTTTTTGGTTATTTAATTCCTACAAGATAGTATGAGAACACAGTGTATATCAAAGACCCGAACCAGCTGGTTTTCAAAGCTGGGAAAAAACTAAACAGCAAGCAATAGGAGTGCTGGGCACTGGGTATGAGGAATTAGAATCACCTTTGCCCACCACCAAACTCCTTTATCTCTGCTCTTCAAAGACTACGTGTAGCAACTAGCTACTCACTCTCAAAAACCTCAGAGCTCTACGAAGTCAGATATTTATTTTCAAAAATCAGCTTTAAAGAGGCCCTGAAAGGAAATCTGCCAGGAAATGTCCACATGATTCAATGATTTTTGAAAAAGTTCTTTGCAAATTAAATCTCTGGAACAAACATCAACAACAAAGAGTAATAAGAGAACTTCATAAAAAAAATTTATTGCATTCTTTACCTCATCCTGATCCAACATCTGTTGCTTTAGCTTTTCAGCCAGCTGGCTCTGCTGGTTAATTTCATCATCCTGAAACGAAACATCATGTTTAATGTTTTTGGGTTACTTATGTCATTTTTGATATCCTGGTTTTCCGACAACAGTCGGATACCAGAGTGCCAGCTGTAAGCTTTACTGATAAGATGAAGGGAATGGTGTGGTGCTTCCTCACAGGTGAGAGCTGGCTCTGGGATCTTGATTTGGATAAAGTTCCTCTGCGCCCACCTTTCTCAGCAGGTGAAACAACTGGGTATTCTGGGATATAAAATATCCTACATATTGAACGCAATTCCTGCTCATCCAGAAATCAAAGATCTAGGGTTTGGGAATCGGAAGGGACTTTGGAGCTAGCACTCCCAATTCAAAGATGCTAACAAAAAATAAGGCAGTGAATTTCGAACCATCTGCACTGTAATATATTGATGTTCCAAATCTCGTCAGACACATCAATGACCAGGAATGCTGCCATGTGATCAGAAGGAGCGACCAGTATTTCCACTTCAAATCTCTTACTTAGAGAGACTGGAGAACATTCACTAGAGAATTAATCTTCGGCATGAGCAGATCTCCCGCTTGATTAGAAGTTAATTTTCTTGCCAGTCTAAAAAAGCAAAAAACGAAAAAAAACTCAAGGAAGTGGGGGATGTAGAAACGATAATGCTTACTTTCTGGCCTATCATTAAAGTGGGAAATGATCTCCCCAGAGGCCATTTGCTTCCGTCACTCTCATTTCCTGCCACTAGGTGTCGCTGCCACAAAAGCCAGAGCCACTGGCCTCCTCCTGCCCGGTCCAAACGGGTCTGCCTCTCCCCGGACTCTGCCCACCAGCTTGGGCAAAGCAGCAGACAGGACAGCGTTTCACCAGGGGGGCTCGGCCTTCACTACAAAGATTGTCATGAATTCAAATGCAAATGTGAAGTCTCGCCTGCGAAGAACAACTTGGCTTTACGGTACCCCTCCCTTAAAAACAGGAGAAAAATCCTATTTGGTAACACTTCTAGGCTCCAAACCCCACGCAGAGTCAGATTCAGTATTTTAGGTCCTCCTGCATGCCTGGTGCCGCCCAGATATTCTCCCAGCAGCCCAGAAAAATCCTGCACCGCACCTTCTGGCTTTTCCAGAGGTGAGGTTACAGGGTGAACTCAAGGGTCTGGGTTGCAGAACCGTGGGCTATTCTCTAGCCTATTTGGTCCTGTGTATGCATACATTTAAATCGGGACTGACTGACCCATGGAGCAAGAAAGTCCTAAAATCAGGATTACGGGATCTCTCCCTCATTTTCCTTTGTGTAGAACATCTTTTGGCCTTATTTCTTCTCTGTTCAGGGAACCCTGTTTCTACTGAACTTTTTACACCCATGTTTCTTTAATGGTTTGACAAAATGCTCATGACTTTCCTCCCCAAATCCGATTTCTGGCAGGAGAATTAGGGAAATTACACTGAGTGAAACTGCCAAAAAATGATACTTGCACAACGAGGAGACTATTCTGTAGGGCATATTTCCTCTTTTACTTTATAAACTTAGAATGTCAGTTACGAGGAACAATTTTGTGTTTATGTTCTTTGGCACATAAATATTAAACATCTTAACATAAAAGACTCAAGAGTTTAACATCAGGGAGCTGCCATCCCTTCCCCTGGGATACATAAGCAACAACTCCAAGTTGATACAAATCAGGAGAGAGGCAGAAGGGTGAAGCCAGCCCTTTGTTCTTACACTGTGTTCGCTTCAAAGCCTGAAGGTACAGCTCCCTTCCTGACAGGTGAAAAGCCAGGTGCAATGATTTTTGAGGTACAGTAAGAAACCAAGGGCCACCAGCCCATCTGGGAAGGATAGGAGAAACAAGGATAGCATTGTAAGGACATGAATGGCTTATACCAGAGATACCTCCAAGACTACACTTACCCTTTGTTAAGGCAACTTCTCCAAAGAATTAGCATAGTCTACCATAATCTTAAAATGTTTTCAAAACTTCCATAATAAAATGTGCTGTGCCGTCTATATCTACACATTCGAGTCCTTAGAACATGCTCCCTCTGATGCTGACTCTTAATCCATAGACAACAGATTTCAAAGCACTTGTCAGAAAATATTCTTGTTCTTAAATTTGCTTGCATGTGAAATGGTGAGCCATCCCTTGGTCACGTGCCACCTTTAATTATAAAAAAATGTCCTCATTGCAATGGTAATTAGTGGAATAAGGTTCAACATATTTCTACTTGAACTTAATTCCTCTCACATATTTCCAATAAAACACTAGTATTAGAGGAAATGAGAAGTGAAAGAAACAGGGCCAACACCAACTTGCTCTTCTTATAACTCTGCTCGCAACCCACCTCTGCACCACCCCCCGATGCCACGTAGGACAGTGTTCTCCCTTAAGTAAACAGAACCCAGAAGAGAAAGAAACTACTATTTATTGAGCAATTGCTACACACTAGAACCTTTTAATCCCCACTGCAACTTTTTGAGGACGCAGATAGAAGCCCCAAGCTGCAAATGAGAAAAACATCTTCAGCAGGGGAGGCCATTCATCAGTCCAAGCCCCAGCATCATTAAGACACAGGTCTGACTCTAAAGTGTATGCTTTTCCATTGCACAGTATTGCCTTTGACGGTAACTATCCTGAGGGTAGACACATCCTATCCTGAGGGAGGGCCAGCACAGAGGGGCAGAGGGAGCAGCTTGGGGGGAGACCGTGCGGTCTTTCTCCCACAACATTCTAATTAGTTTCATTAGGGTTGACAAGTTCCTCATCTAAATTACTAAGACCAACACAGGATGTCCACTGCCCTGGGAACCAGAAGATACACAGCCTTGTTCCACCTCTGCCACCTACACGTGACATAAACTGGGCAAGTCACGTACTCCCTGGGCTAGCTTCTCATCGGGACCTAGATACTTTCAGCTCCACCACTCAATAATCTAAAGATACCCTGTCTCAACTTGTGTTTTCTCAAAGGTACCAAACTACCTATCTTGTCAGAAGCATGAAGTACCTTCTAGAACCTTTAAGCGGAAGACAAATAAGAATGACAGCTGATGAGACATAATCAGGCAGTCCACGGGTAGAGTCACTAGGGTCAGACTACCAGCTTTGGGGCCCCCCTGGCTGAGGCGTGTGGGCTAAGTACTCTCTCAGATCCCAGCAACC
Organism: Neogale vison; assembly: GCF_020171115.1. Lineage (NCBI taxonomy): Eukaryota > Metazoa > Chordata > Mammalia > Carnivora > Mustelidae > Neogale > Neogale vison. The sequence continues at coordinate 82,483,661 of NC_058093.1, forward strand.
CCTGTGAGAGACCACAGATGCTAACCTCAAAATGTGTGCTTTAGAGGATCTTCAACGCACATGCTATAGGAAAATGACATAACGGGAAGTGTCCGACACTTGTCATCAGGAGGCAAAGACGCTAGGGTCAGCTCTGCCAGCTACCACCTGAATATCCCCAAGGCCTGGCATTCTCCTCACCCATCACTCAGTCCTCCTCACTACATTTCAGAAGCGACATTGAAGACTCTACAGTCTCTGTTGGATCAATGAAAGCTCCTTATGTTACCAAAGGAAATGACCCCAATTCCAACCATGGCAGGAGTCTATTTATAGAAAACAAAGAGTAGAATCAGGTTATCATCCCTCATCCAAAAATCTTTGAGGATTACTAACGTGAACTCATCATTTCTAAAGTGAAAAGGAAAACTGCAGTATGTTTAAACAATAACATTTCTTTGGAGAAATCAAGAAATTGCATATACTGTTAACTTACTATTGATCTCCTTTTTCTCTTACTTTGAGGTTTTGCATAATCATATCTGGTTAGAAATGGAAGGATAACAGTACGTCAAGTGCCTAAGGGCAATTAACCCAGCTCTCAAAGGTGTGAATATCTCATTAAATAGGCTACCAAAAGGGTAGGAGTGTCCCCAGTTTAATGCTGTGGCTACAATGCAAATTCCCAGAGTCCTAGATAAACAGAACTTGCTTCACATTTTGCTTGAAAAGTTGATGCAGACTGAGCTTTACTCAGAATATACAGGCCAGTAAGATTAATGGCAATGTGCACATAATAAAGCGGTTTCGGCTAAACCAGAAGTGTCCCCAAGCACTCTGAGCCAAACCACAGCAAAAAAGATTAAATCAGACTAAAAATATCAACAACCTTGATGAAGTGAACTGAAAGGATTTAGAATATTCCAAGGGCAATATGCCGAGGTCACATGAGACATCAATTTAATTTCCTATGCCTCCAGGATTCCTAGCCCGACCTTAACTGGAGATGAACAGTGTTCTCCAAGGTCTTTTTTCCTTTGGTCCGACTTGGGCATTTACATGACTATTTGAGCCCCAAAAGTCTGCCATAAAATTAGACAACCCTAACAGCGTGTTCAAACTATTTCATTCAAGAGTATGCCTCTGAAAACACATTTACCAACACTGGACAAGGGGCCCGACCCCACGCTACTACCAGGTTCCTTGTCCCAGGGCCTGAGAGCTTCATGATTACGGAACACATTTAACATTAGGAGCCACCACACTGTCGCTACCGCTGGCACTACACTTGAAGTTTTCAAGAGGTGAGGAACAGGCCCAGAGAAAAAGAGAAGAGATAATTAAACAAAGATCATGCACACTCACGCCACCCCCGCCCGCACGCAGTGATGAGCCCCAATCCCACGTCTAGAAGCGAAGACTATCTCTCTATCTAGACCAACTCTCCAGTCTTCCAGTCAAACTTCCATGAAAGCTTCCATTCCGGAAGAATCAAGTTCCCCAATCAAGAGTTAGGGTAGATATTAGGAAGACAGACATAACATCAGTCTGCACCCCCCTACTCAGCCCCGTGGGGCTTGAAGCTGCTTCTAGCCAATAGCTCCAGGACCTGCCACCTTTAGTCTCAGAGCCAGAGTGAGGACTATAATCTCGGGCTACAGACCTTATCATCCAGCTGTCTGTAGAGACTGGAGATCTCCTCATCGTACTTCTCCTTCTCCTCTGCAGAGATGCCAGCGACAACAGGAGCAATATTGTCTATGATGGGGGTGTTGTCACAGGGCTCCAGGGTCTTCTGGTCCTTAGCACTGATCTGTTCATCCTCGGGCACAGCTTCTCCTGCAAAGCACAAGAGGATTTGGAGATTAAAGAAATTCAGCAAGTAACTCTACAGGAAGAGTTCCAAAAATAGCCACTCCCATGCAAAGACACAGAGGACACAATCAGAGCTGCTGTAGAGAATTGGGGCTTGTGTTCTCTCTATTTGACAAGAAAGGTTGTAGTTAATTGACCAAAACTAGTCTAAGAAAGAAGAGGGCTATGTAATACTCCCTCTCTCATGATGCATCACTTAAGTACACGGCTTCCACCAACCACTCTTCCCTCCCACCCCCAACCCCAAAGAGAGAGAGATAGGGAGAGAGAACATGTATAGAGAGGAGAGGGAGAAGCAGACTCCCTAGAAGGCCAATGCAGGGCTCGATCCCAGGACCCTGTGATCATGACCTGAGCTGAAGGCAGATGCTTAACAACCGAGCCACCCAGGAGCCCCTCCTCCAACCCCTCTTAACTAATAGAGCTTGCAGTGACATCCAGAATTTTTTGTGTATATTTTCCTTTTGTTGGGTAATATTCTTGGGTTTTACTATAATCATATTCTATCTAGTGGTTGACTCCCAGGGAAACAGACTTCTGAGGCATCCTAATTACCAATTAATTAGGTTACTGTTTCATTAGGAGAAACAGCCAAATCAAGGAAATTCACCACTACCAAAGAGAACACTGCAGGGCCCTAATCCTCTGAATCTGAGGGTCTCCAAATCTCAAGGAGAAAACCAGGATAGCCCTGGACCCAGAAGCTCTGACAGACTTGGCACAAAAACACATTCTACTACCATCCTCTCCCCTAGGAGGGCAGAATTAATTGGCTCAACTGGAGAGTTCAAATAGAATAATTTCTTATGATGTCAAGTAGACCCAGGAAAGAAAAAGCAGCCAACACAGAATACCGTGCAGAGACCCTGCATACCACCTCTCGGTTTGCAGACCAGCACGTACCACTTCTGGGTCTGCGGAGCGGTGCTTGTCAAGGCCCTTGAAGGCAGCATTACCAAACTTGACTGTTCAAGCTGAGGGGCAAAAGCAAAGGTCTCAGGCTGGTCAGTGGCCTAGCCCCAGCAAGAAAATCACCTTGCGAAGACAGACTGCTTTAAAAGGAGTCTGTGAAAACAATGTGGCCCAACTGAGTCTCTCAAACATCATTCTGGAAAGCAAACCAAAACCAAATATGCTTTTCCATCACAATGTTTACCATCAACTTCATACTCAGTTTGCTGCCGTCCGTGAACGTCTGCAACGTCCCAAGCCCCACCCAGTTCTCAGCCCATAAAACGCGTTTTGTGGAAAGTCCCCAGGAAAACTGCTCTAAGACAAAGGGAATTTCTGAAACAAACAAACAGAAACCTGGATCCCCTCATCGGTGGCTTCATCAACAGTATGTATCATGCTTCAAGGAAGCCACCTGAAACTGTACACATTTGTCTCAATATAAACAAAACACTTTGTGACGGGTTAGCTTTGCTGCTCCAGATCTCATGATCTCACCTGATAATTACAAAATGGCAGGAAGGCTTCCCTGTCAAATAAAATTAACATCCAGTGATTTCGTTTTTGTATCACATTTCCATTTGAAGCAAAACCTGGAATAAAGTATTCCTTTGCTGAAGAGAAGGCTGAGCCAACCCTTTTTTCTTCTGAAGCTCAACTAGACTGTACTGTACCTACGCTTTTTCTAAAATTATTGACCTGAAACAAAACCAGAATATCAGAGTAGCCTTTGAACTGAACCTGAACCAAATCAATATTTCATTCAGTTCCAATTCCTGGTTTAAAACATCTGTCAGCGACCTTAGTGTGCAGACTGGATTTCTTCCAATTAAAGGATCTATATTCTCTACGGCCTGCTAAATCCACAGGCTATAAAAACAGTACCATCTTCTAGTTCCCAAGGATTTTTTTATTTATTTAATTTTTTTTGCTTAAATATATATAGCTATCTTGTTCTAACCACAGATTACATACACAAAAACTGAAAGGCTCTGAACCTCTACCCCTCAATTCGGTTCCTTCTCCAGAGAAATCCTCCGTGAACATTTTCGTGATCTTTCTCCTATTTGGGTTATGAGCATATCTCTAATTTTTCAGCGCTACCTTCTGAACTTTGTGAACAGAGCAATGCAGTGTGGCACGAACTTAATCTTGCAGCTTAAACATGATGAAGGTGAAATTCTTAATGGTACTAGACCAGAAACCAGGCAGAACATGGTCCTATTATCCTACACCAACTTGCCCCAAGTACAGAGGTGAGATACAAACACAGCTGGAAGAGACCTAGTCCCCGTGTTCCTTGGTTCCACATGGTTGAGAGCCAGGGCCACCACGAGGCTGGAAGGAGCTAAGGAGCCCAGGGACGAACCCTATAACCGGCAGCAAGTGATCCTAAATCTGCCCTCTTGTCCCGCTGAGAAATCACAGCGTCACTGAGTACCACAGTTGCCCAAGGATAGCGCGGCTCATGAAGCCAGCCAACGCTGCTACCCTGAAAGCGATCAGCAGACCACAGTAACATCCCCAGGGCTATGACAGGACGCCAAGCCACACCACACATTTTAGCTGATCTAATTAATCACAACCCCATCTCCTGTTTCACCTCTTGGTTTGCTTTTTTGTAAAGGAAAAAACAATAATAATAATGCCTTTAACACGGCATTGTTTTAGAGATTTAATTACCAGAGTATATGTAAAAAAACACAAAAGGTATTATCGTTTAAGGTCCATCTCTTACCCTGCCCTCTCCCTAACAAATTGTTAACTCTTCAGGCTGTGCAGATATTTTTATTTATTCTGAGATTATTGTTCCTGAGGTCTTCGTAATACCTTTGTGGTTGTACTCAGTTGAAAAATAAAACACAATGCAGTTACACAAGTCCCCTTCAGGTTTATTTATATTATTACTAAAACAATATTCAAAACCTATAGCAGACTTTCTGGTTTCTCTTAAGCAATTCTACGAATCAAAGCATCAACATGTCACCTACAAAGCAACATCTAAACAAGGAGTTCTTCCCAGTTTATATTCCAAAGGTCAGGCAGTCAGGATTATTTTTTACAACAGCCGTTCAGACCGAGAACAAAGCAGCAACAAGCAGGAACAAAAGCAGCAGGCATCTGTGGGAGAGCACAGCTCCTGCCCAGAGAGGAACCAAGAGCTGGTTTTCCCAAACACTGCTACCCTTCAAAGGACCGAGGAAATGACTTCCAGAAGCCTCCCTGCTAACTACACTGTCCAGCTCACAAACACGTCTGGGGATTGTAAATTCCCAACACTATGCGAGACCTGACACTAGGCAATCTGTCTCCATGGCAATCTCACCACGTTAATCGAGACTATTCCCTGCACTGCAGCGGACTGAGTCTCCAGAGAAGCCCCCATGAGGTGATTACGGAACAACTGATTGTAACAAGGCAGACAGCTGCAAACAAACACCGGAGGGAAAAAAATGTTGTAAAATCTGGTGTGGGTGGGGAAAGGGGGGAGAGGAAGACCGGAAAAAGACCACCAAATGAAGAGGTGCATCTATTTTCATTTTTATTCCTCTTTTTGCATTAAAAGCAAATTTTTCTTGGTTCATGCCCTGAGGCTTTATACCTGCTGTCTATAGGGAAAGAGCTTATAATACTGTAAAGCATCTGATTTTCTACAATGAAAGCTCCCCCCACTCCCACAGGAAACCTTTCCCTTCTTTAAATAAGCATTCTGGCATTTCCTATTGTCAGATGTAATTACCTTTAAGGACTAAAAAGATTTGTGTGTACACAGGAGCATTCACTTGGAGCACACCTGCAAGCTTTGCAGAGCATTTTAATTATAAAATGAAAACCTCCCAAGGGCATAAATAGTGTTTCTATAAAAAGTAAAAATCCATCAATTGCAATAAACAAGAATGACAGACTAATCAAGAATACTCGTTAGGGTTATTAGTTAAAAATTATAAAACAGGCTTTTTTGGTTTTTTTGTTTTTTCAAAAAAATAAGAACGAAAGAAAACCATAAGACTGCCAGTAATTCATTAAAATTTCACACATGAAATAGCAACGAGCTAGTTATCCTTTTCATAAATTGAGCCCCTAAAGCCTCTGGAGAACACAGAAAGGTAATTGCATCCTCCTGCTACTCCAGGGGCCGAGGTTTGCTGGTCACTCACGGCCTCCGTCACAAACCACCGATCTGGCAATGGAGGGGCTTTCTTGTAAAACCAATTAAACAGGCCCAGTGGCAGACCTAATGGTAAGGAATTTCTATATCAAAGAAACTAAAAGGAAATCTTTAAGTTGCCAGACGGGTAAAGGCAGCTGGCTACAAGACGTCATTATATAAATGGGAGGTTTTAAAGGAAAAAAAAAAGGTAATTCCTTTATGGGATTATTTTGCACACAAATAGCATCTTCTCACTCTAGTTCCTAAAAATATTGTAAGCAGCTTAAGACATTTTCTAATCCTTTCTAGAGTAATTTTCTAATAAACTGGTCACCCAGGACTCTGAAATCTCTTTACAGTCCTGACCTCTTGAATGGCCCCACCGTTCTCCCAGTGGTCAGTACTTTTATTAGTGTTTGGCTGTGCTCTCAAAAGAAGAGAGCCTAGGGGCGCCTGGGTGGCTCAGTGGGGTAAAGCCTCTGCCTTCAGCTCGGGTCATAATCTCAGGGTCCTGGGATCGAGCCCCACATCGGGCTCTCTGCTAGGCAGGGAGCCTGCTTCTTCCCTCTCTCTCTGCCTGCCTCTCTGCCTGTCTCTCTGCCTACTTGTGATCTCTCTCTGTCAAATAAATAAATAAAATATTAAGAAGAAGAAGAGAGTCTAACAGATGACATGTCTCAAATGAAACACTAACTTCAGAGCTTCTACTGGAGTCATGAATCCGGGTCAGGAGGTGTCAGTGCGCGGACCAGCATCTTGGGTATCTTTAATGCTAAAAGGGCAGATGGTGTGGGAGCTACAGAGGCCACACAGTCCCACAAAGCTTGGGATCAGACTCCAGGTTGCAGACTGAGCCAGCTGGGGAAACCAAGCCTGCTGGCCTGCCAGGTTTTAAATTGTGGAGAACGAATCTGTTCTAGAGATTGCCGATTTTTCCACGCCTTCCCAGCCTGTGATGAAATAATTTCTTTGCATGACTTCAGCAGATGGGGTAAATCTACATCCATTCTGTTATTTACTATTATATTTAATTATTCGAGAGACACTGCAGATGTGCCCTATTTTCGGGTCATTTCTCTGCACTTCTGACACCTGGATTTTTCAGGGCCTCCTTTTCTGACTTAAGCTCCTGTAAAACAAGATTGCTTTTTAAAGGACAAAATTCAAAGAAGTATCAGAGAAGAGGGCATGTGTCAAGATTGATCTGGCAGCAATAGGAAACTGTGGGCCCATCCCCCTTCTGAGGGTCACAGGCCTGGGCCCTCAGCCCTCCCTCCCCAACTTGCCCATCAAGGGTCTTCTAGATAGACTCGGGGGGGGGACCGGGCAGGGTGAACTGGGAGCCATAATTCACTCTGAGTGCAACCATCTAAATCTATCCCCATTCACAGGACTGTTCAAGTCCTTTCCATGTACATGACGAACAAGGCACAGAGCTAGAGAGGAAAAACAACCGGGCTTCCGCCAACTGCCCTCTCCCTCTATCTGTCCTTAAAGCAAGCAGGCTGAGTAAAATCCCTGAGGCTGCAGTGGCCCCACAGAGCTTCCAGAGTCCAGGAACTGTCAATCGATTTCAGCCCACAAGATGTCACTAGCAGACTGGACTGGACAGGTGTTTGCCAGCCACGCAACACCCATTCTCAGTTCAGCACCACAACTTCCTAGTGAGGAATGATCTCTCCCGGTGCGCGCAGTCTTGGTCAGAGGACACGGCAGAGGGCCCTGGGCTTCCTCAGCACCCACCACACGCTCGGTCTCTCCCCTCTCTCCGGAGCCTCTGCGTCCCAAACAGATAATGCGAGGAAGGGGGAGAGAACTCAAGAGGGCACTCACACCAGATGCAGCCCCCAGGAGCCCAGGCTCTGGAGCAGCCCCAGCTTTGCCAGATGAGGCTGGCTGCTCAGCTGTTCTTCGGTTCTGCGAGTCATTCACAGACTTCTCGTGCTTTGCTGTTTTGTTTAAGCTAAGCAGGGTCAATTCCTGTCCTGTGCTACCCAAGGAGCCTGGCCCTATGAGGAATGGAGTGGCTCTCCTTATTCCTTCTTTATAAAAACAAGGCATGAGCCCCCCTTAAGCCAGCACGCACATGCCCTGAGCCTTGCCTTAATGCCAACGGCAGACGTGAATTACAGCTGGGTGTAATTATGTACATTACTAGTCACCGGCCGTATTCTGAGAATCAATGTTCTGCTATGCCCAGAGGAGGAAACTGCCGTGCTTGCATTTTGAAGTAGCCCATGAAGCTACAAGGAGTTGAAAATTGGTAGCAGTGGGGAGGGGGAAGGGTCTGGGAGAGAACCACCCTCTAGGCATGGAATAGGGTGGTATTTCATAACGTCTGAATGACTCTGGGCAGGGAGTGCCCTGTCCTGCCTCACAGTCCCATTGCCACCAACTATATCAACTTCTTCACTTTACATGACCTGCCTGGACCCAATCTGTGACTGCGACATCGTGTCCTTTTACATTTCTGACTCCCTGGCTTTCCTGCCTCAGGCTACAGAACAGCAAAAATGGGAAAGCACAAGCATATGTACACACACACCCTGTTTCTCAGCTCCACTCCTCTCTTGTTCTCCCACGGCTGGAGAAGAGCAGTCAAACTTCTACAATTATAAAGACACCATACAAGGACAGACCCCTCTTCCCCAGCAGAGAATGCAGACAGTGGACGGTGCTGCCTTCAGTGGTTCAGCCCACAGGGTGGCAACGTTAATACCCAGGATTCGCTGAGGTGAACTCAGTGGCTGACTCCTACAGGTTTAGAGCCAATGTGTGTGTCAAATTTCAAAAGAAAGCTGGAAATATCCTGCCACTTGGGTTTTACTGGAGGGGACCTCTTCTTCTCGACTTTATCTCTCAATGTCCCAGCTCTCAGTTGAAAGAAACCACCCATGCTCTCATGATGACGAGGAATTGGGCCTGGTGCACGGGACACTGTTGAGAAGCTTCTGGTCCCTTCCTTCCTGGTGTGGCATTTTTCACGCTCCTCTAACTGGCCTACACACAAACCACTCGGGCTGTGCGCACACTGCAAGATGATGGAGAGACAATGAATCCCACAGTCAGCTGCCCTACATTCAGATCCCTGCTCTGTCACCGAGCCACTGCGGGCTAGACACATAACCGCGTCATCCGGGTGTTCTCCAAAAAATTACCTTGAAACATAAATGTGGGGCGCCTGGGTGGCTCAGTCATTAGGCAACTGCCTTCAGCTCAGGTCATGGTCCCAGGGCTCTGGGATCGAGCCCCGCCTCGGGCTCCCTGCTCAGCGGAAAGCCTGCTTCCCCCTCTCCTCTCTCTCTGCTTGTGTTCCCTCTCTCGCTGTGTCTGTCTATCTAATTAATTAATTAATTAAATGAATGAATGAATGAATGAATGGATGAATAAATGTTAGCTTAGGAGGACAGGAGAGCTCTGCAGATCCCCTTCTCTATTACAGTCATTCAGTGATTACACAGTCATGGCAGAGGCGGGTCTCAAGACTCTCTCCCTCTTTTCTTTCCTGCCCTCTCTCTAGAGGCCCTCACCCCTACCTATGCCTTCCTGTACTTCCTAAAGCTCTACTACCATTTCTTTCCCCAGAGCTCAACCTGGGCTCTCTGAGCTCTAGACCCTTGGACCTAACTGCTTGTTTGACATTTTCACCTGGATGTTCCACCTTGAACTCCCCTCCTCATCTCCCTTGTCTCCAGTCTGGTTCTTCTCTGGTATTTCTTTTTTCAGTAAACGGTTCTACCCTCCATCCAACACGGCAGGCTGGAGAACGTGGCACTCTGTCTCTCTGCAGCCAGCTCCTCACCAAGCCCTGCTGGTTTTATCTCCTAAACACCTCTCGGGTCCATCCATGTCTCTCCCTTTCCACTGTCCTCTCAATTCAACTACTGTAACCTCATCCCTGGAGACCATCCTTGTTCCTGGCCCGCCGTCTCCAACACAACCAACGGATCTTCAAAAATGCAAATCTTATCATATGATCTTCAGTTGAATATCCTTGAAGGGCTTCCCATTGCTAGATTCTCATTGCTAGATAAAAACCAAAATCCTGAACAAAAACTGTTTAACCCTGCACATTGCTAGATAAAAACCAAAATCCTGAACAAAAACTATTTAGCCCTGCCCAGGACACATCTGCCTACCCTCTCCCCTCATCTCAGGCCTTTACTGCCCCTCCCCAGCTCACCACACTGGCCTTCCTGCTGCTTGCCTGCCGCCAAAGGTTGCCCCTCCAGGTTGTTGTAAATGTGGCTCCCTCCACCCCACTCCCACTTCTTGCTGCTCCTAACTGCTCTCTTTCTCTCAGATCTTATTCCCTAGGTTGCTTATCAGGGGAAACCTTCACTGACTTCTCAGTGTAACTAAAAGTTATAATAATTTCAGTACCTTCTACTTTCCCTTTTTGGCATGCAGCACAGACACATTTATTGATTGTGGAGTCTGTCTCCCTCACCGGACTATAAGCTCTATAAGGGCAGAGACCATGATCGACGGCTCGCCCCTTCCACTCCAGCAATGGGTTAAACATGTGTTTACGTCACATACATCTACGGAAGTCTATTGTGTGCCAGAAACCATACGTGAGTTTTCCCAAATTATGTACATAAGGGCTTATGTAGAATCTCACCCTGTGGGACATGGAAAACAGTGTATTTCTGAGTAGATTTGCACAGTGGACAAAGTGGGGCAAACAATTAAAATAATGCCAAGTTAAAAGTCCAAAAGTAAGGGGAGAGTGCCAGGCAGGAGGGTATTAGGCAAACAGGACAGCGGGCCGACCCTAGAGGACAAAGTTGGAAGAGGCACGGAGGATCGCAGGGGGAAAGCTTGGCAAGGGACAGGACCGAAGAGAAAACAGCAAGGCTGGTTGCCCACTGCGCAATGTTCTAAGGCCAGTCCCCCTCCCTGTACCAAAAGGCTTTACTGAATGTTCCAATTGCCCAGCAGAGAACTGACCCAAGAGGATCCCAGAAATAGAACAAAATTTCATACAGCCGCTCCCCGCCTTGCCAACCATCCCTCCCCATTCTCCTAACTCCTGCCAAATCGCAAGGAATCATCCGCCGGCCCCAGGTGCTGAATTATTCAATTATTCTAGCAGCTTTCAAAACATGTGTGCGGCTAGAAAATCTCCCCAAAAGAAAAGAATTGTGTTATTTAGGCTACTAGGTCACTTCTTGAACCTCTCTTGAATCCTGCTTTGCTTCGCAATTGTTTTTCCATTGAATAGTAGGTCACTGGCACCCCACCTTTCCTAGCAAAAAAACAGCGGCAAACACAATCACAAGACCATCCACCGCTAACTCTGTGGTTACACATAGGCGGGTTCTACCCCCATCCTGCCTAGCAGCCCCCAGGCTTCTACGCTCACCCAAGAGACTGAGGTCTACGTCAGTGCCTGGAACTCGTAGTGGACAGTGGACACAGTGAAGAATATGGATCTCCAGCTATCCACTCTGCCCCTACACACACACACCAACCTGCCAGCTAAAACAACAACAACAACAAACCAGAGAGATTTCTACCTTCTAATTCCATCACAATGCTAAAATTCCCGAAATAATCTGTCTGCACTTGGATCTGGAAACCCCTCTTCAACGCCTCACCCACAACCCACCCACCCAGTGTGTGTCAGCTCTCTGAGATATTTTCTTTGAGTAGAACAAACCAAAGAGAATGTTTTTTGGGGAGGAAAAAAGAAAAAAACTAGTCACGAAATAAGCCTGTAAGACTCCATTTTAGCACAGAACTTCATCAGGAGCCTTCTATTTCTGGCTCTGAAGAAGCAGAGCACAGAGATCAATTGGCCCCTGAAAATGCAAATATTTGCCAGAGGTGACTTCTAACCCCAAGTCAATTATAAAACTCGCACAGGAGTGAATGACATTCTTTTCATTTAATCAAAAGTAGTCTGAGTCTCAAAGTCTCAGCCGCTGCACTCAAAACCTCAAACATGGCTACCAGAGAGGATTATTACACTAACAGAGAGGAGCGGCTCACTGGAAATAGATTCAGGCGACCTTGCAAATAGCACTTGCCCACACTAAGCACGCCTGTCAGCCAAGTGACGGGGTCAGGTGGGCAGCTTCTCTACACAATGAGAAAGCATCACTCATTCACACAGAGTGTTGCAAGGCAGAACCAAGCTCCGCCATCATCCGGTCCTTCCCAAAGTGTCCCAGGATACCAGCTGTCCCAGGAGAAGGAAACCACACGTTCATGCCTCGTTCTTCCTCTCCACTCTTCCTTACCGTTTCTCCATCTGTTCAGCTCCATCTCCAGATGCTGGATGACATTCTTCAGAGTCTTGTTTTTCTCCTTCTCCTTTTCGTATTTCTTCTTCCACTCTTCTGCTGTCAGTTCCAGGTTCACAGAGACTGTATTCTTGATGGTCTTAGCCCTGGGGTCAAAGACAAGGGAAAGATTCTGAGAGTAGCTATTAGATTAGCTAAATCATGAATACAATTAAGCCTCAAATACTTCTGCATCCAAAGATTGGACCTGGGGAGAGCAGAGGGGACCCTGGGATCTACCGCCTCCTCACTCTGTTACTGGCACCACTGCCTCTGAAGACTCCAAGCTCACCATCCCCTTTTCCCATTTTCCTACCAGTCTAAATCCCAAGGCTTTTCCCTCGAATTGTCTGCCAGGGCCACCTCGTTGTTGGTTCCCCCTGCCACCATCTTAAGTCTATGTTCTCAGGCCTGACTCACAGTCAGTCTTTCTCAAGCATTCAGCATCCTCCTCAAAGCATCCAGCATGGCCCTGCCAGGTTCATCTTCCTAAGTAAGTTTCCTTTCTATCTTAACTTTTATGAAACACTGGGGATATACCAAGTCAATTGAGACAAAGTCTACGGCCTTGCAGAGATTACAGGTTTTCATACCAATAAACCACAGGCTGAAGTAATGCAATCAGTTGTTTCTGTTCTCACATGTGGTACCTAGAATCATCCCCAGTGCACTGAACCATGTCAGCAGGGTGGGTCACTTAATGGCTTCAGGCCCAGCCAGGTGAAACCACAGCTCCCCTCTGAGCACATGACCCCCTCATCACAGGCCGCTGTCACCACGTAGGAGCAAAGGGCCCACTACTCTCCGTTCATCCCATGTTTCAAGGAAAGTCAGCACTTGAATGTTTTAATTTGTATCTCTCAATTTCAAACAATTTCCCCAAAATAACAGGTAGGGCAAAAAAACATGTCTGAGGGCCACCATTTTGTCATTTCCAGTATAAGGGATAGGAGCGACTTTCTAGGGCATATGGCTGGGGGAGGGGGATGAAGCCACAGCGGATGTCTGTGTGGATCCACAAGTTACTCAAGGGAGCAGGTGATGAGAGCGAAGGCAGCGGCAGCTCTAGCTGACCTACACAAATGAACACACAAGCAGGCTAACGGATTACAAAGGAAACTGACCAAGACAGAATTCCACTTATTATTTACTTCTTAAGAAGGTGAAAACTTCATTTAAAAAATGTGATATCCTGATTTATTTGCTCTTCCCTTTCCCATTTTAAACTCCCACAAGTTCTTGCACTGTCATATTTGCCAGCATTATCTGATGCGTGATTCAGGTTAATTACTGTTGTCATGAAACGACATTTTGGACATGATTTCTATTTCAGGGAGAGAAACTTCACCAGCCCCCACCAGGGCTACAGATGTCATTCCAAAAATTAATTCCTAAAGCAGACAACTAAATAACCCAACTGTCAAAAGAGGAGTGAAATGAAGTCAGTGTGAGACTCCACTTAAGAATTAGTCAAATTCTCCATCGTTCACTGTAGCTTGAGGCCTCTATCCCCAGAAGGGCTCCAAGTCTAATTTTTCAAACAGCAGCAATTTTCTTCCTACTTGCAGTCCATGCCAGCTTGCCATTCTCACCTCGTCTTCTAACATCCATGGGCGGAGGCGTGTCTGCTCCGCAGAATGAGCACAAACAGTTCAGCATCATCACCTGAGTGAGTCAGGAAGTGACGACTCATCTATGGCTAAAATGCTTGTGGGCACTTAGGGCTCCATGGGGAGGCTACTGGTCTTAGTTTGTACACCATAATGAGTCTCTTGATGACTTCCAAGGATACCACAAAGAGAAGGATAGAGCCCTCATGCTATATTCAGGCAGGGTGAGCCAGAAGGAGAGTGTTGGGAGAAGATGCAGCAAGGTTACCACTGATATAACGGATCCTCGTTCTCAAAGTTCTTTTTTTTTTTAAGATTTTATTTATCTACAGACAGAGATCACAAGTAGGCAGAAAGGGAGGCAGAGAGAGAGAAAGGGAAGCAGGTTCCCTGCTGAGCACAGAGCCCGATGCAGGGCTCAATCCCAGGACCCTGAGATCATGACCTGAGGCGAAGGCAGAGGCTTTAACCCATTGAGCCACCCAGATGCCCCTCAAAGTCCTTTTAAGCTGTTCAGAAAATTCTTTTTCTTCCACTTTCATAGTGATCAAGGTCCTGGCAGAAAATAGATGGCCCATTCAAACTGCATATTTTGGGAAGAGTTTACCAAAGATGGGATGGGTGTTGGGGGGCCATCACCATGTGTAGGCTGAAGGGTGCACAGAGACAGGGACCTATGAGAAGGTGGCTGCCTGGTGACATCTGTAACAACTTTTAGTCTGGGGACACAGCCAACCCAAGTGACCCTGCAAAGAAAGAGCCAAGAAACTATACCCTGACCTCACTTTCTTCTCTCCTGATCCCCTCCTCTGATCCATGTTCCTTTCCACTGGCAGAACCTAACTTGAAGCCAGAGACAAGAGAGCACTTTTCCAGAGAGGTCACTGTCCCAGGGCCCAAAGCAGAGCACAAAATAATACAGAAATGACCCACAGAAGCATTTGGAAGATATAAAACCCAACTCTAATTTGGAACTCAGAACAATGGTGGGAAAGCCTGCCTCATGCTACTGCCCTAGACTTCATTTTAGTCCCAAATGGGACAGAACATGCCTTTCCATCCACTGGAAGTAGAATATAAAGAAACCAGCCAACAGTGATTGGAAAAGATGCCAATCCTCCCCAGAACTGTTCTATAGATTTTAAATAATCTCAAATAAAATCGCAGGAGGCTTGGGGTGTGTGTTTAGAAACTGACAACCTAAAGCTAAAATTTGTAAGAGAAAGGCAAAAAGGCCAAGAATAACTAAGACAACTTTGAAAAACAAAGAGGACAGAATATCAACACTTATTACACAGTCACAGTAATTAAAAGTGACTGAACAGTACAGAAACTTTAGAATAGAAACAGAATGGCGGCACCTGGGTGGTGCAGTTGGTTAAGTGTCCATCTCCTGATTTCGTCTCGGTTCCCAATCTCAGGGTTATGAAATAGAGCCCATATCCGGCCCGAGCTCTGTGCCCAGTCTGCTTGGATTCTCTTTCCCTTTCCCTCTGCCCCTCCCCCTGCCACAGCATGCCCTTACTTGCATGCACTCACTTTCTAAAATAAATAAATAAATCTTTAAAAAAAAAAAAAAAGAATAATAACAGAATGGATCATCCAGAAACAGACACTAGCCTACGACATCATCTGATTTAAACAAGGTGCCCACACAACACAGTGGGAAAGAATGGTCCTTTCAATATATGGTGATTGGGGGGGGGGAGGGTATGTGTGACCTTTATCCACTCCCCCAAACCATATAAAAATGGTTTTTGGTTATGCGGATTGTACACATAAATGTGAAAGGTAAAACAATGAAGGCTCTAGAACAAGACAGGAGAATATCTTTAAGACTTTGTGGTAGATAAAGATTTCTTAAATAGGACATAAAAGTAAAGATAAATCTGACTTCATCAAAATGAAAAAAAAAATTCTTCATTAAAAGTCACCACCAAAAACTTAAAACTTAAGAGGAAAACTTAAGAGGAAGATGATATAAGCAATACATGTATCTGATAAAGGACTTGCCCAAAATAACTCCTATAAATCAATAAGATAAAAGCAGACAACTAATATAAAAACTGGGCAACGATTGAATAGGCACCTACAATAGATGTGTCAATAAATACCCCCAAAATGTCACCTAACATCATCAGCCATCAAAGAAATGTAAAACAAAATAATAAGGATACCTTCACCCAATGGAATGGCTAGAAATTTTAAACTGATAATACCAAGCGTTGGTGAGAATGTGCAGAGACTATAACATTCAGGTGCTACTAACGGGAGTATAAATTTTTCCAGTCATTTGGGAAGACTCTGGTACTATCTGCTGAAGCTGAATATCTCATATCTATGAGCAATTCCACTCCCAGATACATAACCAACAGAAATGAGGACAATATTCACCTAAAGCATGATAACCAATGTCATAATGACTTCATTTGTAACAGCCCCAAATGAAAACAATCTAAATATCCATCAACAGTAAAATAGATACCACATATACTATATTCATACAAAGAAATATAACCATGAAAAATGAAACTACTACTACACTTCACAATGTAGTCGATTTTAAGGATACAGTGTTGCATAAAAGAAGCCACGCACAAAACTGTAGTGTATGTTATTATTTATATAAAGTTCAAAGACAGGCACTAGTAATCTATGTTGGTGGAAGTCAGGATGACACTTACCCTTCAGAGTTGGGTATAGATGGGGAGGGTGCAGTAGGGAGACTTCTAGGATGCTGGGTGACGGTTTTATGTGTACATATATTTGTAAAAATTTATTGAGTTGCACACTTGAGCTTATGGATTTTATTATACGTGTGTTAAAATCAACCAAAAAAGGGTAAGAAAAATAAAGTGATACAGAAAGGAATCGAGTCAGATACAAGAATTTCTAGATCATGGAATCAACTACAGTGAGTCACTGAGAAAGATACTTGAATCTCTGTGCCTGGAGCTATTTCTTCTAAATAGAACAAACATTCCATCTAGGATGTTGAAACCAACCTTACGAGGTGGAATAAAGCGTATCTCAGTCTCTCATTTCCGTAAAAGACTTAGAGCAAAAAGATGTTGAACATCTACAATCTCTTTTGCTGTTTACCTTGAACTTCAGGGAAATTTACAGAATAGAGAAGCCTAATCATTAGGTCCTGTCTAATTTGGCTACTCATACCTAATTCCCTTTCCTCCTGTGCAAACATTCAGTTTGCTGCCATCAGGTGGGTGGGGTAGTGGTCTACACTGGCTTTTTTGCCTTGTCCACTGTAGAGCACATCCAAGTGTCTTTTAACTTTCACATTCTTTCTCTTTTATTTTGGTTTTCCATATACTTGCTAGCTATAATCACACTAAACAGCATTACATTTGGACTCCATTCAAATACAATGAATCCACATGGATCATGAACACTCAAGGATGTGTTCTAGACACAATTCAGGGATGTGTGAGCACACACACATGTGTTTACTCTTTAACCTGGTTGCCAAAGAATTTCAAGTACCTTACAAGGAAGCAAAGTCAACGGGACCACAAATAGTGAGAAATGCTCCTAAGGCAGGCTTTCTGATTTTGCCTATCTGAAGCTAGAGAGCAACAAGCAATACCACCCAGCCCCTACAGTCCTGGGATATTATCTCCCCGATACAGGAAACAAACCAGTGATCTGCAGGAACCTTACTCTAGCCATAAATTTACTGCTCACTCATCGTGTTTATACGTCTATCCCACTGTGACAACATGTGTTAATCTCAGTGTGACCGGATCACTCCCAAAGGAACAGAGGAGTGTCTTGAGTCTTCATTCTTAAACACCCTCGGGCTTTTCAGCCAGAGCCCCCAAGCTGTATATAGAAATAAATGCCCATTCCACGGTTATATCCATAGCAAACATTGAGCAAAATCCTAACCAAGGCTACTTAGGGGAAGACCTTAACTAACCTCAGGTATATACCCTACCAGCAAGACCTGCTCAGCACTAATAAGCCAAATCTTCAGGGTACAGTTATCAGGATTTCTGTTTTGCAGTTTTTCTTTGTTTCTGTTTGCTTCAGAGAGCCAAGCACAGCTTAAATAATATATGATCCACACTTGCCCCAGATATAACATCCTCCTTTCCCCACAGGAAGGGAACCAGGACCCAGTTTTTAAAAGACCTCAATGCTAATGAATGTTAACCACCTTTGAAAAAGAATGTTAACTGGGGCGACTGGCTGGCTCAGTTGGTTAAGCATCTGCCTTTAGCTCACAGCATGATCTCAGGGTCCTGGGATGGAGCCCCACATCAGCCTCCCTGCTCAGCAGCGGGGAGGGGGGACCTGCTTCCCCCTTTCCATCTGCCCCTCTCCCCTCCTATTCTCTCTCTCGCTCTCAAATAAATAAATAAAATCTTTAAAAAAATAAAAGAAAGAAAGAAAGAAAATGTTAACCCCAGACCAAGCATAGCAAAGAGTGCAGGTCACAGTACATTTTCCACAGAGTTTCCCCACAGGGAGACAGTCAGAAAAGGACTCTAAGACATATTTCACTGAGGAGTGGAAGGAAGACCCTGTCCCCTGGTCCTCGAGCATTCTATTTCCTGCCCAGCACCTCTAGGTCTCTCTGTCCCTGAATTTGTAGTTTACATGTTCGGAAGCATACGTCCAGGTATCTAGGACTGCCAACCACGTCCATCTCTATCACTGGGGTTAAGGCCCCATGGGTGACAACTACAGGCATTCTGTATTACATAAGTGTAATTTGGCACTTGAATCAAGCCCTTGTTGGAAGAGGGGACATCCTAGGGCCATTCAGTTCACATCACTCTGCATGATAAATCCCTCCCCCACCCAACTCCTCAATAATTGCCTCTACTTGTACTTTCTGGGCATAGTTCTAACATGCTACATATCACAGGAATTTCTTCTAATTACTCTGGCCTCCCTGAGAGAGCCAGAAAGATGTGTTTTCTTGGTATCTTCCTATCTCTTATTTTCAGCATTTTCCTTCCATTATACCTTACAACATGTATTTATCACATGATCATGGGGACTTGAGAGTCTAAAAGTCACAGGGCAGGCTAGGGGGCTGGAAACTCAGGCAGGGATTGATGCCGCAGTTTTGAGGCAGAATTTCTTCTTTTCTACGAAACCTCAGCTTTTGCTCTTAAGGCCTTCAACTGATTGTGTAAGGCCCACCATGTTGTGGAGAGCAATGTGCTTCACCTAAAGTCAACTGACGTAAATGTCAATCTCATCCACAAAGAGCTTTGTAGCAACACCTAGATTAATGTTTTATTCAATAATTGAGTACTACAGCCCAGCCAAGCTGACACATTAAACCATGATAGCCTCTAATGTGTTCCAAGTCCTAGTCTCCACATAAAACACCTAACCTCCTTCTGGAAACATGACTCTTGCAGAGCACCTTCCCATTTCCTGGTGAGCCCATTTTCCTCGCTTGCGAGCGGGGGGTTAAGGGAATGAAAAACTAAAAAGCTCTAAATTTTGTGTCTTCTGGACAGAGTCTTGGGAGACTCCAGTCTCCCAAGAAACAGTGAGAAATGACAGATTTGGATGAGGATGTGGCGCCTGGTTAAACCTCCACCATAAACAGAATATCTCCCTCCAAGAGCACAAATTAACCTTATTGGTGTTTCAGCCACAGGCACTGCAACGGGGGGTGATCTGAGACTTTTTTCCATTCTATGTCAAAAGTATAGCTAAGGGTCTGCTCTGCCTTGGCCAAAGTACTCACTCTTACCCTTGCATATAACTTGTTATCATGATCTGGTGAACTGAGTTTTGCATGCACTCCATTCAGGACTAACTGTTTCGGTGAAACTGGGCAAGAGGTGGCAGAATTTTTTAAAAAGGGGGGGGGTCATTTCAGAAAAAGAATAATATTACTTTCCCCAAATTACCAATTCTCCTTCTACATATAACATACAAAAAGCCTTTGAATTATTCATGCTACATAAGTCAAAACTTAGTGTCAAAGATGTGCTGATTCAGGCCTACTCCAAACAGATCAGTCTGCCCCCAGGGAGGCCCCCTTTTCCTTCATTACTCCCCCATCAAGGTACATTAAATAGGCTTCCAAGATAATTGGGTGATTTGAGTTCACACTTCTAAAACTTACAAATATCCTTTTCGAATGTGCTATGAAAGTACCTTGGAAGAGTAATTAAAGTCTTAAAAAAAAAAAAATGCTGGAAGCCAAAAGGAAAAAAAAAAAATCAATGAAAGTGTTCTAATTTGAGTATCTTATTCCTTAAAAGCAAGAAGTGTTCTATTTTCCCACAGTTCAGCTTTTTGACTCTCGGCTGCCTAGAAATTCAAGTGTCCCCTCCTTAACTAGATTAAAAGCTTTTTGAGAACACAGAAAATGGCTTCTACTTCTTTAATAGTGCAATGCCGGGCACTCAGGGGACCAAAAGACACAAATCTGACTAAATAAAAGAGCCAGAATTCATCACTAAAACCAAGAAATAGACTGTGTGCATTTTTTCCTTTTAATTCCAGTACCTAATCTAGAATCCTAAAGACTGCTGACTTGGGAGGCTGCCCTCAGGCATCTGTAGACACTTATCATGTTTCTACTGCTTCAAAAAATATACTATTGTTCTATTCAGGGTATCAATATAGTAAAATAGCCTAGCAAGAAACACAGAGTTGCTTCATGTCCTTGAAAAACCACATAGGAATAACGAAGGAACCTCATATAGCCTTAAGGTCTGGCCACCCCGCAACAAGAGCATAATGAACACTCGTTACACTGAATTTGAAATGTGCCCAGCAGTCTTTTTTGAGTTCAAAGTGCTTAATCTCATTAGCTATCAGATACCATGTCTAATCCGATGTTCAGACTCTTGTCTGCTGTGTAATTGGGTTCAATGCGTATATTTAACAATAAAGCAGGTATGGGCCCCATAGAGAAGTTAGATGTCCTTGAAGAATCTAACTCAGGGATAGAGGGTGAGGAACCAAAGCTCACACCTTTCCAATTACAGGGTTGGAAAACACACCAGATCTAAACCTAACCAAACTTTCGGACATAATGGTGTCACAGCTCAACACCTGCCCTAATATTCTAAGGAATCCTACACAATAAGCATTTAATTCATCCATTCATTCACTGGATAAGCATTTACGGAATGACCGTCTACTGTATACTAGTTGTACTGGATGCTTGTTGGGATGACCGACACAGATGATAAAACTCAGTCCCTGCTCTCATGGAGCCTAGTATCCAGATGACTGATAAAAGATGTCAGACAGGGCATGTGTGTGGCTCAGTCGGTTAAGCGTCTGCCTTCAGCTCTGGCCATGATCCCAGGGTCCTGGGATCAAGTTCCACATTGGGCTCCCTGCTCAGTGGGGAGCCTGCTTTTCTCTCTCCCTCTGCCCCTGCTTATACGCTGTCAAATAAATAAATAAAATCTTTTTTTAAAAAATGGCAGACTAATCGATTTTAGTTGAAAAGAGAATTGACATTTTATTTTTATTTCCTGGAATCCCAAATTAGTATCACTATTTCTTTAGTCTTTCATTCCAGGAACTTACTTCTCGCTCTACCTCACTCAGTCCGGCCCCTTCTCCCCAGTCTGTCTCAGACATTCCATTCCACTCCGGGCACTCCCATTTGTTTTGTGACCTTCCCAGACTGTGCACTGTTGAAAAGGGAGACCTGCAACCCCGAACACCTGTCACATGCCAGCCCACCCCTGTGCTAAGTCAAAACTGAAGCATCTCATTAATCCTCCCAATAATTCTCAGAGGTAGGCATTCGAGTTTTCCCTATGGACGAGGACAGAGAGGCTTGGAGAGAAGTAAACAAAAGAGAGGAATGGATCAGTAACAGAAGTTGGCTTCCAAACTGAAATTACCGACCCAGAGGCCTGTGCTCATCGAGGATACTGATCCAGGAGCTTGCACAGAAGAGGCTGGGGGTCATATTCTACAATCCCCATTCTACGTCATCCTATACGTTTAATCATTTACTGGTATGTGCGGTCAGGTGCGGCACCTAATGGCTTTGAATCTAAGCCTCCACGTCATCCTCTGTACATGGGGGAGATAGGAACCACTGCGGATGGGCACTCCCGGCTGTGCTGGGCACTAGTGATCATGACGATGCTAACACTTGCCTCACTAAGGTCAGAAGAAAGAGAACGGTCGTGAAACTCTCCCTACAGACAGCTGCAAATGCCCACTCACAGCAGCACCTGGAGACAGACAGCCCATGCCCCAGGACAGCCCTGGCTTGCAACGATTCAGATTATTTTTACTTTGCAAGTCAGACATTTTTTTTTTTTAAAGATTTTATTTATTTATTTGACAGAGAGAAACCACAAGTAGATCGAGAGGCAGGCAGAGAGAGAGGGAAGCAGGCTCCCCGCTGAGCAGAGCCCGATGCAGGACTCGATCCCAGGACCCCGAGATCATGACCTGAGCCGAAGGCAGCGGCCTAACCCACTGAGCCACCCAGGCGCCCCCAGACATTTTTTTTTTAAAGAGAAGTTTTCTCCGTAAATGCATTTGGGGCTAGTCTGCTCAAACATGTCTTCAGAGAAAAATGTTAACGCTTAAGGTGAAGAAACCAGGAGAGACAGGACAGGCAAGATGATCACTACAGTATTCCATGTTTCCCATAAGCAGGTGCAGGTTTATAGGTATCCCATGACCCTTGTAGGGGCTATCCTCCTGCAATCCGTGCACCTAAGCATTTGACTACTCAAGGAAGTTATCTGAGAAGTAAAGGACCCAAACCCAGTTTAAAAGATATTAGTTCTACAACATTTCAATGTAATTATTATTTATTTAGACATCCCACAGGTGCCATGACTGCATAATTCTATGTTCTGCTGTGGGTTCAGGAAATGACTGGGGTTTAATGCAGTTTAAACAGGCCCTAACAATTCCCCATGCGGCATGCCCACCCCGATTAGTCCATTCTCTAGGCATCTTAAACTATTTCTCAGACATGACCACACAACACAGTCCCGGGGGAAGACACGGGGAGTGCTGTGTGCATCCATTTACAAATAAGCCAGGTGAAGCCTGCAGGGACCTGGTGACTTGTCTGAAGACCTCACAACTGTTCAGAATTGAAGGCCATGGCAGCACTGGAACCCACATGCTGAACTGGCACCAAGGGTCCATGGCGGAAGGAGACGGGCTCTGGGCAGCAGAGTGGGCTGGGCAAGAGAGGCAGGAAGGCCCACACTAACCCACACACATGAATGTTGTCTCAGGATTACCACGCTGTCCTGCTGCCCACCTGTGAGTTCTCAGAGATCTAGACATTTGTGAAGGTGGGAAGAGGGCTGCCACCATGCCGTGCCCTCTCCTCAATATCCATGGTGTGCCTCCCACTCCCAAGTTTGTATGAGGATTTCCTTCACCCCCTTTTATATTTATGCAATCACTCCATATTCATCCAAGTTTCTGGTTTTTCTATTAGTGACTCCGTAATGGATCCCAAATATTGGAATTAAAGGAAGCTATCAGTCTTGAGCTACACACACTTGAAATCCTATGAACCCAAAAATAAGATTTAACTCCGTGAAGAACAAAAGCAACACTCCACTGAATTACCAGCAGTCACATCTATAATACATTCAAGGACTTCTTTAAAAATATCATACCCTTGACTGGCATATACCTGCAGATTCTTTTAAAACATAATTATTCTTTTGGCCTCAGTCAGCGATGCCTCAAGTTTACAGGCAACACCTGCTACGTGCAATTTCCTAACGGACTGCTTGCCACTCCCTTCACTTCCTCACCGACACTAACCCCTCACCACTCACTCAGAGCACCAGAGTGAGAGACCACACCCACCTTTGCCCAAACATCAGTGTTGACTTGGTCTCAGCCTCATTGAAGACAGAGGGAGAACAGCAAATAACGATGGTGGTTCTACAGTTCCCACCCAGAGAGTCCTGAAGAATCCGAGTCATCTTGCTGTCCCGGTATGGCACGTGTGTTTTCTATTTAGGAAAAAAAAGTATTGGCTATTATAGCCATTGTCCATTCACAGAGAAAACACAAGCAAGTTAGCAAAGGGGACACTGGACTTAGAAACATGTGTAAAACAATTTGTTGCCCAGTCTTTGGATTTGGCCAAAGTTTAGAGTGCCCAGTCTGGGGCCGAGGGAAATTAGCATCACCATTCACACATTTTAATGGACTAGATCTCCCAGCAAGTAGGATGTCTACAGCCAGGATTCCCTCTGTTCCCTTCCAAAGAAAAACAAACTAATCTCTGGGATATGTGGCAAAGAGTGTACACAGACCCAAAAAGTGACTTCTCATAATATCATTCAATAGATGGGGATAGGATCACTTACTGTCCCTTCTGCCAAGGCCGAGATCACGTTTCCAAGAGCAGACAAAGATTTATTGATATTTTTAGCTTCATCGAGAACAGCTCCCTCGGCACCAGTCTTGCTGACCTACCAGAGAGAAGAGAAAGCAGTGAGCTGAGCAGGGCAGCAAACGCACAGAGCAGAAAATTCCAATTCACGGGAGGGCACAGGGCTGGGGATTGAGGGGGGCCGATGTGAATTCTCCTGGAACGCAAGACAAAATAAAAGTAAGTAAGAATCACGTTGATCAAACCTTCCCTTGTGCCTGAGGCTGGGGATTTGTTCTGTCTTGTTGTCATTTTCCTCTCAATTAGGTTTTAGGGGAATGGCTGAAATGCCTCTAGTGGTAGAGCTGCAGATGCTTCCCTGGGGGACATCCATCGAGGGAAACCAGGCTCCAAGAGTGCTGTCACCACAGAAAGGCTGGGGCCCTGCATGCCTGAGCCACAGCCTCCTCACCGGAGGGAGCCCAGGGGGAAGCATGACACGAAAACACCATCCTGGCCACAATGAATGGACATACTGGGCGAGTGTACATGACAAGCTCCAACTTCAGGCAAAGACAAGAGGTGGTGGGAAGTTGTCCCTGCCTGACTGACTCTGTTCCCGGACTTACTGACTCCAGTAGCAAGGAGAAGGGGAACGACCGTCCAAAAGGCAAGATACTCAGGGGCATCAAAGTCAAGAAAGTGTATGTTACGTGGTCAACTTGTCTTCTCTCCTCTGCAGCCAGAGGGACCACATACAGTCCCTCCTCTGCTGTGTTATTCCTGGCAATTTCCTACTGACAGCGTCTGCTCTAGGTAGAGAGCAGTTTACAGATCCTTGGGAGAGAGGCAAACCCACGTGCTCCCTGGCTCGGCTGGTCGGCCAAGCAAGCAGGAGGAGCAGTTGCTCTCGGAAGAGAGGAAAGCAGGGAAGGGATAGCAAACTGTGCAAAGACCGCCAGCCACGAGGGATAGAAACGAACACGCGTCCAGGGGGCAGTGTTTTCAAACACTAGAGATACTCCTTTCTCTGAGAACTGTGTGTGTACAGACACCACTGCTGACAGAGAAATAAAACTGCTGCTGGGTCCCCAGTGACAGCCTATTCACACAGCGTGCTTTAAGGTGGTTTCACATCGGAGCACCTTAACTCCACGAAATATACGAGACAGGGACAAATGTCTTTTATTTACAGACATGGAAACTTGGAGCTCCAGAAAGGTCCACCGGCAGCCCAAGGCAAGAACACCATGTAGGGGAGCTGGGGATTAAAGCCCGGAGTTCATCCTAGTAGATCACAGTGACACACTCATGTGGACACGTCTAGGGCAAAGGAGTATAGATGTGAGCAAAAGAAACAAGGTACAGGACCACAACTGTAAAGTGCCTATATCCTAAGCAATAACCACGACACTGTACAGAGGACAGGCCTGCACACTCGACCACCAGCACTGAGCTGTTTCCAACGGCACGCAGGCCCAAGCGCTCCTCTCTGTGCTTGAAAGGGAAAGAGAGCAAACTCGGAAGCACAAAGGGGCCACTACGCTCTTTCCCCAGAGCCACACAGCTGTTGTGGCAGCAAGGCAAGGCCTGGTTGCCCATGTCCAGGCGAGAACTGAATGGTTCTGCTCTGTCTTCCCACTCTGGTGCATGTCTATTTAATTACAGTTATAAGCTTCACCCATAAAATGTTAGATACCCAGCCAGATCATTTTCCAGGAACATCCTGGAACATGACTCTGCTCATGGCTTTACAGATGTGTACAGGAGATCATTTCAAGTAGCCATTACTTACGCAGATGTTAGTAGCCATAACTTGGTGTATCCCAACTGAGCGGTGGGGAACAGTAAGTGGGGAATCAATTACAGAATCCAGGAGACTGGCTGAGCCTCAGGGCTGGCCTCTGGGGCCAGTCAGCACAGTGTCAGTGATGACAGAAGCCACATGGTATTGTGCACCGGGACTTGCTCTGTGAGGTCGCCGGAGGGAAGCAGTGCCCGCAGAAAGGGTGTGGCAGCAGGAAGCTCTGGCAGTGCTATGGAGCTGAGGCTGGGAGGGGGCAGCTAGGAGGTTCTTTGCTCTAGAGTATGGCCTCCACCAGTGCCTAGGAAAGCATGGGACAGATGCCAAAAGAGAGCCCCGACAAAACCAGAGAAGGGGCAGGGCTTTTGACCAAACCCCTGCCTACTGGCCTCCTGGCCTGAAGGAAGTGAGTCTGCCCACAGGAAGCCCCGTCAGATCATACCCACCACAGAGAGAAGCAGAGAACCCAGGAACAGCCCAGGTTCCAGATCTTCTGTCAGCAAACAAATGTGTGGGGACAGGACAGTTACAGTCCAATGGCAAAGTATGTTTCTGGCCTATTTGAATCTGGTGCAACATGCGGATCTTCCCTTTCAGCAAACGGACACGTCCCTCCCCCATTTACACACCAGCTAACTGCACACCAGCACTTGCCTCATGTCCTCATTGGGGACCATTAAGCATAAATCCAAGTTGGCATTCAAAGCACCTCCTATGTCGTGAATAGGGCACTTCAGGACCAGAAAAGAGAGCAGAGAACTGAAGGTGAAATTTAATATTATCTTGGCACAGTAGCAGAAACTTTAAAAGCTCTTTAAAACCAGGGAATGGAAAGAGTATGAAAATTATACCATTGCACGCTGAAGCAAATAATAGGGAAAATTATAGATAATACAAATAAGGAACCAATTACCTTTTCGCTCCCAGCCAAATCAACTAGATAAAGCTTCCCACTGAGCTTCTTTTCCGTCTCTACATTCTCTTGTTTAATATTAATCAGGAAGATACTGTGACTTCTAGAGCTGTGTTCATTCATGTCTGAAAAGGAAAATAGTTTACTGTTCTGCAAAGAATAATAAGTTTAGGTAGAAAGCCTCTCATCTAAAAACCATAACAAATTATGCTCAATATAGCTCCACTTTTTAAAGTAAGTCCAGCCAATTTTAAAAAAGTATCTGAGACCACGGTTTCTTTTAAAAAAGACAATAAGAGATTTAAAGTATCTTCGCATGGCAAAGAAATTAAGAATCTTAGTGGATGGTTCAAGATAACAGATTCTCTAGCTTTGCCTGAAGCCCCCATGTTTTGGAACATCTCATTCCAGCCGGATACTTGGCCTCACAGAGCTCACACCTGGAGTGCCTGGGTGCCTCAGTCAGTTGAAAGTAAGTAAGAATCAGTTGATCAAACCTTCAGGTCATGATCTAAGGGTCCTAGGAATCTAGCCCTGTGTCAGGCTTCCTGCTCTGAGGGGAGTCTGCTTCTCTTTCACCCTCTGTCAACCCCCTGCTTGTGCTCGCTCACTCGTGCTCTCTCCCTCAAATAAATAAAATCTTAAAAAAAAAGAAAGAAAGAAAGAAAAGAAAAGAACAAAGAGCTCACAGCTTCCTTCCCCTTCACCTTCAGTCTCTCAGGCTTTGTCTTTATGGTTAGAACCCAGTGTATTCTGTCTTCATCATGTGTGCAAGTCTTGCCTTATCCAGAATATCACAAGCTTTCTTAAAGAAGGATTATGACCTTAAGATTTAAAACTTTTTTTTTCCCCTTAAATACAGTTCTATAACCCATACTAGGCACACAAAAGATCTCAAAGATTAAATATGCTTCATCAGTACCAAGTACTAGAAATCTTTTTGGCCCCTGGTCTCTGTTAACTAGGCAGGGAGAGATCTCAGTGATGGTCTTCTTCAACCCCTACTAGCAATCATTTCTTAAAACCAACTTTCGAGGCACCCTTGTTCAAGATGGCTGAAGACTAATGCTGGACCTCCAGATCATGAGTTGGGGTGCAGGACTGCAGGACTCAAAGAGGAATATCTTCATACTTTATCTACATACTTATTCAGTATGTAGAAAACAACAGGAATGTAGACAAAGATGGATTCCAACTAGAGTCCAACAAGGAAGGGCCTCAAAAAAAAAAAAACAAGGAAGGGCCTCAGTGTTTTGGAAAATGCTGGTATATCCATGATCTCCTCAACTATGAGTCTGACATGAAGTTTGACATTCCTATCACATATCCCACTATTGCTCCAGAAATTATAGCCCCTGAACTCAGTGGAAAAACAGCAAAGATATACATGGGGGGGGGGGGGGAATGTGCCTGACCAATCACTTTAAGCCTTTCTGGGCCAGGAATGTGCCTAAGTTTAGACTAGCTCATCTCATGGCTCTGGGGCTGTGTCCATGGCTGGTAGTGGAAATCCCCCATCTAGTTCAGAAAAGTGTGATCTGGTGTGAAGAGAAATGCAACCAGCAAAGGATCAAGCCACTAAGGCGAGACAGAAGGCCTTTTGATAGACTATGTTCCTATTCTCTGTGCATCACTCTTACTCACCCAACTTCTTCCCCTCATACCCTTCACCCATAATTGTTATTAAGTAGCTGCATCAGGCATTTCCGAAAAAAATAAGCAACAGTATTGTAACTGAATTTCTAAGACCACAGAGGGAGGGGAAAGACTGGGGCTCTGGAAAACCAAAAGGCAATTTATATCTCCTCGTTTCCCCCAGGTGGAGCAATGTGAGATCCAGGAAGGACAGGAGGTGCTGAAAGTGGGCACATAGTCTTTTTGGTTTCTGGAGGTAACTTGTGAATAAAGGCTGCTTCCTCCGGTGGCCTGCCAAAAAATCTTTCCAGGATATATGGGGGGAAAAGTTAAAGATTACACAAAAATTATGTTGGAATTAATAAATGAATTCAGCAAAAGTTGCAGGATATAAAAGCAATACGTAAAAATCAGTTGCATTTTCATATACTAACAATATACAATCTGAAATGAAAATAATTCCATTTAAATTTTTGACAAAAAGAGGTACACCTGGTTGGCTCAGTCTGTTAAACATTCGACTCTTGATTTTGGCTCAGGCCATGATCTCAGGGTCGTAAGACTGAGCCCGGTGTCCGGCTCTACCACTGCTTGGGATTCTCTCTGCCCCCCCCCCAACTAACACACTCTCTCTCTTTCTCTCTAAAATAAATAAAAGAAATAAAATATCAACAAAAAGAATAAGAAAGATACTTGGGAACAGATTTAACCAAGGAAGTAAAAGAAATCTATGTTAAAAACTACAAAATGAGGGGTGCCTAGCTGGCTCAGTCAGTAGAATATGTGACTCTTGATCTCGGGGTTAAAAGTTCAAGCCCCGGGGCACTTGGGTGGCTCAGTGGGTTAAAGCCTCTGCCTTCAGCTCAGGTCATGATCCCAGAGTCCTGGGACCGAACCCCTCATCAGGCTTTCTGCTCAGTGGGGAGCCTGCTTCCTCCTCTCTCTCTCTGCCTGCCTCTTTGCCTACTTGTGATCTGTCTGTCAAATAAATAAATAAAAATCTTTAAAAAAAAAAAAAAAGTTCAAGCCCCATGTTGGGTGTAGAGATTACTTAAAAACAAATAAAATCTTCTAAAATTTTCAAAAAGAATAAAAAATACAAAATGTAAGAAGACACCTCTATGTGGGAAGACATTCCTGTCTATGAATCAGAAGACTTCTCATCATGAAAATATCAATACTACCAAAAATGATCTAGAGATTTAATGCAATCTGTATCAAGATCCTCATCGTGTTTTTCGCAGGAATAGGAAAGTCCATTTTAAATTCCTAAGGAGTCTCAAGGAGCTCTGAACAGCCAAAACAATCTTGGAAAAGAACACTGGAGGTCTCACACTTACTGATTTCAAAACTTACCATAAAGCCACAATAATCAGAGTGTGGCATTGGCATAAAGGCAAACACAGAGATGGACCAATGAGAGCCCAGAAATGAACCCTCACATAAAAATGGTAAAATAATGTTCAACAAGAGTATCAAGACCATTTGATGAGAAAAAAGCAGTCTCTTTACCAAGCTGAAAACTGTATATCTACAAGCACAAAACATGAAGCTGGACTCTCACCTAGGCCATATACTAACTCAAAAACAATCAAAAACCTAAATGTAAAAGCTAAAACAATAAAACCTAGAAGAAAACATAGGGGACAACTTCACAACACTGGATTTGGCAATGATTTCTTGGAAATAATACTCAAACCACAAGTGACAACAGTAAAAAACAGATATATTGGACTTGATCAAAATTTAAAACTTTTACGCATGAAAGGAAAGCACCAACAGAATGAAAAGGCAGCCCACAAAATGAGAGAAAATAAATATTCACAAATTGTATATCTGATAAGGAACTGAGATCCAAAATATAAGAAGAACTTCTATAAATCAACAAGAAAAAAAAAACAATTATAAAATGAGCAAAGAACCTAAACAGACATTTCTTCAAAGACAATGTACAAATGGCCAATACGCACATGAAAAAAAATGCCAGACATCACTGGTCATTAGTGAAATGCAAATTGAAACCACAGCAACATAACACTTCACACCCATCAGTATGGCTATTAAAAACAAAAATAGAAACTAAGAAGCATTGGCAAGCATGTAGAGAAATTGAAACTCACACACACTCTTGTTGGTGAGAATGTTAAATGGTATGCAACTACAGCGTTAAACTATGTTAAACAATGTGGTAGTTCCTAAAAAAATTAAAAGTAGGTTGACATATGATCCAGCAATTCTGCTTCTGTATATATACACAAAAGAACTGGAAACAGAAATTTCAACAGATATTTATACATCCATGTTCACAGCAGCATTATTTGCAACAGCCAGAAGGTGGAAGCAACATAAGTATCCACATGTCTATATATGGGTGAATGAACAATGTAGCATATACCTACAATAGAATATTATTCAGCATTTTAAAAAGAAAGGAAATTCCGACACATGCTACAATACGGATGAACCCTGAAGACATTATGCTACATGAAACAAGCCAGTCATAAGAGGGCTTCTATCATTCCACTTATATGAGGTACCTAGACTTATCCAGTTTATTGGGACACAAAGTGGTAAACCAGTTACCAGGGTTGGGAGGAGGAAGTATGGGGAGGTATTGTTCAATGGGCATGGGGTTTAGCTTTGGGATGATTAAATTCTGGAAATGGACAGTGATGATGGTTGCACAACGCTATGAATGGAATTAATGCCATTGAACTCTACCTTTAAAAATGGTTAAAATGGTAAGTTCTATGTTATGTGTAATTTTAAAACCACCTTACCACAATGATAAGAAAAATAATTAATGTTCTACATCTACAGTTCTGAACCAAGGGACAAGATGGATTGTCAAGTATGCTGTGAATAATTTACGACTAAAAATAGCTTAAGAAATCAAATAAATAACTTCTTTTTTTTTGAGATTTTATTTATTTATTTGACAGAAAAAAGAGAGATCACAAGTAGGCAGAGCAGCAGGCGAGGGAGAGGGGGAAGCAGACTCCCTGCTGAGCAGGGAGTCCGATGCAGGGCTCGATCCCAGAACTCTGAGATCATGACCTGAGCCCAAGGCAGAGGCTTAACCCACTGAGCCACCCAGGCACTCCTCAAACAAATAACTTCTTTATAAACAAGACGCTATTACTATGAGAATATCAGCCTTATGTGGAGGCAGAAGAGAAAGACATGGAATTTAACCTATGCTGTATACATGTCTAGGCTCACCTATAAAATCTGCCACACATGTGAATATCATCTGATAGGACGTGGGGGTAGAGGAAAGGTAGAGAATTACAGTATTGGATGACAGAATCACAGAGCCTTTGGTAGAAGAGACAGAGAGGCTAGACCAGTCAACCAACCGATGCTTCCATCTCTTGTATGCCACACAGAGAACCTGGCCCCTCCAGGTAGCAGGCTTTCCTGGGGGCAGCTATCAGGAGCAGGGAGTTCTCATGGTTCAGTCAAAACCTGCCTCTTGGTAGCTTCAACAATCCTGGGTGGCCTACCTATGTGGTTCATACAAAGCAAAACCAACTTCATGCAGATCAGCACCATGAACATGTTAAGAAATATATTACACTGTCCCTATGTTCTCCTCAGAGTTTTTCTTTCTTCCAAGCTAGAAATCCCAAGCTCTTCCTATGAACTCACTCTGAATTGTTCATATTCCTAAAAAGGAGACAGCCCAAAGATGGAGGGCCAGAGCTACTGCCGCTCTAACATCAGACCCGCTTCCTGGAGATGTGTGTGCATGCTAAGGAAGGAACTGCAAGGTCAGCACGCTGGCCTGCATGTTGTTTGTTAAAAGGAAGGTTTTCAATGAGGCTCCAAGCTCCACTTTCTGAGCTCCTTGCTTTTCTTTTCCTTTTTTACAGAGGGAAGAAATCTAAAGAGGTTTCCTTCCACATGTATGGCTAGCATATAAAATTTGTTGGCTTGCATTTTCTTTAACCTGAATGTGGTTAAAATACATTTAGAAGCTGGCTTTTAGTCTCCTTTCCTTGGCTGATTGATGGTTTCCCCCAGGGTCCAGAGGGAGGGGGCTACCAGGGCCCAGAGGGCCTCACCTAGCATTCCCGAAAGCTTCCTGCATGGCGGAAGGCATGCCTCCCTCAACCTGCTGAGACACTCAAGTGCTGCACACTCCCGTGTGCTTGCTTCCGGGCCACTGCTTTATAACACCTTCCCTGGCGTGATTTCCTTGTTGTCCCAAGGAAATACACTTGTATCCCAAGTGACAGGGTTTGAGAAACCACCACCCACACTTACTTGTGACAGCCACGTGTCGGTTTGCTTTGCCTTCATCTATCACATCCATGACCTCCTCAGGGCTTGACACAAACCGCTCAGTACACCCCTGGAAGAGAGTCAGATCAGGTTCACCATTAGAAACTGGAAAGCAACTCTATTTGAAGACAGCTAAACATTCTCCCCTTTTTCCTCAAGAGGTGCAGGATAAGAGAAAGGCTGCCATGTGGATCCAACAGCTCTTGCTCCTTGCTTATGGCTTGAGTTCTACATCAAAGAGGAGTCTGCTAAAACCCTAAGAAACCCAGAAGTAAACCAGAAAAGAAATGTCCCCTTTTTCCTAGATGTTTAAGTACCTGTGCATACTCAACAGCAGTAGAAACAGAAAATAAAGAAAATCAGGGACAAAAAAAGAAATGGATGAGATTTTGCTTTGCTTTTCATGCGAGCCACCAACTTTAATTAGTCACTTTGAAGTTCTAGGCATAATGCTATGATAGGCTTCCTCTCCCTGCGAAGTATACACAATTATCTCCACTATCAAAGCCTCTTGACATGTGAATAATAAATATCTGTTCACTTCTCCACTTCTTACTCATGTGACTAGACCTCTGTGACACATTCACATACAGATATGACTGAAGAAATTAAATGTCTATTTTTTATCCAGATGATATTAAATATAAAGAACATGATGAAACACCTACATACACTTTAAAACAATATTCTGGGCATATTCTGTAACAGTGCTGGGAGAGAAGTCAATGGCATCATCAAGTTTTCCTCATACCTTTACGTACGGGACTCTGTTTTTATCTTCATGAACAGCCAAGTTCGTCTTGGATACTGAAAATAAGGATGACATAAGGCAGAGGAGAAAAGAAAAGTTAAAGATTCTGTATTGGAGGAAAAACAGAAACTGTTACCAAAGATCTGCAAATCTAATAATCTCTTTAAGCCTTGGTTGAGAATAAGCAGATAGCATAAAGGTAATAAAACATGTCTATAAATTTTCATTAATTCCTTAAGCAGAAGAGCTGTGAATCGCTTCACCCTCCCTGGACCTTGTTAAAAAACAAATAGAGGACATATATTCAGGTTACTCACCATCGAGTAAGTCCCTGATTTTGTCCAAGTAGATCTCAAAATAGGAAACCTAGTTAAAAACAAATGGAGTTTGAAACAGAAATGCCATGCTGTATTTGAAGAATGTCATTATTAGAACTCATAAAAGCCTTTGTCATGCACAGCTAAGAAGAGCAGGAAGGAGGCGGCAGAAAGCTGGACTCAGAAGCCTGCAGCAGAGCCCCAGTCGACTCTGTGCTCTCCTGCTTCCTGCTAGGTCAGCCTGCTCTGAGGGCCCCTGCCCAGGTGGACCCCTCCCTGCAGTACAGTGGGTCTTGTGGTCTGTGCTCTGGATTCAGGTGCTCCTTACACTGTGCCCTAGACAACCACTTACAGATGGACTCTACCCTTCACACATGATGAGCACCGAGCAAACTTCTAGATAGGACAAAGCCTGGAACAGAAAACGTTCTTGGCGGGTAGTTGTTGAAATCAGTTGGCATCTCCTCATGCAGGATGTTGACCCCCTCACCAGACCAGGTCCAAAACATTCACATGAAGGAAGTGGGGACGGGGATATGGGCAGTTTGCTTAGAGCTGCAAGAGCTCCAGGGTAACGGGGAGACAGCTGCTGATGGTGGCCAGCGTTGGGGAGGCCAGGAAGGACTGGAACAAAATGGGATTTAATGAGAGAAAGACTCCACTGGGAGGGGGAGAGAAAGCCTTCTAATCGGGTATTCCCAGAGCCCAGTCCCAGTCCTACCTGCGTCAGCATCACCCACAGCCTTTGTTGAAACTGCAAAGGTGTGAGCCCAACTGCACAACTCCAAATCAGAATCTCCAAGAACTAAGGAATTGGCTCCCAAATTCCCTAGGTGGTTTTTATACTACCTGACACCTGAGAACAACTTTAACTAGACATGTGACTGTGGAGATTTAATTCACATATAACTAGGACTATAGGCCTCGGTTTTCCCATCTGTCAAATGAAGCCGTTGGACTTAATCAGGTCAAAAATTCTCTCTAGGATTCTGCACTCTGTCTACACTTGCCTTCCACCTCCCAGATCAACTTTCTTTCCCTCATGTTCATGGGGTTTTTTTGGAAACCTAAACAAAGGAATCGACAAACAAGCTGTTGAGAAAGAAAAGAAGTTGAAAAAAACAATTGTAAAGCTGGAGTGTAACTCAACAGGTGAAAATTCACCCATGCATCCCAGCCTCACCCCTGCATCTCAACTCTGGACCTCTGGTCAGGGGCAGCAAAGCCTCCCCAACCCAGCACTAGTCCTCACCCCTCAGCCCAGTTCATTACTTAGTCTGTGTCCTGGAGCCTCCTGACTTCCCAGTTTCTCTGGGATCTGGGGTCTTGGCTTCGAACACTGGAATGTGTTGCTGGGCATCCTCTCCAAGTTGCCCGTCTGCCTAACAACCTGATCTTGCCAGATTATCTGTCAAACTCCCCAGTCACCAAGCGGTGTGCGTCATAGACAGACCTAGCTGACCTTGGAAAGACTCACTGCTCCTGAAAACTTCTCCCTGTGACTGAAATCCTAGGGTCTGTTTGGCCTCTAATCTTACACATTTCTAATTCAGCCTCCCGGTAGCCAACTCAACCATGGTTCCAAACCATTCTGTGCATCTCAAAATTGTCTAGTTTTCATTAAGATTTCTGTTATCTTAGAGATGTACATATGTGTCCTTATTTCCATAGATTGCAGAGAAATTAATTACACTAAAAGCAGTCATAAATTACATATTAGCTAATATGGCAATTAAAATCCTAATCATATTTAATACGAGAAGAGAAAAACCCCTCTGATTTATTAATTTATTTTTACCACAGAAGATACTGGCTGCTTTTGGGGCATGGGGAGGGACGATTGTGGTTTTGTGTGTGTGTATGTGTGTGCGCGCGGCGCCATTTCAAATACTTTGTGAGACCAGGTGGAAGAAAAATAAATATGTGTTGTTTTGCTTAAGAAAATAACATGTTCGGAAATAACATTTAAAGCCTCTATGGGGCTCACTTTAAGGAACAGATTTTCAAAACTGCTTTAATCAAGCCTCTTTTTCTTGATTAAGCCCGTCACCACTCAGTTCAAAACACGGAACAGTCAATAGCTAGTCTGCCCACTTGCAATTTTGATCTATGAAGTAAGTGAGCATAACTACAAACGCAGAAGAGGAAGCCAGGGTGTAAAATTCAGCCCTGAAGACTTGGGAGCTCTTCCTTCTCCTCCCGACCCCCCCCTTCTCCCCCCCTCACCATGCTGGGGCAGTTTTTATCTTAATAAGATTCTAATACAAGACCCTATTTTGAGGGCAGTAATTGGTTTAACATCTTACTCCAGGATTATCCCATAAGAACCCTACAGGAGTTTAAGGTATTTAAATGCACACAGCCTTAAAGATGTACTAAGCTCCTAAATCTTGATCCCATCAAAGCCAGAGGCTTCTGTATCCTTAGATATAAAGAACCCCGGCAAGGAGGAGAAACCTGTGTTAACCAACAAACGGGAGGAAAAGATATGTGAAGTAAAAAGACTTCCTGGATCTAATTTATGAAAGGCAAACAGCTGTTGCCTTGTTTTCATATAATTTAGGAAAGGTACATAGCAGAAATAAGGGCGGAAGTTTAAGATAATGAAAGAGGCGCCGCACATAGTTTGGTCAGATCAAGAGTCTAATCTCAGCTCTGCCAATAACCTGATATGTGACTTTGGTCATCCAGTGCTAAGTCTTGAAACTTCAGTTTCTTCATCTCTAAAAGGATGGGCCTAGTGCACTAAGGTCCCAGGCTCAAAGGGGCTGGTCAGCCTCTTGGCTCATCTGCTCTGCTCCAAGTCTTCTTCTTGGAACTGACCCCGTCTCTTCCTCACGCCCTGTCCACACTGTTCCCAGTTGCTGTGGTGAGGACCCAGCCAGCCATGTGCATCCTGCAAACAGCTTATCAGACTGGGGGCAACCCAACTGTAGGCTAGGCCAATGAGCCCCTTCCCTGGGGAATTAGGAAATGGGAGTAAGGGATGTGGAATGGGAGCTGTCATGGTGGCTTTTCCCCCGACCCGCCTCCCCCTCAGATAGATAAAGCAAGCAAACAGAAATGCAGGGACTGTAACAGGGATGGGGTTTCTTTCAGGGGTGATGAAAATGTTCTGGAATTAGATAGTGATCATGGTTGTACATTTTTGGAAATATACTAAAAACCATCAGACTGTACACTTTAAAAAATGAACTTTATGGTACATGAATTATATCTCAATTTTTTTAATTTAAAGATTTATTTAAAGGGGGGGGTCTGGATTTCTTGCTTTTCTACAACCTCCACGCCCCATGCCTACCAACATATTTTGTATCTTGTAACAACTTCCTCTTTTTGCTTAAACAAGTGACTTTCAGTCCAGTGAAAACAAATGAGTTCCAATGAATGTATCCCTAATATCCAATGTTATAAATTAACAGCTGTAATTAAGAGAAAAAATTTCTCTTTCAATTCAAATTTAAGCTGCAATGAGGTTCTGGTTTAAAAACAAAAACAAGGGACATCTGGGTGGCTCAGTGGGTTAAGCCTCTGCCTTCAGCTCAGGTCATGATCTCAGGGTCCTGGGATCAAGCCCTGAATCGGGCTCTCTGCTCAGCGGGGAGCCTGCTTCCCCACTTCTTCTCTGCCTGCCTCTCTACCTACTTGTGATCTCTCTGTCAAATAAATAAATAAAATCTTTTA
The DNA here is from genome assembly GCF_020171115.1 of Neogale vison. Lineage (NCBI taxonomy): Eukaryota > Metazoa > Chordata > Mammalia > Carnivora > Mustelidae > Neogale > Neogale vison. The sequence goes on from NC_058093.1 coordinate 82,521,241, forward strand.
AAAAATAAAATGAAATAAAAAAATAAAAACTAAAACAAAAACCAGGAAGGATAACACCCTTCACCAACACTTGTCAGAGCATACTCCTCAAAACACTAGTCCATCATACCTCAAGAGGGGAAAAATATGAACACAGTCAAAGAAGCTGGAAAACGTAATCTGCTACATGTCCTCTTTGTAGAACTGGATTACATAATAGCATATTTAACTTGTGATGAATTTAACATTGTTCAACAAAACATTTTCCCAGCTTATTTCGCGCCATTAGCCTTTTCCCTGATAGCCCACCTATTAATAATAATATGAGGGACATGGAACACACTTTGGGAAATGCTGTCCTAACCCAATCATGGACACATTCCAGTCATATCTATAAAGATCCACTGGGTAAAGGGTAGAATTCAGAGAACTATCAAGATGATTCTATCCTAAATAAGGCTTTTATTTTACTTTGATATTTCCTCAGTATTCACCTGAGTCATTAAATAACTATGGCTTTGCTTACCATAGCATTTCATTTAAAATAGATAAAAAATCTTTTATGTATACATGCAAAAAGGAAAATGAAAACATGATTTGGGGCCCAGTTTTTCTCTTTAATCAACAGCACTTACCTTGATGTGAAACTCCAGGTTTTCATCCATGGAATAGATGTGGTCAAAGATGTCATGCGCAATCCTTGGGATGATCCCCATGAGTTGAGGGTCATGTAGCTTCCCCTAGTGAGGAAAAAAACAAGCACAGGCAGCTAGAGTGCCAGGAAACATGTGAAGAGAGAAGGAACCAAGCTGGGTTTCATAACAGAACTCCATGGAAGAGGGAGCACACACACACACACACACAGAGTCAGATCCTTGGAGGTCCCCCTGACGTGCCATCAGCCCAAAAGTTCATGGAAATAACTCACCGTGTTCCTTTTCACCCAGCAGAAGGGAGCTTGTTCTGTCAGGCTCTAGAGCTTGAAAATATTTTCTCCAGCTGCCACTCAGGGCAGCAAATCATTATATGTGGTGAGAGTGTGGTAGGAAGGAGGGAAGGAAGACAGGAGAAGGTCTGGGATTATATGGTGACTATCACATACTAAATGTGTTTTTTGTTTTGAAATTTTTACAAACTGATCCGAATGTATAAGTCCAAATTAATTTGCTTTAATAAAGCCAACTTGAGAGCTGATAAACATTGATAGACTGATAGTCATCATTGCTCAAAAATTTAACAATAATTACTCTAGGAATACCTTCAGTATCACCTCACAAACCAATCAAGAAAAGCCATTTTATCAATTTCTTAAAAATCTGTAATTCCCATCCCGAAATGTTACAAAAAATTTTTAGCTGGTTTCTTTTTAAATTTCTTGCTATTTCTAATATTTAAATTCACTTGTAAGATGTTCTCTTATTCTTTTATCCCCCTTTTTTCTACCAAAGAGGCCCAGCCCCCCCCTTCCCCATGCAGCCAGCAACCATCCTCCAACCCTAAGGGATTTGAGGGATATTTCATCTAAGGGATGAAGGGATAGATGAATTTTTCTGTGATTTGAGTTCTATCACTAAATCCATTTTTAAAGATCCAGATTTGCTGCTTCTGAAGACTTTCAAAAAAATATGCCATGATATCTGAAAGCAATTCCCAAATAAGAGCTCTAGAAGTATTTAAACAGCAGCCTCAGCAAGGACTTCCAGAGACCCTTCCTTACTCCCATGCTCCAAGTTCTGTCCTGTTCCCTGTTAAACTACACATCAATGCACAAACATGAAGTCTGCAGGTCTAAAGTAATCATTGGCAAGAAGAGTCTTCAGAAAGTTCTAAAACTCTAGGATCTTCAGAAAGTTCTAAACTCTAGGAAAAATGGAACTGGAAGAAAAGTACAAAACCCATTTACTCTTCTCTCAGCAAACTTTACCAACACTATGACTCACACCCTTGTTCTAAAATCTGCCCGACACCTGGAAGATCTGCTTTGTTTTCCTCAGTGAGATCTTCTGTATCCTTTGGGGGTTCACCACATAGTGCCTCTCTGACAGGTTGACTCTGAAGCCAACAATCTGAATTACCAAAAGCAAGAAATCATGTGGACTTGGGCGCTAAAGCACTTTCTGGTTCTGAATCCTCCTTTGCATACCTGATCCACCCTCCACTCTATTGAAAGCAAGAGAAAAGCTGAATTTAGATATATGTGGGCCCTGGCAAAGCTCTTTCACCTGGGAATGCCCTTGCATGCTAAGGATCCTAAATCCTGTGATGTGTTTATATGGCTTTTTGATGGTACAGCCCCTGAAGGCAAGATGCCCAGTGCATATATATTTCTTCGCATTGCTTATGACGCTAAGTACGGTGTCTCCTGCATCGAATTATTGTAGAAGTTAAATTAAGCAGTATAAATAGAGGGTTAGAAATGATAAATATTAGCATTATATTATTCAGTTCATATCAGGTTCTCATTAAGCAGTCGTCAAGGTTTATTTGACCTGAAGAGTCTGAAAATACAATTCTATCCCAGGCCATGACTAGACATCTCAGGAAAACAGCCCTCAATGACTGAGACTCAGAATCTCTCAAATGTTGGTAAGCTTACTTCTCATAGGCCATTGTAAACATAAAATATTGGGCCCCACAGGCTCAGGACTGTGTAGATTGCTGACAGAAATGACATGGACTATGAAAACACAGATCTCTGTCCAGTCAAATGTTGTGATACCACTGGGCCAATCCACCTTGGAGATCTGAGGAGTGGCCCCCATGCTCCCCACAGAACCCTTCAATAATCCATCATAATCCTTTAGCTTCTAATCAATGGTCCACAAAGAAAGGTGAGAGATAACCCAAAAGTCATTTATAAATGACTCAAATGTTTCCCTAGATGCTTTCCCTTCCAAAAGATTTATCTTTCAATTGATTCCTAGCTTATACAAATACTGGCATCCCTTTGTTTGCCTTTGTCAGGGTAAGAACCAAGGCAGAACCAGGGATGAGTCTGGGACACTCCCTGTGTTGTTTCCCTGAAGCTCACACCCAAAAATCACATGAGAGGGCAGCACATGTGTATTTGGAGAAGGCATAAGGATACCTCCCATTCCCATAGAAGTACTACTAGAATCTAGTCATAGAAGTCATAGAAGTACTACTCAAATCTACCACAAGTTTCCAGGCTGGGATGCCTGATCTAGCTCATAAACCCAAGAGTGGTGAAAACTGAGCCTTTATGTTCAGTAAACTGAGCCTGTCAAGACAGTGTGTGTGTGTGTGTGTGTGTGTGTGTGTGTGTGTGTGGTATACGTGGTGTACGGAGTGGATGTGTGTGATGTATGTGGGTGTGAGTGGTATTGGGGGGAGTGTTGATGTGTGTTGTGTATGTATGAGATAGTCAGGTGTTTCATAAAGGTCTTCGCTCCTTCTTGCAAATAAAATACACATCTACACATATGCAGTAGTCACCTTAGGCAATGAAAGGTGGTAAAAAAGCAGAGAGCTGTGGAAATTCAGAGCACAGGAGAGTCCTTTCCAGCTGGGGTGGTATGGGATGGCTTTGTTGAGGGACGACAAATCTTGAGAGAAGAGGAAGATGAGGATGGGCAAAGGTGATGCAGCAGGGACCCTGAGAGGACAGCAATGTGGCCCAGAAACTGAAGAATACTAACCAAGGCTCCCTTCCAGAGAGCCAGGACAATTTCAGTTGGCTGAAGGATTGGGATGGATTTGGGTAGCAAAGGAATGTCCCACTTCATCATCCTCTTTTCTCTCAGAAAACAAAAAGAACATTTCTATACTTGTATCCTACATAATCCTCTTCAAAAACTTCTCCCACTTCTGAATGTGGCCTTCTCGGGGCATGTATGAAAGAAGAAACCAGACGCAGGCCATCAGCCACAGAACAAGACTCCCTTTGTTCTAGCCCCAGGTGCCTCCTCAACCTCCCAAGCAGGACAGTTTCCTGAAACACTTAAGATGGGAAAGCAGGCAGCTTGTCAGCTCACACGAGCACCAATGCACTCGGACAGGCTCATTAAAAATCACTTGGCAGGCTCAGCTCAGCAGTTGGGGGGTTGCACCATTCCATGGGCTCCAGGTGTCCCTTCGGGCAGAAGGAAAAACAGCGTGTCTCCATCCATCTAAATCTGTGCCAAAGAGGACCACAAAGCAAAGCCCAAGGCCCACAGAAGCTCTTCCCAGCACCACAGGCCAAACAAAGGTCCAGCCCTCTCTTCTCGGTACAGCCGGCACCCCCAGCCCTGGAACACTGACTGCACACGCCACAGCCCAGCTCATGCCGGTGTCCTACCAAGCCTGGCATCAGCACCATCAAGTGTTTCCTATTTTTACTGAGAATCCACCTTAAATGCTGCATCTTCAGAAGCTAATCTTTCCAGTTTTACGTAGGCTTATCTGTTTGTTCTCCTCAATAGAAGGTAATGGAATCACCACTGGATGTCAGACCAAAAATGAGGGGATTAAAATGAAAAACAGCTTTAAAATGTGAGAGCTCTGTCCATTCAGGGAGTTGACATCCCCTTCCAAAAGCCTTTGAAAGATCACAATGTGTAATTCCAAATACATAAAATCCGTTCAGATGGTGCAAGCCCTGCAGGGTTTTGTTTTTTATGGGTTTTTTTTTTTTTTTTAATTTAATTGCATTCCGGGGTCCTGGATTTCTTGGTCTCCCACAGTCTCTACAACTTCAGCTCGGGGCTTCTCTTTTCCTCTAAAATCTCTTCAATCTATAATCACTGGATAGAAAGAACCAGACTAAGTGTGTGTGTTGGGAAGGGGGGCGTCTAGGAAAGGGCTCCCAACCCATTCCTTCCTTCTAGGATCTTCAGAAGTCATAGTAAAGAAAAGTGCCCCTTGCAATCAACCTTTTAAAACTGATGTGGATGAAAAAACTACAAAATCTGAATAAATCTACTGTGAGAGTAACCTGCACAGAAGCCAGTTCCCCTAAGGTCCCCAGCTGAGCGCGCTGCAGGCCTAGGCCTCGGCCTCGAAAGGCTCGTGCTGAGAGACGCCCCGGGCTCCAGATGCCCTCATTTAACAAAACACCTCCTATTTCCATTTTAAAGAGCTGGCATTTGTCTTTGCCATCTCCTTACACCCACGGATTCACCCCTCCCCAACACACACACACACACACACACACACACCCCACAAACTATGATTTTACCCTGGGGACAGGTCTCTCCTTTGATGGTTTACATTTTAAATTTCTGACATTGAGCAAATACCTGTATTTTCCAAAGATGAATTAATCCCAAAGCTAAAAAGGTCACTCTTGTAAACAGTCCCTATGATTTGGGGGATTCTAACTATCGCATTTTCTGTTGTTATTTTGTATATTGTTTGGTAATGTTTCAAAAACCTAGAGACTGACAGACATCATCGTGAGATGCGCTGCACACACCCCCCCCCCCATGCCTTATGGCCCATGAAGGAGCTTTTGTCATGGCTACTGGAGTTGATGGTACTTGGGAAATACAGAACTGCAACTTTGCTAGTGCCTGGAAGGTTAAGGGTTTGGGGCCCAGTAAGAGAGGCAGGCAAGAGGATGTGCCTGCATCTCCAAGGGGTATTGCATGAGAACATGAGATGCAGAGAAGAGCGTGACCAAGGCTCAGGTGTCAGGGACGGTCATGCTCCGCCCAGAAGCAGTGGTAAACAAATTTCATGCTTCCTTTAATCTGTGAGATCTCGGAGCCACTGTCCCCCATCCCCCCCGCCGAATGGTTGAAAGTGAGTCAACACAACAGAAATAAGATCCCCCAGAGTCACAGGCACACTTAGAATTGGTGTGAGCAGAACATCAGAGCCCCAAGGGTTTTAGCCTTGTGTCTTTGAAATCTCCTCTTCAATAGGAATGATTCATAAGCTAAACTGATTCTGCAGCAGACGTCTCTCAGTAACATTCCCAGGAGGGTACCGTAAATGAAAATCCTAAGCTTGAAGGATCAAGGATTCATCTTACCCTGCTGCTTGTAAGCTGAGTTCCCCAAACTTCCTCTGCACAGTGTCTTATAATAACCACTCTTCTACTTCTGCTCACCTGTCAGGTGGGCCCAGCCTATAGAAGAGTATCCGGCCCTGAAGGGCTTACAGGAGGTCATGGCAAAAAGCAGGAAAAGAAGAGGTAAAGGGGGCCAATTTTATCTGTAGATGTGTCTTGTCTGGAAGACAGACTGGAAGACAGCCACAGGCTCCACAGCCAACACTCTGAGCTGGGCTCACACCTTCACACCCCCACAGAGGTCAGGTGTGCACACTAATGACAGAGGAGGCTGCATGCTAGTTCCTACTGTGCATGCAGGGGGCTGGAGTACACTGGATGGCCCAGCCCACACACAGGGTTGGCCACGGTCACCTCGAGGCTATCAATTTAACAAGTGTTTTATCAAACCCCTCCTAGAGGAACAGCCACTGTTCCCTGCACTAGAAACTTGAATAAACAGGTGAACAAGACAATGTGCTAGTGACGCCTACGCTTTGTAGGATGCTGAAATTTTGCCTAGTTGTAGGATCTTTGGAATTGTCAGCCAAATTTGGAAGCTTAAAATTGTGTGAAATCATCCCATTTTAAGCACTGCCTTCAATTAAAAAATACATATAATAATAATAATTTTTTAAAAATATAAAAACACACGGTGTGCAGGCAGAATAAAAATATGTCTCTGGGCTGAATTTGGTCCATAAGCCAACTTCTTTGCATCTCTGTCCTATGGTTTTTTATTTCCTCTGAGGAAATTCGTCTCCCTAGAGTGGCCCTTCTTAGCATAAATGATTCTCACAGCAGACTTTCTCAGTGAGATTAGGGCTGCAGTCCATAAGGATACTCACACCACTGTTTAGCTTACTGATGACTATTTTAAAAGAATGTACTATTACCACTTTGAGAGCGCCACCAACAAAGGATTTTCTTTGAAATTCTGAACTCCTGGGATTTTATTATCATTATTTTGAAACCCCACAATGCCAAAATGAATTGGTCAGACATGACCGGTCCCTTTACCGTCTCTCGCATCACAGTCAGGGGACTGCAGGCACCTGAATGTGGTTGGTCATACAGAGCTACTGAGCCACCCGCGAGGATGCTTCCCAGCAGGCTGCAATCGTACCTCCATGGTGTGCGTCTTTCCTGACGAGGTCTGTCCATAGGCAAAAATCGTCCCATTGTAACCTTCAAGGACATCTGCAGGCAAGAAAAAGAAATTAAAATTAACTCATTACTTTGATCGTATGCTCGTGTTGGCTCCATATTTTAAAATTACATATTCCAAATGGCCCATCTCATTTTTCACACAAATGATGTATTTCAACTACATTTGCATTTTAAGTAGAATTGTGAGATAAAAGCAGAAATGAAGGCCTCCACTGTTCCCCAAATAAGAAATGTAGTCACATTCCTACAGAATATATTAATGAAGAGGCAAAAAAAAAAAAAAGAAAGAAAGACATAGACACTCTATCCCAGTAACATCAATATTAAGACAGATATTGAGCAGTAGTACACTTCCTTTTCAGCAGAAAGATACTCAAGTTTTCTTCTCTAAATTGATCTCCTGAGATCAGTTGGAGGAAGAAAAACATTATCAGTGTCCTGACTCTCTGGAGTGAGGTATAGAATAGAATTTCTTTCCCAAAGATCTGATTTGGGTCAGTTGAAATGCTGGCGCAGGCGAGCTCCTGGGGGAGGTTTTTCAGGAAGGCGGCCTGGAGCCCCTTGAGAACGGAGCTAGTCCAGAGCTGGGGAGAAGGACAGGGCCCCACTCTGTAAACCCAGCCACACGGGGACAATCCGATCGGCCCGGAAACGCCAGGGTCCTCAAAGTTAAGGCCTCTGTTTTTTCAGTGATGGTGCTGGCAGGATGGCCCAGGCCCATCAGCATCGGAAATTTCTTTTAATTACACAATGAGCACACTGTGCAAAGGCCCCCACTCGGCAGGCCGGCTTCCATTTCACACAGGGACCCTAAGGGGAAGCATGCGGACAGACGCTGCTCCGCACTGGAGATTATCTGTGGGAATTCCTTCAAAGCAGCTGAGGTGATTAACATACATTTAGCACTCGTTTCCCTCAGTCCTCCTTCATCTCCATCCAATCACCGAAAGGTAAATAGTACATGATTAATATCCCTGACCCAACAGCTGTACATAAGGGAAGGAAGTCTCATTCCTGAAAGGACAGTGGGGGCAATAAGAAATGTAATCACATTCTTACAGAATATGTTAATGAAGAGGCAAAAAAAAAAAAAAAAAGTGGCAATTCCCTTCCCAACCTCTTTGAGGAACCCCCTACTGAGGTGTCCTCTTCAGGGCCCCTGGCTCCTTCCCTCATCAGGCCAGGCCACCAGCTCCAGCTAGTTCAGGTCCTGATTAGGCTGGTTGGTTTGTGGTTTTGATCTCTAGAAATTTCATAATGCCAGTTAATTTTTGTTGTTTTGTTAGCTTTTCTAAAAATTTTTTCAATTTACATGTTATTGATCTGAGGTTAATGGAGTGTGAACTGGGGTCAGAAAAGAAAGTGGGATTTTCCTTAAGGAAGCTAAAAAAAAAAAAAGAGAGAGAGAGAAATTCAGCAGCAGAATTTTTTTTTTTTTTTTTTAAATCTTAGCAGCACTCCAGAGTTTGTGTCAAGCTATATTGAGAGAGAGGAGGGAGAGAGAGAATGTTCACACGTATCAAACTTCTGGTAATGGTTTCCTTGGGAACAGAAGCAAAAACTTGAAGACCACAATGTAAGGGTTGGGGGTTCAAGCTTCAGTTTTCACAGAAATGCCAACTTGCTCAGAGAACAGATTCAGAGTGGAGAGCCTCTAAATAGCCATGAATGCAACGTGCTTTGAGGGACACAAAGAAAGAGGCTCCCATCCTGCGGCTGTACCTTTAAAATTCTATATTCGTGGTATAAACAGCTCTGGGCAGTTGGAATGCTAGCCACAATCACAGCACTAAAGCTTCTGTTTATCAGAAATCAAACATCTCCCCCTAAACACCTACACCTCCCGGTGTAGGAGGCACTCTGGGACATACCAGCCCAGGCATTATTAGATCAGGGGTAAGGAGGCCAACGCCAAGGGTCCAGCTCCCTCTGCTCCCCCTCAGAGGCTGCTGCCGACCCTGCAAGTGCACATGCACACAGAAGGGGGCGCTAAGCAACGTGCCACGCCCTAAAGAAAAGCCAGCTCAGAGTCAGAGCCCCACGGACAAGAGAAAACCTGGCACGTTTCCTCTACTGCCACCAAGCAGCGTGGCCGGTGCACCTAAATTAGGCACCCCTGGACGGGATCCACACCTCTCCCTGGGCAGATTGCACAATCCTACCAACTCCTAGTTAGCTGCTGCTCCCAGGACGCCTGCAGGGTGAGGCCTGGGACACACAAGGGAAAACAAGAGCTCAGGGAGAGCACTACTTGTCTTAGGGCAGGGAGCTAAGGAACACAGGAGGCTCTACTTGGAGAATCCTTGACTGTTTGTTGCTGCTATTTCAACACGGAGTGCAACTATTTTTTTTTTTTTTAAAGGAAAAGAGAGTACATAAAACTCCATCAGAACAAATGCTGCTTAGTCTTTAAAGTACTATTTACAGTCATGTTGCAATTAATTCATTGTTGCAGAACCTATCTCTAGTGCTCAAGGTTGAACAGAGCCGATGCCTTCTTTCAACTCAACTGTGACTTAAATGGTTATTTTAAAAAAAGATAGAAAAAGCTCTTTGAACCCAATGTTCTCAATTTTCTTCCAAACTCCAGGTTGTAGGGGCCAGTGTGTTTACCCGGTCTGTGTCTGATTATCAGGGGAGAGGAGAGGCAGGAGGGAAAGTGAGGGCACACTGTGCATTTGGGTTGGACCGCTGAGGAGGAGGAGGCCAGAGCACTCGCCCAGGAAGGCGGGATGGGAGAGCGGCAGGATGAGCCACCCAGCAACCGCCACCCAACCCTGATAGAAACAGCCCACAAAAAGGCACTTTCATCACACTGAATGACAGTTCCTGGGCCCAAGGAAAGCATTTGTTTCAGAGCCTCTCCCGTAGCAGAATGAGGGTTTCTGAGCATCAGCCGCAGAGCCAGGAACCAGCCAGACAGAACCTTGCTTTGTGACGGGCTCTGGCGTGATATGACCTCAGCTCACACCACAAAGCTAGTGGCACCCACAAACACAGCACACATCTATCCGGCAGTCAAGCAAACCCAAAGAGAGGTTCTGCAGCAGGTGGGAAGAGCCTTCTCACCTCCAGAGAGGGGGGCGAAACTTGAAAATACTTCTCGCCTCTTGCTATAGACTTCAGAAGCCAGTTTTCCACCCTAGATTTTGCTAGTTCTGAGTCCAGATCTTCCTAGAGCAGAAGAGTTAATTCTACTCTTGGGTAAGAATTTGAGAATGTAATCATACAATTTCCTGAGAAGGCATGGCCTCGTACCAACTCCCCAAATGAAATGGTGGCCTGTCAGTGGCAATAGTGACAGACAAGTCATCCCTGCCTTGGAGCCCTAAGTCTCTGGCTGCCCAACAAACTACTCAAGTAGGCATATGCCTCGAGGCAGCCCTGCTGAACACTAGTGGCAAACCAGAAGGGTGGGCCAGCCAGTCTGCAGGGAAGGGCATCTTCAGAATGGACATGCATCTCACTGTTGGGAGACAGGCAGGGCCACCCGAAGGCCACCTGCCACAATCTCTCCCTCTCTCTCCTCTCCCCTTTTCCTGTGGCCATCCCTATCCCTGTCCTTTGGCAATGCTTGGTTAATAGTCCATGTGGCCTGATAGAAAAGTAACAACTCATAAATTGTTACTAAATGCTCATTATGAGCGCTCCAGAAAAGTGGGAGAAGAAGAGTGTAGAAAAATTCAAGGAAGACCGGCAAAACTCAGGCTCAAATTCCAGCCTCACCAACCCCTAACTGACCTGGGCAAGTCATCTAAGTTCAAATCCCTCTTTAGTACAATGGAACCAATAATGCCCATACCTCATAAAATTGTTGAGACTTAAAATATGATAACATACCTAAAGTACATAGATGGTGCCTGACAGATAATGCTACCCAAATAAATATACTTCTTCTTAAGAGTCACATATAATATAATAAAACATGTTTATAGTATCCTGAGCCTGAAACTTGTCAGGGAATCCACATTGCCTGGAGGATAAAACCCATCCATTTCCACCAAACTCTGATCTAGCCAATCTTTTTAAGTTCTGGCCACCCAGTACCTTGTAACACTTTAAGTTGCCCAAACAAGCCATATAATCTGTGTCTTATGATTTTGCTGTTCCTTGTGCTTGTACAGAATGTAGATATATTCTAGAGTCTACAGGACCCAACCTTTCCAAGAAGCCTTCCTTAATTCTCTAAACCTCATCCCCATTCACCAAAATCAGTCCCCCATGACTTCCTTCTGTGGTTCCACAGCATTCTGCACACAGCCAGTTTAAAGCATGTACTCCCCACAGGTACAAGAACTATGGGTGCCTCCGTCTCTTTCCCTATCCATGATGCTTTCTGCAGACAGTCTTTTTTTTTTTTAAGGTTTTATTTATTTATTTGACAGACAGAGATCACAAGCAGACAATAAGGCAGGCAGAGAGATAGAGGAAGGGAAGCAGGCTCCCTGCTGAGCAGAGAACCTGATTCAGTGCTCCCTCCCAGGACCCTGGGATCATGACCTGAGCTAAGACAGAGGCTTTAACCCACTGAGCCACCCAGACATCCCTGCAGACAGTCTTATATACCTTTATAACTCTAATCCCTAGCAGTGCTTACTCTACATGGTAAATACTTACTATCTCCGCATAAAGGAATGGGTAAAAGAAACAATCAAACAAACGAAGCCTAAAGAAATCAGATCTAGAAAACAAGGAACTACCTTCTCTAGCCCTGTACAGTCCACATCAAGTTAATTTGAAAGGCAAATGCCCAGAGTGACTTCTGTAGAATGGGAAATAGTTCCTCGTACTTCAACAATAGCAAGCAGTAACCATGGTTTTTAATTCCTAGCGCGTCCACAGAAACCTTCCTATTTACCATGCTGAGAGTCACAAATCCTATAAGCTTTTCTGGAAGAAATGAAGAATTCTACATACTCTTTCAGACAACATTTTAGAAAAACACACACCAGACAAAGATGGGAATGTGGGAGGTACCAGAATTCTACAATCAAATGTTTGAAATATGTTTTGAAAAACCCAGTGAAGTTGAAGGGAATGAAAAAACCAAGAGAGAAAAAAGCTATCCAGTTAAAAGGAGTCTTTCTGATCTCAAAAACGTTAAGGGTTCAGAGAGCCTTGAAAGAAACGCTTGCCAGTCCACTACATTACCATGAATCGTGGGAGCTGCGGCAGCTTCAGATGTTATCTGATTGAATTTCTGGCCTCTAGAAAAAGAGACCCCTACAGTGCCACCTTCCTTTCCTGATTTAAATAGGGCTTGTCATGGCAAAAGAAACCTCAGTTGTGGGCTGCCTGGATGGCTCAGTGGGTTAAGTGTCTGCCTTTGGCTCAGGTCACGGTCCCGGGGTCCTGGGATCAAGCCCTGCGTCGGGCTCCCTGCTCAGCGGGAAGGGAGCTTCTCCCTCTCCTGCTCTTCCTGCTTGTGTTCCCTCTCTCACTGTGTCTCTCTATCTCTGTCAAATAAACAAATAAATAAAATCTTAAAAAAAAAAAAAAGAAAGAAAGAAAGAAAGAAACCTCAGCTGTACCTATTAACTATTCTAAGGAGTTTTTTCTTATACTTCTGTGTTTTACCTTGCTGATGCATAAATAACATGGCCACTTCCTCTCATGCTAGCTTCAGTGGATATTTAAAAAAGTTAAATTAGGCCTTCATCACCCCCCCATTAGTTTCCTTTCAAGGAAGAAGAAAGAACTCTTTATTGTTACAAAATGAGTATGCTCACATTACATTTATAGCATCTGAAAACTATCTGTTTATCATATCATGTCAGAGCCTAATGTTACCCTAAGTGGTTTTCTTTGTGGCTCACCATATATTGGGCCTCAAGTGACCCAGTTAGGTCACATCTTCACAAGAACTTTCCAAAGACTGCCTATTTCTGACATTTCATACTACAGAAAAACCCAAACACTGAAAGAGACCCAACTTCTCTAATAATGAAGACTGAAAGGTTATGATTGTTTGTTAATCACGGGATTTTTGAAAAAGGGAGTGCATCCATCTCTAATTACATCAAATTAGAGATGTGTTGAAATGGACCTCATGCTTGGCACAGCACGTGGTAAATACTATTTGGTTCTGATAATGGAAGGGGAGAGAAAAAGAAGGAAATTATGGCTCACATGTGATTAATCTTACTTTAATAAAAATAAGGAAGAGTCTGCTAATGGAGAGGAAGGAGGGTTGACTAGCAGCAAACTAGAACAACGCACTCCAAAGAGACAGAAAACATTTTTAGACAGGAAGAGATCCAAGAGAAGAGAAGTAGAGAGAAGACAAATATTACCACCAAATATAGGCCCACAGTATTAATTCAAGAAGAGCCCAAATTCAGGCATGTTTTTCTCTTCTGTTTTCTGTATCATCTTCCTATGAAGACCTTCAAAATCAATTGATGTCTGCAACAGGAACATGAATAACCATACACCTCAATGAGGAACATTACGTGCTGTCTCCCACGCAGGTGCCCAGGGTCAGAACTAATCGAACAGATGCACCCAGGGTTGGCTTTCAGGAATTTCAAATAATTAGGTTAGGCAGCTTCCAAAAACAAGCACGTCTTGCATGACAAGGTGCTTTTTGAATTCTGTTTTTGCTTTTTTGCTCTTTAAATCTACAGCTACCTACAAAGGTGGAAACATCAGGACATTTGAAAGCACAGGGGCCGTAGCATTCAGAGTTGAAGGTTAAGATATGAAGATGAAAAACAATGAAGCAGGCAATGCCCCTCAGCTCTGTCCAGATGGCGAGCCCCCCCAAGGCAAGCTCCAGCCTGCCCCTAATTTGAAAGGGCAAGGTAGAGCAATGTGTAAATTGCTTCATCTCCCTGCTGTTATTTTGACGCAGAACCTTCAGGGCCAAGGCCAGTCCCAGAGAAAAGGGCTTATCTCTGAGATGATTTTAGGCTTCAGGCTATCTATCTGGAGGAACAAATGTTGGTATCTGGGTGGAAAGGTGGAAAGTGGGTTAGACAGAAGTATGTTTAAGAAATTGCTGAGTAGCAAGAAGAGCTCGGTAACCAAAAAAGTAATGTGATTTTATGATGCTGTAGACAATTCTTTGGTGCCTGAGGATTTTCCACGTGTAAGGCTTCTCCCTGAAGAGACAGATGCCCCAAATGAATCAGCCAAAAACAGACAACTGGAGCATCAGAAATACATAGATTTTTGTCTCCTTCAAAGTAAAAAGGAGGTCTTGTACCTACGGCAGTATTTTAAAACCATTACAGAAATAGTGTGACCATAGCTTTTAAGCGTCTAGGTGGCAGAATAACTCTGCCAAAAAGGTGACAAAAGAAATAAAGAAATTTCCTTGGCAAGGAAGTATAGAGAGGTGTGAGAACTTGCTTGACATCATAGCAAATCAGAGTCAGAGCTCGAGCTACAATTCAGTGGTTCCAATTAGCAGGCCTCTGCTTATAGTCAAGGCACTTTGAGTCCTAGGCTGCAAATATCATTTAATGTTTTCAATTATTCTGAAAGGCTGGGGAGGAAATAAAGAAATAGCACTTACCTTTGACAATTTGCTTTGCACACGCATTGTAAACCTGCTCTTGGGTCGTGCTGGGAGGTAGCACTCTATCGAAGACATATGGCTTCCCTTGCTAAAAAAGATGAAAGGAAAGGGCAGAGAAAACACATTAGAAGTTTAGGAATAAAAAGCACTAATAGTAGTTAGACCACAGGCACTAAATCACAAACCCTATCCTTGAAGGCATTTCTGAACTAAGGCTAGGGAATTATTACATTGCAAATCCACACGGACAATGGGCATATGTGTTCTGCATATTGAGAATATGAGAAAGAAAAAAAGGGTTTGTTTTGTTCCTTTTTTTACTTAAAACACATTCTGATGAAAAGTGGGCTGAGGCTTCATTCATTCATTCATTTTGTGAGAGCTTCTTCTGAACCAGGGACTAGACTAGAGGCTAACCCAATCAGAAAACGGCGCAGCCTATAAAGCATTCAATCAAGTGTGGCAGAAAGCTAATAAACAAGAAGGCAAACACCCGGGGAAATACAAAATGCCTACGTACAAAATAATGGGACAGAGGGGATGACAGAGAGAGCAAAGCAGGCCTCTCTGAGGAAATGCCAGTTCGGTGGATCTTTAAAGGATCGCAGAAAGAGAGAGGCAAGTGAAGAGCCATGGGAGAACAGAGCAGACTGAGCAGAGGTGGGAGCAGGCAGGAAGGGGTCTGGAGTGTTCAAGGAACCAGAGGGTGGCACAAAAAGAGGTGAGAAAGGAAATCAGGAGCCACTTAATATAGGGCACTGTTAGCCAAGAAAATGTGCTTGGATTTTATTCAATGGGAAGACAACATGATCAAATTTAAGAAGCTGCTCTTAATCGGAAGATATTGCTTTGTATCCCAAAGAATTCCAGTGTTTGCTTTATATGTATAAGTGATGCCTTAACTCAGTGGAGGCCACCAAGTCACAGAGGGCCCTTCTGCACAATAAATCAAGTGACTTCCCAGGTGTAAGATCTTGGGGTTTGGTCTGATACTGGGCTATGTGCCGTTCAAGGCAGTAATGGTCAGAAGGGAACGGAAGCAGCTCTGTCCCGGTCTATGTGAGCCCTCACCCCCAACCACTCAACGTTCACCAAGGAATTACTGGGTGTTTATATGCCAGGTACAGTTCTGAGGACCGTGGAAAGTGGTGGCTGAGACAGACACAGCCGCTTGCCGGGGAGAACCACCCTTCTCAGCAGTGCCTTCTTCCCAACACCACCAGAACAAGGGGTGGTTCTCCCCCCACCCCCTCCCACAGCCTGATCCACCCGCGCAGCCCTTTATCTTCATTTCTCCCAAGTGGTTAGAGGGGCTGGCCGGAGAAGGGCAGGAAAGAGGAGAGCCCAGAGTCTCCTTCACCCTGACTGACCCTGCACCTCCTACATGTGGCTTGGACACCAGGAAACTCTACCCAACGACAAGGCTTGTTACATCCTATAATCTTCACACAGAGGTACGCAGCCATCAGACTGGCTTGGCGTTTTCCTCATTCATGACCATGGTGCTGCACATAGGGAAGGTCCTATGCTTCAGGCGTTGTTTGAGCTTTTAGTCTTTGAAAATGGGATTGAGCCAGCCAGATAAATGAGCTACTTCCAGTTTGGTCTTAGAAGAAATGGAGAATTTTGAGGTACCATAAAAAAACTTCTTTATGTAGCCTCCATGCCCAACATGGGGCTTGAACTCACAACCCCAAGATCAAGATCTGAGCCAGAATCAAGAATTGGGTACTTAATTGATTGAGCCACCCAGGTGCCCCAAGATTTTATTTCTATAAAAAGCAGCAGAATCAGACATCTTGTTAAAATTATGGAAAGGGTTATTTTCCAATGTTTTGTTCCCAGCAAGTCTCATTCCATTAGTGAACCAAGTATTTGATTGAATAACCAAGAAAATGTTTCTTACCCCTATCCATTGACAACTATCAGCCCACTACATTCCTATTAGCCTTATCTATTCATAAAATTAGCTAAATGTCAGTAAACAGAATAAACATGTACAGAGTTTGCATAAGTATTTGTCGTCCATTGAACCTTCTTGAAAGAAACTGTAGCTTTGCTTAATTTCAAACAAACCCATTATTTCTCCAAACTTGATAAGAATCACCAAAATAAACCATTTTGTTTCCAGAACAATCATGATTTGGGTTTTGGAGAAAATGCACTTACTACAGCAGAAAAATGGCCTATTAATTTGTAGCAAATTGTACAAAAAACAGAAGACCCCTTCCCAACTTTGCCCTTCAATCTAAATTGTTAGATGGAGTACATTATATATTCACTTGAAGAGAGACCAAAAGCAAGAAATCTCTATTACTCATTTAAATAATATCATTTATCAAGTGACAACCACACTACAACAATTTTCCATAAACTGAAGTTAACTCCCAAACAGAAACTGCCTTCGAGAAAAGAGAAAATTTAGAAAATGATTTGTTTTGAGACTTCTCATCAGGACTGGAATATAAAGAAGTTAAAAACGTAAGTATTTTTGTCTTTTCATACACTAAGTTGGCTATATAGGCTTTTAAGTGGACCTTAGACTCCTGAAATTAAAATTGAGAATTAAAATTTAGTTACAGATTTTTTAAGAACTGATTTGTGGTCTAGTCATTCAAGCTATATATAAAACGGCCATTTAACAAAACAACAACAACGAATGACTCTTTGCTGCTTTGGTAATGGTACGAAAATCTCACAAACCCAAAAAAAGACTTCAGGAAACCCCCTCTCTCCTGGCCCCCAGAAGAGGGTCTCCCTGTTTCTGACCCCACTGTGGCTGACGGTTTCTGTGGACAAGCCTTGGGCACAGCGTGCTCAGGCTGTCACTAAAAGTGCAGCTACGGAATACATCTTTCTTTCTTCTTCTTCTTTTTTTTTTTTTTTTATTTGTCAGAGAGAGAGAGAGGGAACGAGAACGAGCACAGGCAGACAGAATGGCAGGCAGAGACAGAGGGAGAAGCAGGCTCCCCGCCGAGCAAGGAGCCCGATGTGGGGCTCGATCCCAAGACGCTGGGATCATGACCTGAGCCGAAGGCAGCTGCCCAACCAACTGAGCCACCCAGGCGTCCCGGAATACATCTTTCAATTAACGTTTTAATACAGGTGCTAAGTGCTAACAGTCGGAACTTAATGGTGAGGGCTCCAATTACCCCTGGAGACACTTTCCTTTCCAGGCACCTCCTCAGCACGTGGTTCTGCCATCTCTCTGGCTACTCTCTGCCAGAGTCCTTTGCTGGTGTCTCTTTCTGACTTCTAAACGACAACGCGTCCCAGACTCAGACACCTCAGCCTCCTCTCTGTCTACATTCTTGAACTTCATATAATTTAAATGAACATTTCAGGCTTCAAATCTCATCCATGCTCCAGATTCACATAGTCAATCACCCCCTGGACACTTCCACCTAGATTCCATTAGCCATCGAAAGCTTAACTGACAAAAAATGAATCATGTCTGAGTAAGAGACCAAAATCATCAAGTGCGTCCCATAGATTCCATATCCCAAATATATCCCAAATGGATCAAACCTCAGCCCATGCCACCATGGTATCTCATCTGGACAGCAGTGATAGTCCCCTCACTGATCTCCTTGATACCATTCTAGCTTCTAACAATCCAACTTCCACCTAGCAGCCAGAGTGAGCTTTCCAGAGCTATAAATCCGATGGTATCAAATCCTCCCTTAAAAACCTCCAATGGCTTCTGTTACACGAGACCCTCTTCACCCCCACCTCCTGCATTCTCTGCCACCTACTACAGTGTAGCCCACTGGACTTCTTTATCCCTTGGCTCATTCATCAGTGGATCCCCTGGCTCAGGGCCTTTGCTCTTCACTTCCTTCCCTTTCAAACTCTCTCACCGTGGGTTTTCACTGGCTCACCCGAAATCTTCGTTTGGTTGTCTCTTGATCACCCTGTAGATGTCCACTCCACTTCCTCCTCCTTTGAGGACTTCCGAGCTCCTCACATAAAGCAGCACCACCCCCTGGCATCACTCTCTATCACATTAGCCTGTTCAGTTTGCTTCATAGCAATTAGTGTGTGACCTATTCTCAACCAATCAAATGAGCCACTACAATGAAAGCATTTAAGTAGCTACCACGGAAGCCATATACATCCCAAGAGCTCACTGCATGTAAGAAAACCTGCCGCAATTTATGAAAGGAATCTGAATGGAACACACACCCTTCATGTACATTACAACTAGAAATGAAATAATCTAGCTTTGCCACAAAAGCCTCCACAGACAGCAGCTAATTGCAAAGGAGCAGTCTAACTAAATAACTTTACCAGAATCACGGGCAAAAAATAACAGCAGATGGTTCTTACATTTTTATAGTTAAAATTAAAAAAAAAAAAATCAAACCACTTCTTATCAAGTTGTTGAGAGCAAAGTGTCCATGAACCATATGGCCTGCCTCTTAATTCACTTGACCCCTTACCCAACAACCGTTCTCCAGCCTGGAAGGAATATTACTCTGGGAGATGGAGGAAAGCAAAAGACCCACTTCAGCGTTTAGAAGATGAGCACCAGGAGGGATGTTAAGGAAACTGAAATTACCCAAGAAGAGGTCATGAAGAAGTAATCTAATAATCATCTCTAAAACCAACCAAGGGTTGGGACCAAAGATTCCCAATGATTTGAATGATTTTTCTATTGTTACTAAAAAAGAAAGAAAGAAAAGAAAAGAAGGAAGGAAGGAAGGAAAGAAGGATGAGGGAGGGAGGGAGGGAGGGAGGAAGGAAAAGAAAGGGGGGGAACCCTTAAATTTCCAGAGCAAGATTTAAACTCACTCTGTGGAATTATCTTTAGACACTGAGGGGTATTGTGAAGAGGAACAGATTTCTGAGAATAATCATTAAGTCTCTGTGCCGGGTGACTGGCTTCATGTGACTTCCTTCCTGAAAATACAAGAGAAGACAAATTCTTTCAGCCTCTCCTGGCCACCTTCTCAGTGCTGTGTACCCACACCAGCCACTATCTGCACCATCACCAAACATGACGACCCAAACCCTTATCTGTTCTGTCTTGTTTTGTTTTTAAAGATTTTATTTATTTATTTAACAGACAGAGATCACAAGCAGGCAGAGAGGCAGGCAGAGAGAGAGGGGGAAGCAGGCTCCCTGCTGGGCAGAGAGCCCAATGTGGGGCTCGATCCCAGGATCCTGAGATCATGACCTGAGCCGAAGGCAGAGGCTTAACCCACTGAGCCACCCAGGCACCCCTATCTGTTCTGTTTTATCTCACTTCATTTTCACAGTACCTCCATGAGGTAGATGTTACTATTCCCATGCCACAAACCAGAAAACTGAGGCCCTTGGGGGAAATAATTTTAAGTCTCTGATTTCGAGTGTTCTTCCTTCACACCATACTGTTTTCCTAAGCAGCTTATGATTTACTGGAAAAGTCGGAGACACACAAACAGCAGATGCTTAGATGCTTATACTACGACAGCTTGAAGCGAAGGGATTCATAAGGTAACAAAGTTCTGAGACCCCCACTGTAGTAATCGAGAAAGTGCTGACCCTGAAGGTGGGGCTGACATGAACCCCTGAGGAAAGAGGGGCATAAGATCAGGGGGAAAGGGCGAGACTGGCAAGAAACATGGTGGGCATGCACCTGGCCAAGCATTCCTAGGAACAGAAGAAATTAAAAAACAGGCAAGAGCCTTCCGCCACAGGAGCCAGTGAGGAGCGGCAGCCGTGGCTCTGTGCTACCCTGTGGCTGTGGGTCTCAACAAGGCCACACCGTGACCAAGAATGTGAAAAGTCAAGGCCCGCCACCGGCACCTCACCAAGCACACAAAATTCATGCGATCCGAGAGGTGTGCGGCTTCATCCAATAGGAAAGGTGTTCCATGCGGCTGCTCAAGGTCTCCGAGGACAAGCGCACCCTCAAGTACGTCAAGAAAAGGCACACAATTGTGCCAAGAGGGAAAGAGAAGAGCTGGGCAACGTCCTGCAGCCATGAGGAAAGCAGCGGCTAAGAAGGACTGAACCCCCCTCCTCTCTAACTAATAAGCCTTCTGTGGAACTTGGGGCTTTTGTGCTGGTCTTGGAAAGGAGGTGAGACCTCTTCCGCCAACATCTTTCTTGGGGCACAGTGGTGAGGGGCGTGGGGGTGCCCACAGAGATGCAAGCCACCAAACAGCACTGGATATGGTTTTCAGTCATAATTAAATGGATCATACGTGCCAGGAAACGACAACGACAAAACAGAAAAAGGACAATCAAAGCCAAGGAAAAGGCAGGTGTGAGATTGCTATGAAAAGTTGTAAGTTGGGGCACCTGGGGGGCTCAGTGGGTTAAAGCCTCTGCCTTCGGCTCAGGTCATGATCCCAGGGGATCATGGGTCCTGGGATCGAGCCCCACTTCTGGTTCTCTGCTCAGCAGGGAGCCTGCTTCCTCCTCTCTCTCTGCCTGCTTCTTTGCCTACTTGTGATTTCTGTCTGTCAAATAAATAAATAAAATTTTAAAAATTAAAAAAAAAAAAAGAAAAGTTGTAAGTTATGGAGAAAAAAATCCAGAATTTTTCGGGCCTTCAACGTCAGCCCAACCCAACATGGTGTTTTACAAATAAAAGAACTTGACCTCAGGAGAGGTAGATGGCTTGCAGAAAGCCGCCCAGCCTGTTAGGTAGGTAGCAGATCTGTGCCCCAAATCCAGACCTCCAGGCTCCCTATCTAGTGTTCTAAAAGTTCTGGGTTTAGCATCAAGTTGCTCTCTCTGAACATCCAAGAAACAACAAGCAGGAGCCCCTGGAGCTTTGTTTTTCCTGCTTTCCTCCCAATCAGTTCTAAATTATTTCCAAATACACAGTTGATTAGGTCATTGAACAAAGAGTCACTGCTATGACTACTGGAGCAGCACAGCAGGGGAACGAGCATCATGGCCTCTCAGAGTTAATATGGACCCTACAGTCAGCCCCTCCAGCCTCCTCTCAACGCGCCACTCCCGCCTCCATGAGCTCTCACTGGCGACGATGAACGGCTCAACCCCAACTGGCTCCACGTGCTGGAACTTTGTGTCCTTATATGGATTTAAATCTGCCTCCCTGAAGCATTAGGCCTGGCACCATCCTCCAGGACGAGACAAACCGAGGCCCGAGACCTGCCTACAACAACATTACAGCTTTGTTTCATTTTGGGAGCTGTGTTCATTGTCTAAATCCCTTTTCTCTTATCTCAAAGAGAAAGAGAAAGACAGGTGTGCTACCGTCCTAAAAGTTGAGTGGATTTGTCCTAATTTGAAGGAACTTGAAGTTGAGTGGATTTGTCCTAACTTGAAGGAACCAAAGGTGTCCAAGGTTAAGACATCACTAAAACGTTGTATTAGTTTGCACAAGAAGAAATTAAATAAACTCACAGACTCTGAAGGGCTTTGGTAACAACAGGAAAGAATGTTTCCAAAACATTAATTAAAAAGCAGGAAGTCCTCAGGTTAATGTTGATACTCATCTTTTTATCAACACAAATATTGTGCCAAAACAAGTTTTGTTTTGTGTTATTTATTGAAATATAATTCACATACCATAAAATTCACCCCTTTAATAAAAGGGTACATTCTGTTGTTGCTGATTGGAGAACCATTACCGCTATCTAATTTCAAAACATATTCATCACCCCAAAAAGAAACTCTGTACTTCTTAGCAGTCAATCCCCAACCTCCCAAGAGGAAGGTCTGTAAGAGACATTTCTTATAAATAGAAGCATATAACATGTAGCTTTTGTATATATGCTACATACATATGTATATATACATATAAATACATATAAATATGTACATATAAATACATATAAATATGCCTATTTTAGACATTTCATATAAATAGAAGCATATAATATGTAGCTCTTGTGACTAACATTTTCTTTCACTTAGTATGTTTCTAAGGTTCATCCATATTGTAGATTTCACTTTCACGACTGAATAATCCTCCACTGCAGAGATTAACCACATTTTATGTATCAGGATGAACATTTGGGTTATTTCCACTTTTTGGCAATTATGAATGCTGCTATGAACATTCATCTACAAGTTTTCATGTGGACATATGTCTTCATTTCTCCTTTCATTTCATATACCCAGGAGTGGAATTTCTGGGTCATGTAGTAACTCTATAGAAGTTAACTTTTTTTTTTTTTTTAAAGATTTTATTTATTTATTCAGAGAGAGATCACAAGTAGGCAGAGAGGCAGGCAGAGAGAGAGAGGACGGGAAGCAGGCTCCCCACTGAGCAAAGAGCCCGATGCGGGACTCGATCCCAGGACCCTGAGATCATGACCCGAGCCGAAGGCAGCAGCTTAACCCACTGAGCCACCCAGGCGCCCCGAGAAGTTAACTTTTTTAAGAACTCACAAACTGTTTTCCAAAGCAGCTGCACCAGCTTGCATTCCCACCAGCAGTGTCTGAGGTTTTCTCCACATCCTTGTTACTATCTGTCCTCTTTATTATAACCATCCTAGCACACAGGACATGGCATTTTTTTTTTAAGATTTTATTTACTTATTTATTAGATAGAGATCACAAGTAGGCAGACAGGAAAGCACTGAGGGAGGTGGAGAGAGAGGAGGAAGCAAGCTCCCTGCTGAGCTGAGAGCTGATGTGGGGCTAAGGCAGAGGCTTTAACACACTGAGCCACCCAGGTGCCCCAGGACCTGGCATTTCTTTGTGATGTTGACTTAAGGAGAGGTTTGGCTTTGTTTGTTTGTTTTGGGAAAGAGAGAATGGGAGGGAAGGAAGGAAGAGGGAGAATTTTAAGCAAGCTCCCTGTCCAGTGCTAAACCTAAAGCGAGGTTGGATCTCACAAGCCTGTGATCCTGTGATCATGACCTGAGCTGAAATAAAGAATTGAGCACTTAACCGACTGAGCCACCCAGGCACCCCTCAGGAGCTTTAAAAATTGACACTTAACACCATAAAATTTATTTCAACATTTATTATGGGCGCAGAGTTGTTTCTAGGCATTGTAAGACACTGTTGTACTGTTGTCTTAACATTTACAAAGTGGTCCAGAATGAGAGAATCCTCTCATGGAAACTATAAATCATACAGACTCATGTGCTTTAAGAAAGAGAACAGTGCACTAGAAGGAAAAGGAATTTATGATAGGTCTCTGTGCTCCTCACTTCAGTAGCTCATACTGAGCATTGTCCAGGAAGACAGCATACCAATATATTGTGTAAATGAATTCACATAAACATGGGTATAACTCCCATTTCTCTGAGGCTCAGTTTCCTCATCTTGAAAACAGAGCTAATAGGGTCCACAATTCAGGACTGTGAAAACTAAGTATATTCAGGCTAAAAAGTGAATCCATGATAGTGTCTGATATTCTAGAAGATGCTTAAGTTATGGTCAGTGTTATTCTGTAATAAAAAGTTCAGACCAATTCATACCAGGCACTTATATTGCATCAAACTCAAGAGAGCAGTGACCCCTTAAAGGAAAGGATACTAACAAGTGACAATCACTCACAATGTACCAGCTCAGAGACCTGGCATCCTGATGCCCCTACCACATACTTCAGGCATCTTCAGGTCCTAGGTCTGCAACTCATAAGCTCAGCTCCATGAGGCCTTTATATTCTGAGGGTCATAGCAAAATTCACTGTTCTAAGATTACCCTCTGTACTCTAAAAATAAATAAAATTGTTGTGCAGCCATGAATCCCGTTTAGGAAAGGTGAGGAGATATGCCTTGTGCAGGTACTCCTTGACTCACTAGCTCTGCTATTACAGCTTTGGAGCCTTCCAGAACCTTTGTGATAACACCAACTATAAAGATGAAGCAGATTCCCTCTTAATCTTCACCATTTCCACGCAGCTGGTCTGACCTCCAGCACCTGCATGCATCTTTTTGCCTGAGGGCTTTTCTAGCTGGAGAGCTCTCTCTGTCACTTGATGCAGGCCAGGACAGACATCCCAGGCCCAACCCAGCAGCCTCACCCAATGACTGATCAGAGTGGGGATTAAATACTCAAGCTCTCTAGCCCAGAGGTGGAAGTGGAGGGGACTCTTTGAGGCATGCATTCCAAACTGGTTCCTTCCCGTTGGGCTGGAACCCTGCTGCCCACAGTGGTAACCTGCATGAGGACACATGCTAGGTTGGTTTCCTGTCCTTCTTGCCTTGTTCCTCCACTCTTCTCCAGTGTTTCTTGGATTCACCTCCCTTGCATTTGAATCCTTGTTTCGGGGCCTGCTTCTGGGGAAGACCGAAGGAAGACAAAATCCTAGACATTTTCCTCTTTCATTCAGTAGTCCCTAAGAGATTCTGGATTTGTCGAGTCACTGTCAAATATGGAGCCACTGCATTTGGTTGATATCCAGACAAGGGGGTGAATGGAAATTGAAATCCTCGTTAAAAATCCACAACTGATATAGGAAAAAAGAGTGCCTTTTTCTCTATAAAAGGGTGCTGGTCACTTGCCAAGTCCTGGGCCCATGGGGCCACATCTGCCCAGAGGCTTACCAGGTTTTGATTCACACAAAGGAGCACTACAAGTTCATGAAGGTCCTGGCCTAGCAGAGCCTCGTACTTAACGGTACCAGGTAGGTGCTCAGTAAAAGTCTGCTGCTGCTGAAAGCCCGCCAGAGGAGCACCAAGGAGGGGAGGGTGCCAAGACACCATGAAACCATGCAGGGGCATGGGAGGGGCAGGGAACAGTACTCGCTGTATTTCTCCAGTGTGTCAGAAATTCACTTGCTGCTGACCAATCTCATCTCCCACCTGCAAGATTTGAGCCATCGTGGAGGCACACGGTCTGTCTCTTTCTGTATCCCTTTACTCCTCTTTACCCGACCACCTACCTTCCCATTTTTCTGAGGGTGGGCTGCAAATTCCCAGAGCAGAAAAAAACTCCACTGGCAACGACCCATACCTGGCAGTGACCATCCGTTTTTTTCCCAACACTGTTACATCTTGTCCCACGTTCTTGGATCTGCCGACGTTTGGAGGTAGCTTCATAATGAAGATCTCCACATTCTCCTCCCTGCCCTGCTGCATGCCCCATCTCTGCTGGGATGATTCTGTGACTGGGGATAGAAGCACTAAGCCAGCACCAGCCCCAGACATTTCCCTCCCCTCCCCACACTGGCTCTGTGCCCCAAGGAAGGCAGCTGGTGCCAGTTCCGGCCAAAGCCAAGGCGGCTCCCAGGAGAGGCTGTAACAAACCCGACGGAGCAATGACCGGCTTCTACTGAGTTGCCAAGGTGATGCCAACCACGCCTCAAGAATGAACAAAGGCAACACATGAGAATGAATCTTGTAAACCTTCTTCCTGCAGGAAACCAGGCTAAAATTCTTTCTTTTCTGCCAAAAGTCCTGCTGCGTGGGCACACAAGCACTGTCAGGACTGCAGACAGCCATGAAAAAAACACTCTGGGAAAGCGAACTGCCCAAGTGATAATGAAGAAATTCAGAATTATTGCTGGCTAGCAGGCAAAATGAAGACAGAGGTGTTACCTCTGTTCAAGAAACTAACGGAATCTGCGTTGCAAAAATAATTATTTATATGTGATTTGCATCTCATGTTAAAATAAAATGACCTCTCCCCTCCCCCAGTCTTCTGCATTTAACTGCTCTATATCCTAGTTTGCCAAGATACAGGGATTAGTAAGATTGAGTCAGGGGAATTTGTCCTAGTCTGGCACTGGCACCTTGCCCCTCGCATACTTCGTGACCTTAAACAATTTGCCTATTTTTCTGGGCTTTCTCCTCTCTGTAAAGTGAAGTACCGGATCTTTCCGGCTCTAACGTGCTATGATAATGTTCTGAGATTTTCTCCTAAGAACAGCTCCAGTCTTGACCACATACAGCACAAGAGAAGGTAAACTTTAAACTGGCATGAGCCCAATGTTTTATATACTTAGGAGAAATGAGTAAAAATTGCTGCTATAGTTTTTTTTTCAGCAGCTCTGGTTTTCTGCCAAGTCAAGTCTGAAGAAAAAAAAAAAAAAATCAAACTTTCCTCACTAGAAAGAGGGTGTTAAGCCGTTCCACGGAAGGTAGAATGTAGGACTCATTTTGCCAGGTGGAAGAGCACTCAGAAAACTCTGAGCCCTCTTTCTGGGGCGCATGGTCCCGGGGGCAGCTCCCCAGCACAGCCCTGTGCGGTCCAGCACTACCGTGCTGCCAACCTCTGTCACTTAGGCTGAGACTCACAGTGGCGTCTCCAGCATGGAAGGCACACAGTGGCTCAGGCAAGGTGCCTTCCCTGTAGTTCAAACATGAAAGAGAAAACCTCTGCCCAGACTTTCACTTGGCTAGGTATGGTGCATTACAGAGACTTCTGAGAAATGGGCACTGCACGTGTTTACTACAAATACAACTAATATTCTATTAATTTTTTTCACTCTTCAGAAAAAGTTTATAGAATTCTAATCTCCCCATGTATTGGACCGCAGTTTTGCTCTGGTGGTCTGGACCCCTTGTCTCCATTTGTACCTCATGATTTGACAGGCTGGGTGGAAACTTAGCTTCCCTTCCTGGGAATGGAGAATCACTTCTCATGAGCATGTAGAAGGCAACAATTTGAGCTGAGAGTAGGATCCACAATTTCTGGTTCCCAGCCAAGCCTTCTACCCATAACACCATATTGCATCTTGTCATTGATCCTCCAAGAACATATTTTAGCTCTCAAACATAGATTTTCTAAGAATCCCGTGCATTTGGGTTTAAAACATGATGCAGTAGAAGCCACAGTGCAATGGTGTGCTTTTACATATTACAAAATATCTCTCATAAAACATAGGACAAAAAATGTTCCACAGAGTAGAATAATTACATGAGTGCAAACCAGCAAGGGTCATCAAATTCAGCATAGCAATGTCACCATCAGTGTCCAAAGTGCCACCCCCATTGGATGAGAGTGCACCAGCACCATGAAAATTAGCTGTTCTTTCATGGCCTTCACCAGCCAGTTAAATCTAGGACAGATGAGCTGGAACTGAAGACACACGGGCCCATGCATCCCAGTCCAGTGAGCCTCTGTTCTTATCCAGGAGAACCACATTTTGGTGCAGAGAGGCAGACACAGATCACCCAACTGACAAATGAAGTACTTGGGCCACCAAGAAACAAAAATAAATGTTTTTAAGATTTGTTTTTGCTGAATTCGACCACAATTGTGTAATGAGAAAATCTTACAAGAAGCTTTTTTAAGTGCAGCTGACATAGAAGCTTTATATCTTTTATTTATTTTTTTAAAAGATTTTATTTATTTATTTGACAGACAGAGATCACAAGTAGACAGAGAGGCAGACAGAGAAAGGAAGGGAAGCAGGCTCCCCGCTGAGCAGAGAGCCCGACGCGGGGCTCGATCCCAGGAACCTGGGATCACGACCCGAGCCGAAGGCAGAGGCTTTAACCCACTGAGCCACCCAGGCCCCCAGAAGCTTTATATCTTTTAAAAGATTTTATATTTTACTTGGAGGACTGGGCACCATATTTTTCAGTGCTTAAAGTACTCGAAGGGCTTGGAGGCCACAGACAAGGTTAAGAGTTGAAGAGCAAAATCCCCCAACACTTCTGCCTGCCCTGCCCCTCCTTCCCGAATTGAAGTTCCACCCTGTGAACCTTTACTGGCTGAGACAACGAAAGAAACTCTGGCTCCAGACGGCTAACAGTCATCAGAAATAACTCTCCTCTATTGCCAGGAGCAGCACTCTGCTTATCAGGTTCATTAGTTAATAGAACCCAGATAAACCAATTGTTCATTTCTGAGTAGACGGTGAAGTGTGTGTGTGCTGGGGAGAGGGAGAGGCGTTTCCCTGGCCAAGCAGGGAAAATCAGGGTGGCAGGGAGACAGCAGCAAAGCCAAATGTCACCTCCTTTACAGCTAGCCTAGGATGGACCAGGAAAAAAATTGTTTAAACCGATTACTCCAAACAGCTGTTGCTCAACTCTCCAGGGTAATAACTGTTTAATGGGCACCCACACACGTTAGCTGAAGGGCTGCTTACTGTAGCTTCTCCCTTGAGAAGGGAACCCTGTGTTTATCAGTTCTCACCCTGTTTCCTTTCAATAGCTCCCTCTTCATAAACGTGTTTTAGGAAAAGGAAGGAGCCTGTGTTTTCTTCTCCTGTGAATTTTTTTCCTGTGCCCTCCTTCAGACTATTGCCTCTCTCTAGACCTATCTGGAAGTCGGCCTTGTCCCTACTTCCTCACTTCTTCACTCCTCCGCCTCACATTCTGCCATCCAATTTTCCCCTCATTCAGCTGCTTTCTTAAAGGGCTCCGCAGCCTCTTGATCATCCAGTCTAAGACCTCTGACAGCCCGTGATATCCTTAAAACAGAACCACACCAGTCTCACCTGCTGAAACTCTGACTGACTACTGTCTCCTCAGGAGGCACACTCTACTCAGCCTCTTCCCTCTCGACTCCTCCTCCTCCTGTCCTCCTGACCTTGGTTCTCCTTGCAGCCAACTCCAAATAAAGGACAGACCTACTCTCCTATGAAGCCTCTTTTCTCCTTTGCAGCCTCCTCTTCTGTGCTCACCCCCATGGGAGAGCTCAGACACTCCTGTGGTTTCAGCCGTAAGCTGTGTGCAAAAGAGGCAAAGTCCATCTCTAACCCTGAGCCCCAAAACTCTGTTACCACATCTGATTAAAACCTCCCACTGGAGGTCCCACAAACAACATATGCTGAAGAGGGAGCTCCCTGCCTTCTTCCTCCTCTTCCTCCTCTTCCTCTCCCAACCCACCCACCTCTGTCGACCACTGTCCCCACTCATCTAGGCTGAAGGGCTCAAGCTACATTGCCCACAGCTCTCCCTGACCACCATCACCCAGTCGCTGCCAGAGTCGTGGTTCATTTGTTTGGTCTCTCTCTTGCCTGGCATCTCAACTACCCTGATTACTTTTTACCTAGACTTCCGCAAGAGCCTTGTAGGGGTCTGCTTATCCCTCCTACCTCTATTCTACATGCTCTGCCAAATCCATCTGCTTTGACCCAGTTCCTAAAGATGGCGCTCAACCATTTGCTAATGAGCCCTACTATACATACACCCTCTAAGCAGTGCCTTCCACAGTGTGGGACCTAACAACCTGCCTCCTTCCCTACCCAACACTCCAGCAATGTGCTTGCAGTGACCTGCCTGCAGCCACCTCTCTGCTCTAACTGTTCCCTCTAAGGGAATGGCATACTGATACCTTCGCCTGGTTATCTGTCGAAACACTACCTGCTCTTTAAGACTGGTGCCAAATGTTATCTCTTCCAAGATAAAGGCTTTTCTTGAGCCTCTCAAATAGATGTCATTTCTCTCTCTTTCTCTCCCTCTCAGAACTTCTGCAGCACTTTGATACTCTTCCAGGAAGACTCTGACACCAACTACTCTGTATTACAGTCATCTGGAAGCAGCATGTTATGGAAAGAAAGTAGGATCCAGGGTCAGAGATTGGGGCATGAGAGATATAATCCATTCTATGACTCTCCAACCAGACCCTATGCTTTTCCTCGGTCATCACATATATCTCTCACAACTCCTCTCTAATGTACTACCACTCTTTGCATCTTACAAGTGACAAGGTCGGGTTAAGAGAGGTCCCTGATGTGCAAAGGGTCATGAAGCCCATATTACATTTGCTTCATGTGGGGAAAGTGAGAGCCAACTGATACAAGGCATATAAGGAGTGCATGTCTGGCTCAGCAGGTAGAGCATGCCACTCTTGATCTCAGGGTTATGAGTTTGAGCCCCTGCTGGGCAGAGTATACTTTAAAAAATAAAATAAAGTCTATAAAATGCAATTCTTTTAAAAGGCATACAAAAATCACTTTACAAATTACAACGTACGGTACGTGGGTTTGTTATTAACATTATAACTTATCTTACCCTTTTAGTTCTTTAGTTTTTAGTTAGTGTTTTTTAGTTATTCCGTTATTTATTTATTTAGGACATGTTTTCTATCTTACCCATATGTGGATTCCCCACAGCATTTATGACAATTATTAAAGGTGCTTAAAAAAATAAAAGTGCTGAAACAGTTGTTTGTTTAAACTGGATTCCTGGGGGCGCCTGGGTGGCTCAGTCAGTTAAGTCTCTGCCTTCAGCTCAGGTCATGATCCCAGAGTCCTGGGATCAAGCCCTCTATCTGGCTCCCTGCTCAGTGGGGATCCTGCTACTCCCTCTCCCTCTGCCTGCCATGCTCCCTGCTTCTGCCTGTGCTCTCTATAAAATAAATAAATAAAATCTTTAAAAAACAAACAAACAGGGGCACCTGGGTGGCTCAGTGGGTTAAGCCTCTGCCTTCGGCGGCTCAGGTCATGGTCTCAGCACCCCCGCATCAGGCTCTCTGCTCAGCAGGGAACCTGCTTCCTCCTCTCTCTCTGTCTGCCTCTCTGCTTACTTGTAATCTCTGTCAAATAAGTAAACAAAATCTTAAAAAAAAAAAACAACAAAACACACACACACACAAAAAACCGCTTTAAGAAAATTTTAAAAAATTAAAAAACAAACAAATAAATTGGATTCCTGATGCCATGACTTGAATTACGAGTATTTTGAAAACTTCTACTGCAAAACTAAAGTTTCTATTTATCGAGGAGGTAGATGCCTATGCCAGGCATAGACCACTTCTAATCCCCACAGCAGTGCAGGAAGGCTGCCATTGTCTCTGGTTCATAGATGGGCAAGTCAGAGCACAGGATAGCAAGTAACAGTCATGCAGCTAACAAGCAGCAAGGCAGGAGGGTCTGATCTCAAAGCTCATGACTTTCTGCCATCCCATCCTCCTGACTACAGAGGTCCAACTTGCCCAAATGCCCTCGCAATCTAGCACAGTGTCTTCATCAGAGGTGATTCCTGTCCCTTACGAGCACAGAAACATCACTTTCTTTCTACACACGTGAGCACCTAGAGCTCCCTCTTGGATTCCATTCAATCTCACCACAGCCTCTAGAACGTGGGTATAATCAGCACTCTCCCCCACACAGCTGGACACATTTCATAGAGCCTCAAGATTTTTGTTTTAATTTGTTAGTTAACACACAGGGTTACATTAGTTTTAGGTGTGCAATGTAGCGATTCAACAATTCTGTGCGGTACTCAGAGCTCATCGTGATGCCTGCACTCTTCATATTCGCACAGATTTAGAGCTTCCCTTCTCACGGCCTTACTCTGTGAATATCGATGGAACCCTTCATGTGCCAGGCCTTGCTGCAGACACCAGGAACACGGCAATGACGAGACACGGGTGCCTATTTCTGTGGAGCTTTCATTCTAACGGAGTGGGAGGAGACAGGCAGTGAGCAACTGAATCCTAACAAAGGGAATTTCTGCTAGTGTTGTGATGTGATGGAAATGAAGAGGGTACATCACAGGAAGGAGGGTTCTGAACCTTTAACATCGGAGTGCAGGCTTGGAGTTCCGCCAGCCACAGGAAGAGCGAGGGGCAGACTGTTCCAGGAGAGGTGACCTAAAAAGGGCTGCCTTGAGCTAGGAAGCACGCAGTGTGTGGGCAAGTGGGCTGGTGTATGAGAGACAGCAGGAGCAAGGTGTGTGAGGTGATGGAGGAAGAGCCAGGTGGACGGGCCTCGTGCTAGGAAGCCCTGTGGTAAATCCTGTAATACACTTCTAAGCAAAGGAATGGCTCGATCTGGCTTCCGTTTCTAAAGTATTACCCTAGCTGCTCTGTGAGGACTAGGTGTTTGGAGACGAAATGGGAAGACAAACAGGGAGGCCGCTTAGGAGGTCATTTAGAAGTCCGTAAAGGCAAGGGGCAGCCTGGACTAAGGAATGGGCAATGCAGACGGCAAGAAGAGGATGGATCTGAGGTAGAGGTGGGAGGTGGGCCCATGCCACAGGTAGAGATGACAAAGAAGCACACAGTGAAACCCCGCCAACGTCCGTGAGTCTGACATGCTGATCTCCATGCCAGAGTCACGTGCCATATATTGCTTACAGACGTCAGCCCAACAAGGCTGACCAAGCCAGCAAGACCTATTTATTTTTATTCTCAGAACACTCTTCAGAGATTGCCTCTCCTGCTCTGACCTCCAAGGTAAGGTCTGCCAACTGTGGAGTCATCTGAGTAGCCCAGAAATCAAGGCAAAGAGAGAGCGAAGCTATCAAGTAGCTCATGCTTTCTTTCATCCCCACAACTATCCTGTGGAAATGGTGCCAAAACCCACAGATGACAGGGACAGCAGACTCCCCAGCATCACTCATTTGGTAGGTGACAGATCCACAACAAAGCCCAGATCTGTCTGACCTCGATGTCCATGCTCCTTCAACCACACCACATATGAAGTCAAAAGAGACTTGACTGCACAGATCAAGAAATTCACGGTGGCTGGAGTGACCAGGAGTTGGTAACACCCACTCCTGAAACTACTCAGGGTTCTGCTCCATAACTACAGTTTCTCCCACTTTTTTCAAAATTTTCCAGGCAAAAATACTTTCATTTCTTTACCATATAATTGTTGGTGGTCCCTTGTGTCAGGCAACCTGCTAGATCCCAGAAAGCCAGGAAGTTCGAGAAGGACACATTCCCTAAGCACTGAGAGTCCAGAGTCTGATAGTGGAGGTCACGAAGCATCAAGGAAAGGTGGCTTTTCACTCCTGGGTCCTTTAAAGCTCTATAAAGGCTAGGGTTAAACGGACACCAGAAAGTTGGCTAATTTTTTCAGGGACTTCATTGTTTTTATGCCACACTGGCCTCATTATGTAGATAAGTTCATAGATTCATTTTATTTTATTATTCTGTAAGAGTACTACTAAAAAATGTGTCAACCTAAAAAATGCAGTCTCAGGCAAAGCAGCCTTCAGAATGTTAACAGTGCTAATCATTAGTACCTTACTAGACAGTTATGACCAATTTTCAGTGTAATGTGGGGAATGCTAGCAAAAGAGAACACTATTGGCTACTGGAACCAGGTAGAGTGGGAAGTGCACTGCAAAAATTACCTCACAGAATCTTCAGACAACCCCATGGAGTAGACAATATTAGGACACCCATTTTACTAAAGGGGGTTAAATGACTTGCAAAAGGTTACCTGATGAATAAGTATGGAAGAAAACAAGGGCCCAAATTCATTCTTTCTTTCTTTCTTTTTTTTAAGATTTACTTATTTATTTGAGAGAGAGAGAGCCAGGGGAGAAGCAGAGGGAGAAGGAGAGAAAGAATCCCAAGGAGACTCCCCACTGAGTGCAAAGCTATAAGCGGGACTCGATTCTACAACCCAGAGATTCCAACCTAAGCCAAAATCAAGTCAGATGCTCAACCAACTAAGCCACCCAGGCACCCCAACAAGGACCCAAGTTCTTTTTTTTTTTTTTTTTAAGATTTTATTTATTTATTTGACAGAGATCACAAGCAGGCAGAGAGGAAGGCAGAGAGAGAGGAGGAAGCAGGTTCCCTGCTGAGCAAAGAGCCTGATGCGGGGCTCAATCCCAGGACTCTGGGATCATGACCTGAGCTGAAGACAGAGGCTTTAACCCACTGAGCCACCCAGGCGCCCGGAGGACCCAAATTCTTAATGCCTGTTCTGTTCTGTTAAGGCCAGTTTGGTTCTTTGAGATGACTGAGAGGTTAGAAATAAGAAACTGGTTTGATAGACCTAGCTTTGTTTTGTCTGGAGGAAAAGAATCTTGGAGGGTGATTAATTAAAGCATATTCACAATATTTTTAAAATAAATTGAGACAGCTGCTCTCCCTCTCCCCTGAGAAAAGAAGAAAAGGCTTCCTCCCTCAGCCTGGCAGATGAAGATAAAAAATGAAATAAGGACTGTCCAGACAGGGGGAAATCTTGCTGGACCCTGGGGAATTCTGGTGTCTTCTACAATTGTTTACCAAACCCCATGTGCCTCCTCTTAACCCTACTCTTTCTTCAAGGTCCATTTCAAGTCCCACCCACAGTCCCACAAAACGAGACTGAGACAAAGTAAAAGTTATTTAAAGCTTTATTTTATGCCAAGTATTAGAAGTCAGACTGATTGGCCAGGGGAACAAGACTGAAACAAATTTAAAGTTATTCAAAGCTCTATTCTATGCTAAGCATTAGAAGTCAGACTGACCGGCCAGGGCCGTATCCAGAGAGAGCGACCACTCCTAGCTTACAGGCTCAAGAATCGACTGACTGACCGGTCAGGGCCATCTCCGAAGAGAAAAGTCCCCCCCACCCAATACCCCCCGTTGTTTTCTGTCTTTGAGTATATATGTATGTCTTTTCCCCAGTTGAGTGGCAACTCTCTGGAAGGAAGGTGCCAGGACTTACTAGCCCCTCTGTCTCCAAAGCATTTCTTTGAAAAATGAATATGCATAGTGATTCCACAAGTAATCATCTGAGCTGCTTTGAAAAGTCTAATTTTCAGCCTGGTAAACACTAGAATGCTCTTCCAGATCAATTCTGTATCTATGACGGTGGGCAAT
Organism: Neogale vison; assembly: GCF_020171115.1. NCBI lineage: Eukaryota > Metazoa > Chordata > Mammalia > Carnivora > Mustelidae > Neogale > Neogale vison. Next base: position 82,556,271 of record NC_058093.1, read on the forward strand.
GCTGAAATAAAAGAAAAGCCAGGCTAGCCAAAACTTTTTAATGTAAATATTAACAACAGTAACTAAGTAGGTTGGAAAGATTTGAGACAGAGACAAGCCAAAGACTTCTGTGGAAAGACCATGATGTTGATGTGCAGATGAACCTAATGAGAGGAAATTACCTTTACCTTAAGAGAGACTGCTGAGTGGCTCCAGACACATATACAGCCCACGTCTCTAACCATTCAACTACCTTAGAACCACACAGAAGGATGTGAGGGATAGTGCTCTCCATACCTGCCTTTCGGGCCAGCTGAGCCACAAAAGCCAGCTCCACATCGGTCAACTTCTGACCTTCCTCTCCCTGACCTTCCACTGGTGCCCAAAGATCAGGAGATGAGGTCAGGAAGCTCTGGACTAAGGCCACACACACACAGGTACACTTTTCTCCCTAGAATAGATGTGTTCCACTGGTCTCTGTGTTCTCAAAGACTCCATGATGGAACTTAGCCAGGGACACAAACACATGGGCACAGTGATCAGACAAGAAGACACCTCAGCTGCCTAGGTTAATGGGCAAAATCTGGGGTCCAGTTGTCATATAGTGAGCTGGGCCCTTACCATGTCCACAGTTCCTCACAGGGGCACGTGAGTACCTCCTGTGTCTGAAGCCCAAGACCTTCACAACTGACAGCTAGTGACTCTAGGGAAGCAGCAGCAGACTGTCCCTCACAGGCCATCGATTTGAGAAGGTAGCCTCCACCAGTGGAGGAGCCATCCCACTTCCCCCTGAACGCTGATAAGCCCCTCTTCAGAGAACAACTTTCCCTACTGTGCTTCCTTAATTAAAGGAGCCTCACTAGACAGCTCCTGAGGGCCTCAAACAGGTGGCTTTCCTCTAATTCCCATTCCATGGGTCTGAAAGCTGCTGCCACTTCATTGTCCTTCTCTGTTTCTGGCAGTATCACACCGAGCCACCCCTCCCTGCGGTAAGACAGGTCTGTTATGAGCAACCCCTCCCCGGGATTTCCAGAAGATCAATGAGTCAGTGTTTTCTTTGATCTCCTTGGTCTCCACCTTCACAGCCATTTGCTTCCCTCTAGGCACTAGGACTTGCTTTCCTCCCTCCTTTTCTGCTGAATTATTTAAACATCAAGAACTAGATAAAATTTACTTGCAGACTCAACTGGCGGGAGAAGAGGTGACATCCTGCTGTCTCCTCTGTCCTTGTTCCTTCCTCTTTGTTCTCGCGCTCCTGCATCCGAGGACAGCCCTGACCTTGGCTCCATCTATCCCCTCTCACACATGCCTTTGCCAATTCCTCCTCCGTCAGCTAAAAACATATGCACATTTTTACTATTCCAAAAAACCAAAAACCTCCATTCCCCCCCCCCCAGTTTCTACTTCAGCCATGCACCAGGCTTCTTGCTTCCTTCCCCTAACTCATTCCCTCTGCTGAACTGGTGGCAGCACAGACCCTCCTCCCTCCTCACCCCTCCCCCCAAGTTCCATCAGCAATGCCAACAGTCTCCCCCCTCCCCCGCCACCCTGTCACTATTATACTGTCCCTCGCCACCCCCCTTCTGTGAGGCTCTGTCCTGCCACTCTGCCTTCTCCTGGCTCCTTCTGAGGTCTCTCATTCTCTTCTTTCTGCACCCTGGCCTTCCCTAGGGAGAAGATTTGTTCTCCCTCTCTCAACCACTGGGTCCCAATGCAGATTTCTGCACCACCAACACAATTTTTGCCATGGCCCTGGACCATCCACAAACTCTTGCTTTAGCATTTTTCCTTAAGTCAATTCATTTTTCCTTAGATATATTTTCAATGAAAATTATTTATTACTATGATCAGTGAAAAGTTAGCATCACATGCTCTAAGAGAAGGCACTAAAAATAAATACAAAAAACAAAGCAATATGAATGAATTCTAGCTAGATACCATTGCCTGCCAAGGGCTCCAAACCTAAGAACCATTCCTTCCTTTTGTTAAAAGGGAAATTCCAAAGTATCAGAGATTAAAGACTAGCACCAAATGGACATTTCTTCAGAAGGACTGAAAAGGGACTAAAAAGAAAATAACTTGTCACTATGTAATTCAACCTTACCCAAAGCCATGTTTGTGTGTCTCCTAAAATTATCAACAACCAACAGAATTTTCCAACTAAATACTAGGATTGCTCTTACTCCTCCCTGGTTCTATGCAGGTGACTCATATTCTTCAATGGTTGGCCGTGTTTCTTAGCTTCATTCTAACCTGTCCGTAGGAAATGAGATCACAGACATTAAACTGAAACCAGGTAAACAACAACAACAAAACAAAAACAAAAACAAAACACCTGAGGTGTCAGAATTAGTATAGAACAGCAGCAGTTCACATCAGCTGGAGCCCAGATCTACCCTGGATAGGGCCGCCCATCGGAGCACGAGCCTGGAATGTGTCCAGAGACTGCCCATCATTGACATCTAATCAATCAGTGATAGACAATATGACAACCAACGTCTGAAATGTTTACATGCCAAATGCCACACTAGACACCTCCAATAGATGCCGTATGATCTTCACAACACCCTCAGGAGGTTGAGGCCATTATGATTTCCAACGTGAGGAAACCAGTGTTTAGAGACGTAAAGGAACAGGCCAATGATTTCCAGTAGGTAGCAGATCCAGAATCTGCCCTAAGTGTATCTGAGTGCAGAGCCTGTGCTCTTTTTTTTTTTTTTTAAGATTTTATTTATTTATTTGACAGAGAGAAATCACAAGTAGTCAGAGAGGCAGGCAGAGAGAGAGAGAGAGAAGCAGGCTCCCTGCTGAGCAGAGAGCCCAATGCGGGACTTGATCCCAGGATCCTGAGATCATGACCTGAGCCGAAGGCAGAGGCTTAACCCACTGAGCCACCCAGGCGCCCCCAGAGCCTGTGCTCTTAACTCTCCTGCGCCCCCAGTGCTGAGAACAAAAAGCAATTTTAAGCCTCACAGACCTCAAAATAATAGCCTGCTGCTCTTAAGCACAATTAAGACAATGGGTTGACACAACAGGAAAACTGTTCAATATGTAATTAAACATAATTACTAGTGTCCTCTAATTGTTTGGGAAAATAAGTTTCTCCCCCTTGACAAGCTATAATTTTGGGGTGTGCTGAGAGAATGTTCAAGTCTTTGCTTCAATCGGTGTATCTCTGGCACATGCATAGATTATTGGTCAGATTTCATGGTGGGTACTAGAGTTGTTTAAGGATATCTTCAATATGTAACTTAGAGTCAAATTAAGTCAAATAAGCTTACCCATCCTGCTTAATCCTTCATTTGGAGAAATGGGGGCCCAAAAAATGAAATTCCCAACAACATGCAAGTTTCTGCCTTTTACTCAAGGGCTCAGTGAACCTCACTAATTAGACAGGTTAAAGTCAGACTGCCAGAAGCTAAAAACCTGGCTTCAGGGGTGCCTGGGTGGCTCAGTGGTTTAAAGCCTCTGCCTCCGGCTCAAGTCATGATCCCGGGGTCCTGGGATCAAACCCCGCCATCAGGCTCTCAGCTCAACGGGGAGTCTGCTTCGTCCCTTCTCTCTGCCTGCTTCTCTGCCTACTTGTGATCTCCGTCTGTCAAATAAATAAAATCTAAAAACAAAAACTTGGCTGTACCACTTAGCAGCTGTGTGACCTTGGGAAAGATACTAAAACTCTCTGAGTTTGAGCCATGAAGATTATAATAGTAACCACTGCATTGTTTGTGAGAATTAAATGAGCTAATATATGTAAACAGTTGGAACGCTACCTGGATACATGGCATCTGATCAATCTTTAGTCATTAAAACTACTGCTTTAAACAGCAAGCCACCTTTGTATGACAGGCCTTGGAAATGGTCCAATGTACTCATCAAGGCTGCCTAAGAGCAATAATAGAGATGTGTTCTCATCTACTGAGGAGCCATCAGTGGAGAGCTCCTATGACGACTACACAGAGCTCAAACTATAAGGCAAAGAAGGTTAACCAAGGTTTTTTGTTTTTAAAGATTTTATTTATTTGACAGAGAGAAATATCACAAGTAAGCAGAGAGGCAGGCAGAGGGGAGGGGAAGCAGGCTCCCCGCTGAGCAGAGAGCCTGATGCGGATGTGGGGCTCGATCCCAGGACCCTGAGATCATGACCCGAGCCGAAGGCAGAGGCTTAACCCACTGAGCAACCCAGGCGCCCCCCCTCCCAGGTTCTTTTAAGGATGAAGAGAGCACAGAAATTAAACCTTAGTGCACTGTATTGTACTATATAAACTCTGCAAAAATGGAGCACCTGGGTGGCTCAGTTAGCTAAGCATCTGACTCTTGATTTCAGCTCAGGTCATAATCTCAGGGTCGTGAGATCCAGGCCAATGTCGGACTCCGTGCTGGTCATGGAGCCTGTTTAAGATTCTCTGTGTCCCTCTGCCCCTCTTCCCGGCACTCTCTTGCTCTCTCTCAAATAACTAAATAAATAAGCTCTGCAAAAAATGAGCTGCAGTGCCAGTAGCCATGCTCTTGTGGGCAGACTTGTTTATTTGAATAATCACGTTTCCAGAAGAGCACACTAAATAATAATAATAATAAAGAAAAAGACAACATGAGCAAATATTTATTGAGTATATACTCAGTTAAAAAGCACTAGGCACTGTATGAGATACAACGAAATTGAGAGTGGGGTTATTGAAGGCAAGTTTGGCACATCTCTAGAATGATGCCCCACTTCTTTCTCACACCGCATGGCAGATATCACTAATGGATCACAGCATACTTGCCCACACAGCCCAAGGACAGCTCGAAAACATAGCCTTAAAAGTCTCAACACAGTGCTCCAAGAGCCACTTCCAGTCTGTACGTTTCAGGGGGTAACAGTAAAAGCAGGCAACCCAAGAGGAAGGCATGGGATTAAAACTCAGCAGGGGCCAAGAATTATTTTTACTTAGGTCCTGTGGACAAGACATTTGCATTTAAACGGCTAAGAATATAATACAAAATACATCTTGTGTGTGTTGTGGGGGGGGGGATTCAAAGCATGCAAGCGACAACACATATAAGTAATGTGAGATGCTCCTTTTGTAAGGGCTCTTTGCCAGAATACACACGCACTCCCAAGCCATTTTCATTCTCCCCAGACTCCCAGAAAAAAATTGAGTAGCATAGTCACTTGAAAGGTAAGAAATGTGAAGGGAAAAGTAAGAAATGTGAAGGAACAGAGACTGCAAGGTACTAATTAAAGACGTCCTGCCGCTAGCGGCCATCTCAGCCTTGCTCCTTGTGAGACCATTCAGAGGAGAACCCGGCGCTCGGAGAAATGAAAAAACCTGAGGAGGAAGAGGAATCCAAGAGGAGCCTACCAACCACAAAAGACATTGCTCAGTCTCTGAATATAAAAAGGAGGCTCTGAAATGAGGGGAAGAAGGGTCAGGATTTGTGTCATGAACAATCTTGACTTTTAGAAAGACTTGATGAGTTCAGAGAAGAGATCGACTCCATGCACAGCCCACCCCGGAGAGAGGCAAGAAGTAATAGACCCTACTGGAGGCAAGTCAGAAGTCTTGTTTACAAAGTATCCCTTGCTTACGTTTGTTTCAAGTATTCTAGTCTCTAGAGAGGATGCTGACCCTTTAAAAGCTATAACTGAGGCCATGTCTCATATAGGCCATTATCCAGATGGCAAATGATGCTTCCTCTGAAGTACCAAAGAGACTGATAGGGAGAATTTCCAGAATCATGGACGTGGCAGGCTGGGAGGGGAGAGCCATGCTGGCTGACAGGAGTCTGCTATGAGTGTGCCCGGCACGGGGGTGGCACATCTGCCCTGGCTAGCTGCCACAGCAGAGCTGAATGGGGGTTGCCTGGGTGGCACCTAGGTGATAGGGGCATCTGGCTGGCTCAGTTAGTCAGGCCTAAGATTTCCACTTAGGTCATACTCTCAGGGTCCTGGGATGAGCCCCCTATTGGCTGGCTCCGTGCTGAGTGTGGGGCCTACTTAAGATTCGCTCTTCCTGGGGCGCCTGGGTGGCTCAGTGGGTTAAGACTCTGCTTTCGGCTCAGGTCATGATCCCAGAGTCCTGGGATAGAGCCCCGCATTGGGCTCTCTGCTCAGCAGGGAGCCTGCTCCCCACCCCACTCTCTCTGCTTGCCTCTCGCCTGCTTGTGATCTCTGTCAAATAAATAAATAAAATCTTTAAAAAAAATAAAAGATTCTCTCTTCCTCTCTCTCTGCCCCTCCCCCACCCCCACTTGCTCACTCGTGCTCCTTCTCAAAACAAACAAACAAAAAACTGATAAATAACCTGCTATAAAGAATGGAATTGTGTATGTCATAGCCTAAAACCTCCTTAGTGCTATTTCAAAGTTTTCTTCTTTTATTTAAGTTTTTGAATAAGAAATACATTTACATGATTCAAACACCAAAAAGGATAAGAGTATACAGTGGGAATTTCCTCCCTGCTCTCCATTCCATTCTTCCCCAACTCACATGCCGACCACTGCTAATGGGTTCCTCACCTGTCTTTCCAGAGTTCTCTATACATACAGAAGCAGAGAGATTCTTAGCTTTCTCCCTTTCTGCCACAAAAGGTGACATGATATATACCTCTCTTCTACCTTGCTTTTTTCACATAATGTATCTTGAAGATCTTTCTATAAATTAGTACAAGAGAGCTTTCTCAATAAATCTTACTTTTAACTTGCATATAATAAATGCAATCTGAAGTATTCTTCTAGATGATTTTGACAATCACGCACCCTCATGTAACAGTCCCCTAAAACAAGACAGGGGACATTTGCATTTTGTCTCTTTCCAGTCAACCCCACCTCAGCAACCATCACTTTGGGTTTCCACCACAACAATGCAATGTTTTTTATATGTGCTATGATAATATAAAGGCATCCTGTTCTGTTAGAGACTGGTAATGAATTTCATGGGGTATTTCAACCCTCTGAGAAGCTTCTTCCTCCAACACAGCTGCCCACCCCATCGGCTCCATGCTAGGCCAGGTGTCCTCCCTGTGCTCCCACTCCTATACCTGCCCTCCCATAATGCACCATAATAGCCTCTGAAGTGTTCTCTTTCTTCCTCTACACCCTAAGCCTGGGCTCCACTCTGGGTCACCAATGTACCCTAGTATCTACAAAGCACCAACTAAATAGTTGTTATACCCTTTCTTAAAGGCAGCTTGTAATTAAAAAGTAAAAGTATCAATTCCCTAATTGATGCTGTCATAGAAGTGGTTAGACATAAACTTCATTTCATAATTTAACTGTCGGAAAGGAGCTAGGAACCTTGCAAAGCAACCAAGGTGGGCCAGCCCTGTGATGGGGAAGAGCCACTCTCGGGATTGTCCTGGCAGACAAGGAAGCGCCTTTCTATCAGTTTCTGCCTTTGGTGATGGAAGAAAAGGATGAGAGATGTATTAAGTTTTTATTTCCAAGGTTCTTAAAACAGATCAGAGGGCTTTCTTGAGCTTAGCAGGACACATTCACAGATAAGGCTCTGCCCATGTGCCCAGGGCACTGGACTTCAACCTTTAAATATAATATGGCAAGACTGAGCTGGTTATTGGACAACGGGTGTCAACAACAATGTGAGTTTAAGAATGAGGAGACATAAATTATCAGGAAAACCATCTCCTTTGCAGTCTGCAAAGTACAAAATTGTCAAAATAAAAAGACATTCTTGGGGAATACTGAAAATTGAACTGCAGAGAAAGCAAATGGGAAAAATCACAAAATCAGCAGAGTAGCTTTCCAAAAAACACTCAAACGAGGGACCCAAAGAATAGGAAATGGCTCAATAAAGCTGACCGAGCAGCCAGACTCTGGGGCAGCTACCAACCTTAATTGTTTCTGTATTGGTTTGAGCCAAGCTTGAAGTAGGATAGGATGAAGCTCTCCCTTGTGCTCCCTCCCACTTGTTTTCCACAGGATCTGCAATCATTCCTGCCTCAATGCCCCAGGATCATCCTACACTCAGCCATGAAAGCAGGGGCTATGTACAGGGTATAAGGGTGAAGGGGAGACCCAATTCATGGAATCAGGAGGAAGAAATTCCTACTACTTGGTGGAAGAAATCCATTGAACTCATTTTTAAGGAGCCTATAGGTAAGTGAGGGGTATTAATTATCCATTTTTTTTTGTGCTAAATGCAAACATGTCTAAGATGTTCTCATTCAAGAGAATAAAACAATCCCTTTAATTTACTTTACTTCCTCTGGTCTCCATTTTTGATTATCCAAAAGCTGAAGCTTTTCTAACAAAAGCAGCAACCAGTCTTGAAACACGAATAAAAGGAAACAGTGGGATATAACTGTATGGGCTTTGTCACTAAATCTTTATTTTAAAGGATTAAAAAGCCTTTTCTGCCAAAAGAATTATACAGGTCAACAATTCTGAATTCTGAAAAAAATACTATTTAATTAATAGTCTACAAAGCAAGCACCTAATTCTTTTATTTTAGAAGGAAGGACTGTATACATAATGTCTCCATTTCACATAAAGTTTTCATTTGGACTTTGGATATTTGGTTGTTAATGTGAAAATCGACCCTTCAAACATTACTGTTCTGCTCATCTTATATTCATTTCCAGCATATACATTTGTTTTTCCTTTGTAAAACATTAAATCATCTCTGGATACTTGGAATCATGTTCTATGTTGGGCATTCTGCTGCAAAACCATAAAAACAAGTCACAGGGAAAAAATTGAATAATAGCGGGATGATGTATTAACTTCCTATTGCTGCTATAACAAATTATAATAAATTTAATGGCTTAAAACACCACAACGTTATTATCTTACAGCTCTGTGGGTCAGAAGTCTACAGTGGGTCTCACTGGGCTAACGTCAAGGTGTTAGCAGCACTGTATTTCTTTCCTGGAGTCTCGGTGGGGGAATCCACTTCCTTGCTTTTGCCAGCTTTTAGAGGCCAGGTTCCCGGGTTCAAGCCCTCCTTCCACCCTCAAAGGAGCAGCGGCCAATACATGTCTGGTTGAGTCTTTCTCAGGTCTGGTTCTGACTCTTCTGCTACCTTCATCCCCATTTAAGAACCTCATGATTGCTCTAGACCCAGGGGATAATCCCAAATAATCTCCTTCTTTTAAGGTCAACTAACAACCTTAATTCCCTCTTGTCATGTAACATATTCAGGTTCTGAGGATTAGGAAGCAGACATCTTTCTGCTTACCACAGATGGGATGGGAACTGTCTCATGAGATATGCATTTAAGGGTCCTATGACTTTGTATATCTAATGAACGACTTAATGGTGAGGTTAACACTCACTGAAGTCACTCACCCCAAGGTGAGTCTGCTTATTTGACTGCAGGGGAATTTGCAAATTTGGCTTTTTCCAACTCTAAAGAACTGTTCAGTCTAGGACTTTCCACCTCCTAGATGTCTGAAGTTCTCCATTTCTACATGGACTGAACAGGATGTGTGGCAGAAGAGAGATCTAGGAGAGAGGTAGGACTTCACACAACGGTCTACACGCAGAAGGCGCTGGGGGGAGGGTACGGGAGTGCAGACTGCCTTCACAGATAGGACCTCATTTCTTCTTCACTCCCTCCCATCAGCCAGTTTATCATCTCCATTTCATTGCAGACATGTTAAATTGGTTGACTTGCCTGAGATCATGCCCTCAGAGAGAGGTAAAAGGAGGGCCTGAGTCATCTCTACCAACCCAAACCACAGGCTCTCCCCACTAGTCCATGCCTCTCCTGGAGCACACAGGATACAGAGCCCAGGACTGGGACTTCAGAGACACCAAAGTTATACACTCACATCATTGGAGTTGGTTGGGAGAGAGGAAGCAGAGCGCCAAATAGACTCTTTGGACTAAGTAAGGGTAAGGTTAAAAATACCAATTGTAAATTGTGTTTATACACACACACACACACACACATACACACATACATACATATACGTATACGTATACACATATATATACACACAAGCACCCAGAGATTTTATTTATTTATTTATTTATTTGAGAGAGAGAGCACGAATGTGGTTGCGGGGAGAAGGGGCAGAGGCAGAGGCAGAGGGAGAAGCAGACTCCCCACTGAGCAGGGAGCCTCTTATGGGACTTGATCCCAGGACCCCAAGATCTGACCTGAGCCAAAGGCAGATGCTTAACCAACTGAGCCACCCAGGCACCCCATGTTCTGCATACTTTAAACATACATGCCACCAGTCTAGAAAATTTATTCACTATTGCCTCTCACAGTATCTGGCCTAGAGCTGGGGCTCAAAAATATCTGTTGCACAAATAAACACCACATACTCTTATAGTATCTTTCAGGGGGAGTTTAGAGATGATCAGAACATAAGAATGGTAAAGAGTGAGATTTTGATGTCCTCCAGCTCTTCCTGAATTCATCACAGGGAATTTGTTTTGTTTTGTTTAAAGATTTTTATTTATTTATTGGACAGAGAGATGACAAGTAGGCAGAGAGGCAGGCAGAGAGAGAGGGGGAAGCAGGCTCCCCACTGAGCAGAGCCCAATGCGGGGCTTGATCCCAGCACCCTGGGATCATGACCTGAGCCAAAGGCAGAGGCTTAACCCACTGAGCCACCCAGGTGCCCCGGGAATTTGTTTTTTGAATAAACTGCTCCCCCCTCAGAAACCCTACTAGAGAAACACAAGTCTACTATGTGCTGGTTCTCAAATTACAGTCATGAGATTATAATAAGCATTAAAAGAAATAAAATGCAATTGAGTAGAATTGAAAACATCAGAGTGTGGGGCACCTGAATGGCTCAGTCATTTAAGTGTCCAACTCTTGATCTCAGCTCAGGTCTTGATCTCAGGGTCATGAGTTCAAGCCCCATGTTGGGCTCCATGCTGGGTGTAGAGCCTACTTAATAAAAAAAAAATTAAAAATAATTTAAAAAAAGTAAAACATCAGAGCATCAAATCACACATATTGATCACACATCAAATCACACATAAAATCACACATATTAAACATATTGCTTCATAAATCTATTATTTCAGAGTTATGATGTCAAAGGTATATCTTGGATTTCTTGGTAAAACGCATAATGGTGTCATATTTTTAAAAAAAATTAAAAACTGCTGCTATAATAAAACATTCCCATCACAGAACTCTGGAGTAGGTTAGCTTTCCATAGGGTGACAATTATCAATAATTCAGTCCCAAATGGTTGTTAATTTTTAGCATCCTAAGTTCCTGCTGTAATTCTCATGGCTATGTACAAGCACCTGGAGTCCCCGACAGTTCCGACAGGACAAGATGACAATGATGGATGCTAAGAGAATCACCTCCCTGTTCTCTCTTTGAGGGCACTCTCAACCCCTTACCAAAGCATTTGTAAATGGAATTTTCTTTCCTCTTTGAATAAAACAGGAGAGATGTCAGCACTGTGATGTTCCTAAAGGGAGGATGTCTATAAAAAATGATCTGACTGCTGTAGATTTCTTTCATGCGGCTACCTACCCTATTGTGATGGCAACAGTTGGCTTTCAGGGAAGCCACTAATACTCAGGATTTAAAGTCCAGGAGGGCCACCCACAACCACCAACACAGGGGAAAGCTGACATGCCTCTCTCTAGGCCCCTCTACTCCCTGGTTTGAAGGCTCAGCTCTGCATGCTTACAAAGTTACTCTCTGGGAGGACTCCCCAAAAGCTCTCTTCTGGGGAGTCTTAGTCTTATCAGGAAAAAGCCAGGAAACTCACAGAGGGTGTACTCTCCACAGGAAAGGTTTGAGTTTTGTCATCTCTGAACTTCCTGCCCTATATAGTAGGACCTCAGTACAAACTACCTGTTACAGACTTAAATCACATCCCCCCAAAAATTCCTATGTTGAAGCCCTGACTGTATTTGGACATAGGACCTTTAAAGAGGTAAACAGTCAAGTGAAGTCATGAGGATGGGGCCCAAATCCAGTGGGATTGGTGTCTTTCCTTATAAGAAGAGGAGAGACATCACAGGTTTTTCTAGATTTGAACAGGCTATTATTTTCTATCTTCGGAACTCGTAGCCATTTTAAATAGCTATTTTGAAACATAAATGTTAAGAGAAAAGATCAGGTCCCAGGAAAATATACACAATATTTTTATAAATACTAATATTTGTAATTATTCTAATATATATAATTAAATATAAATATTTCACTGATTCAATACCAAGCAAAATTAAGCAAACCAAAAAAATGTCTGCAGTAAAATCATTAAGAATATTAGCTGGATGACAAAAGCAAAATTTAAGAGGATGGTTTTTTTCTGGAATGAGGGGACAGCAGCTGTGACCAATGGAATTTTACACATTGGTAAAGTGCCATTAGGGGGATGGTGACCTCATAGGTGTTCATTTTATTAGCACGACTCATCACCTATTTTTGTTACATGCATTATTTTATATGTATTAAATACCTAACAATTAAATTTATAAAGATGTTAGAATAATATAGCATTCATCAGTTGACAGTAGTTATTCTAGAAAGAGGGACTATGGGACATTTCTACTTTCAAATTGTTACCTCCTTATATCTTTTTAACTGTCCTAAAGTGCTTATATAATATTTATATTTCAAATAAAAATTCAAGAAAACTAAAGCAAGTAAAAAGAAGCTATTGGACACTTGTGATTACTCTCTTTTTTGTTTCATTTTCTTTCAAGATTTTATTTAAATTCTAGTTAGTTAACATATACTGTAGTATTAGTTTCAAGGGTAGAATTGGTGATTCATCACTTGCATATAACAACCAGTGCTCACCACAAGTGTCCTCCTTAATACCTATCACCCATTTATCCCATTCCCCCCATCCAACTCCTCTCCAGCAACCCTCAGTTTGTTCTCCATTGTTAAGAGTCTCTTATGGTTTACCTCCCTGTTTTTATCTTATTTTTCCTTCCTTTCCCTTATGTTCATCTCTTTTGTTCCTAAATTGCACATATGAGGGGTGCCTGAGTGGCTCAGTTGGGGCAACTGCCTTCAGCTCAGGCCATGATCCCCAGGTCCTGGGATTGAGTCCCATATTGGGCTCCCCCTGCTCTGCGGGGAGCCTGCTTCTCACTCTCCCTCTGCCTGCCACTCTCCCTGCTTGTGCTCTATCTATCAAATAAAAAAATACTTACAAAAAAAATCCATATATGAGTAAAATCATTTGGTATTTGTCTTTCTCTGACTGACTTACTTCACTTAGCATAATACACTCTAGTTCCATCCATGTTGCTGCAAATGGCAAGATTTCATTATTTTTGATGGGTGAGTAATATTCCTTTGTACATATATGCCACATCTTCTTTATCCATTCATTAGTCAAAACACATTTAGGGGGTGCCTGGGTGGCTCAGTGGGTTAAACCTCTGCCTTCGGCTCAGGTCATGATCCCAGGGTCCTGGGATCGAGCCCCACATCAGGCTCTCTGCTCCGCAGGGAGCCTGCTTCCTCCTCTCTCTCTGCCTGCCTCTCCTACCTATTTGTGATCTCTGTCCATCAAAAAATAAATAAATAAATTCTTAAAAAAACAAAAAACACATTTAGGCTCTTTCCATAATTTGGCTATTGTTGAGAGTGCTGTTATAAACATTGGGGCACATGTGGCCCTTCAAAACACTATTTCCATATCCTTTGGATAAATACCTAGTAGTACTATTGCTGGGTGCAGCATAGTTCTATTTTTAATTTTTTACGGAACCTCCATACTATTTTCCAGAGTGGCTGTGACAGTTTGCATTCTGACCAACAGTGTAAAAGGGTTCCCCTTTCTCCATATCCTTGCCAACATTTGTTGTTTCCAGGTTGTGATTATTTTCATAGTTTCTTTTATTTTCCCTCCCCCTTCTATTTTCCTGAGTAATAAGCTAGGATGAACAACTGACCATATTTAAGAAAAACATACTGGTTGGTCTAAAATAATTTTGACCCTCAGACCCTATGGATCAGTATTGATTGATTACATATATTATACAAAAACTCACTTGAAATATAAGCGTCGGCTGGAATTAACCCACACTCTTGAAATGAAAATAGTAGCTACGGGGTTATAATAACAATTCAATCACTCTATAGCCAGGTTATTAGGAAAATGCCAGACATCCAAAAAAGAAAGTCTCTTATTTCTTTTCCTTTCAAGACAATTTAGGTAAATTACAGACATTTCCCTTTCAGAGCTAAGGACCATCAATGAATTTTAAGTTTGATTCATTTATTTTAATGTCTTCAATTTAGGATTTCTTGGACCTTCTTTCATTATGATGCTAGTTTTCAGTTCAAATTAAAATGATTTTCTAACTCTAGTAAGTTGCAAATCAAGAGAAGACTGTTTTGTGTGTGGCTTCTATGTTTTAGTAGAAGAGGAAGTCATTTGAAATCAATCATTTCTGTACTTAATGAACTTCTAATTTCTTTCCTTTTTGGCTCTGCCAACTGAAGAGCTGAATAGAACGAAACAGAGTTTGGATGTTCAACAAACAATTTTGCAAAATCTGCCTTAACCCTAAAGGTGTTTATTGCTCAACAAACCTTGCGTCCTGGTCAATCACTTATCAGTTGTATTGTTATTGTGTGTGTGTATGTGTGCACATGCATGTGTCTGTCTCTCTTATTAGACAGAGAGTTGGTTGAGGATGGAATAAATAGGTTGTTCTCCCTGAGGAGTGCCTGTATATAGTTTGGTCCAGTTATGGTGAATTTCTCAAAAGAAACATATGAGCAGCTACTTTCATGGTCAGGAAGGATGTATAGGGACAGGGAAAGAGAGACAATTGGACCAAATATAACCAGAAAAATGAGACAATAAGTACCAGAAGAAATACTCCCTCAGTTAGTCATTTGTTCATTCACTCATTATTTTAGATTATCCTGGATGTCCTATCCGATGCAGCGAAACAAGAAAAAAGGAGTAAAAAGTATATGATATGTTGTGGAAAAAGGAAACAAAACTGTCATTCCTTGAAGATGAGAAAAGTTCTCTTCATGATGCACCTTTTAGAAGACCCATTAAGACTCACATGCTGAGAATACAAAAATAAATCAAACCATGTTGTTCAATTATACCTTAACAAAGCTATCTTTTTTTAAAAAAGAAAGAAAATAAATCCAACAAACCCCAGTACTGTGAGTTGGGGAATTCCAAGAAGGGACGGACTAAAGAAACAAGGAAATGAATCCAGTGAGCTTGTGGGGTAGGAAAGAATTTCAAGAGGCACAGATAGAAGGAACCTCATGGACAAAGGCACCAAAGAGTGAAAGTGCAGACTGAGATGGGGCTATCATGCATGGTTAGGTTTGAGAAAGGCAGAGTTCTGGAATGGAGTGAAGTGATCAGTGCAAAAGGCTGACGGAAACACATTGTGGAGGGTTTGGTGAACCGCAGGACAAAAGGTGAGGCGTTCACATGTATTTTAGGAAGCAAAGGAGAGTCTTAAATGTTTCTGAGCAGAGAGTTGACAAATTCTGAGCAGTGCTTCAGAAAGAAGATTTTAGCTACAGTGTTCAAGAGACTAGAGGGATGGAGAGCAAGGGATGGTTTCCAAGACTATTACAATCCAGACAAAAAGCAATTAAGGTCTTTAAGACCAATTCATAATTATTCCCACAATAAATAAATATATTTGTTAAATTATCAAAAATAAAGTTGTTCACGTGTTATGAGCAAAAATAAATAAATAAGACCTATTTTTGACTAAAAACAACACAAAACAAACTAGGGATAGCTGGTACTCCCTTACCTTCACAATGGACATCTACTAAAAATCTACAGCAAACATTTCTTTACAATCAAGAATATCATTAACGATATGATCAAGGATTCCTGCTATCATTGTTTTCATTTTAGATCATCCCGGAGGTCCTATCCAATGCAGTGAAACAAGAAAAAAAGAGTAAAAAGTATATGTTGTGTTAGGAAGGAAACAGAATTGTGATTCCTTGAAGATGAGAAAAGCTACCTTCATGATGCACCTTTTTTTTTTTTTAAGATTTTATTTATTTATTTATTTAACAGAGAGAGAGAGAGACAGAGAGAGAGAGAGAAATCACAAGTAGTCAGAGAGGCAGGCAGAGAAGCAGGCAGAGAGGGGGAAGCAGGCTTTCCACTGAGCAGCGAGCCCGATGTGGCGCTCGATCTCAGGACCTTGAGATCATGACCTGAGCCGAAGGCAGAAGCTTAACCCACTGAGCCACCCAGGTGCCCCATGATGCACCTTTTAAAATCTACTCACAATTCTTTAGAAGAGAGCTTTCTAATATGGTTGAATGTACCATATTATGACACCATGAATATGGATTTAGAAATCCAAGAAGCAGACATAAATTCACTTTTAATGCACAGAAGAGCATGGTGAACACGCATTTTTATTTAAAAAGAAAAAAAAAGGTGGCATCTTAATGTTTTTCTCCGTGAACAGAGCCATGTACATTAAGAGTGCACTGAAACGTTCCAAAGTCAAGCCTACAATATCTTCTAGCAAATGCACCACACTCTGAGAACACTGGCATTGTGTTCTAGGGAGCACCCTACAGTCTCTCTCAGATGGACATTACAGTAATAGCGAGCTGATTCTGACCTTCATATAAAATCTGTTACCAATGCAAGGCCAAGCAACAGAGAGGAAAAAAGCAAAAACCCTCCACTTTCAAGTACAGCCCAGGTTATAGCTACCTTCTACAAAAATTCCCCAAATTAAGCCTCAACCTAGTGGGCTGCTAAAGGTAAACACCAAGTAAACAAAACTAAGAGTGCTTATTTACTGCAGGATTGTTGATGGGAAAGCTGGGATTGTCTCCAAGGGGCAGAGAATGTGAGCAACACTTCCTACATTTAATCGACAACAAACCCCCATACCAGGGAATAACTCAAAGGACCTGTGCCCCAGAGCAACTCTAACAAAGAAAATGCTGTGACTCAGACATTGTCAACTCCTGTTATGAACCAAAATGTAGATGCAACATAGCAAATGGCTAGAAGCAAGGACTCTACCGCCACACTGCCTTAGTCTGAAGCCTAGGTCCACAACTTATTTATACTTGTGTGACCTTGAGCAAGCGACTTAACCTCTCTGTGCTCTAGATTCCTCATCTGTGGAATGCAGAGAGGAGTATGACTTACCTCTTAGGTTGGCACTGAGGATTAAAGTAAATGGATAAACATATGGTAGAGCATTTACTAAGTGTGTGTTAAGTAAAACAGATTTTGCTATATGCTGTCACTATTCTGTTAGAATTACAATCATTAGCAAGCAATTGGGGAAGAGTATAACTTCATTGGTCTAAGAAGAAAATTACTCTTCATCAAATAGATGTGTAAAGGTCTATGAGAAGAGTAGTAATACATACGTTGTCTATAGCTCTGTTGATCAAGATACTATAATACCTGATATTTATACTCAACCCATTGTTGCCTAGGGTTGTGTTTGGGATAGGGTGGGGTGGGGACAATAGAAGATAAAAAAGAGGCTATGCTTAACTTTAAAAACCTTGAGGAATTTTTTCTAAATACAGTCCTAAATATCCAAGTTGAAAAGCCCATTCTCTCCAACATCCCATACTCACTTTCCAAATAAATTACATCTTCTGGAAGGAAATTTAGTGTTGAAGAAATTCTGCCAGAATTAAGCCACTTCAGAGGGTTGTTTTCCATCATCTCTTCCCTCAAAATAGGCAAGACCAACAGACACGAGACTACTGTCGTACACTGAGGAGCCTCTGACACGTGCAATATCCCAAATTAAAGAGTCCTCACCTAGAATGCCCAAGTCTTCCCTGCAACTCCCATACCATCAGAAACACATTATGTTAAATATGGCTTCAGTTATGTACACTTTCCGTCAAGAATGAATTCACTGCCACATAGGACACTCATATCCCCAGAGGCTATAGGAACTGGTCCCTGCAGAAAGCAGTGGGTAATAGTATCTTACTTTCAGTAAGATAGTGATGTGTTCATAGCACTGAGTCCAGTAAACCCACTTCTGGAGAACGCATCCTCTAGAAACAACTCAACAGAAGAAAACAGCTCTGTGCATAGGAATGATCACTAAACCAGCCCTCAGAGTAAGGCGAAGCTGGGATCTAAATGCCAGCAACACCGGAGAGGTTAGCCAACTGTGATCCATCGCCCAATGGGCACTTAAATCTGCACTGAAAATTACAACCATGAAGATATTACACAAGGTGGGAAATCATTTATGGAGTAAACTCAGGGGAAAGGAGGGGAGGGGCAGAACTGTATCTCCAGGGTTGGAAATACATGTTTTGGAATGTTAAGGGTCAATGAGGAGAGGAGGGGGAGGATATAAAAAGTAAATTGGATCATGCAGGGCGGTAAAATTGTGGCTGGTTTTGCGTTATTGTGCTTCATGTGATCATCGTGGCGTTTTGGCCATTGAGAAAGGAGAAGTCAATTCTGTGCCAACCCAGACAAAAAGGGTCATGACGGGGGGGCGGGGGGGGGTGCAGGAAAGAGAGATTCCCATCCACCGCCCCCACTGCCCAGAACCAACTCTCTGTCCAAAGAACTGTGTGGTCTTCACCTGCAGGGCGACCTCTCCCGCACAGAAGCCAGAACAAAGAGGCACCTGCGAGCGACCAGGCTGGCGTTTCTAGGCTCTTCTAGGCTCTCCCACCGCGTCGCCTCCTCCCATCAGCCGGCCTCCTAAAGTGGGCTTTTGTTCCGCAGGGTGGAGGGACCCCATTAGGAGACGCCAACGCTAAAGAGAAATGCATTTCCAGGCCCTGAGGTTTTGTCATTCCTAGCATTAGCAACAGAATGCCTGCAGGAGGTAAGTGGCAGATTTGCGGTGGAACTAGAAAAACCCATCCGCCTAGGAGGCGTACCCCAAGGGCGTAGTCCCCAGCATGGCCGCGGTGGGAGCTGTGCAGCCCGGAGGGTCCGGGACATTCTTCAAAGACAACAGGCCGTGTCACCTCGTAGGTGTTCCCAATGTCACCCCCTTGCAAGCTCATCAAAGCCGCTGTTGTTAACGGCCAGTACTTCATTATAGGACACGGGTGGGCAGCTCCTCCCGAAGCTCCTCGGGCAGCGCTCTATGTCACAATATTTATGGGGGAGCGGGGAGTGACAGCAGAGAGACGGACCAGGCTACACCACGCATGACTTCTCAGATTTTCTCCCAACACTTCGAATCAGAGCTGTCTGAAGCAGCTATGTAGAACTGCAACCTAACTTAAGAGCAAATTTTATACCGGCAAAGTAGAGCCTGCCCCAGTCTCAACGTAATGATCAATGATCCTTCTGCAGAGGTTTCCCTGAGCACAACTCCATGTGCTTGCTTTCTTTGTAACTCCAGCAAGGCTTTGTTTCCTCTTTTCTCTGGACAGTCCCAGCTGGGCATGCTAATCTTTTCTTTCTCTCTTTTTTTTTTTCACTTGCCTTCTTCTCTTGGATTATAGTTACGGTTATGGATGGCAGAGATCTTGACTTATTTAACTTAGCAGACAATATGCCCTCAAAACACCAAAGTGGAACTAAAATTAATAAATGCAGAACAGTGTCGGCATCAAAAGATTAGTGCAACACTGTTCAAAAGAAATGCAATTCCTACGAAGAACGCAAGCCACATGCATAATAACTTTAAACTTCCCACTAGACACATGTTAAATTATTTATTTAAAAATAAAAAGGGGAAAATCATTTTACTAATGTTATTGAGTCTAATATATCTAAAACACTATCATTTCAAAATGTAATGAATACACAAAAATGGGATATTTTATATTCCTCTTTTCTGTACTAAGTCTTTAAAAGCCAGTGTAAGTGTTACCACTACTGCACACCCCAAGTTGGGCCAGCTACCCTCCAAAGAGACCACTAGCTGCAGGTCAGTGGCTTCCATACTGGACAGCACAGTATTACCACGAAGTCCGAAAACTTTACTTTTATTCTTTAGAAAAAGAAACATTTTTCATAGTAATAAAGTTAATTTCAAGTTTTCCATGAATGTCTATATTACTTCTGTATACTTGTTTTTTAATAGAACTAAATAACTATCAAGTAGGTATATATTTTCCCCTTTATAGTCTCTTGGTTAAATGTCTAGACCAGAAAATACAGTTTAAAACAGATCTTCAAGCCCATCTTTATAAGAGCCATATTAAGAAACATTTAACAAACGAACAAGTAAGTGTTGTTATACTAGGATATTGTACTGTGGGTGTTTTTTTCCCACTTGTTTGAACGCATAATTAGTAGGTTTTGTTGTCTAGTAATTATTACCAAAGAGCTAAACACTTCCTTTCTGAAGTCTACTTTCCACAAATATTATATAAATAAATCATTAGTTGGGAGGGGTTTTGTTGGTTTTTTTTTTTTTAAGATTTTATTTATTTATTTGACAGAGAGCAAGAGATCACAAGTAGGCAGAGAGGCAGGCAGAGAGGGCTGGGGGGAAGCAGGCTCCCTGGTGAGCAGAGAGCCTGATGCAAGGCTAGATCCCAGGACCCTGAGGTCATGACCTGAGCCGAAGGCAGAGGCTTAACCTACTGAGCCACCCAGGCGCCCCTAGTTAGGAGGTTTTGATGCTATAGGATGACATCGGTACAAAGGACCCAAAAATCCAGAAGCCTCCCCTAACCATCAGCCCCTCCTACCTGCATGGTGGGAGAGTTTGCTGAAGTTTCCGGGTCCACTTGGGTAGGGCACCAGTGCCCATCACCCCACTACCAAACCTGGCCAAGTGAGTAGGGTTACGTGGTCTTTCTACTTTCCTTAACTCATCACCCCTCCATCCAGCAACCCAACCTTTTCCAGACCTTGAGTTCAGCCCAGCTTGGCCTGAATCTGTGGACACAGCCTAACTTACCCACTCAGCAGCATGCACAGAGGAGACAGAAGAATAACTCCTAGAAGCCAGCCCAGGAAGCCAGACCCCACAGAGGTCAACTCCACAAAGGCTAGATACTGGAAGGAACTAACCACTTCTCATGGGATCCTGCCCACCAGTGACCAGGACCAAGACTGGTCTGGACACTCACCAGTCGGAATGGAATTTGTGCCCCTCTATGAGGTAGGAGACAGCTATAACAGAGAAGCAGAAATCCCTTCCCCCAAGACTATCCAAAGTTTCTGATGTCACATGGAGTTGTTATTTAGCCAGATTCCCAGAAGAAAATCAATAAACTCTGAGGAGTGAGGTACCAGACAGTTATTCAGAAAAAAGCTATGAAATAACCTCCTCAATGAATTAAAGCAGACTGCTTTTCGTTTCCTCATGAGGCAAAACAAAACCTAAAAATGGGAGAGACTGCTCTATGAGAGGGCCCGAGAAAGTAAGAGTCCCCGAGACGTGTCAGTCCAGAATTGTGTTGCTGAGATCTTTAAACAAATGGCTTCTAAAACACTATTGTTGATCGGCAGCTCTTACAACCATACACTGCAGTCTAAGAAGCTAAAGCATAAATTACCAGGATTTTTTTTTTTTAATTTGTAGTTTTCCTCCAACTCCATCTCCCTTCAAAGCTTTTTTTTTTTTTTTTTTTTTTAATTTGACAGAGAGAGAGCACAAGCCATGGGGGGTGGAGGGGTGGGGGGTGACAGGCAGAGAGAGAGGGAG
This sequence comes from Neogale vison, assembly GCF_020171115.1. Lineage (NCBI taxonomy): Eukaryota > Metazoa > Chordata > Mammalia > Carnivora > Mustelidae > Neogale > Neogale vison. The sequence continues at coordinate 82,577,781 of NC_058093.1, forward strand.
AAGCAGGCTCCCCACCGAGCAGGGAGGCTGATCCAGGACTCCAGGATCATGATCTGAGCAGAAGGCAGACGCTGAACTGACTGAGCCACCCAGATGCCCACAAAGCTTTTTTTTTTTTAAGTGAGAAAAGGAATACAAAAGACAAAAAGACAACTACAAACCTTTTTCCTTAAAGTATTATGTTGCGGTGAATTCTGTTCTCACACATACATTTTTTTCCCTTCAGTTCTGTTGGATTTATTTTCCAATATTCAATTCATATCAAGGATGGGTATATTCATGGACTGAAAAGGTAATAAATATTAATACACCTAGAAACACCTAAAAGAATTGCTGTAAATGTAGTTGGTACCAATCTGATAAGGGTGGTACTAAGCTCAGAAGACAACTGAGTGAATCTCAATCTGCCTGCTTTCCTAATGTTTATACAACCAACTAAAGCCAGGTGAAAGCACGGGGGAGAAGCTATAACGCACGAATTCTTAAAATAACTTTTCTGGGTGACACTGAACTGTTGGCACTGGTTCATTAGAAAGAATAAGTGGGATGTGACTATTGTTAAGGGAGATGGGCCGGAAATACTGATTAGCCTGATTGTCCTATGTGTGGTTCTACTGTCCCACATGACTCCATAGCAAAAGCCTCCTTTTCTTGCTTCAAGGTCGATTATGTAGGAGCATTTTCTCCTCACTTAAAATCAATAGCACCTAATATTCTGATTTGAGCAAACCAGCTGCAGAAGAAATTTATGAAGTTAGAGGGGGAAATCGGAGTACTTGACATTAAGGAATTGCTCATATTTCAGTTGTGATAATATTATTGAGGTTTTAAAAGAGAACTGATCATATATATATATATATATATATATATCACATACACACACACGTGTGTGTGTGTTTGTGTGTATGCGATAGGTTAGGGATAAAATAATGTGAGATTTCACTTTAAAACAATCAGGTAATTTGGGGAGGAAAGTTTAGTAGAAGAAGATACAAAAAATAAAATTGGTCATTTGTTAATACTTAAACTGGTTGATAGGTTCGTGAGGTACATTTTGTTATTACTTCTACTTGGTACATGTTTGGAATTTTATACAATAAGTTACTTAAAAGAGTATGTAATAATCAGAGGCATTGGGAGGGGCACTCTTTCTAGGGCTTTTTTTGTGAGGGTTATTTGATCCCTTTTCAACTTACCACTCACTGCCCAGAAGGTATCACAGGCCATTCAATATTAGCACCAAGAAGAAAGAGTGCATCCACCCTATTTTTCTTTAAAACTACAATCTTGGCCTCTATCTTTTTCTGCCTCGAGAGACAGAGTTAGCTTTTGATCACTTCCAGGAAACAACATCCTTTGGGATATTGAAACTGACAAGAGACAGCCTACAAAATCGTATGGTTTCCATTAGAAGTCTGAAGGCATTGCCGTGTTCTGGCTTTACGGGTTAACAGTGCATGACAGAGCACATACTCTTGGTAAGAATCTAATTTAGTTCAGGTATGAAGGGATGCCTTATGAGAAAAACTGGCAGCAATTCCAGCTAGTAGGCAAAGAAGTGAGAGTATAAAACAGGACAATTTACCATCTCTGAACTTCTCTCTCTCAAAAAGCTATGGCTGCCTTAAAATCCTCTATATCCTATTACCCAGCAATCCCAATTCTGGAGAATGTATTCTAAAACAACAATCAATCAAGTGCACAAAAAGATGTGTGCACCAATGTTTATCGCACTCTGTTTATACAGAAAGAAAAACAAGCAGAAACATCTAAATGTCAAAACAAGCAGAAACATCTAAATGTCTAACATTAGGAAATGGTTAAAGTATTGATTAGATATATAATAGAATTATATGCAGCCTCTAAAAATGCTGATATCCCAAGTATATCATTAAGCAAAACAGTGGGTTTCAAAACAGATTTTTACAAAATCCTATCTTTGGTTTAAAACAAAGTATGGCATTTTACAGAATGGAAAGGTTCTGAGATACACAATGAACGTTAACGATAGTATTTCCTGGTCCATAAAATTGAAAGTGTTTTTTACACCTTCTTCTTGCTTTTCTGCATGATCTGAGTATTTTTGCAATGAACATGAAATATGTCAGAACGCTGAAAAAGCTATTTCATTTGAGACAGTAACAATAAAACCACGAAGATGTCCAAGGTAAGTAAAACAAATTACCAGAGCTGGAGAGGGGTCAAGGTAAAAACCCAAGCAAATAACTCCAGACTGTAACATCTAACAGCCTAGGATGATTATTCTTCTATTTCTTTCAAAAGACATCTGGTCCTGAACATCTCCTCTGTTTCAGGCACTGTTCCAGGCCTTGGAGATGTTTAAAAATGGCACACATTTCCTTCCTTCAAAGGATTTTCAGTTTTCTTGAAATAAAGGACCTATATACCCAAATAAATGAAACACAGTGCTGGGGAAGGTCAGTCAGGAGCTATCCATGGATAAGGGGAGCACAGGAGGACGTGTCTAATTCTGGCCAGGGCTGAGGGGCAAAAGGGCTGATCAGAAAAATTCTCAGGGGAGGCACTAATGGGATGAGACCCTGAAAGCGAATGGATGCTTGCCATTTAGCTACACTTTGAGGACAGTTGTTCCAGGCATGTGGGGTGTAAGCAGCTGGGGTAGGGTGGGGACACTTAGCAGCCTAATCATTTGGGGAACAGAAGCATAGTTGGAATATGGGGTGACGGGGTGAGGTCAGGAAGTCAGGCAGGCCCCAAATACAGAAGGTCTTGAATGCCCCCACCGAATCATCTGGGTTTCAGCTGACAAAGGCTCTCTCCTTGACCAAACTTCAGTCAGGCTCCTCTGAGCCCTCTTCTCAACTGGGCCTTGACCTTAAACTTCCGTGTCTGTCCCTGCAGAGTCCAGTGTTAGCAAGAAACCTGCTAGGGCAGTTTGGAGAAAGATTCCCCCCACCCTCAATATCTCAGCACCCTTGATTACCTTGGTACTTAGATCTCGACACCTGGATATCTGGCCTGCCTTCAGCAAGAATCCTGTTAGGTCAGTTTAGCAAGAACTCCCCTCCCCCTGATGCCTCCTTTAAGAGCTGTCCATTCATCTACCTCCCCACCCCCACAACCTAGCTCCCCTGGTATCTTGAGTTGAGCCTCACTTGTCTCCCCAGTTCTGATAGCATTGACACCTATCACAATAATCTTCCTTCCTATTTTTCCAAGTGTCAGAATAATTTTTCCCCCCCCACAACCTGAGGGTACCAGGAGAGCTGAGAGGGATCTGGGCTTTCTCAAGATTAGTCACTCTGACAAGAGCCCAGAGAAGTAACCACTGGTGGGTCTTATAAAGCAGACAGTTTCTGAATGCCCGCTCTATACCAGGCACTGTGCACAGCACTCTGTGTGCATTCACTCTCCTGACCATCACAATAACCCTACAAGATGGACAATGGTATTAGCCCTATTGCACAGGCCAGGAGGGTGAAACTCTAACACTGTCCAAGTCCACGCAACTAAAAGGTGCAGAGCAGGGAGATGGTCTTGGGCTGTCTAACTTATGCCAACCACTGTGAGGAATCTGAAACTCCATGTTCTCCCACACTTTCTGCATGATCTCCCACGCTTTCTGTGCTACCACACATGCAACAAGTCAGTCCCCTGCTGAGAGGAACTTGGTTGGCGTGCAGCAAATGGGTTAAAGGAGGAGCTTTCTCAGCCACAAAAAGAGGACCTTGTAAATAACCCACGAGAAATAAGGTGAAATTGGATCTGTCAATGGGACTAGTTTTTCTTAACTCCAGAAAAATCATTAGGGAGCAGGTAGTTCTGTTTTTGCTTGTTTAATAAGTAGACACAGGTGAGAAATCTGAGGCAGGGACCAAAGGGAACCCAGAGGTGGGGGAGGTTTCCTATTTTAAATGGGGAAGAAAAGCCAAGAAAGGAAAACATTGTCATTAAATAAGGGAGTAGGGCCAGACGAGCACAGGTGGAGGCAGAGGGAAATCCCCAGTGATAACCCAAGTTATTTAAGGTAATGCAGAAATTGGCGTTTATGGAGACCTGATTCCACCACCAAACAAGAGAAGAAGGAAGCCGCAATCAAGGTACATTGACTAAGCAACTAAACAACTACAGGGAAGGAGGCAGAGACCCGTAAAACACACACACACACACACACACACACACACACACTCTTTCTTATAAATGATCAATGCAAATAAAAGGATCAGCTTATATAGTCTGTAAATAAACAGACAGTGAGCTCTACCTTCATGGGTGGATAGGAATTTCACAAATAAGATAAAAAAAGAGGCTGTTCCAAGCAGGAGAAGAGAGTGAACAGAAGCCTAAGAAACAGGAGTACGAATGGTTTCCAGGGGATAGAGTGAAGGGCAATAATTTTGGGGGGCAAAGCTGATCCTGAAAAGTGAGAAAATTACAAGGCCAATAGGAAACATGAGGGGTAGTTAGCATTTACTGAGCATTTTCTCTGTGCTAGATACTCTTTTGACCGCTTCCTTTCATTTCATTCTAATGGCTCTGTAAGATAAGTAATTATATCTCCATTTTAAATATGATCAAACTGAGGCCAAGAAAAGCTTAACAACTTGAAAAACAGCCCGACAGCTAGCTAGTGAAACTGCACTCAGTTCTGTCCAACTCTCCCTGCCGCCTCTACCAACCCCAGTCATTTAGGAAGTACCGACTGTGTGCTCACCTTGAACAGAGAGTGGCCTCAGGGGCCCATATAGCGACTCTCTTGTGTTCAGTCATCCCAGGGATTCAGAGCGTATGTTTACTGGAAACCACTAGTTCATTTTCAAGTGGTATAAACATCTCTGAACTTAGGGCACAGAAGTATGAAGGACTGATCTATCTCAACTACTGAACACTACTATTAGTATTCACTTAGACACAGTGACTGAATAAACTCTTTAAAATCCTGGCTTGGGGTGCCTCGGTGGCTCAGTTGGTTAAGCATCTGCCTTTAGCTCAGGTCATGATCCCAGAGTCCTGGGATCAAGCCCGTGTCCAGCTCCCTCCTCAGTGAGGAGTCTGCTTCTTCCTCTGCCCCCGCCCTGCTCTCCTTGCTCTGTCCCTGCTTTCTCCCTGCTCTCATGCTCTCTCTCTCAAATAAATAAATAACCCTTTTAAATAAATAAAATCCTGGCTTTAAATATTACTTTGAGGAAGGAATACAAAATGGTACGACCACTCTGAAAAATCGTTGGGCAGTTTCTTAGAGTTAATCATATAGTTAAGTATGACTGATATAATCTTAGGTATTTACCCAAGAGAGATAAAAGTTTACCCTCACACAAAAACCTCAATGCAGGGCACCTGGGTGGCTCAGTTGTTAAGCAGCTGCCTTTGGCTCAGGTCATGATCCCAGGGTCCTGGGACAGAGCCCTGCTCAGCGGGGTGCATGCTTCTTCTCTTCCATTCCTCCTGCTTGTGTTCTCTCTCTTGCCCTGTCTCTCTGTCAAATAAATAACATCTTTTAAAAAATATCTTTAAAAAAAAAAATCTTAAATGCAAAGGCCTACAGCAGTTTTATTCATCATCAATCCAAGCTGGAAACAACTCAAAAGCCCTTCACTGGGAGAATGGATAAACAAACTGTGTTATATCCATGTAACAGAGTACCACTAAGCAATAAAAAGAAATACACCATTGATACATGCAACAACAACACAACTCTCTAAGAGTTCTTAAGTAGAAGAACCCAGACTCAAAAAGATCTTTAATATGTGTTTCCATTTTCATGACAGTCTAGCAAAAGATTATAGAGAGAAAGAGGAAGTGGATGTCAGGGGTTAAGAGACAGGAGAAAGTTTGACTACAGAGGGGTAGCATGGGGGCTTTGGTGGGAGCATAAGCAAAACTTTATTTGGTGGGAGCATAAGCAAAACTTTAATATCTTGAGTATGCTGGTGTGTGGTAGGCAGAATAATGGCCTCAAAAGATGTTCATACTCTAATTGCTCGAATCTGTGAATACGTGAATGTTACAGGGTAAAAGGGACTTTGAAGATGTAATTAAGATTGCTAATCAGATGACCTTAAAATGCTGAGATGTTCGCAGATTATCTGGGTGGGCTCATAGCCATATTTCTTCACTTCTTTAGTCTTTAATCTCCACAGTAACTCTAACTTGGAATGAGGTTTCGGTCCTGGTTCTTTCTTGCCCATTCATTGCCCACAACTAATCTAAGTTCCTGCAGAATGAGGCCACCTTCTATGCCACTGACTTAGCTCGGAGCTCATGGCTGATGTCAAATAGGTCAGAACTTACTGCTTCCCTAGGACTCTGAAGAAGAGGAAAGCCCCAAATGAGGAAACGTAAGTGTCAAGGTCTATTTCAAAGAACCTTACTGGGAACTCTCCAAGACAGAGTTTATATCAATACAGATACATCAAAACCAATAGTCAGAGCCTTAAGTAATGGCTGACTCACCAGGACTTTAAGCAGCTAACGGGGGAAGGGGGTTGGGGGGGGTCAGAGGGTGTACTTCGAGATATGCTATAAATCCAATATTATTCCTCTGAAGAATTCATTTATGTGGAATCACTTTCTAATCACTAGGCCATCCCCACCATCCACTTCCAGCTCACCACCACTGTCGATAGCTTTTTTAATTTTTAACAAAGCTGAAGGTAGTGCTTTCCCAATTTTCTTAGGATATTCTGCTGTCTTACCAGGGCTGCTCAAAGGAATAGCACTTCTCTTTAAAACTGGTTTTTTACCTACTCCCTGAAGCCTAGAGCTAATTAACAGCCCACAAAATAAGTTAAATACACCAAAGTGAAGATTTCTAGATTCACAAAGAGATCAATAAATACTTATTAAGTGCTTTCTGTGGGCAAGGCCCTGGGAAGTACAAAGAAGCAAAATACAGATGGTCAGTATCTCTATACATGGCTTACAATGTCATTAGACATATGATAAAACTAATAACAATCTAAGACAACAAAGTTACATGATCATATACAAAATATTGCCATAGGAGTTCAAAGTGGGAAGAGACTGTGGCTGGGGTGCTCAGAGAAAGGAAGCTTTGTATAGGAGCCGGGAAAAAAAAATGCAAGAGTGGTAGAGATGATTCCTGCAAGACAGGACATTTTCTTAAACAGACAAGAAACTCCACCTGCAAAATCTCTCTTAACATACATCTCCATAAAAATTGAACAGAACTTTAAAGAAAAAAAAAAAAATGACTGTGGTTTAAAAAGAGAGAGAGGGAATTTTGGGATTCTGAATTTAGACTAACAGCTAACTCCCCAGAAATTCATTTTTTACATGTATCTGTTGGGAGTGAAGATGACTGACATTTCTGGATGGTTCTGGCCTTCTTTGGTCATCCCCACAATCTGCACTTCTATAAGCAAGGAAAGAAATGCTCACCTAAGGCAGTCTCCACCTGCAACTGAACCAGCCATGTGGGCTAATTGCAACTGAACCGACATGGGAACCATTCCACTCAGTGTACAAAACATGGTAAGGGCTGCTAGAATGGTCCTTTCCTTTGGTTACACTTTATTATTTTGGAAAAGAATGGGCCTAGCACAATCCCAACATCTTCAGCATCTCACAGTCTTCTGTTCTGTATGCACTCTCACCAAAAAATGTATAAAACAATGTTCATTGCAGCTTTGTCTATATTAACCCCAAACTGGAAACTAACTAAATGTCTACCAACAGTTGATGGATGAACAAACTGTGGTACGTTCATACGATGGGGTACTACAGAAAAAGAGGATAACAACCTTGCTACACACCACAGCATGGATGAATTTGACAAGCATAATGCTGACTGCAAGAAGCCACACACGAAAGCAAACATACTATAGGGTTTTATGTATATCAGTTTTATTTAAAAAAAAAAAAGCTAATTTATAGCATCAGAAGTTAAAAGAGTGGTTACCCTAAAGGAGAGGCAGCTAGTGACTGGGAGGGATCCTAATGGGACTTCTGGGGTCCCCAAAATGTCTGTGTTAGTCTGATCAGTGGTTACAAGGGAGTGGTTACTTATAAGAGCTTTATAAGCTGTACCCTATGAAAACACTTTTCTATATGAATGCTTTATTTCAATAAATAAACTTCTTAAAGAAAATTCAAAACTGTTGTATTAAAGGATTATAGTGAGATAATCAAAATTTTCATTTTACGGTTGAAGAGTTACATGCATATTCACATCCACAATTTTTTGTTTAAATTACTTATAGTCACTTATAGTGACTTTGTTATAATGTATTTAGTCAGTATCATATGTATTCTTAGATGGGAAATAGGTAAAGTTCTTAGGATCTCTGCCTTGTGCACAGATCAAAGAGGATTATTCTATTTCATTAGTCTTGGTGTATCCCTCTTAGAAGACTGAGAAAGAATAGGAAGAGGAGGAAGAGAAAAGGGGGGTAGGGGGAGGAGGAGGAAGATGAAAAGGAGGAAGAAGGAGGAAGAGAAGGAAGAGAGAAAGGAGGAGGAGGAAAAATGGAAGGAGAAGAAACAACACTCCAGTCTTTTCTTTAAAACCTCTAGTGCTGCATAATTATTTGTTTAAAAAATTGTTACAAGGTAAGGGGCAGGGACTAGATGTCCCCAGTAACTCCCACTCTATCTAAACCACAGCTCAGAAAATAGCAAATCAGACTGTAGGCTGATCCCAGCTGAGAGGTGTAACCCAAACAAGCTTCTATCTGCCCCATGTGCTGGCTGCAGATCCCATATCTGCCATTAAGTATAGAATTCTCCTCCTCATCAATAACTGTAGCATACACCTTCTCTTCAAATTAACACTAAGCAGAGAGAAAAGCCCTCTGTCCTACCCTCATAGGTCAGCTCTTAGAATAAATACCAATCCACATGGCATTTGGAGGTTAGGGTTTCCAGATGACTGTGAAAATGGGAAGTGGGAAAGACGTGGTCATGGGGAGCTCCCTTTCTAAGGGAGGTATGAGATGAAGCTCCTGAGCAAAGGCCAGGGCCTCGCCTCCATTACCCTTTCCCTTTCGCCTGAGAACGACCGCCTACCGATTCTGCTAGCACCTGCTAGTCCTCCGGGGCCCTTCGCAGGGACTGCAGCACAACCTTGGTGAAGGAGGATATTGGGGCTGCTTGGGCCGGCAAACGCCAGCCTCTGGTGCTCAAGAAAGGCTTGGCAGACGCCGGCAGAGACCCTGGATCAACTGTCACCTGTCAATCACTTGACCTAAATACACCAGCCACTGGGGGAATCGGAGGGAGGGGGTTAGCCGGAGCATGCTCAGTAATCGGGATGACATCACTTAATCAATGCCAGGGACGGGAAGGCTGCATCAGCAGCCTCGAGCGGGCTGCCAGGAATATGTCAGCGGGGATCGGGAGGCTCCTATTAACTCGGTCCCTCCCCACGCGGCTCGCATACAAAGAGGGCACCGTCAGCTACACACGCTGGGGACAACGGAGGGTGAAAGGGCGGGGTGGGGGGGAAGGCTGGTTTATTTCATTTGACATATTGCTTTAAGAACTAAAACCCACTGGTATTCCCTGCCCCCACCGGCAGCCCGGGCTGCAGAAAGGGAGCCAAGTGGGAGGAGGGGAAGAGGGGACGAAAGGAAAGGTGGGGAGGGGGGGGTTGACCCAACCACACAAAGTAACTTCTACTCCTGGCAGAGAGGGGCTATTTGGCTGCGCTCAGGGCCCCCTAGCCCCACAGATGTGGGCACACAGCCTACTCTCCATCCAGGGCGAGGAACATCTGAGAGACTGTGGACACCAGGTCGCCCCACTGGGGAGGGGTCAGACCCGGAGACCACGTCCAGGGCAGCCTGTTTTGAGAGGAAGCAGGAGACATACCAGGCCTTCCCGGGGACACCAAGGCCATCAGTTCCCTACATCCCCCGCCTTCTGCACGCAGGGCAAGGTGAAACGCCGCGGGGAGCCGCGTCTACACGGCGTGGGAGCTCCCAGCCGAGGCTAGGATTTTTCCAGTACCTTTTTTTCTTTTCCTTTTGCAAAGGTCGTGAGAAGAACAGGTAAAGTGTTCGATAAATCGAACTGATGCCTGCAATCATTTGTGGGGTGCAGAGATCCTACTTTAAGGGGAACCTGAGAACCCCGCTTGAGGGTAACGGGAGCACTCAACCCACGCGGCGTGGCCAAGCCGGGAACAATAGGCCCACGAGGGCCCCCACCCCGAGAACAATGGCGGCGCCGAACCCTTCCTCGCCCCCCACCTCTACTCTCGCCACCTGGGCCCGCCCTGCCGCCCCCAGTCGCCCCTCCACCGCCCGGGAGCGAACTACAGGGCGTGGGGGAGGGGGTTTCTCTTCAAGTCTATGGGAGAGGGCAACCCTGCGGGGGATGTCCGAAGGGGTGGCGAACACCTCTGCTGTCTGGGGCGTTCGGGAGCCCGGCTACGGCGCGAAGCAGCAGGGAAGCCACACATCCCGGACACTTACCCCAATCACCACGGTCTCATCGCCTTTAAATTTGGGGATGAATTTGTCCCCTCGGAGAATCTCTGCTTCGTTGAGGGGCCGGAACCGGCACATCACTTTGATGCTGCATTCGGCTGGATCCGCCATCTCGGCCGGCGGCAGGGAGGGGGAGCGGGGAAGGGTGGGGGGCCGGGGCTCAGCAGGACAAGGGAGGAGGCCACGAACCGCACCGCCTGCAGCCTTCAACGAAGCTTCTCAGCAGGTCATCGCGAACTCGGCGGGTTGGGCAGCTCGGGCCGCTCCCCCACCGGGCAGGTTTCTATAAGCCTCCTGCCCCTCCGGTCCTGCAGACTTGCCTTCCCTGGCCTGGCCCCGGCCGGGCGCGGCGCTCCGGGCCCACCTGCCCGCGACCACGCGGCCGGCGGACTAGGCGATGCGCAGGGAGCGAGCCTCGCCCGGCTCAGACCTCCCGGGCTCCTGCGCGCTCAGCCATCCTGCATCAGCACCAGCGCGCTCCGCCACCTCCCCGGCCCGCCCCTTCGCCCCGCCCACCTCCGTCTCGCCCCGGGATGGTGACGTCACTGCAGAGATCCGCCCCGCCCTCGCCCCGACTCCAAGTGTGGAAGAATCCTGGGACTTGTAGTCTCTCCACTTGCTGGTGGAAGGACAAGGATGCTACTTACATTGGCTTTTGGGTACAACGGTAGATGCCACCTCCGAAAGCCAAGAACAGGGTGGAGGTCATATCCAGCATTCCCAGTTAAAATCTCTATATAAACCAGGTCTACATCCCCTCTTTACATGTTTTCATGATCTCCAAGGAAAAGCCTTAAATCAATGGCCAGCAGAAACGTTATAAAGCGTTTTGTAACTGTTTTGTAAGAGTTGTGATGAAATTAAGGGAAAAAAGCTTTGCATGAATATTTGAAGCCATCATTCCCTAAAATGCCTGCGCATACCAGTTCACAACATATGTTAGATCAGGGACTGCTTTAATATCTGATGAAAGTTGAGGACATTTTCCATAACAAGAACCAAAAACAAATTCATACACACCCACAGATTTTTCATGCTATTTCATGGGATTTGGGGACAACAAATGCCTGCCTGTGATTTTCAGGTTAAGAACCTCTTAATCACTATTCATGATAGTGAGGTTTACAGAACTTCTGTCTAATGCCAAAATAGAACCTGTAGAATAAGCAGAATATATACAGGATCAAGTTCTAAAGTCCTTTGCATAGTATAGAACCCATGATCAGATTTTTGTCTACTTGTTCGTCTCATCTCCTACACTTCTTGTTGTAATGTTTACACATTGACAAACTACTTGTGTCTTCCACCATTCACCGATTTCTGTGCTTGTTCTGATACTTTGTGCAGCCATTTGCTCTCTAGGAGTCATCCATTCATGCCTATTACTAAGTAAGCATATTAAATAGGGTTCACAGAGTAAAAACTAATAGAAACACAACTGGGGCCACTATGGAAAAAGGAGAATTTATCAGAAGAATCCAGATTATCTTGCTTATTCAAAAAATGATTAAACAATGGAGCCAGGGAACAGACAGGCTACCAACACACACTCTATTTCTTGTCCCTGTTTCCTCTTTGTATTGGCCTCATTCTCTCTCACTCCAGATCACTCCAACCAAAAGTCCCTGGGATTCATTCTTCAATATCTACCACAAGATAAGGATAGATGTCTGCTTGGTTTGGGTTTGGGAAAAAAAAAAAAAAAAAAAAAAACTAGGGAAAGCCTATGATTGGCATGGGCTTAGGTGTCTAGCCCTAGATGACTCAATCAGAGTGAAGAACTTTGCAAGATCTTTGAGGAATACCATAGTGGGAAGGTCCCAAAAGAAGAGGGAGGCCATTCCCAGAAAAAGAACATGGTGCTGAGCTGGCTAAACCATTAGATGTCCACTCTCCCTTTCCAGTGCTACCTTTTCCTCTTTGACTCAGCTCAACCCTCCTTCCTTAGGAAGGCTTCTCTGACTTACTAAATGCCCACAAAGGGTAGGTATCCTCCTTCTTCTACTCATAATCTCCTATGCACATCTCTATCACTACATTCTCATGGGCAATGATATCTGCCTCATCTTTATGTCTCTAGCATTTATTGCATAGTAGTGCGTGTTGTATAAGTAATCCAACCTAGAAGGAAGTGCTACCTGAATAAGTAAACAGCCCGGCCACTTACTAGATGTAAGACCCAAGGAAAGGTATTTAATTCCCTTAAGACTCCATTTTATCTCTATCATTGGAATAATAATCATCTCATAGAGGTTTTGAGGGAATTAGAAGAAATAATACTTTTGAGCATGTAGCATGGTGCCTGACGTGCACATAGTACAAACCCTTGAATGTTAGTGGTGGTGGTGGCGGTGGTGGTTGTTGCTGTTGTGTGTTGAACAAATGGTGGTAAAACAAAAGCGTTACTTAGTTTAAGGAATACATCTGTTGCTTTAATGCAAGTACACCTGGGAATACAGTTTTTCTGCCTAGCTGCGAAGACAGACCTACTAAAACAAACTTTCATAAGCCATTATGAGCAGCACCAATTTGATTTCCTGTCCTCAGATGCAGGGAAAGTAGCTTTAAAAAAGGCCCAAGCACCAAATTCTCATCATTTTAGTAGTTCTCAGGCTCTGACTCAAACATCTACCATCTTTTACAGTCACCTTCATGATATACTGGAGAGGTCAGCCCAATCCCCAGTTTCCCCAAACCCACAGAGGATTACCAGACCCTTATGCACATGGATAACCTGGGTGGAAAGACATGTGTGCCTCTGGATTCATTATTCATTTATTCATTCATCTATCTATTCATCAACTATTAACTGAGCAAATGACATTTGCTACCACAAAATATATAAAGTTAGGTTTATTAAATGAACTCTTTACCAGAGGGTTAATAAAGGGGGTACCTAGATTGCTCAGTTGGTTGAACATACAGTTCTTGGTTTCAGTACAGGTCATGACCTCAAGGTTGTGAGATAGAGCCTGACATCAGGCTCCACACTCAGCAGGGAGCTTGTTTGAGATTTTCTCTCTCCCTCTGCTCCTTCTACTACTCATTCTCTTTTTCTCAAAGTAAATTAATTAATTTCAAAAGAAAGTTTGATAAAGACTTCCCCTGTCACCTCCTGCCCACGTGCAATTTGAGCGGAAGTTACAAAATAAATCATTACCCTCAAGAAGCATAGAAACAAGTTAGATATCCTGGGTAGACAGCTCAGTGGTGGCTAAGAAGGAATAATCAAAGGGATGAAGGTTAAAAAAAAAAAAAAAGAAAAGGAGGTGGACTAGGCAGGATTGAAAAATCCTAGGGAAAGTCTATGATTGGCCCGCACTTAAAAATACTGAAACACAGGGGTGCCTTGGTGGCTCAGTGGGTTAAAGCCTCTGCTTTCAGCTCAGGTCATGATCCCAGGGTCCTGGGATCAAGCCCCGAGTTGGGCTCTCTGCTCAGCAGGGAGCCTGCTTTCTCCTCTCTCTGCCTGTCTCTCTGCCTACTTGTGATCTCTCTCTGTCAAATAAATAAATAAAACCTTAAAAAAAAATACTCAAACACAGAAAACAAAAGAGAAAATAGATAAACTAAACAACATCAAAATGATACACTTTTATATATCAAAGGATACTATTAACAGAGTGAAAAGGCAACTCACAGAATGGAAGAAGATATTTGTAAATCATATACTGATTAAGGGGTATCCAGCATATATAAAGAACTACCACAAATCAACCATAAAAGAAAATCTGATTTTAAAATGGGCAAAGGACTTTAATAGGTATTTCTCCAAAGAAAATATACAAATGGCCAATAAGCACAGAAAAAGATATTCAATGTCACTAATCTTACAGAAACGCAAATCAAAACCACAATGAAATACCACATCACATCCATTAGAAAGGCTATTATAGACCACCACCAACCAACACAGAAAATGAGTGTTGAAGAAGATGTGGAGAAATCAAAACTCTTGTGCACTGTTGGTGGGAACATAAAATGGTGCAGACACTATAGAACTCCTCAAAAAATTAAAAATAGATTAACAGATGATCCTAATTCTACTTCTGCATATATATTCCAAAGAATTAAATCAGGGACTCAGATATTTGTACACCCATGTTCATAGCAACATTATTCTCACTAACTAAAATGTGGAAGCAAACCAAGTATACATCTATGAATGAATGAATAAATACAATGTGGTATAGACATACAATATAATGTTTTTCAGACTTAAAAATAAATTCTGACATATGCTACAATATGTATGAACCTTGAGGAAATTGTGTTAAGGGAAATAAGAAAGTCACAAGAAGATAAATATCTATCATGCCACTTAGAGGATTCAAATTTATAGATAGAAAGTAGAATGGTAGTTGCCAGGGGCATGAGGGAAGGGGGAATGGGGAGTTATTATTTAATAAGTATGGAGTTTTAGTTTGGGAAAAAAAATGTTCTGGAGATTGATGGCAGTAATGATTGCATAACAATGTGAAGGTACCTAATACCACTGAACTGTACACTTAATAATAGTTAAAATAGCAAATTTAATGCTATAAAATATGTATTTTTTATTGTGGTATATTTTACCATAGTTTTAAAAAGATAGAAACCCTTATGTACTGTTGGTAGGAAAGTAAACTGGTGCAACCATTATGGAAAACAGGATGGAGGTTCTTCAAAAAAAATTTTTTAATGGAGCTACCATATGACCCAGCAATTCCACTTCTGGGTATTTATCCAAAGGAAATGAAATCACTGTCTCAAAGAGATGTATGCACTCCTATGCTCATTGCAGCATTATTTACAATAGCCATAATAGGGAAACAGCTCAAGTGGCCATCAAGAAATGAATGGATAGGGGGCACCTGGGTGGCTCAGTGGGTTAAGCCTCTGCCTTTGGCTCATGTCATGATCTCAGGGTCCCGGGATCGAGCCCTGCATCGGGATCCCTGCTTCCCCTTCTCTCTCTCTGCCTGCCTCTCTGTCTGCCTCTCTGCATACTTGTGATCTCTGTCTGTCAAATAAATAAATAAAATCTTTAAAAAAAAAGAAATGAATGGATAAAGAAAACACACACACACACGTGAGTGAATATTAACACACGTGAGTGAATATTATTCAGCCATAAAAATATACTGCCATTCGCAACAACATGAATGGACCTTGATGGCATTATGCCAAGTAAAATAAGTCAGGCAGAGAAAGATGGCTACTATATGATCTCACTTATATGTAGAAACTAAACAAACAAAGAAAAACGAACTCACAGACACAGTGAACAAGTTGGTGGTTGCCAGGGGCAAGGAGTAGGGGTGGGGGAATTGGAAGATGGGAGCCAAAAGTACAAACTTCCAGTTATAAGATAAGTAAGTCCTAGGGATGTTATGTATGGTAATGATAGTTAACAATACTGTGTTGCATATTTGAAAGTTGCCAAGAGAATAGAGCTCTCCTCACAAGAAAAAAATTTGTCACTACGTATGGGGACATAGGTTAACTAAACTCATTGTGGGGATCACTCCACAATATATACATATATCTTGTCATTAAGCTGTGAATCTGAAATTAATACAACATGTCAATTGTATCTCAATTTTTAAAAACCTATAACATCAAAAGAACAAGAAATTGACCTTTGAAAACTTTCCTGAATATCTCTGCTTTGGCACCTGAGCACTTGCTGCCTTGCAATGATGTTCCTGTTATTGTCTGGTACCATTCTCTAGTGCTTTCCATTTCACAGCTCTTTCTGTTAAATGTCTTGAGTGTGTCTTGCACCTGTATCTATGTAGTGGGGACCATGCATTACTTACATGCTTGATAGATCATTTCTGAATGATCAATCCATGTCCATCACGATCATGATAATGGCAAGGACAAATGAATTGAATATATGAACCTGAAAATAAGTTGCCTTGTAGATGGAGCCTTGGGCTCAGGACCTACATTTTTCATTCCTGTTCTGCTGCTAATGAGTTCTATAACTTTGGAAAATGTATTCAGCTTCTCTGAATGAATTTTTTTTTATTCCATCTGTTGAAATGGCGCTAAAAATATTATCTATTCTGGATAAGTGAGAATTAAATGAGAGATTTGTGAGAAAATGGTTTGGAAGTGAAGTCTGGGAGAGATTGTGAAGAGATTGGGGGAATCACCCCTCCCAAGAAAACATGAGAAAAAGGGAAAAAAATGTATCGATTAATATAAAGTTAATCATTCCAAGGCTTGGCATGATGCCAGGCACAAAGTAGCAACTCAATAAATGTTTTTCATGCGGTCATTCATAAATAGGAATTTCCAGGGCACCTGGGTGGCTCAGTCATTAACCAGCTGCCTTCAGCTCAGGCCCTGATCCCAGGGTGCAGGGATCAAGCCCCTCATCTTGCTCCCTGCTCAGCAGGAAACCTGTTCTCCCTCTCCCTCTCCCACTCCCCCTGCTTGTGTTCCCTCTCTCGCTGTCTCTCTCTCTCTCTCTGTCAAATAAATAAATAAGATATTTTTAACGAATGATCAAAAATATGAATTTCCCATTATAGAAATGAATCCACCAAGGACCCTAGTGAATGAGTCATTTCTGCAAGGGAATGATTAAGTCTGGCTGCCCTGATGTTGGTTCCTGCTTCAATTAACAGGTGTGGAATGCTCGTCCAGAACAGTACCCACTCCACACCACTCTCTCCTGCCCCGGCAAGGTCTTCCCCAAGCAGGGATTTATGGGTCCTTGGAAGGCAGTTAGCCAACTCATTGGGTAGCACAGGGTAAGGGCCTCAGACAGACTGGAAGTTTTCTAACCACATTTTCATCCAGTGCCTCCACCAGCAACACTTTCATGGCCTTCAAACATCACTGCTGAGATAAAACAGAGAGTGGGTCATTCAGGCAACGATGAACAGTCTTGCTTTGACTTGCCGGAGCCTGTAGAAATCAAGGCCGAAGCACTGAATTCTCCCCGACATTCCCATTGTCTCCTGAGTTATCAGGATCTTTTTGTAAGAACGCTGCTTCTCTCTACTCAGCTCACTCCTAGAGAGCAGTTTCTGTCCCAGTCTCTACTGCCAGTAAGAAGTGTAAATTGAAGCAATTATCTGGATTGTTCAAGGAAAAAAAAAAGCTTCAGAAATGCTTCTGCCTGAGTGATCTAGGTAATTGCTTCAATTTTCACATCAGCTCCCCATCTTCGGCAGTCACTAGGGTAGCCATTTAACTCAAACCCTGGGGTCTGCTGGTCCCCATGTGGGTTTAATCATTTCTGATTGCCCAGGCCCTGCTTCATTCCTATAAGTACAAAAAATACCTGGCCACAGTGAAGATTAAAAACCAAATGAACAGATGAAAATATTTTTAAAGATGTTGAAAAAATCCCTTAAAAACCTGTGAAACTCCTCTATTGGCATAGAATAGAATATCTGGATGTCTTTTAAGATACAGCACCTCAGTTCAAGATGTCCAGGTAACCCGGCTCAGTGGGAAAGAAGCAAAGGCCATCGTCTCCCTTTAACACGGTATTAGCTGATCTGAGGGGGAAGCCCGCTCTCTGTCTAGCAGACACATCAACTGAGATTTATTGTACTAGATTCTACTTTTAGTATTAATTCTTACAGAAAAAAATTCAGGGCTTTGGACGAATAAAATGCAAAACCACTTATTCTAAGGAGGGAGAGGAGATGAGAAAGAAAAGCTAAACTCTGTGTGTTGGGGGTGGGAGTGGGAGCACCACAGCTGGGCACTGGCAGTCCCAGAGCAGAACGCAGGCTCCAGGCACCAGCCCTGATTAGGAGCCGAGCCTCAGGAGGTGAGGGACATGGACGCCCTCCCTGCCTTTTTGAGAGCTACCTCAGCACGATCCCAGTGTGGCCTGTGGGTTGGCAACGTCCTCTTCTTCCAGCAATTGTGCCGAAGTACACTCTCGCCCTGTCTGGAGACAGAATTCCACACTTCCTCTCGCACATCTACTCCCAGGAAAGCATGAAGAAGTATTGTAAACTTTGCTCAAAATGTCCGAGGACTCACAGATGAGGATTTCTATTACATACCCCATGCGGACCTACTTAAAAATCAACAGAGACTTCATATCTTCAAAATACCATGTCCACTGTGCACCACAGAGGGTCCCTTTCCTTCCTGACACCCATGTGACTCTTCTCTCCTGGCCCTGACTTCTCACGCCCAGCTCCTATCCAGTGACAGAGCCAATCTACGGCGTTCCAGCTCTGTCCCAGGTTTGTCATCCCAAACTCATCGCAATGCTCAACAAAGCACAGGGGACTCCTCTAGACAGCAGCTGATCCTCCTCAGACACTGTGGGAAAGAAGAATAAATATAAACATGTTCTGTAACCCACAGTGAAGAAATACAGCAGCACCCTCTGTAAGCAGTGTCTTGGAAACATATTAAAGACACCTGAGATTTCCAAGGTTCATGTAGTTCCCTATAGAGGGCCTCCTTTACTTTTTGAGGTAGTAAATGAGATGGGGGGTTCAATAAAAGTCAAAGAAATAGTATCCAAAGAGAAGAAGTCTTTTTTTCCCCCAGCAATTGTGTTAGTTATCACTGTGTAACAAATTACCCCCAACCTAAAAGCTTAAAACATTTGTTATTTCACAGTGAGTCAGGCATCTGGGCATCACTTAGCCGAGCACTGTGGCCCAGGTTTTTTCTCTAATACAGCCAGGGTTATAACCATCTCAAGGCTCAACTAGGAAAGGATCCACTTCCAAGCTTGCTCTTGTGGGTTTTGGTAGAATTCCACTCCTCACTGACCGTTGGCTACCCTTAGCTCCTTGTCATGTAAACCTCCCAAGAGCAAAAGGCATCAACAGAACAAGTGAGAGAGAACAAAACAAGATGGCTCTCAGTTTTGTTCTGTTTTGTTTTAAAACTTTACTTATGTATTTTAAAGAGGGAGAGTGTGCACAGGCTCCTGAGCAGGGGGAGGGACAGAGGGAGAGGGGAGGTAGCCTCCCTACTAAATGCAGAACCCTATTCAGGGCTGGATTCCACCACCTAGAGATCAGGACCTAAGCTCCTGAGCTCCTGAGCTCAACCAATTACATGACCAGGTGCCCCCAATATCACAATTTTTTATAGCTTAAACTTATCCATTCCTTTTGTCATGCTTCATTGATTAGATGCAAACCACTGGTCCAGCACACTTTCAAAAGGAAGGTATTCCACATAGGTGTGACTAACAGGAGGCATAGATCAATGAGGCTATTTTAGAAGGTTTAACAACCAATAAATAAATTAACTGTCACTTACTAATCACTTATGCTGAAACCGGGCAGAGAGTAGAATCAAGCAATACAACTTTGGAAACAGACCTTTCTCTCAAAAAGAGTTTCATTCTAGGTGGGAGATAAGATATACAGTGATTAAAAGAAAAATAACAACCATTCTAAGGCAAGAAAAAAAAAACACAAAAAGCAAAACCAAAAAAACCCCTGAGATAGCTATCATTAAAGGAAAAAAGCAATACATTAAATTTCACAAAAATACAAAATCGTAGGGGCACCTGGGTGGCTCAGTCAGTTAAGCATCTGCCTTCAGCTTAGGTCATGATCCCAGGGTCCTGGGATCAAGCCCTGCATTGGGCTCCCTGCTCAGGGGGAAGCTTCACTCTCTCCCTCTGCTGCTCCTCCTGCTTGTGCTCACTCTCTCACACACTCTCTCTGTCTCTCTCTGTCAGATAAACAAATAAAATCCTTTTAAAAAATATAAGATCCTATACCTCAAACATCATATACAGTAATAAAATAAAACAATCCACTAAGGAAGCGTTTTGCAACATATAAGACAAAGAGACAGTATCTTTAATAAAGAATTCTTATAAATCAATGGGACAGTCGTAGTGCACAATAGAAAACCTAGCCCAGAACATAAAAGCTCAATATACAAAAGAATTACAAATTATCTGTAAATGCATGAAAAATTATTCCACCTCATTAGTAGCCAAAATAATGTCTATTACACTGACAAAGTTACAAAGAGTAATAACCTGCAATATTGTAATATATACAGAGAAGGTAACCTTCTCTTACCCTACAGGTACAAAGGTAGATGTGTTTAATTTTTCTGGGAGGCTAACATGAAACAAACCCTGAAAAAATGGACAGGTACAGACTTCCCACTAAAGTAACAGTGATACCAGACATGAAAGCACTTGTACCTTTAGGGAACAGGAAGTACGAAATGGGATGGAGATATCTGGGGACTAAAACTGGAAGGTGAGGGACGCCTGGGTGGCTCAGTTGGTTAGGCAGCTGCCTTTGGCTCAGGTCATGATCCCGGCGTCCTGGGATCGAGTCCCACATCGGGCTCCTTGCTCCGCGGGGAGCCTGCCTCTCCCTCTGACTCTGCCTGCCACTCTGCCTGTGCTCTCTCTCTCTCTCTCTGACAAATGGATAAATAAAATCTTTAAAAAAAAAAAAAAAACTGGAAGGTGAATTTGTGCCAAATCATCGAGAGCTTGGACAACAGATCATGGTGTCTGAGTGGTGTTCAACCGGTAGTGGGAAGTCACTGGAAGTTTTTAAGTGGGAGAGTCATGTGATATAAGAAGAGTTCTAAGCCCAGTTGGAGGCATCAACGAGACAGGAATCTAGAAATAAAATTGGACAGACTCATCTCTCTCTCTACAGGATCTCTGCTCCTCTCCCTCTGGCTTCACTGTCCAGGAGATCCAAATAGATACCCTTCTTACTGAATGGAAACTTGGGTGACTAGCTCTAGCCTTTTAGACTCTTTTGATCTCAGACATCTGAAGCCTATCAGCATGATCCAAAGGGAGAGAGATATCGCCTCCCATCAGGCATGGAACCAGACACACACCACAAAGGGCAGCAATGGAAGTACATAATCCAGGGTGTGTCACTTAGGATTTCTAGGGTTGCAAGCGACAGACGTTTACTTGAGTTAGCTCAAGCAAAAGTGGAAAAGGAATTAATTGTAATTCTTGATGAAGTAAGGCTGGACTGCAACTGGGCTCAGAAATAAACTAGAATCAAGGACTTGAATATTGTAAAGTTTTCTGTCTCGTCTTTGCTTCTTTCTGGGCACATGCTTTCTTCCTTTTCTCTTTGCCTACTGGGTTCTTTGGCTTCTCTAGGCTGTATCACAGAATAGTCAGCTTGGCTAGCTCGAATGCTTGTATATAAAACAAGCTGGAGAATTACAAAAGCTCTGTGTCTCTCAGCCCCAATATCAGTGTCTGGGGAAGGACTCTGATGGGTTCCGCTCAGGTAAGCTCCTCTGTTGGACAAATCAACTCAGCCGAAGGGCGACATCATGTTCAACAATCATGACTGTCAGAAGTAATCCCTTAACCCAGTGGACTGGGGTGGGGGTGGCTGAATGGGCAGGTCCCAGGAAGGGGGAAGCACTGGAAAAACACCATGGTGTTGGTTTCAACGGAACTTGGAGAGTAACAGAGGCCATGAGAGAGACGTCATCTTGCCCCTACAGAATTGTTGCTGATACAGCAGTATTCAATACTGTACGCCCTCCATAATATCCTTCATTTCAGATTCAATTCTACCAGTCAAATGTCCCCACTTTCTGTTCCTCTCTGACCACTTCTCTCTCTCCCTCTCTCTCTCTCTCACACACACACACACACACGCACACTCGCACACCTGCAGAGACAGAGAGAGACTACCTAAGACAGACAGTAAAATCCAGAGCTAACAGAGTCCTGAGATGCCCACCAGTAAACCTGCCACCATCAGTCTCTGCTTCGGGATGCCAGCTGACTCACTTGGTCCAGCAGCCCTGTAGATAGCTTATAGGTGGCTCTATTTTGTCCTTAAATGACCCATTTCCTTTTGAGAGAAGATGAACTGAACTGAAAAGAATTAACTGGATAAGACGCTTTAAACTGACCCAGAAAAGATATGAGTTTGACAGAGGACTTAAAAAACCCAACCCTGAAAACACTTCGTGAAGCTTCCAGGCTCTGCCAGTATAAACACATAGTTGTGAGCAGGGTGACAGCTTGAACCCATTTGGCAAATGATTCCCCAGCCCCATTTGAAGGACTTTTACTCCTACAATACACATGTTGGCAATTCAGCTTTTGAATCCTGATTAATGAAAATGAGTTGAGTTTATGTTGCTTCTTTGTCCACTTTTACAGGCATTCATCTGTCCACCTCAGCAAAATACTAGCATTCAAAATGTGAACTCTAGGGCCCATTTTATTTTATTTAATCCATACTACAAGTACTCAGTTATATGTGTGTATATTTATATTAATACATGTACATATTACATATATGTGATGGAGATCTTTGTTACAGTGTTTTGAAAAAATTATTCATTGACTCCTTTATTCCATAGCTATCCCCAGACATTCATTCACTCCACAAGTATTTATACAGATACTGTTCTGGGTGCTGGGGATGCATCAGGATAGACAGAATCCAAGCCCTCATCATCCTACATCCTACTGGAAGAGGCAGACAAACAAATAATAAGTGTGTGCCATGATACATCACACAGTAATACAAGCACTGAAGAAAAGTAAAGAAGGGTAAAATGCTAATGAGGAATGGTGGTTTCTATTCCAGTTCAGGCAATAAGGAGTCACAAGAAATTTGGAGAGATGTTTCAATCCTTAAACTATTTTTTTTTAAGATTTTATTTATTTATTTGACAGAGAGAGAGTTCATAAGTAGGCAGAAAGGAAGGCAGAGAGAGAAGAGGAAGCAGGCTCCCTGCTGAGCAGAGAGCCCGATGCAGGGCTCGATCCCAGGACCCTGAGATCATGACCTGAGCCGAAGGCAGAGGCTTTAACTCAATGAGCCACCCAAACGCCCCCAATCCTTAAACTCTTAACACAAGAAGAAACATAAGGGAAGACACACAAACAAATACACACACACACACACACACACACACACACAAACACACGCGCACAACGAAAGAATGTAGGGAAGGATTTAGAAGCAGAGGGATGACACTAGTTAGCTACTGCT
Organism: Neogale vison; assembly: GCF_020171115.1. NCBI lineage: Eukaryota > Metazoa > Chordata > Mammalia > Carnivora > Mustelidae > Neogale > Neogale vison. Next base: position 82,601,173 of record NC_058093.1, read on the forward strand.
GAGTCACAAACCATTCCAAAAGGCAGTGGCCTAGAACAAGAACCATTTGTTATTTCTCAGCAGACTTGGGGGCCCTGGGCAGTTCTGTTAAGCTGGGCTCCCTCACATTTCAGGTGATCATCTGGTTGTCAGTTGGTTCTAAGATGCTCTTGGCTCTTCTCCAAATATCTCTCACATCCCTCGTGGTGGAAGCCAGGCATGATGTCAGGGCAAGAGAGAGGTGTGAGAATGAGCAAGCCCAACCGTGTATGGGGTTAGTGCAATTGTACATGTACTTTTCAAGCCTCTGCTTGCCTCGCATTTGCTAACATCAGTCACATCAAACCACATGGCTGAGACAAGAGACACAGTGAGAGGTGACCACAAAGTTCTAGGACCAAGGGTGTAAATAAGGACTGAACTCTGTCCCACTCCAATCCATATGTTGGAGTCCTAACCTCCAATATGACTGTATCTAGAGATAAAGGATCTTTCAGAAGGTAATTAAGTTAAACAAGGTCATAATAGCGGGGTTCTAACCTGATAGGGTTATCATCTGATAGGACTGTGGCCTTCTAAGAAGAGGAAGCAAGAAATCCCTTTCTCCTTCTCTACCATGGGAGGACTCAGTGAGAAGATGGCCATCGGAAGCCAGGAAGAAACCTCTCACCAGAACCTGACCCTGCCAGCACCTTGACCTTGGACTTCTCAGCCTCCAGAGCTGTGAGAAAATTGCTTTATTGTTTAGCCCCCCAGGCTCTGGTATTTTGTTATGGCTGCCTGAGCTCACTAGGATAAGTGTGGACACATAAAAACCATTTACCACCACAAGAAGGGAAAAGGGAAGAAGATAGGCAGGGAGAAAGAGAAGTTTGCTTCTTTTAAAATGCGTGTAGTTGAAAAGAGGAACACATTTCCCTCTCCTTCAGAAAGTGGGTCGTGTGCTCTGTGACCATCTGCAACCCCCATCTGCAAGCAGAAGGCAGTGAGAAGGTGAAGAGGATTGGGACCAGGCAGAAAGGGACCAGGACTGCCTCACTTCATTCCAAAAACACTTAGAAATGGTTTGGGGATTTTCCATGCTTAGAACAAAACAAAGTGCTGTGTGGAAGGTTTTCATTCCACCTGGACAGCTCTCATCACAGCCTATTCTCTTCCTATCTTCAGAATGTCAGGTAAGCCTTAGGAATACATTTAAAAATCAAAAGATGTCCTTCTACTTAATAGACTTTGAGGACAACTATAGGCATCCCTACTTTAAAATATAAATATGAGACACCTGGGTGGCTCTGTCAGTTAAGCTTATGAGTTGGTTTCAGCTCAGGTCATGATCTCGAGGTCATGAGATCAAGCCCCGTGTTGGGTTCCACACTAAGCTGGGAGTCTGTTGGAAAGTCTCTCCCTTTCCCTCTGCTCCTCCTGCTTGTGGTCTCTCGGTCTCTGTCTAAAATAAATAAATAAATCTTTAAAAACATCTATATAAATATAACATTGGTTTTAACTAACAAGCCCACCTTAATATACCTTGGGTTGAGTTACTGCAAAAATCCTAATCAAAAGAGTTTATTCATTCATTTGATGGCACTGATCACAAGACTCTGTCCTAGGAGCTCTAAGGCCTCCTCTAACTCAAAAATGAAATGTATCTTCTTGCTAGCCCAGGAGCTACTAAGAGAAGCATGATAAGTAAGACGTGGTTCCTGTGTTTCCAGTGGAGGAAGACAGACATGGAAAATAATCAACAGTGTGAATGTTGGGCTTGCCTTGGTAAGTGGACCTGGGGCATTTACAGACAAAAGCCATGTTCTTGTGGGAGGGATGTAGGGTCTCCCCCAGGAGTTGGAGTGGACAGTCCAGCCACTTTCACTACCCTGGAAGAGGGAGCCAAGTCTCAGGTAGGTGGGAGACTATGGTTCAGGTTCTCAAGAGCCCTCCCTGTTTGGAAGCTTGGACAACAGGTGGTCCAGGGGTGGTGGGACCTCAGAGTGTAGGGCCGCATCACTGCAAACTCCTGTATATAACCCAAAGATCCCTTTCTCTGTTTTCAGGCATTCGGAGTGGGAGAAGGAAGTTGAAAGAGTGAGTATTGCTTCTCTTCCACCAGGAGAGCCTGCTCACCATGGAATGAAGGCACATGCCTCAGTGACTCAGGGAAGGTCCTTTCCTGGCTTCCTCATCTCTGGACATTGGCAGAGTGGCTTCCATAAATTCTGACTCTGTGGAGATCCCAACATACCTGCCAGCCTGCTGGGACTCCCTGGCTCCAGAGGAAGATTGCTTCTGGTGGAAAATCTCTGTAAAGCAAAGAGAGATGTGTAAGGTGGAAAAGGCAGCTGAGTCTTGGGTTGAGTGCCCTAGAGGCAGAGCTTGAGATGGGCATCCACGTGGAAGTAGGTTCTTGGAGTGAGGGATGCAGGGAGTGAGGCATAAGACAGCCTGGTCCCACCACAAAACTCGGGCATACAAATTGTCCCACCTGGAGGCAAGGGGGTAGTGTTGTCTACCCTTGTGTCAGTCACCAGCTGTGTGCTGTACCCTCCGGGCAGGGAACTGTTCGCAGCTAACACTCCGGGAGGCTGGGGAGGGGAGCACAGCTGGTGAGAGGGTCTGGATGGGGCACAGTGGTGTCTACAATGTGGGGACATACTCAGCAGAGAGAAGGACCCACATGTGTAAAGAGCATGTTGTGTTTGGAGATCAATTTTGCTTTTGTGTAAATTATGACAGTATAAGTTAATACTCCATCAAGTCATGCAGATGAAAGTACAGGCCTCCTGTAAGGTGCCAGTGAAATGTCCCATAGCCATTGTTCTCACAGGCTTGATGTGAAGGCCACCTGAGGCCCAACAGACAAAATGTTACTCCAGAAACTCGAAAAGCTCTATGCATGTGTCAATAATTTAAGATACACTTAACAAGCATTAGGATTGTGTCCTTTATGCCAGGCACTGTGCTAGACAGTCGGGATACAGCAGGGATACAGAACCTGTGATTTAGTGCAGGAAGCAGACATCACAGACCTACAAACACCTACTGAATTGCAACAGTGGCAGATACTTTGGAAAGGCAAGTGCAGGATGCATGGTGGTATGGTTTGGAGGACTGAGGTGATTAGGGGAGGGTTCACTGAGCAAATGCCATTTAAACTAAGATGGTGGGAGAATAAGGAATAAAATGTATGAAAAATGTGAGGGTGAGGATATTGGTGGTTTCCAGGGGAAAAAAAGAAACTTGTGTGTTTGGAGCAGACAGACAAACCTGGGCCAGATAGTTCAAGGAGCAGAGGTTGAACCATGGAGATTTGATTTTCAGAATTAGATCAATAGGCAGGTCTACCCATAGATGGGTAGATCCATAGGTGTGTAGAGAGAGGATGGATAGATATAGAATAGACTCTGTCATCTATCTACTTGCTAATGCTGTCATACACAGAGATTCTTGATTCATCTCCTTCCACTTACCCTCTTCTATTTATTTTTAAAAAATAGGCTCCATGCTGGCTATGGAGCCCAGTGAGGGGCTTCAACTCATGACCCTGAGAACAAGACCTGAGCTGAAATCAAGAGTTGGATGCTTAACCAGCTGAGCCACATAGGCACCCTCTCCTAGCTCCTTTTAGATGTTTTCAGACACGTGTTTTCAATAGATACTAACATCTGTTACAAATTGTCACTTTCAGAGCACTTGATTTCAGGTAAGATATATTTATTTACTACTTACCCACATCATTATATCCACTAAATTCTTTTTTTTTTTTAAGATTTTATTTATTTGACAGAGATCGCAAGTAGGCAGAGAGGCAGGCAGAGAAAGAGGAAGGGAAGCAGGCTCGCTGCTGAGCAGAGAGCCCGATGCAGGGCTCGATCCCAGGACCCTGAGATCATGACCTGAGCCGAAGGCAGAGGCTTTAACCCACTGAGCCACCCAGGCGCCCCTATCCACTAAATTCTTTATCTAAAATGTCTTTCCTATATATCCCTTCCTTTTAACAATCATCCCAGACTAAGCCATTACGACATCACACCAAAATTACTGCAGTAGCTTCTTCACTGATCATTCTGGCCCTATACACACTGCTCTCACATTTTTTCTTCCAATAGCCACTCTAAAACGTAATTCCACTTTTATTAGTCCATAAACTATAGCCAATGTGGTAAAGCAACAAACAGAAATGAGAGGCACAGGTGTAGAAAAATTGGAGGTAAAATTATACATAATTGGAGGAAAGATGATTATTCACCCCTCCCCCTTATGTATTTCACTACCTAATTGCAGGAAAGATGACTATTTAGTTATAAGAGTTAGCTAAAAAGCTAATAGACCTACTATAAGAGTTCAATAAAGTAGCCAGATGAAAAATAAATATATGAAATCACCCTTTTTCTATTCATCAGAAATATTCAGTTTCATAAGGGAGACGAAATGCCAGTTGATGAGAACTCAGGGTTTCCTGTAGAGGTGGAGAGAAGTGGACGCTTTCCTCTAGCAGACAGTAAGGGGAGTAAGACCCAGGCTCTGGAACTGCATGGCATGGATTTCTATCTTAACTCCACTTCGTCCTAGCTGAGTGACTTTGGGCTACCTAATCTCTCTGTGCCTCAGTTTCCTCATCTGTAAAATGGGGATGATACTCGTGTTACTTCAAAGGTTATTATGTAGATTAATGATATAATGAGATATCTATTATGAAGATAATGAAATAATGATATATTATTATTTTTTAATTATTAACTCTCAGCCACACTTTATCACCTGTCCTGAAATTTTGCATTAAGCCCCAAGGCCAACAAATTCTTCCACGAAAACAATTCTAGTAGCTCTTAACCTCCATCCCTTTGATTAACATAGATGCTCAACGCAAGTCCAAGACTCAGGCACTGTTCTAGTTCTCCATCATTATTACTGCTCCATCCTTAGTTAAGGGAATTCTCTCCAAAAGCAAGGAAAGCACGTACGGATATGACTCCGTATCCAGCAAGGACAAAATTTCATTATCTTAAATTCTAAGGTGGGGCACCTTTATGGCTCATCAGGTAAGCATCTGCCTTCGACTCAGGTTATGATCCTGGGGTCCTGGGATCAAGCCCTGTGTTGGGCTCTCTGCTCAGCAGGGAGTTTGCTTCTGCCTCTCTCTGCTGCTTGCCCTGTTTGTGCTCTCACTCACTCTTCCTCTCAAATAAATTTTTAAAATCTTTTTAAAAATTCTAAGAAAGTTTAGCTCTTTGGAACTAATCTCAAACACTTTCAATTAGAAGAGGATACTTACATTACCAAAATTTCCACTTGAATGTAATTCTAGGTCCAAAAGAATTCTCTGTAAGTAAATGACTCATTTTAATGACAGAAGTTGTTTGGTTTTTATCCTCTTAATTATCAAGGTTTCAAAAAATGTTAAAATCCAGGTCTCAGCTTGGACGTGCCAGATACAGATGAGCACTACCTTCATATGCCAAAGGCTTTAAAATAATGTAATGGCTGCATCTGGATAGTTTTATCTTTGGAATCTAAAGACGACAAGGCATCGAAGTGATCTCTATTTGGAGGCAACAGAGCATACAATAGGGACCTCAAGCTAAAGATGAATAAAACAGATTACCTAAAGTTATTTTACTGTTTTTCTTTATTTCCCCTTTGTTACCCTGGGCTTTCAATAATCTTTAAAGAAATCTCCTAGCCTATTCTCAGCTGCGCCAAATGGATTTAAGGAAGAGCTGTATGTTCCGTGTCCTCATACTTGGGCTGAACCCTAAAAATGAAAGCAGAAACCCCTGAGACCAGCCTATAGGTGGTAGGAGCGATTAGTGAGCGAGTCCCCGGAGAGAAGTGAATCTCGGAGCAGGAATGAGAGCTTTGAGGTCCAGCCAGCACTCCTCTCTTGGTGATTCCTCCCCCACAGTCAGCCTTGAAGAATCTGGGCTAGATTTTATTAGGCTAGCCATCTGGCTTCTTTCAGCATAAACCTAAATAATGTTATTACAAGGAGGGATGTTATATCATGTATAAGTAACCACCGGGAGTTAGAGGTAAGTGTTATGAGAATTCAAAAAAAGAGAGAAACCATTTTTAGCTGTCAAGAAGTCAGATAAGACTTCAGAGGAAGTGACACTTGAGCAAAATAGTGGCTTAAACACACAAGATTTATATTCTTCATAAGAAGGCAATCCAGGATGGATTTGGCAGCTCCAGGATATGACAAAGAACTCTGTCATCAAAGCAAAAATTTTTCTATGCTTCTACTATGCCATCCTCACCATCTAACTTCCACATGCAAGACTGCCTCATAGACCAAGATGACTCCTAGTGCACCAGCCATCAACACCATGTTCTAGTCAACAAGAAAAGGCAAAGGGTCACAATCGTGAATGAATTGCTCTCTTACAGCAGCTTTCCTCAGACAGAAGCAACATTCCTATTTACACCTCATTGACCAGAACTCATTCACATGACCACACCTAGTTGCTATAATCTTTTAGCTGGGTGCATTGCTGCACCAAATAATGCCGGATTCTGTGCCTGACAAGCAAGGGTGAAGTGATTATTAAATCACAACTAGCCCTGGCACTAGTTGTGAAATTTTGAAAATTTCTAATCAAAGTAATGATATCAATCAAAACACCCCAAAGAGAATCACTTCATCAGCAGTGTATAAAATGGATTGGGTGGGAATTTCACGCCCAGGTCAGTATCCATGAGGAGCTGGGCGGACCCATTCCCCAGCAAAAAAACACAAAGCTCTTTGAAACTATTTTTTATTTATTTAAGACTTTTTAATTCTTTTTGACAGAGAGAGAGAGAGAGAGCACAAATAGGCAGAGTAGCAGGCAGAAGGAGAAGCAGACATCCACTGAGCAGGGAGCCCAATGTGGGGCCCAATCCCAGGACCCTGGGATCATGACCTGAGCTGAAGGCAGATGCTTAACGACTGGGCCACCCAGGCGCCCCTGGAAACTATTATTTTAAAACAGCCATTTGAAGCCCATGGAAATTGTCCTATGGGTATACAACACATAAAGAAACATTTATTCAAGGAAATCTATTAAACTTCATAAGAGCAGTGAGTGTGTGTGGCATTTGAGTCACAACTCCCTACCTCTCACTCTCTACCCCATCTCAGCTTAATGGAGGCCCCAGTCCAAGGAGGTATGGTCAATGAGACAGGGCTCCCTTTCCTTTTACCTCTCAGTCAGTGATTACCATATCTCACTAGGAGAGGTATGCCATCAGCATTTCTCATCCCCTCCAACTTCAAGTTAAAAAGGCTCTTTAACTCTCCTTTCTTCTTTCATCCATAGAATGGAGGTTTTTCTAAAATTCCTAACAAACCAAGAACACTGGGGTCTCAATCATCCCCACATAAACTTGCTCACTTTAGGGTGGAGGCTAAGCCAAGAAGATTAGAGGCCACCACAACAGCCAGAGCTCAGAGTAATGGCTCAGAGAATTTGCCCAAGGGGAGAGGCAGTCCATTAGAAAAGAGAGGTCAAGCAGCGCCTGGGTGGCTCAGTTGGTTAAGGATCTGCTTGGGCTCAGGTAATGATCACAGCATCCTAGGATCAAGCCCGCATCCTGCTCCCCACTTAGGACCCCACTTGTCCCTTTGCCCCTCCCCCCACTCATGCTCTCTCTCAAATAAATAGTCTTTAAGAAAAAAAGGAACTGATTATTATTTTTTTAAAAGATTTTATTTATTTATTTGACAGAGATCACAAGTAAACAGAGAGGCAGGCAGAGAGAGAGAGAGAAGGAAGCAGGCTCCCCGCAGAGCACAGAGCCCGATGCGGGGCTCTATCCCAGGACCCTGGGATCATGACCTGAACCAAAGGCAGAGGCTTTAACCCACTGAGCCACCCAGGTGCCCCGGAAATGATTATTTTAAACAGAGTGGGCAGTAGTTCAAGCTTAAGGGTGCTCTAGAAAACAACAGCTCTTTTTAATTAAGAGCAATAAACCTAAACCATAGGCTAGCTAGTTCACCAGAGAGAATTAGGAAAAGAGACTGCTAAAACAGCCCACCTGGGGTCAGAACAAACCTCAATGACTGGCCTAAAAAACTATCCTTAGGAGGATTCTGAGGAGAGGATAGAGAAGGAATTATCGGAACTCTTTCTCCCCACCTAGACAACAACTGCAGTCGCGGAAACAGTCTAGTGTAACTACTTTGGAATTGCAGTAATTTCAGTCAATTTCAATGCTTAGCACAATAGCAGTTACCCCATCCCCCACCCCCAGCTCCATGGCGAGCAGCTACGCCCATGTTCCCGGAGCAGCTTACATACTGCTTGCAAAAACCAGGGCTGGCAAAATGGACACTGCCCTCCAAATATCAGAGATCTGTTCTCTGATCACTGATTACTGCCTCTGATCACAGATGTACAGACAAAGAGTTGGGGGTCATTGTTGTCATAATTCCCTACATTGTTGTAAGCCCCTCCCTCTCTGGCTGAAGTGACTGCTAGGTGATTTAAAGGACCAGTGATTTTTCTCCTTTTCATTTTTCAGTTTTTCTCATTTACATTCAAAAGCAAACTCATATATGGGGGAAATTAGAAAGGCACTGTGCATGGCCAGGGAAAAGCATAGCCTCAGAAAAGACCTGAGAAGAACTGAAGCTCACACCTCAGCCTGATCTTCAGCACAGAGACAGCTGACAAAGGCTAAAAAAACAAAAACAAAAATAAAACCCAGCAAACCCTGGGAAGGGAGAAGAATCTGAGTTCCAGACTTACTACATTATTATTACTATTATTATTTAAAATATTCTTTATACTCAGCATGGGGCTTGACCTTACAACCTGAGATCAAGAGTCGCGTGCTCTTCCAACTGAGCCAGTCAGGCACCCAGACTTACTATATTATTAAATTTAAATGTCCAGTTTTCAACAAGAACAACAACAACAACAAATCACAGTGCATACAAAAATAAGAAAGTATGGGGGGTGCCTGGGTGGCTCAGTGGGTTGAAGTCTCTGACTTTGGCTGGGGTCATGGTCTCAGGGTCCTGGATGAAGCCCCGCATCAGGCTCTCTGCACGGCAGGGAGCCTGCTTCCTCCTCTCTCTCTCTCTCTGCCTGCCTCTCTGCCTACTTGTGATTTCTGTCAAGTAAATAAGTGGAATCTTAATAAATAAATAAATAAATAAATAAGTATGATCCATTCAAAGGGAAAATATAAACCAACAGAAATTTCTCCTAAAAAGGCATATCTATTAGAAAAAGACTTTAAAATAACTGTCCTAAAGATGCTCAAAAAACTAAAAGAAGTTGTAGAGAAGGTCAAGAAAAACAATGTATGAACAAAATGGAAAACCTAAAAAAAAACCAAAAAGAAATTCTGGAGCTGAAAAATCACAATAAATGACATGAAAACTTCATTAAGCGGATTCAAAGATAGATTTGAACAGGCCAAAGGAAAAATCAGCAAGCTCAAAGATAGGAAAATGGAAATTATTGAGTTTGAGATATAGAAAGAAAAAAGGGTTAAAAAAACAAACAAACACTGAACAGTTTCTAAGGGAACCTAAGAACCAATATATACATTGTGGCAGTCTCAGATGGAGAAGATAAAGGGTAGAAAGAATTACTGAAGAAATAATGGCTGAAAATTTCCCAAATTTGATGAAATACATGAATATAAACATCCAAGAAGTTCAACAAGATACATTAAATCAAACTGCCAAATGACAAAGATAAAGAGAGAGCACCAAGAAGGAAGTGACCTGTCACATGCAAAGGATCCATGATAAGACTATAAACAGATTTCTTTTTTTTTTTTTTAAAGATTTTATTTATTTATTTGACAGATAGAGATCACAGGTAGGCAGAGAGAGAGAGAGAGGAAGAAGCAGGCTCCCTGCTGAGCAGAGAGCCCGATGTGGGGCTCGATCCTAGGACCCTGGGACCATGACCTGAGCTGAAGGCAGAGGCTTTAACCCACTGAGCCACCCAGGCGCCCCTATAAACAGATTTCTCACTAGAAGCTTTGGAGGCCAGCAGGCAGTAGGCTGTTAGATATAAAGTGTACAAGAAAAAAACCTATCAACCAAGAATCCTATATACAGCACAACTGTCCTTCAAAAGTTAGGGAGAACTTAAGTTACCCCCAGATGAACAAAAGCGGAGGGAGTCTGTTGCCAACAGGTCTTCCCTGAAAGTAGTCCTCTAGACTGAAACGAACGGATACTAGACAGTACCATGAAGCCATATGGAGAAATAAGGGTCTTAGTAAAGGTAAATACATGAGCAGTTACAAAAGCTACATTTATTGTTACAATGGTCACTCTACTTTTTGGTTTCCTACACAATTTAAGAGACTAATACATTTAAAAATATTATTGGTTTATATATTTGGACATACAGTGTATAAAGATGTAATTTTGTAACATCAACAACTGAAAAAGGTAAGGGCTAAGCTGTTAAAGGAGGAGAGTTATTTTTTTTTATTAGTTTCAGAGGTAGAATTCAGTGATTCATCAGTTACATATAACACCCAATACTCATTATATCAAGTGCTTTCCTTAATGCCCACCCAATACTCATTATATCAAGTGCTTTCCTTAATGCCCATCATCCTATTACTCCTCCTCCCAACCTTCCCTCCAGCAACCCTGTTTCCTATAGTTTAGCATCTCTTATGGTATGCCTCCCTCTCAATTTTCATCTTATTTTATTTTTCCTTCTCTACCCCTATGTTCATCCATTTTGTTTCTTAAATTCTACATATGAATGAAAGCATATGGTATTTGTCTTTCTCTGACTGACTTATTTCACTTTGCATAATACCCTCTAGTTCTAGTCATGTTGTTGCAATTTGCAACAACCATTCTTTTTAATGGCTGAGTAATATTCCGTTATACATACACCCCATCTTTGTTATTTATTCATCCGTCAATAGATATCTGGGCTTTTTCCATATTTTGGCTATTGTGGACATTGCTGCCATAAACATTGGGATACAGCTGCCCCTTTGAATCACTATGTTTGTATTCTTTGGATAAATACTAGTAGTGTAATTTCTGGGTTGTAGGTAGTTCTACTGTTAACTTTTTGAGGAATCAAGGCACATAGTTTTTGTACGTTATTGAAATCCAGCTGATATAAATTCAAATTAAAGTGCTATCCCTTTAGAATGTCAATACCATCACTATAGTAATCACAAAGAAAATGACTAAAGAGTATACACAAAAGGAAATGAGAAAGGAACTTAAATGTTTCACTATGAAAAATAAATACCAAAGATGACAGTAATGCAGGATTTGAAGAATTAAAAGTTATGACATAATAAATAAATAAATAAATTATAAGACCTAAAGAAAAAATAGCAAAATGACAGAAGTTAACTCCCTCTTTATCAATAATTTGTTTAGATGTAGATAGATTTAATTCTCCGATCAAAAGGCAGAGACTGACGAATAGGTTTCTATTTTTATTATTTATTTATTTAAAAGTTTTATTTATTTCAGTAATCTCTACAACCAACATGGGGCTCAGATTCACAACCCCAAGATTAAGAGTCACATGCTATTCTGACTCAGCCAGCCGGGTGTTCCAACAGAATGTGTTTTTATTTTTTTTATTTTTATTTTTATTTTTTAATATTTTATTTTAAGATTATTTATTTATTTATTTGACAGAGGGAGAGAGAGATCATGAGCAGGCAGAGAAGCAGGCAGAGAGAGGGAGAAGCAGGCTCCCTGACGAGCAGAGAGTCCAATGCGGGGCTTGATCCCATGACCCGAGATCATGACCTGAACCGAAGGCAGAGATTAACCCACTGAGCCACCCAGGCACCCCCAGAATGTGTTTTTAAAAAATGATCTAACTATGTACTATCTGTAAGAGAGTCACTTTAGATCCAAAGGCACAAATAGATTGAAAGTGAAATGATGGAAATGGGAATTCCATGGAAATAATGACCAAAAGATAGCAGGGGTGGTTGTATTAATATCAAACAAAATAAACACTAAGTCAGAAGAAGTTAGAAGGGACAAAGAAGGATATTATATATAATAAAAGGTTCAATACAGCATGAAGATATGAAAATTATAAACATATATGTACTTATAAAGAGACCAGCAAAATATATGAGGCAGAAGTTAACAGAAAGTAAGGGAGAATTAGACAGCTCTGTAATAACAGCTGGAGACATTACTACCCTATTCTTCACAATGCACAGAATAACCAGACAGAAGATGAGTGTGGAAATAGATGTAAACCACATAACACACCAACTGGAGCTAAGGGGCACCTATAAAACTCTCGACCCAACAAAAGCAGGCTACATTCTTCTCAAGTGCACATGACACATTTTTCAGGACAGACCACATGTTAGTTCACAAAGTCTCAATAGATTTTAAAAGATAGATAACATATAAAGTATCTTCTCTGATTAGGAAGGGATAAATTTAGAAATCAGGAACAGAAGGAAAATTGGAAAAGTCACAAATCTATGAAAATGAACAGTACACTCTTCAACAGCCAACAACAAGGAAAATTAGAAAATACTTCAACTGAATGAAATTGAAGATATAGCTTTCCAGACTTACTGCATGCAGCTAACACAGTGGTTAGAGGAAAATTTATACCCATAAATACTTATACCAAGAAAGAGTAAAGATCTTCGGTCAATATCCCAACATTCCACCTTAAGACACTGGAAAAAAAGAACAATTAAAGATAGCAGAAGGAAGGAAATAATAAAGATTAGAGCAGAGATCAACGAAATAGAGAACAGAAGATAAGAGAGAGAATCAATCAAAAAATAAGAGGAGAATCAATCAAACCAATAGCTGGTTCTTCAAAAAGATCAACCAAAATGACAAAACTTTACCTAGATGGATCAAGAAAACCAAAGAGAAGACTCAAAAATACTAAAATCAGAAATGAAAGAAGAGCTTTTGCTACAGATCTTAAAGAAGCAAAAAGAATATAAAGGAATACCAAGAATCTCATGTTAACAAATTAGATAACTTAGATGAAATGGATACACTTGGATAAAAACACAAACTACCTAATCTGACCCAAAAAGGAATTTTATTTTTAAATATTTATTTATTTATTTATTTTTTAAAGTCATCTCTACACCCAACATGGGGCTTGAACATCAAGAGTCGCCTGCTCCTGCAACTGAGCCAGCCAGGAGCCCCAAGAAGAAATTTTTAAAAATACCTTGCACATCCACACAATGGAAAATTGTTCAGCAACTAAAAGAAATGAAGTATTTACCACCTGAGGCAGTGTTGGCTGAGCATATGCCATGATCCACGCTCCGAGAAATCATGGTGCTTAGGGAGGTCGCCCTCACGAACTGCCCGACTCGGAGGGGAGGAGACAGCACTTCACACACAAACCCGTGATCCACAGCCGGGGACGGTGATGAAAACTCCCGCGAAATAAAGCCCATGAAGAAAATAAGTCCGAGTCGTGGCGTAAAGGCAGTGGACTGCTCTGACTCCAACGGGTGCTTGAAGAGCCAAGACTCCCATGCTGCTCAGGTCTGAGCCGGGTGACTACCCTGAGAGTTGGAGCTACAAGGCCAGGGTGGCTGGGGTGCAGGAAGCTGGGGCAGACAGCAGGGGAGACAGAGTGAAGGGGTCAGCAGGCCCGGGTCCCACCTCAAGGGTTTAGGCCATGGGAAAAGGGATTCAGTAACAGTGTTGAGTTTATTTTCAATAGAATGGGAAGCCATGGGAAGATTTGAAACAAGAAAGTGACATGATCTGATTTTTAGTACAGAAAGATGTGTGGAAAATGAAAGGGTGTCAAGTAAATGTGGAAGCAGAATGTTATGGGGTGAATTGTTGAATTTGCCGCCTCCCCCCAAAGATATGTAGAAGTCCCAGCCTGCAGTACTCATGTCTGAGTTTATTTGGAAATAGGGCCATTGCAGATACAATGAAGTAAGATGAAGTCATGAGGGTGGGCCTTGATCCAATGTGACTCATGTCCTTGCAAAAAGAGGGAAATTTGTTCACAGACAGACGCACAAGGAAGATGCCAAGGGAAGACATCAGTGTGAAGACGCAAGCAGAGAATGGAGTCATGCTGCCCGATCCACGGGCCACAGTCCACATGCGGGGCTACCAGGAGCTGGACTTGACAAGGAAGGAACCTCCCCCAGACCTTTCAGAAGGAGCAGGGCTGATACCTAAGTTTTAGACTTCTAACCTCCAGGCCTGTGACAGAAGACATGACTGTTGTTGAAGCTTCTCAGTTTAGAACCTAAAGCACGGGTAAACCAGTCAGGCAGGGAGTGCAGATGTCCAAAGCAGAGAAGTAGGTCCTCAGACAGGGAGGTGTGGGAAAGGGACTGACTCCTAATTTATTTTGAAAGCAGAGCTGACAGAAATTTGCTGATACGTTGTGTTTTGCAGACAGATGCAATATGAAGAATTAGTTGGCCCGGAACTCATTTGAAGAGTACTTTGCAAGGAACTCCAAGACCAATAAGTTTTAAAATTCTGGATCTCAAAGGGAAGAGATCAATCAATGGAATCCCTTGACAGTTATGGGGACCGGGGAGTACACCTAAGAATAAACAATTTGGGGTCCCCGAGGTCACAAATGCTTTGCCTGTTTCTGTGAGGCAGCATTAAGAAATGGGTCAGGGTAGATAGAGAATATTTCGGCCAAAGTGACATGTGAGCCTCAGATGCATCCCTGCGGGAGGTGTAGCTGCCAGTCTTGAAGACATTCGGGAGTTCTATGTCGTGACACGTGAGCTAGTGTATCACCACAGGATCGTGGGTAGGAGAGATTGGGGCAAGGATTGGGGCCCCAACAGGGAGGGGTAACCTATCCCCTGCAAGGGGGATGACATGGCCCCATTTTAAAAAAAAAGATTTATTTATTTATTTGACAGAGAGAGATGACAAGTAGGCAGAGAGGCATGCAGAGAGAGAGGGGGAGGCAGGCTCCCTACCGAGCAGAGAGCCCCATGCGGGGCTTGATCCCACGATCCTGAGATCATGACCTGAGGCAAAGGCGGAGGCTTTAACCCACTGAGCCACCCGGGCGCCCCGACATTGCCCCATTTTAAAGATGAGGCTGACATAGTTAAGAAACCTATCCAAGACTGCATAGGAGCAGCCCTGCACCTTGAACCCAGGGCCACTTGACAGAGGCCTTGGATCTTCCCATTACATCCTGCAACGTGGTCTTTCTTTTTTGCAACTCAAATTGCAGCCCATGGACCCGCAGCCTCAGCATGACCCGGGAACACGTGGAAAACGCAGGCTCACAGGCCCCCCACCTGGACCCACTGAACCAGACTCTGCATGTTAACAAGATCCACAAGATCCATAGGTGAGCCATATGCACGTGAGAAGCACAGCTCCACCTACTCTCTAAAGGGCTTTGATGAGAAACCCCCAGCGGGGAAGCACTGAGTTGCTTGATCTTCCGGTTGTGAGTTGGAGGCCCTCCTTAGGTATAGAGATAACTTAAAAAAAAAAAAAAAAAAAAGTCCCCTCCAAATCCAACTGCCTCACTTTACAGATAAGGAAACAGGGTCAGAGAGGACGAGCAAGTGCCCAGCGTTCTGACTGGGCGCGTGTAACAACATTGTGGACCAATGGATTGTGCTCGATCCACATTTGATGATGTCACTTAAGAGAGTGGGTAGGGAAGACTTGCACAAGGAATGAGACCCCAAAAAGAAGGGGCGAACTAAGACAAAGCCTGCACACTTGCCTGGGCAGCCCTACCAGTCCTTGCTTCCCATTCACTTTCTTCTAATATTTATTACTAAGTATAAAGCTGCTTCAGCAGCTCTGAGGCTTTTCCATGTTCTTTAACGGGAGGGCCAAGAAGGGGGCCAGCACTTTACTTCTTGCTTCCACCCCATTTCCTTCTCAATACCATTACCGCTGCTGAAACTGCCAAGGCACTTGGGCTCTGAGCTCTAATGGACATGGGCCACCGAGTCCTAGAGGATCAGCAAAAACTCTGCACAGCTGGGGACAAGTGCCCAGCCCCGTCCAGCCCCTGGCCACCGCCCACCCCCATCCCCATGGCTCTGCCTCTCCTGCTGCTCACACTTCCCAGCTGCCTCTGACAACAGTGTGACCAGCAGACAGTGAGCCCTCCGGAGGAGCTTCTCCACCGAGGGGTGTGTAAGGAATGATGAAGAAGCCAGAGAGATCCAAAAGGCCTGCAGAGCCTCAGGCCCAGGCCACCGCCCCTCTGCTTGAGTCCAGAATGTCCCCAGGGCCCCTTGCCCTCAAGCTGCAGGCACCTGCTTCTGTGCCCCTGCAGGGGAGGGGCGTGGCGAGGCGGCCCTGTTCCCCGGGCCTGGGCCACCAGCCACCTTCTCTACCGGCTGGTTGTGGCTTTGCCTCTAGGCCTTCTGGATTCTGAATGCAGCTGCCAGCTGCTCCCTGTGGTCCATTTCTGTCGCCTCCTTCCTGAGCTCAGATTCTGGACTCAGCTACGTGGACTCACAGAGATTCTAGGTCATTCTCGAAGTTTCTGGGTTTTCCTTGTCTCGGGCTCTGTGTTCCAGGGGTCTAACCTCAGACAAAAATACCTTTCTCCATGGACATTGGGGAGGGTATGTGCTCTGGTGAGTGCTGTGAAATGTGTAAACCTGGCGATTCACAGATCTGTACCCCTGGGGCTAATAATACATTATATGTTTATAAAAAAATTTAAAAATACCTTCCTCATGAGGTAAAGACAAAGAGAGATAATCTACTTAAAGCTCTGCGAAAAGAAACAAAGCCCCCCAAGTGACAGAGAAAGGCAGCCCTGACCCCTGGGCTCTAGTCGGCCCCTCAGGGCAGGCCTCCGTGTTGTTAGCAGATCCCAGCTGGCTGTGTTCTCCTCTCAGGACAGAAACCGTCTCCGAGAGCACTGCCAGACACTGGCGTTTGGATACTGTGATAAAGTGAGACAAAAACACGGCCCTTCTGCCATGCACAAAATACCAGCACCCGCCCCTTCCCCTCCATCCTCCCTTTCTTTCTCTCTCTCTCTCTCTCTCCCTCTCGATCTCATTTCTCTCTCTTTTAAAATGATTGACTCCTGCTTCATTACCAATTACCACTTTAGCCTCACTCTAGCCTGCCTTCCCTGTAGATAAAGTGTATTAAGATGATCCCTGATCATAGAATCATTCTACTTCCACAGCATCCAACCCAGGGCAAAGCTCCAATTCTTTTTTTTTTTTTTTTAAAGATTTTATTTATTTATCAGAGAGAGAGAGAGGGAGAGAGCGAGCACAGGCAGACAGAATGGCAGGCAGAGGCAGAGGGAGAAGCAGGCTCCCTGCTGAGCAAGGAGCCCGATGTGGGACTCGATCCCAGGACGCTGGGATCATGACCTGAGCCGAAGGCAGCTGCTTAATCAACTGAGCCACCTAGACATCCCCAAAGCCCCCATTCTTGACCCTCCCAGGAATGAGCCAATGGAAGTCTGCACCCTATCCTGGGTCTTTCTCACCCTCTTCCTGAGACATCCCTGCCAACAGAGATGTGCCTGACAGCACAGGGTGGAGAGGCCAGGAGGAGTTGAGGCCAGGACACAGACTTCCCTGGTCCCAGACGCCTAGTTCAGCACCGGCTCAGTTATCAGCACGCATACATTGGCACCCCTCACCCACACTTATGGAGGACAGAGCAGTGGAAGGTGCGTGCGGAGTGCAGACGAATCAATCTGAAAACCCTGTCCCCACACTGGAGGATTTTGTGACATAATCGGGAGTAGAGAACATACACTTGTGAGCAGGCAGCTTGGGTCAGTCTGGGTAACTACCAGGGGCATAGTTCCCCACCCGCCCCCCAATCAGCCCCTTGCTGTTGCTCTTACTGTCTTTTTCTACGTTTGGCGGAGCCACAAAGCCCTTCTGACCACATCATACTTCATGGAATATTTGTTATTTAGTTTCTCGTTTAAGAAAAAGACCCTATATACTGCCAAGAAACATGTTTAAGACACAGAAACAGACACATAGGTCAATGGAAAAGAATAGACAACCCAGAAGAGGATCCACAACTATACGGTCAGTTCATCTCCAACAAAGCAGGAAAGAACGTCCAATGGAAAAAATGTCTCTTTAACAAATGGTGTCGGGAAAATTGGACAGCCACATGCAGAAGAATGAAACCGGGCCACTTTCTTACACCACACACAAAAAGTAAACTCAAAGTGGATAGAAGACCTAAATGTGAGACAGGAAACTATCAAAATCCTAGAGGAGAACACAGGCAGCAACTTCTTTGACCTCAGCCACAACTTCTGGCTAGACACGTTGCAGAAGGCAAGGGAAACAAAAGCGAGCATGAACTGTGGGGATTTCGTCAAGATAAAAAGGTTTTGCATGGCAAAGGAAATACTCAACAAAACTAAAAGGCAATCTATGGAATGGGAGAAGATATTTGCACTTGATCTTAGCCAAAAGGCTGAGAAGCGATGGGAGAAGATACTTGCAAATGACATATCTGCTAAAGGTTTAGTATACCAAATCTATAAAGAACTTACCAAATTCAACACCCAAAAAACAAAAACCCAGATAGGAAGATAAGAAATGGGCAGCAGACATGAATAGACATTTTCCCAAAGAACACATCCAGATGGCTAATAGGCACATGAAAAGATGCTGGACATTGAGCTGAGTCAGTTAAGCTCAGGTGGCTTAGTCGGTTAAGCATCTGCCTTTGACTCAGGTCGTGCAGTGCTGGGAATGCAAACCGGTACAGCCATTTTCCACCTTTTTTTCCCTTATGTTTAATTTGTTGTAAAATAAAAAAAAAAAGATATTTTGTCCTGTGGTTTCCTGAGACTGAATTTTACTGACTGGATCCCATGGGTGCTTTTAACAAACTCCTCTGTTCTCTGTATTGGGAGTTAGATCTATAGGCTGATCGGATTCAGGATGGATATGCTTGGTGAGAACACCTGCTGGTTGGTGGTGTGTGGTTCCACCAGGAGGTACATCCTGTCTGGTTGTCTTTCTTTCCACGATGTTAAGAGCTAACAATGCCCCTACACCCACAATTATGATATTCAAAATCTACTCTTCTTTCTTCATTTATTAGCTGGGATACTTCTGTAAAAGTCAACGTCTCTTTGTGTCCTAATGCTTTACCGGGTGGTACCATTAGGAAAGAGAAGGCAAGCTCCATGCTTATTTCTTTCCTTTTACTTACAGCTTTCAGAATAATGGCTCAGTTCCCAGGTTCTTCCAATGGTGACCAATTAGATTTACTTTTTTTTATCATTGCTGACTTAATATCATTACACACTCATGCATTTGTGCGTTTGCTGTACTTCCATTCTCTGCAATCATCGTCCTCAGCGATGCTCATACTGCCCCTTCTTCAGCCGTTTGGAACTTCTTCAGGTCTGCTCCTGAGCAGGGTCTGGGCTAAGACATCACACCCCAACATCCCATTTGGCAGGTTAGTCTCTGGTAAAATATACAAGTTGAAAACCCACTTGGAATGGCTTTCCCCATCACAAGATTTTATGTGTACAAATCTTGGAGAATGGGAGGCTTCTTAACCTGGCAAGAGAACCACACTAGTCGAGAGAAGATGATACCCTTCTGCAGAGGGCACATATCTTTGATGAATAATCCATGGAAATCTGCGTTCACCTCCTGTTAGGCACTGACACTTCCTCCGATTCAGGCAAAAACAGCTGGTGGTGAACTTGGTGGCCACACAGAGTCATCCTCCAGGAGCCGTTCTTTCAGCCACCACTTAGAATCTCTGCTGTGAGATCTTATTATCTATCTTCCCCAAGCCCTTCCTTACAGAGTTCACCCAATTACAATAAAATGCAAGGTTTATTTTAATTTATTTTATTTTTTATTTTTTAATTTGACAGACAGAGATCACAAGCAGGCAGAGAGGCAGGCAGAGAGAGAGGGAAGCAGGTTCCCCGCTGAGCAGAGAGCCCAATGCAGGGCTCGATCCCAGGACTCCGGGATCATGACCTGAGCAGAAGGCAGAGGTTTAATCCACTGAGCCACCCAGGTGCCCCTATTTTATTTTTTAAAAAAGATTTTATTTATTTATTTGACAGAGCACGAGCCCAAGTAAGGGGAGCAGCAGGTGGAAGGAGAGGGAGTAGTGGGCTCCCGGCCGGAGCAGGCAGCCTGATCCCAGGACTGGGACCAGGACCGGAGTCAAAGGCAGATGTTTAACAGACTGTGCCACTCAGGTGCCCCAAAATGCACAGGTTTAATTGGGAGGTGAGGTTTTAACAAATGCACACACTGTATCTATCACCTCTAACAAGGAATGGAGTATTTCTACCTCCAAGAAAGTTTTCAGGCCTCTTTTGAGTCAATCCTGTCCACCGTTTGTTTTCTGTCACCATAGATTAGATTTGTTTTGGACGTCACTTGAATGGAATCACACAGTTACACTCTTCAGTGTCTGTCTTCTTTCTCGCTTTGTAATGTTTTTGAGGTTTATCTCTACTGTTGTATTAGCAGTTCATTTCTAATGCTGAGTAACACACTCAAATTTGTCGATCTTTTCACCAGTTGATGGGCATTTGGGTCGTTTCCAATATTTGTCTGTAAATGAAGCAACTGTAAACATTCGATGTACAAGCCTTTTGTGGACATGCGTTCGTTTCTTCTAGGCTGGGATTGTATTGTATTGTAAATAGATGTTTAACTTTATGAGAAACTACCAAACAGATTTGCAAAAGAATCATCCATTTTATGTTCCTACCCACAATGTAGGAGCCTTCCAACTGATCCACATCCTCACCAACATTTGGTATTACCAAATTTTTGAATTCCAGCCATTGCAACGGATGTGAAGTGATCTCTCGTGGTGATTTTAATCAGCATTTCCCTAATGACTAATGTCATTGAACATATTTTTATGCATTTATTGGCTAATCATTTATCTTCTTTTGTGAGGTGTCTGTTGAAGTCTTTTGCTCTTTTATTATTGTGTTCTTCATATTTTTATCACAGATTGGTAGGGATCTTTCTATATTCTGGGTGTGAATCCCTCATCATTTCTTTGTGTATTGTGAATATTTTCTCCTAGCCATTTCATTTCCTTAGATTTTCCTTTTAATTTTATTTCTCACTTCATTTCTACATTTCAGGATCTTCCCTCAGTTGCCAACCCAAGCTCAAAATAGAATATACCATTATTAAGGACTTACGATAGACCCTCCATGCACACTGGCCTCCCCCTCTACTCACCACAATCTGCGAAGTCACTAAGTCCCCCCTCCAACCCCCCACTGAGTCAGCAGGGAACCCAACGCTGAGCAGCGTCCCAATATCACCCAGCCGGTAAGTGGCAGGCAGGCTTTTAAGGCAGTGGCATCAATGCTGGGCTGGCTGTGCCCTGAATTACCTGAGTGGAGGAGGGGTAAATAACTGCTGCCTTGGCCCCAACCTCCAGGATCCTGATTTCATTGGTCTGGGGAGGAGCTCAGGCATGGGTACCTTTTAAAAGCTCCCCAAGTACCTCTAATGTTCAAAGCTTCTGATCCCAAATGTGCTCTGTGTTCCCTACTGTCGCTCAGAGCTTGACTCCGGAAGATTGGCCTGCCCACCGGTGCAAAAAGAGTTAAGCGACAGGGCTTCCGGGGGGGGGGGAGGGGCAATCTCTCCGCATCATTTATGGGCTGTGCAAAGAGAGAGCAAGCCTGGCTGAAGCAGTTCTCCCTGTGCAGACTGGAGAGGATTTGGGTTTTAATTTAAGGAGCTCTTTAAAATCTGTTTTCTCCTCCACCCCCTCCTCCCCAGGAGGCAGCATATCCAGACATCAGCTCACAAAAACAGGTCCAATTTTGGAGGCTGCAGCAATCTGGGGAATCTTCCAAGGTGTCCTCGTAGACAGGCAGTCACAAGTCGGAAATGACGACTGCCTAGGGGTTTCAGTGTTGCATGCAAATCGCCTCTCTCACTGACAGTTTTCAACTTGCTGTCATTTAATGAGGCTTCCCACTCTCCAGGGAAAGCTGATACCAAGTGGGGGAGGATACAGTTTTTCTTTTCAGCATCCTACTTATGCTGCTATGGCTTTAGGAAGCTGAGCTGGGGTTCCTGAAAAGCCAACATCTTCGATAAGTGGGAAGGAGAGCGAGCCAGGAAGAGATAAGCTTCTCTAAAATAAGATCCATCTTGATTTTTTTTCCCTGTGAGGTTTATAGCTCATAGCAAGAAGCCCAGAAAAATCCTGATTTGTTCTGGAATCAGAACCTCAGTTTCACTCAGCTGAGGGTAAGTATAGAGGAGAAATGTAATGGAATACTTCTGTGGAGCTTTGAAAACTACTGTTGTCACTTGGGTGTGAAAAACACACAGTGTGCAACACAATATTGGATATTTTTCCCTGGCCCACAAGCTTCCACAAAAAGAATATCTAAGACTTTCTGAAGAGAAACAAAATGATCCACCTCAGGGCGGAATCTCTCCCCAGAAAGCTCAGGTGCCATGTTCTGCAAAACAGGGTCCCAAGTTTCAGGATTGGAGCCTAGGGTCACCGCTTGAGGTGGTGGCTGATGCTTATACCACGACATGGAGAGCAGTGGTTTTCCAAGTGTGGTCCCAGGGACAACAGCATTGACATCTCCTGGGAACAACACGGTAGACATGGAAATTCCTGGCTCCCCACCCAGACCTACTGCGCCAGAAACTCTGGGGCTAGAGCCTGATGATGTGCATTTTACTGAGCCGTCCAGTGATTCTAATGTTCCTCAGTTTAAGAACAAGTGATCTAGAGTCTCAGAAATCATTCCTGGAAACGTGAGTCCCACTGAATTATAGGCAGGACACAGGTGAGACAGGGCCTACTTCAAGCCCTTGTCAGCATTTCCTCCCTGGGGTCCATGGGAGGCATGTAGGGTGAGTGAAGGTGAGAACTCCATCCAGAAGCAGAGCAGAGTCACTGAGGAGGCAGAGAAGTGTCTTTTCTGCCTTCATGCTGCTGCTCCAGACAGCTCCGGCCACCTTCCTGTGGATTTTCCTTGTGGCTGGAGGATACATTCCAGAGCAAGAACAAAGCAACTCCACGAGCAGGATCCTGCCTTCTGTTTCAGGGGCACAAGGTTTGCAAACGTACCTTGGGAGGGCTCCGGGAAGGATTGGAGTTAGGCAGGTGGGATGGTGGGTAGGAGGCAGAGTTTTGCCAGCCCGTAGAGAAAGGGGCTTCCTCAAGCCAACCCAGTGCTGGCTGGATATCAGCCCTAACTGGGTGCTGTATACAACCTGCCCAACTATACATGATGGGCCTGCTCAGAAAATAGGAGCTTTACCAAGCAGGACCTCATTCACAGGACAAAGAAAGGTTAAGAGGTAGGGGCCAGGGCTGGGGAGGAGGTGGTTGAAAGAGAAGATGAGCCCAGGGGGAGGGTGGTTTAAGGGTACCGGAGATTTGTTTAAAACGGTAGGGTAAGGGGCGCCTGGGTGGCTCAGGGGGTTAAGCTTCTGCCTTCAGCTCAGGTCGTGTTCCCATCGGGGCTCTGCTCAGCAGGGAGCCTGCTTCCTCCTCTCTCTCTGTCTGCCTCTCTGCCTCCTTGTGATCTCTGCTTGTCAAATAAATAAATAAAATCTTAAAACAAAACAAAACAAAACAAAAACGGTAGGGTAAGACATGCCGATGCGGAAATGTGGTGAAGAAGGAAGAAGCTTATTGTACTCATGGTTTGTTAGAAACGGGAGGCATGCCGGGCAGCGCAGGGGGCCGCAGCCGGAGGCACTGGAGTTGGTCAGGAGGCCGAGGGAAGAGCAAACACGAACAGGAGGAGGCTTTATTGCGGTTTCCACCAGAAGGAACAGGAGAGGCCCAGAGAGCAGGCTTAGAATTATCTAGTTAGAATCGTTTCATTAGGTCGTGGGGCCCAGGGCTGTCCGCAGTCGTCTGGGCAGGGGCAGGTGATTCTGGCAGATGGGTAGTGGCCCGGGGTGTGGGAGCCCCCGCTCCCAGGCGTTTGGGTGTGGCTTCGGGATTCACTGCACTGTGAACCGCACACTTTCAGTGAGTTGTTTGTTATCTCTGGGACTTGGGAGGGACAGTCGCTCCGGGGTCAAAGCCTAAGTCTACAGACAATAAAACACAGGGACGCTAAGGTAAGCTAGTGCGCCTACTGAAGTGAGCTGCCGCTCCGTTCCGGATTGTCCAGGCCTGTGCCGTCCCACATAGCAGCCCCCAACGACACGTGGCCATCGCGCACTTAAAGTGGGACCAGTGCAACGTAAGAACTGCATTTTACATTTTACTAAATTTTAATTAACGTAAATATTAAAACCTGGAGCTATGTAAGATACTCTCCCATTAAACTTAGAGTGTAAAATAGCTCAATTATGTTTATATTGATTTCATATTAGGGCTATAACATTTTGGATATATTGGGTTAAATAAAATATACTATTAAAATTCATGCCACCTGTGTCTTTGTGCATTTTTAAACGTGGGTACTAGGTGATTTAAAATTGCAGATGTGGTTTGCATTGCATTTCTTAACAGTGCTGAACTGTATACTTAACAGTGACTGGAAGTAAAGTCCTAAGTAGAAGTAAAAGACTGGGCTGCCCTGAGAGGCGGGTGCTAAGAAGGTGTCCATAGAGCATGTCTTCCTCCTGCTGGAGGGTGCCACTCTTCTTACTGGGGACTGGCATACCCTCATCAGGATCTAGGAGAAAGTGGTGGGGTAGCCAAAGATGTTGACATGGCTGAAAAAAATTCATGCTCAAGCAATTTCTTAAGAGAGACAAAATGACCTTAATGCCTGCAGCCCAACAACAGCCATAAGGCCCAGAAGCAATTTGCAATGTTTCCCGGCTGCCGCAGTCCACGAAGGCTGCCAAAGTCCTCCCAGATTTCCAGTTCCTCTTTCTTGCTCTGGACTGACCACTCCCTGGACAGCCAGGTCTGGTGGAGACAAGGAAAAGCAAAGAAGGGCAAGTGGAGGGATCAGATGAAGGATTCCAAATGGCCTAGTGCCCACTGTGCTGACTGCTCCCAAGCAGCCCTCTACCCTGGGTGTTCATGGGTGGCTGCCAACCCTGGGAGGGGTGCATGACTCACAGACATCCTCAAGGTTAGACTTTTTGGGCATTGTGGTTACAAATTAGTACAAGAAGTTTCCTGGCACTGGATGGATCCAGGAGCCCCGGCCTCATGTCAGCCGCAGGAAAGCTTTTCAGCTAATGGGGGTGGGGGAAGGTGTTGGTTGGATGGTGGGAGTATAAGGGCCAAGGCTCCCTGGGTCAAGGACAGAGGCAAAGCTGCCACTAGGTCCACTAATGGGAACCCAGTCAGTCTGGGCGGCAGGGGTGGGGCCATGTTTAAAAGGGTAAACTGGCACAGCTCCAGAGGGTGAGGTACCACAGCTGATAGCCTTCTGCACCCACACACTTTTGTCAAGGGGAGAGGAGCACTAATTCCTATGCAGATGTCATCTGAAGTCCTGGGTCACATCCTCTAGTGAGCTAGGGATTGGATCCTTTAGAGGAGGCCTCTTTTAAGATGCGAACACTCTACATGGTCCAGAAGGAGTGTTTTGAAAAAGGGAACAATCTTCTTTTCCCACTGATAGAAGCAATCCAACTCATTCAGTCCAACAAGTTATACTTTTGTGCCTATTATGTGCCAGGCACTGCTATACAAGGCACTTGAGGTCCCTCCCTGCCCTCAAGTTGCTTAGAAGCAGATGAGGTTACTGATTAAAGTGCAAGTGTTGTGGGACACCGGCTGGCTCAGTCATTGGAGCATGTGACTCTTGATCTCAGGGTCATGGGTTCAAGCTGCACGTTGGGCATAGAGCTTACTTAAAAAAAATAGGGGTGCTTCATTGACTCAGGAAGAACACACAACTCTTGATCTCAGGATTGGGAGTTTGAGCCTCACATTGGCTATAGAGATTACTAAAAAAATAAAATAAACTTTAAAAAGGAAGGAAGGAAGGGTAGAAGAAAGGAAGGAAGGGGCTTGTCAGAGAAGGCCTCCTTGAGGGGTACAATATTAGCAACCCAAAGAGGGGCTAAGGGCAGTGGATGGTTTTTCTAGCTGAGAAATTCACACACGCATAGACCTAGAGGCAAGACAGAGCCTGGTCTGACATGGATTCAACACATTCAGCTCTAATGTATGGGTTTATTAGTCACACTAGTGCCAAATATGTTTTGGGCATAATTGTACGATCTTGACCTGCCCCAAAGGTTATGAAGATATTAACATGCAATAGTTGTCATTCCTTTGGTCACATAGCATTCATGGGGCATCTTCAGTCTATCAGGCATAGGATCTCATTGTTAGAAGGCAGCAAACAGCCAGAGAACACAAGGGATGTTGGGGGTCAATGCAGAACAGGGCGGAGTTGGAGAGCTGTGGGAAGGACAGGGAATTAAGGAGACAGTGTTCACTTCTGAAGTGAGTTTTTGGCCTTCCTACCTTGAGAGCATTAAGTGGAAAGCAAAAGGCCTCTGTCACACAATCCCAAGAGCCGGAAGGAGGAGGAAAATCGTAGTCCCTCTCCCTCTCTTTCTTCCTGCATTTCACAATTTGTCATGGGCTGGAAGTTCTCCTTCAACTTGTTTCATGTCTTGACTCCATCTCCACTGCCAGCTTAGGGTCCCATTAATACCTGCCTAGACCAAAACCACAGCCTAAAACACGGGTACTTATTAAAACACAAGGATCAGAAGAGACTGAAAAGTATAACCTTGGCACTGAAAACAGATTGGTTAGTGTGATTACTGGCCAGCATTGACAGGGTGAATGCTCAGTGTGATGAGACAAATGGTGTCTGTGGGATTTGGTTCCTTCAGCTACACTGAAGGAACAGGGTATATGTAGCCACTTGGAGGTAAGTGCACAGAGGAGCAAAGAGAGCAAGCGAAGGTCAGGGTACCTGTTGATGTTATAGAAAAAAGAAGCAATAGAGTAATGGAGAAATCATGGTTTTCTAAGTAATTTACAGTAGCAACAAAAACCATACCTAGTGGTAAGAGTAACAACAAATATGCAAAGACATTTGTGGGTAAAGTCCACCCAGTTTATCCAAGATTCAATATAATTCCAAGCAATTCGCCTACAGAGTTTTTCTTAAAACCTTAGAAACTGATTCTAAAATTCATGTGGAAAGAAAAGTTGCAAGAATAACCAAGGTTACTTAGAAAATGTTATCTTTAATTTACTAAATACTAAGAAGTATTAAAAACTATAATAATTAAAACAAAGGTGGGGATAAGGGTTAATATTATGTGTTCCAACAATATTTAAATGATGAAACTAGCTAAAATGGGAGTTAAAGTGGGAAGTAAAATAAACATAGTGACAGTCTCATCTGAAATAGCTGGGAACAAGGACATCATTTATAGTAATGTAAGCTTAAGTATTTTCAGTACAAAAAGGTAAAAAGAAAGAAATGTATTACTGATTAAATTGGGTATTGGAGAAGAGATGGCCAGCAGGGCAAGGAAGACACAAGCTAATTAAATTGTTATTTATAAAAAATTGTTATTCATAATAGGGAACCAAAAAGAAGGAGATAAGAGTATTACATAAAGATATACATGCAAAGGGAACCACCAAAACAAGATATGGAAGCTTTCCTAAACACAAAGAGAACCACAACAAAAATGAACAAAGAAAGTAGGCTGAGAAATGAAATGAACATATACACAAATATGCATACACACACATACACATTCATACAAACATTACACATAAAGTAATATAAAATAATGGAGATAAAACAGATCTCTCATATCAAAATATGGAAATGTGCTCAAATGACTATTCAAAGCAACACACAACTCCATGCTGTGGCAAAAACTGTACCCACAGCAATGTGAATGATGAAGATTTTATATAAAAAGGTGGGCAAGAGTGTAGCTGCCGCATGTCAGTGGAAATTGTGGAGTAGGCAGCTCCAAGGACCCACTTCTCCATGGAGACCTCAGAAAACTAAGCAAAACATTTAAGAATCAACTTTGTTGGGGCGCCTGGGTGGCTCAGTGGGTTAAAGCCTCTGCCTTCGGCTCAGGTCATGATCCCAGGGTCCTGGGATTCAGTCCCGAATTGGGCGCTCTGCTCAGCGTGGAGCCTGCTTCCTGCTCTCTCTCTGCCTGCCTCTTTGCCTACTTGTGATCTGTCTCTCTGCCAAATAAATAAATAAAATCTTTAAAAAAAAAAAAAAAGAAAAAGAATCAACTTGTTAACTCTGGAAAGCTAAGATTTATAGTATCCAGGCAAACCTTATATCAAGAAAAAGATAACCAAAATTGGTGGAAAAGATTTGTGATGTTTTCACCTGCCCTTGTCTCACCTATCTCTGTGGTATATCTGTGGACTTGAAGATGGTATGTCATGTTCCCAGGGCAGGACTCTAGTGCCTGGTTCCAGAAGGAGCAAAACAAACCTTACTTGCAATGAATTGTGTTTGTTTAGTCTAATCTGTCTGAAGGATTGACAAAGGTGCTTTGTTTTTATTTTGTTGAACTTGTAACTTGCTCAGGGTGACAAAGTTGTGGACATTTCTTGAAAATATCATCAGGCAAATTAATAACCTGCATCGAGGTTGGGCCAATGACCATGATTGAAATATATGATACAGGGACAAAATCCGAGGTGGAAAACCTGGGGAGAGAGTTTCTTTGGGAAATTAAGGGCATTCAAAAGGACCCTTGCATACTGGGAATTTAGAAACTCACGTGCATGCCCAGGGCAGAATATATGCCAGAAAAGACATGAGAAAGCTTTAAGCTTTTGTCTCTGGTTGATCTCTTGCTTAACACAAAGAAGAAGTGAAGACTTAAAGCAGAGTTGTAAATGGTCTGGCTAAACCATTTAGGAAATGCTCCAACACAGAGCATATTGCAAAAACTGGGAGATATTTGAGTTTTTTCTTTTGTTTGTTCTTTCTCTCCTTTTTCTGCTTTGTTTTTCCCTGGGGGTGAGGGTAGGGCTTCTGGCATTCAAGGAAATCTCTGTGAAAACACTAACTGAACACAAGATAAAGAAACAGACTTCAGAGGTCATTCATGACTAAAAATACAGACTTTACAAAATAATTTAGGAAAGTTACCAAACGGCTATAAAAAATAATGTAGGAAAGTTACCAAAAGGCAAGCAAGAAATACATACTCTGAGGAGAGCAAAAAAAATTTCTAATTTCCACATTATAAAATTGAAAGTGTAGCTTTCAACAAAAAACGATGAAGCATGTAAAGGAACAAGAAAATATATCCCACTCATAGAATTAACAGAAACTATTCCCAAGGAGGTAAAGACATTGCAATTACCAGACAATGACTTAAATTTAATGTCTTCTTTTTTTTCAACTGTCTTAAATATAATCAAATTGCTAAAGGAAATCACAGACAAAGAGCTAAAGGAAACCAGAACAACAACATATGAACAAATAGAGAATATCAATACAGACACAGAAATTATAAAAAGGAGCCAAAGAGAATTTCTGGAACTAATGGTGCAGTAAGTAAAGTGAAGAACTTGCTAGAAGGCTCCAGTCTCTGATTTGAGCAGGCAGAAGAAAGAATCAACAAACTTTAAGATAAGCCCTTTGCAGTTATTCAGCCTGAAAGGCAGAAAGAAAAAAGAATAAAAATAAATAAGTAGAGCCTAAGAGATGTGGGATACTGTAAAGTATGCCAACGTGCACTTAATGGGAATCACAGGAGAAGAGAGAGAGAAAAGAGCAGAAAGAATATTTGGAGAAATAATGGCTGAAAACCTACCAAATTTGATCAAAGATATAGATCTACACGCTACAGAAGCTCCATGAACTACATGAAGGATACATGCAAAAAGATCCATTACAAGAAACATCATAGTCAAATTGTCAAAAGACAAACAAGAGGGAAACTTGAGAATGGCAAGAGAAAAGTGACTTGTCACATACTGAATACTCAGTAAGTCAACAGCAGACATATCATCAGAAATTGTGGAGGCCAGAAGAAAGTGCTGAAAGAAAAAGAATGTCAACCAAGACTTCCATATTTGACAAAATTATCCTTCAAAGTAAGACATTCCTAGATAAACAAAAGCTATGGCAATTTGTTGCTAGCAGACCCGCCCTTCAAGAAATGCTCCCTTCTGGGCTGATATGAAAAGAAGCTAGATAGTAACTCAAAGCCATACAAAGAAATAAAAAACTTCAGGTACCTACATGGGAAAATATAAAAGCTAGTCCTCTGTGTTGTGTTTTTCTTTGTAGTCTCTTTTTTTGTTTCCAACATAATTTAAAAGGACACATGTATAAAACAATAATTACGAATCTATCTTGATGGGCATACCAGGTATAAAGATCCCATTTATGACAACAACAGAAGAGGAGAGGTTGGAGCTCATAGGAACAGAGTGTTTATATGCTGTTGGACCTGAGTTGGTAACAATTCCAACTAGCTTGTTATAAATTTAGGATGTTAATTGTAGCCCCCGTGGTAAACACTAAAACAATATTCAAAAATACATACATAAAAATAAATGAAAAGGGAATCAAAATGATATGCTACAAAAAATCAGTTATACACATAAGAAGTCAGTAATGAAAAAAATGGAAGAGTAAAAAGGTATAAGACTTACAGAAAACGAAAGGCAAACTGGTGTAGGTTAGGCCTTCCTTATCAGTAACTACTTTAAATGTAAGTAGATTAAGCTCTTCAATTGTTAGAAGGTGAAGGAATGTAGGCAATGCAACCTGCAGACCGAGAAAACACTTTTACACTGAAAATTGAAGGAAGCCCCTCCATACCACTTACACGGATTTGTTCAGGATAACTCCCTCTCAGGGTGGTCTGGAGGGCAGGCGCTCTGGGCAGGACTCAGTAATCCCCTGCCCATTTCCTGCAGCTGTTCTCCTCCTACACTCCACCTCCTTCTCTGGATATTAATCCACCGCTTTCATGGAGCAAGGGGCATGGCAGTGGGGTCCTGGGTAGTTACCCAAAGGGGCACCATCTGTGCACCAGCGGGAAGAACAAGATGGAGGGTCAGAGATGAGGTCAGTTTGGCAGCAATCCTATATCAATCAAAAGACAGAGATTGGCAGAATGCTTAAAAAAACTAATAATCCACTCTCTGCTATTCACAAAAGGCTCACTTTAGATCCAACAACACAAAGTGGTTGAAAGTGAAAGGAAAAAAATATATTTTAGCAAATGGTAACAAAAAGAGAGCTGGTGGGCTATATCAGAAATATCTGAAAAATATCAGATAATATCAGGAAAAAAAGGACCTTAAGTCCAACACTACTACAAGAAATAAAGATGAGTATTACATATGGGTAAGCGGATCAATTCATTAAGAAATAGCATATTACAAACATACACACCAAACAAGAGCACCCAAAAATGTATGAAACAAACATTGATAGAATTTATGGGAGAAATAGTCAGCTTTACACTAATAGTTGGAGACTTAGACATCCACTTTCAATAACAGAACATCTAGAAATAGTAAAGCAATAAAGGATTGTTAACAGTCTATACCAACCATACTTAACAGACACCTGTACAACACTCCACCCAGCAATAGCAGAATACACGTTTTTTTCAAGTGCACAGGGAACTTTCACCATAAGAGACCATATGTTAAGCCACAAAACACATTTTAATAAATTAAAAAGAGTGAAATTATGTCTTCTTTCTAAGTGTCTTCTCTAACCACAACTGAGTGAAAGTAGAAAATAACAGAAAGGAAAGTGAAAAATTAACAAATACTTGGAAATTGAACAATATAATTTTGAACAATCAATGGGTCAAAAAAGCAATCACCCGGCAGTTTAGAAAATACTTGTGATTAATGAAAATGAGACTACAACATGCCAAAACTTACGGGTATAATGAAAGCAGTTCTCAGAGGGAAATTTATATCAGTAAATGTCTATATTAAAAGAGAATAAACATCTCAAATCAATAGCCTAACTTGGCACCTTAAGAAACTAGGAAAAGAAGACCCACTTAGCGGTTGCTGGGTGGCTCAGTAGATTTAGTGGCTGACTTCAGCAGGTCATGATCTCATGGGTCCTGGAATTGAGCCCCACATCTAACTCCTTGCTCGACGGGCAACTTGCTTGTGCTCTCTTATGCATACTCTCTTTCTCTCGCTCTCTCAAATAAACTATTTAAAGAAGGAAAATCAATCAACATAATAAACATTACTAGAATTACAGAAAAAAACCCCAACATATGATCATCTCAATTGACAGAGAAAAGACATTTGACAAAAGCCAACACATTTTCACGATAGAAACACTTGGAAAACTAGGAGTAAGAGGGAACTTCATCAATATCATAAAGGTCATTTATGAAACACCTACAGCTAACACCACACTCAGTGCTGAAAGTCTGAAAGCTTTCCCTTTAAGATCAGGAACAAGACAAGGATGCCCACTTTCACCACTGTTATTCAGCATTGCACTGAAGATTCCAGCCAGAGTAATTAGGTAAGGAGAAGGAATACAAGGCATCTTAATTGGAGAGAAAGGTAAAATTCTCTCTGTTCACTGAAGACATGATCCTAAATGTAGAAAATCTGAAAGAATCTACAAAAATGATTACTAGAGCTAATAAATACATTGAGCAAAGTTGCGGGATCCAAAATCAACATGCAAAATCAGCTGTAGTTCTATTTGCCAGCAATGAACAATGCATAAAGTAAATTAAGAGAATTCCTCTTTTCACAACATCCTAAAGAATAACATACCTAGGAATAAATTTAACCAAGAAAGTGAAAGACTTGAATACTGAAAACTATAAAACAGTGTGAAAGAAATTAAACACCTAAATAAATGGAAAGACAATCCGTGTTCCTGGACTGGAAAACTAAATGTTATTAAGGTTGTAATGCTACCCACAACGATCTCCAGGTTCAGTGCAGGTCTTGTAGAAATTCCACCGGTGTTTTTCCAGATTTGGAAACACCAGTTCTCAAATTCATATGGAATTATAAGGACCCTAGATAGCGAAAGCAGTCTTGAAAAAGAAAATTGGAAAACTTGTTTCCTAATTTTATTATCATTATTTTTTTTTTAAAGATTTTATTTATTTGACAGAGAGAGAAATCACAAGTAGACGGAGAGGCAGGCAGAGAGAGAGAGAGAGGGAAGCAGGCTCCCTGCTGAGCAGAGAGGGACTCGATCCCAGGACCCTGAGATCATGACCTGAGCCGAAGGCAGCAGCTTAACCCACTGAGCCACCCAGGCGCCCTTGTTTCCTAATTTTAAAACATATTGCAAAGCAATGGTAATGACATGCTGGTAGTCCTGTAAGGACATATCTATATACAGATAGGCAGATCAGTGGAATAGAATTGAGAATGCAGGGCTGCCTGGGTGGCTCAGTTGTTAAGCGTCTGCCTTTGGCTCAGGTCATGATCCCAGGGTCCTGGGATGGAGCCCCACCAGGAATCCTGCTTCTCCCTCTCCCTCTGCTGCTCCCTTGCTTGTGTTCCCTCTTTCACTGTGTTTCTCTCTGTCAAATAAATAAATAAAATCTTAAAAAAAAAAAAAGAATTAAGAATGCAGAGATTATCCCATACGTCTATTGCCAGTTAATTTCTACAAGAATGCCAAGACCACTCAACAGGGAAATAATAAGAGTCTTTTCAGATGATGGGGCAGGGACAAGTGGATATCACATACAAAAGAGTAAAGACTGGCCCTGAACTCACAGCTTGTATAAAAATCAACTCAAAATGGGTCAATGATCTAAGTGTAAGAGCTTAAAACCAAAAAATCTTATAAAAATGCATAGGAGTAAGTCTTCATGATCTTGTATCTGGCAGTGAATTTTTAGATAATACTAAAAGCACAGGTAACAAAAGGAAAAATAGGAATAGGAAAATCACAGAGACAGAAAACAGACTGATGGTTGCCAGGGGCCGGAGGGAGAAGGAAATGGATGAGTAAATGCTTAATAGCTAAGGAGTTTCTTTTAGGGGTGTTGAAATGGATCTCCTGGGATTTTTGTCAGTTTCTTTTTATTTTTTCCAATGGAAAAACTGGTGAAGGGACATAAAAGTTGCCCTTAAGTATATGAAAAGATACTCAATCTCTTTCATTATAAGATAATTCTAAGCCAAACCTACACTGAGATAATATTTTTCACCTTTCAGATTAACAAAAATTCCAAAGTTTAAAAACACACTGTATTGGGGGTACAAGGGTGGCACAGTCTGTTGAGCATCCAACTTTTGCTTTTGGCTCAGGTCATGATCTCAGGGTGATGAGCTCAAGCCCAGAGTTGGGCTCCATACTCAGCGCACAGTCCTCTTAGAGTTTCTCTCTCTCCCTCTGCCCACCCCCACACCCCGTACTTGGTGTGTGAGCACTCTCTCTCTAAAATAAATAAATAAATCTTTGAAACAACAACAACAAAACACTATTGGTAAGACTGGGTGGGAACAGACACTAAAATATTACTGGCCAGAGGGCAAAATCCTACAACCTCCATTCTGTTAATACATCTCATTTCTTGGATGTATTTTTAAATGAAAAAAAGGTGCAAAATAATGTATGTTGTTTGCTCAATTTTGTGTAAGGAAGAAGGAAGATAAGAATATGAGTGGTTTTGTTTGTTTGTTTCCTTGTATTTGCATTGAGAAACACTGGAAGCACAAACCAGAAACTAAGAAATGTGGAAATACAGCTAACTGTAGAGGTAGATTCGACAGTGGGAGACTTCTAAGGGCAATGTTTTAAATGTTGAATCCCTGCACCTCAACAACACTGGTATATGGTAGGTCTTTAATGAATATTGAATATTGAATGAATGAATGAACAAATGGATGAATGAAGTTATATATGGTCTTAAAGAGTAGAACTTGGACCAATGGGTTGGGAAGTAGATGAAGATTCTAGTTCAGCCTCAGGAAGATCTTTCTTTCTTTCAAGTAGGCTCTACACCCAACAGAGGGCTCAGACTCATGACTCTGAGATCAAGAGCTGAATGGTCTACCCACTGAGCTAACCAGGAGTCCCATCTTTCTAATAAGGCAATCGGAGTAGAAATAGGCTGCATTGGGAAGTGAAAGAACCCAAGGGATCATTTGGTGTTAGTACACAAGGTCCTAAAGCTGAGCATGAGAAAGAATTTTGGGTGGGATGGGGGCAGAATTTAAAACCAGATTCCTAGGACTCTTAGAATGAATCAGAATCCCTGGCGGTATAGCCCCAAATTTGATTTTAAAGCTTCTCAAGAAATCCTGGTGTAATCGGACTAGCACCAATCATTCACTTATTTATTCAGGAACTATATACTGAGCCCTTATTATATTCCCGGCTGCTGTGCAAGGTGACGAGGATAGAGCCAGGAATAAGACAGACATTGGTTCAGCTCTAATGAGACTGACAGTCTAGAAGGAAGAGACACAGACAACAAATAAATGGACAAATAAACCAGCCGACTCAGGCAGTAATACATGCTATGATGAAGATGAAATAGGGTGAAGGGATAAAGAGTTTAGCTATAGAATACCAACAGGTGGTTGGTACTTCAGCTGGGAACTATGAAGAAGGAGCTATAGTCATGTGACCGTGTGAGCAGAGAGTGCTCTGGACAGAGGGAGCAGAGCTCACAGGCTCTGTAGCCACCGGAGAGGACATGGATTAATGAGATCTAAGAGGTGGGCAGGGAGCAGGTGAGAAAGGGTCATGTAGACCAGGGGAGGGAGCTGGATTTTTATTTGAAGGGTGATGTAAAGTCCTGGAGTTCAGGAACCATGTTAGTGGGATTTAAGCAGTCCAGAAGTTGAAACCAAGACCCAGGTCAGCTAATCAGTTCCCATCTTCCATTGGTACAGGTATGTGTCTTTTTTTTTTTTTTTTAAGATTTTATTTATTGGACAGACGGAGATCACAAGCAGGCAGAGAGGCAGGCAGAGAGGCAGGCAGAGAGAGAGGAGGAAGCAGGCTCCCTGCTGAGCAGAGAGCCAGATGCAGGGCTCAATCCCAGGACTCTGAGATCATGACCTGAGCCAAAGGCAGCGGCTTAACCCACTGAGCCACCCAGGCGCCCAGGTATGTGTCTTTTTCTCCAGAGGGCCAAGATTATTAAAATTGTATATCCCCAATAGCATCCAAGGTGTCTTAAATATAGTGAGTGGTCAGTGGTTGCTGAATAAGGTGATAAATTCAAATATTCTGAAAAAACAGAACATAAAATCAAAAGAAGACATCTTGTCCAGATTTCCACAAGTCTCTATGGATTGCCTGAGCACCATTAGTAGGAGCTCACTACCCCAGTAATTTACCACTTTCTAGTGAAATTGCTAGTTTGAAAGATATATCTGATTTAAATACATGCAAATAATTATCTTTAATCCAATAAAATTAGGCCAAATTAGTGAATATATGCAAAACTTCTGAAAAGTTGGCTTGCAATTTTAAAAAGGTTGTGTAATTTATTTTATTATTTAAAATATTTTATTTATTTATTTGAGAGAGCTTGAGCACAGGAGTTGGGGGGAGGGGCCGAGGGAGAGGGAGAAGCAGACTCACACTGAGCAAGGAGCTCCATTCAAAGACCCCTATATTATGACCTGAGTTGAACGCAGATGCTTAATAGCTTGAGCCATCCAAGCACCCCAAAAGTTGTATAATTTAATGAATGTTTACTTATCTGCAATACTCTTAAGTATTGCCTTAAAGACAAAGGGACATTTTATTTTATTTTTATTTATTTATTTTTAAAAGATTTTATTTATTTATTTATTTGACAGACAGAGATCACAAATAGGCAGAGAGGCAGGCAGAGAGAGAGGGGGAAGCAGGCTCCTTGCTGAGCAGAGAGTCCGATGTGGGGCTCAATCCCAGGACCCTGGGATCATGACCTGAGCCAAAGGCAGAGACTTTAACCCAGTGAGCCACCCAGGCACCCCACAAAAGGACATTTTAAATACTAACTCCAAAGCATGCCATTTTAAGGGTCCCTAACTTATATAATGTATATGACAAACCATTTAAATGTGCATTAGTAACATGGCCATCTAACACTTTCAAACTTAGAACTAAGAGCTGAAAACTACTGAAACAAGCATTTGTTGATCATGAATGTTCAAAAGTACACTAGGAATTCCCAAAACTTGTAGGGTCAGTTCCAGATTGGGCACCACCTAGCTGTGGGCAGTCTTCTTCACCTGTCTGGGTCCCAGTTTCTTTGTCAGTAAAAAAAGAGAGTTGGACAAGATCATCAGTAGGGCTTTTTAGGGATAACAAAATCTATTGCAGTATATTCCCTAAGACAAAATGGAAAAAGGTAAAGCCCTTGAAACAAGGGTTGTTCATCATTGATGAACACAGAAACAAATTTCACCTGTAATATTGGAAGTTGGGGAGAACAGCACTTTCTAAAGCAGCCAGACAGAATGGTTTACAGGTGAAAAATTAAGCCCAAGGTGAGCCACCTCTGGAGGAGAATGGGGGTCAAAGATCAACAGTTGGGTTCAAGTGTTATTTGCATTTTTGGGCGAACATCTGGTGTGGCTTTGGTGTGAGCAAGCATCCTCCCTCCAAAATAGCTTAAGTGGAAAGCTTTAATAATTCATTACATTCCTGGTAAGCGTGTTGAAATCTGATTTTTTGATAAAAATACACCCAGAAAGCATAATGCATAAGGAAACATTGATTAGTCACAAAACCAGATATGAGTCTTAGAGTAATCATTGATGAAGAAATATTTCTAGCTCACAAATACAATGACGAAACCAGCAGCTATCCCGTCTGTTCCCAGATTTTCTTATACTTGAGCATAACTGCTAATTCTGTATAAATACAAGTAGAAAAATAGCTTTCGGGAATCTTAAATCAAAGCCTATTTTCTGCCACTACCCACCTACAACCATCTGCTAGACTACAGATTAAAAAAGATGACAGCAACCCTCTAAGGATGCTTCGAAAAGTAAACCAGTTTCAGAAACCATAGGTCAAGCATTTTAAGCATAATTAGACTATTTTAGACTTCAAGTCTGTTTGGCTAATAAGTCCAAGATAAATGAAACTATATTTAGTGATCACCATGTTTCAGTTTAAAATAGCCATAAAAAGAATAAAAAATAAGAAGGAAATCTCTCGATTCTGTTTGATAGCACTAATTGTTATTCATTCACTTATTTGTTCAACAAATATTTCAGCAACTACCATGTACCAGGCCCTGTGCCAAGCACAGGAGATTGAACAGAGAGCAAGTCCCTGTCATCATGAGGCTCATGAGGCCGCGAAGGGACTAGTAAGCAGACAAATAATACAATTAAAAATATTTCCTTTGTATCATTCATAGATAAGGAACTGGGACAGAGAACACCAGAGGATGGCCAGAGGGCATCTCTCTGAGGAGGGGGACCCTCTAAGCCTAAAAGATAAGAAGAAGCTAATAGGCAGAAAGGAGTATTCTAGACAGTTGTGTCCTCATACAAAGGCACTGAGGCAGGAAATCATTTGTTAAAGTCGGGATTGGATCTACCAGTGGCGGCTGGAGTGTGGTATAGGGAAAAAGTAATATGAGATGAGTTAGGAGAAGAACGCAGAACAAGACACAGAAGATCTTAGAATCTTGGTAGTCATGGTAGTTAAAATCATTGGATTTCAATTGTGTAGAGAGCAAAATGGAGTCTCTCCTATCAAGCAGGGGCCTGTGTCAAGTAATGACCCAAGCAGTTAAGGTACTGCAGCTCGGAGATCTCACTGGGACCAATGCTCACACCCCAGAACTGATAATAAGCAGACTCAGAGGAGGTCTGCACAGATCCAAAACTGATCTTTGAAATGGGAAGGGAAGGATTTGGGCAGCATACCGCCAGACTCCTTGGACATGACCCCTGTATGTCTGACTTATAAAAGGCAGCCGCTGAAAGCTCTGCCCGATGGATCTCTGAACAGAACCGAGATCCTTCTTGCTTGAACGTCAGAAGCAGTGAATACAGAGAGCTGACCTGGGGCCAGACTGAAACCTTCCCTCAAATGCACACCCCCAGACTGACTTTACGTTTGGTTCGTTCACTTTCTGCGCCCTTCTGTTATGTTGTTTGTTGTGCGGTTTGTCTTCTGGTCCTGCTCCATGGGCTGTGGAAGAAGCCAAGTTTAATCCCATGGTGAATTGTC
Organism: Neogale vison; assembly: GCF_020171115.1. Taxonomy (NCBI): domain Eukaryota; kingdom Metazoa; phylum Chordata; class Mammalia; order Carnivora; family Mustelidae; genus Neogale; species Neogale vison. The sequence goes on from NC_058093.1 coordinate 82,640,187, forward strand.
ACTGAGTGGGGAATCCTGAACCTGCGTTGTCATTGTGATTTCACTTTGCTTTATGATTGAATAAAGCTGATGTTGTGGAAAGACACAACTCCTGCGTGTGCCTTCGTGATGTGCTCACGATAAACCGTAATGGGAAACAATGGGAAGCTTTAGAAGACAACTGAGATCATCTGATTTCTAAAGGATCTTCCTTGTTGAGTTCTGATCTCAAAAGGAAGGCTGTCAGCTTTTCCCCATTGAGGATGATATTCACTGTGGGTTTTGCATAGATAGATTTTATGAAGTTGAGGAATGTTCCCTCTATCCCTATACTTTGAAGGGTTTTAATCAGGAAGGGATGCTGTATCTTGCCTCATGCTTTTTCTGCATCAATTGAGAGGACCATGTGGTTCTTCTCTCTTCTTTTACTGATTTGTTCTATTACACTGATTGGTTTGCAAATGTTGAACCACCCCTGCAACCCAGGGATAAATCCCACCTGGTCATGGTGGATAATCTTTTAAATGTACTGTTGGATGCTCACTCTCACCACTCCTGTTCAACATAGTGTTAGAAGTCCTAGCAGCAGCAATCAGACAACAAAGAGAAATAAAAGGTATTCAAATTGGCAATGAAGAAGTCAAACTCTCTCTTCGCAGATGATAGGATACTTTATATGGAAAACCCAAAAGACTCTACCTCCAAACTACTAGAACTCATACAGCAATTAAGTAATGTGGCAGGATACAAAATCAATGTACAGAAATCAGTTGCTTTCTTACACACTAACAATAAAAATAAAAATAAAAATAAAAATACAGAAAGGGAAATTAGAGAATCAATAGCACCAAGAACCACAAGATACCTGGGAATAAACCTAACCAAAGAGGTAAAGGATCTGTACTTGAGGAACTACAGAACACTCATGAAAGAAATTGAAAAAGACACAAAAAGATGGAAGACTATTCCATGCTCATGGATTGGAAGAATAAACATTGTTAAAATGTCTATACTGCCTAGAGCAATCTATACTTTCAATGCCATTCCAATCAAAATTCCACTGGCATTTTTCAAAGAGCTGGATGGAGCAAACAATCTTAAAATTTGTATGGAATCATAAGAGACCCCAAATTGCTAGGAAATGTTGAAAAAGAAAAACAAACAAAACTGGGGGCATCACATTGCCTGATTTCAAACTTCAGTACAAAGCTGTGATCACCAAGACAGCATGGTACTGGCACAACAACAGTCACATAGACCAGTGGAACAGAGTAGAGAGCCCAGATATGGACCCTCCACTCTATGGTCAAATAATCTTCGACAAAGCAGGAAAAAATATACAGAGGAGGGAAAAGATAGTCTCCTCAATAAATGGTGTTGGGAAAACTGGACAGCTATGTGTAGAAGAATGAAACTTGACCATTCTCTTATTCCATACACAAAGATAAACTCGAAATGGATAAAAGACCTCAACGTAAGCCAGGAATCTATCAAAATCCTAGAGGAGAACATAGGCAGTAACCTCTTTGACATCAGCCATAGCACTTCTTTCAAGATATGTCTCCAAAGGCAAAGGAAACAAAAGCAAAAATGAACTTCTGGGACTTCATCAAGATCAAAAGCTTCTGCACAGCAAAGGAAACAGTCAACAAAACAAAGAGGAAGCCACGGAATGGGAGAAGATATTTGCAAATGACAGTACAGACAAAGGGCTGATTTTTAAAGGATCACATTTGCTGTGAGTGAACTGATTGGAAATGAGCAAAAATGGAAGTGGGGAGAAGGGTCATGAGACTGCCACCCTGCAGGAGACGGCAGTGCTCTGGACAAGATAGCGGCGATCTGAACAAAGAGAAAAATGGATGGAAACCATGCACATTGTGGAGTTCATGTCAGAAGACTTGTACATGGATTGGAACAGGGCTGGGATGAGGAAAGGGAGGAATCAAAATGGTTAGGTGCCTGGCGGTGCCATAGCTGAGAGGGTAGAGTCTGGGCTGTGTGGACATGGCCTGAGGAGGTGGTGGAGGCTGGTGTGGAAGTATGCAGGCAAGACATGTTTTGGCAGGTCTATAAGATTTGGAAGTGCTGCTGTCAACAGAGCCTTGGATGTGGAAGAGTGGAATTTAGAGCAGAGTTCTGTGATAAAGATTAAAATTTTAAAGTCTCTGGGATAAAAATAGTATTCAAATCCATGGCAGAAAGTAGTACATAGAAGCAAAGAGGTCCTGGGAAAGAGAAGCTCCAATGCTGTGTAATGTTACGCAAGCAAAATTCTCCTCAACGGCTTCCTGAAGACAGTAACTTTGTTCTTGTAGTCAAATACCAGAGTAGTAGTATACAGTCGGAAAGTGGTTGCTGACAGCCGAGGTCTCAAGGGCCTGAAGACCTGTTAACACTGGAGTGAACAGAGTGTTTAAAAAGAGATTGTTAGATCATTACGGGGAGTAATTTTCTCTGAGCACGATAATGTTCTGGAGGTGGTTAGATTAGAATTTAGATTTCTTGAAATGGGGAAGTATGAGGTATATTTACCAATTGCTGTAGAGAATTTACATAACCACCATGTTAATTTGAGAACTCTAAGACAGAATTATTTTTTTAAAACATACACTCTGAAAACATTAAAAGAGAGGGGAACAGTATTTGTTATAAGGAATGCTTCATATTGAGCAGTGGCTGAATATGGAGTTTGCTCAGTGAGAGGCATTCTTTGTATTTCTTTGGAGCTAATGGGACTAGGGAAATTATTTAACCCTCCTTATTTGAGAACTAAGAAAATCCCTTCTGAGCTGTTTAGTAAAGTTACTTGTCTATGATTGTAACTAGTAAACAGAAAGATCAGACTGGTCATTCCTAACGTTACCTCCAACCAACAAACACCATCTATTGAACTTACAAACAAAAAAACCCAATCAACAAACTGATCACATGAACAGACAAAAGAACTAAAACAAAAAATACTGGTATCCCAACCTACTTTTGGAAATCAACCAGTCTGGGATGAGACCCCCACACATCTGTACTTTTCAAAGCTCTCTGAAGTGCTTGTGGTAGCTAGAAGTGCTGGAAAGGACTTAAGTCAGGCTTTCTCATCGCGTCATTACTTTTCATCCCCCTGCTGAACTCTCACCACCTCTTATTTCTTTACCAACCACAACAGTCACATCTACCCACTTGCACTCTATCTCTGCATGGTTCTTCCGAAGGCAATTAAAAGCCCTTGGGTCACAGCTCCTCCTCCCTGATTGCTACCTGTCTCTTCTGTCCCTCCCCACTCCTCTGGCCACATGGAGGCTGAGGTTTGACTGTTCACTCTTCTGCTATTCCTCCTCTTTTTCTACCTGATCTCATCCACTCCAGTTTCCACAAAGCTTTCACGCTGATGATGGCCAACCTTATGGCCAGACTGGACCGGCCCTCCTGCCTAACACCCAGAACTGTGCAATTTATGATTTATAAAATGGAAAAATGTTTGCACTACAGTGTACCTTAAATGTTCATTAAAAATATGTTGTTCTTTTGAAGTTAATCCAAGATACTGAGATGGGGGAAGGCAGGGAGAGAGCAATTAGTGGGCCAGGGCTAATCCAATTACACCAGTGGGACAGGTATGCCTGTGGGTGGCCCTGTAATTCCCCTCTCCTAATATCTCTGTGTAATTCCTTCCTCTTGAGTGTGAGCAAAGCCTGTGACTTGCTTCTAACAGAGCAGAGCAAGTGAAAGAATTATACAAATGTGATTAATGCATGAGCCTGAGCTAATCAGATGGGCCTGTCAAGAAGGTCTAGTCTTCTCTGAAGCAGGGACTTCACAAAGCAGACACTCTTCCATTGCTACCTTCAAAGAAGCAAATCACTATGAGTTCTATAGCCACAAGGAGGTGAATTCTGTATACAACCTGAGGGAGCTTAGAAGTGGATTCTTCCCTACTTGAGCTTCCTGATGTGAACAAAGAGCAGCTCCACCTTCATTTTCGCTTGCTCCTAACTCACATATAATATATGGTTTGTTTGTAGTAGTTTATTCCTCAGCAGATCGCATAGATGCCATGTTGAAAGCTGAGATCCTGCATCTTGGTTACCCCTACTCTGGGCTCATGTGGCCCCTGGCCGAAAGCTACTTATGGCAGTGAGAACAGCACATGAGACAGGCATCAGTAAGACAGAAACTGTGTGTGCATGCCATGACCTCCAGTGTCTCTGGCACTGAGCAGAGGAAGAACACATTGTTCTTCTATGCACCAGTGGTTAAAGGTTTTCAACATTAGCAAAAAGAAAATGTGATTGTTGTACAATATGCTGTTGATTAAATCAATAGTTTGTATACTGAAGGTGGAATAATTTTCTTTTTGTGATTAAAGTCAACCTCTTTTGTTCTAGCAATAAAGGTAATTGGCAGAATCGTAGGCTTTCCTGAGGATAATGTTCACTCTGAGGAAGGGTCAATGTTCAGAGATATTTTGTCACCTTGACTTGCAATAGTATTCTAATCAGTTAGCCAGTCCAGTAGGGGTTTTGTTCAAATACACAATGATATTACAAGGGGGAGTTCATGAACATAACATCTGAAGTACGCAAATACTTAAGTACATGTAGAACTCTTAATCTTAGTATGACACAGAAGACCTCACTTAGATAAAGCCCAAGCCTAAAATTTGGTACCAAGTAAGTAATTGCTGGAGAAATATGTGGCTTAGTGTTAACCTCCTTCTTCTCTGTTTAAATTTCAAGCTTTGCAGTAAGCCACAGCTAAAAAGTTCAAAGCCCGTTTGAAATTAAACAGTTCCCCTTCAGATAATGGGAATGGAAATGGCATAGTAGGAAGGTATATAAGGTCTGATTTGTCACTGATTCTTTTGAATACTGCTGCTAAATTAATTGATAGTGAAAGTAACAGGGACAGTGATTTTTCTGGAAAGTAAGGGAACCACCTGGGGAAGTGGGAGATTTGATCCCTGTAGTATCAAAGGTGGTGGAGATGTTACGGATTACCTAATTCTACCCATTCATCTTCTGATCCAAGTTCAGAGATATGAAGATAGTAAAATCACCTGCCAATTAAATGGTAGAGAAAGGATTAAAACCACACTCACTAAATTCTGTTCTGATAAATTCCGATATTCTACTGTACTGTGGTCTGTCTTGTTTTCTTCACTGAAAACTTGTTTTCTTCATGGTCTCGTTTTCTTCACTGACACCTCTGAAAAATAATAGATTCCTTGTGACTTTTTGAGACCCATAGTCACTGAAGCTAGCTAGAATTATTGGTTCCACACAAACTCAGCTACTTTACCTTTTGGAATACAATTGTCCATATGCTAGTCTGCCTTGATGACATTAATGACGTAAAAAAAGCAGCTCTGGAGTAACTGTATGTTCAGCCTTAACTCCCACATCATTTAGCTACTTGGGGAGAAAACAATGGGACATGGGCCACACTTAATCCCTCACCAATCCGTTAGTGGCCTCCTTTCTGGAATTTTGGGAACTTGCTTGTCTTAAAGATTTTTATTTGACAGAGCGATCACAAGTAGGCAGAAAGGCAGGCAGAGAGGGGGAAACAGGCTCCCTGTTGAGCAGGAAGCCCAATTCGGGGCTCAATCCCAGGACCCTGAGATCATGACCTGAGCCGAAGGCAGAGGCTTAACCCATTGAGTCACCCAGGTGTCCCAGGAACTTGCTCATCTTTCAGATGGGGAAACCAAGGTCCAGAAGAGGCTAAAATTCAGCCAAGTCCTTGCCCAGATGTAGCTCCCAAGGCCCCATGCTGATTGAGAGCTGTAAGCACTTACTGGCTAAGTCTGGCTGACTGAGGATAAACGGATTTGGGGTTGCTTGGTGGATGGCTAGAAGCCAAAGTTGGATCTAATGCACCCAGTCTTGGAAACACAAAACAAAACACTGATTGCCTGGTGGTGTAAGATTGAGGGAGGCTGTTTTCTAAATAAGGCTGAGGTTCTGCTTGCTACAGATGCTGCCAAGTGGACTGAGAAGTACAGTTAAGTACTTCCTTGGAGAGAACTTCTTCCACTTTAAAGATGGGAAGCAGTGGTTGGAAGTGTGGTGACTAACTAAATTTAATTCCTGGCTCAGTAACTTATCAGTTATGTGACATAGGGCAAGTTGTTTGATTTCTCCAAGCTTCACTTCCCTGATTTGTAAAATGGGGATATAACTGGTACTTATATAATTGTTAGAACAAAATGAAAAAAAAAATCACTAAGAGAAAACGACGTTCCATGATGTTAGACATGAGTATATTCCAATTACTAATGAAAAAAGCCTTGTCTTACGTAATAGTAAATTTCTTGAAATACACTTAACTTTTTGAAATTTAATAGTTTGCCAAGTTAGTTAAGGAATGAGACATTTCTGTCAGAAGTATATTATTGATCAAAAAAATCTGTTCAAAATATAACATTACATTCAAATATAGTAGTATATACTAGGGGTAAGTCTCTAAAATGTTAGTCTTCCTTACTGTTCTTCTTCCCACAGAAAAACCAACCTTGGTAATAAACACTAAACACTAAGTGAAGGTGGAAATACTGTACCTCCCTATTTTTATTTTTTTTTGTACCTCCCTATTTTTAAAAAAGAATGTGTGTGTGTGACGTAAGTAATTTTGTAAATGTCCTCCAGATATTATTTTTCCTTTGGTCTTTTACCAAAAAAAAAAGGTTATGTAAAACATCCTCAAATATACTTACAGCCACATCATAATAACTGGTCATAATGATTATCTTGTAAGTTTATATAAATATTTCTATCTATATCAAATTATAAGATACCCCAGGACATGAGAGTTATCCTTTTGTTTAAAAACAAAAAGCCCAAAAAACCCAACCAACCAACCTATTGATCCCAACAAAAACAAAAAACCCACTCTCCAAGGTTTCTAGAAGGCTATTGAACTACAAGTACCAATACTAGTTTCCTCAGAAACCAAGGTATGGTGGTATTGCCCAGTGGAGGGCCAGTGCAAAGACAAACAATTTTTTAATAAGGTGAAACTAAGTATTTTGTCACTTAAAATTTGTTTTTGAAAAGAACTGGAAAAATGTGTGTGCAAGTAACTGAAATGCCATCTGTGAAACAGTTACAACCACCAAAATAAGGAAGGCTTATTTTTCTATTTTACTTCAAAAGGAACAAATAAATTGGTCACCAGTCTTCGATAAGTTCTGGATTTGCCACATTTCCAGAAACTGTACAAATGGATAGTTCTTTTGCTTTACTTCAATTATTTATAACATGTATATCACATAAGGCAAATTCACTTCATGCTTTACTTAGTAAAATGGAAAAAAAAGCTTTCTCCAAAATTGGCACTAAAGTTGTTAAGTTCTTAATAGCAAGGAGATACATCCAACTAAAAGCAGAATGAACACAGTCATAATACAAATCAAATCAAAATTATTTCCTTTATAGCATCAGCAATGAGTAACTCCAGAGGTAGTATGGCAGAAACGAGCATGGATCCTATCAGGTCACAACCAATGAAGAAATTAAATTTATTTTTTTCTGTGGTTTTGACCATAAATTGCTTTACACATTTAGGACCTGAATAAAAACCACTCTCAGCAGAAATCTTGGCCCATTAATTCAACTGACATATCAATTTACAACTTTCAGGACTGCAGATATAAAAAATGTAAAGTATAAAATTATGTAAGTTTGAAATGGTTTTAATCATATTCATTAAAAATATTTACATTTCCCAGTACTTACTTGACAAAACCCCCTTGCAATATAATTCTACTCTAAACTTTTATTTATAAAATGAGGCTCATTTATGAGAGTTCAATGAATGTTATACTGCAAATTGCTTACATTCCGTAAAATATTTTAAGAACTTTTCATATCAAAGGTAGTTTATATTGGATTATCTGAAACCCAATAGTGCCCACAGATGAGCTTCTTATAATTCTTTTCATTAATGCTTGGAAAGCACTGTGAAAATGAAAAGTGCTGTTAAGTGCTATCATCTCCCTTAAGTTTTCACTTATATTGTGTGCACATTGTGAAATAAACACATATGCAGCATGTCCATGTTTTGATATGTATTTTTATTTCCCTGCAGTTTTCACTTATCAAGAACAAGTAACAGGGAAAGTTGTCTGAACTAGTGCATAAACAAACATTCTGAAACACCACTACACGTATCTAATTTACAAGAACCGTATAAAAAAAGTCACTAAAACACTACACTATGAAGGTGTCCAACGCTTACAGTCAGACTTTTTCCAACCCGTTACTTGCCTTGTAGCCACAGGAAAACTCTCCAAAATTGAAAAGACAATCTTGCCACAACCCTCCCCCCCTCCCAACACCTGGGATGGCTCGATATCTAGACTTCCAATAATTATTGCAATGATATGATGCAATACATACCTGGTAAAATATCCTTTATGTGGTGTGTTACAGTTTTTAAGCCAGTTAAAATACGCAGTCTTCAGATAAAATGTAATCCTTGAAAAATTTTCTTATCTGCACAGTTTAAATGTGCTAGATGCATAATTTTTCCTAGTCCATTTCTCCTGTGTAATTATTTTTTATAAACTGGTATTATAAATAGAAATATACATTCAAAATATATGGAAAAGTGAGTTACTACATTAAATTTGCATGTATCGATCCATCCCTTTCCCCTGCACAGTAATAGAAAATACTATTTTGCCTTGAACTTCATATTTGACAGTGAAATGCCACTAGTATTTACCAAAAAGTCCATCTAGTCAAATTGTGAAACAAAATGAACCAAGTGAAAACTTTACAGTTCCTTTAGAAAAAAATTACAAGAATTTCATTTCCTAGCTATGAATCTTTAACTTTTTAGACACAAAGTTGGATTTATTTTTACAAGATACAAAATGTAAACATGGCAAAATAAATAGTTAAAACAAGTGATGCAGGATCCCATTTCATGCTCATGATCCCATTAAAGAATTATTTTTTAAAATCCATTCAGTTGCAAATTCAAGTGCAAAAGCATGATGATGAATATCTACTATTCAAGTAACAGAAATAATATTGATGATACAAATAAACTATTTTACAAGGTAGTGATTTTCCCAATTTTACAAAATATACATCATATATCGATTTAATATCCGATATACTGTAGTCCATTTAGGTCCATTGTTACACTCTGTGATCCACAGAGTGTGTCGCCTTTTGCATTCAGCTGGAATATGAATGACTGCACACCATCAGCACAGGTCAAAAGCCACACGTTTTAGGTTATGTCACTTCCATAGCTACTGTTGTCTCTGCTATTCCATTTAAGCCCAATCTCTCAGGTTCATGGTTCTCTCTAAAAAAAGGCCAAGAGTAAAATAAACATTAGTGCTCTCTAGAATACATTAGCAGTATTTACAGACACCTTTTATGTAACTACAACTAAACACGTACTTCACAAGAGTATTTCCCATTTTTATCAGTTCTATACAGGAATGAGGGCAAGTTTTTTTTTCAGCTAAGAAATCCTATTAATTTGTAATTACTTGGTTTTAACTGTTTACTTAGGAAACACAGTAATTTAACATAGTATTTTAGTTGAAGCCAATGACAAACTACTCATGAAATGTAACACAGGACCTTCCAAGTTTTTTACAATAGATGAAGCATATAATGCTCAAAAAGAATAATCATTAGAAGCACAGTATTACTTACTTTACATTATACTTTAATTTTATAGGTTTAAGGTCATGTAGTTATTAATTCATGTGCCTCAACTGTTTCGATGCACTGTTCTCATGTATTAGTATCAGAGAGAAATATAAAAACATACCCTGAAATATATTATCACAGATTTAGCTAATCTCAGAATATTCTCAATTTTATTATATAGAGAAAATAACTTACTTTCCCTTTGTGTGTAATACTGAAGGGAACACAAATTTTGATTTGAAAATAAAAGCTCTTACATGGAAGTAGTAACACCTCCTCTAACTTCCCAACTGTCTATGCTACCAAAAAGTAACAGAAGACTGAAGCTTCTAAAATATTTTTTGATGTATTTCTTGGGGGTTTATTGTTTTTAATTTGATGTGTTTTTCCCCCTTGTTTTTAATACTTTTATATGACTGTCATTTAAGCATCTTCCTAGTGACCTCAAACAAAAGAATATAAGTCAAAGAACTCGATACTAAGCAGATCTCAGTATCTGTTTAAAAAGCAAGTCAATCAATAAACAACTATTGCTTAGGCAGTTAAAAAAAAAAAAAAGTCTTCTTCTTCCTACAGGATAGCCAGCAGAGAAGGAAAGATAGTACTGGAAACACACACACACACACACACACACACACACACACACACACCTTGCTATGCTGCTAATGGCACTGCTAGGAGTAACCTTTGGCACTCTGTCCATACTGGCAGCAACTGTGGCAAGTTTTAAGGCTGTTGGCGATGGTGCTGAAGTCCGTGTATTGATATGCACATTGACTGGAGAAACAACACTGACATTATTGAGGTGCACTGCATTTGTCAGGCAGGAATTGTTCATGGGAAGTGTTTGAGGACTGCTTGTGCACAATGCTGGGATTAAGTGGTTTGTAGTGGTGTGGCCAACTGTCCTTACAAGCTGTACAGCGGAAATCCCTGGGCTGGATGATAAAGCCATATTGGTGGAGTATAATGTTTTAGAGGTTCCTAAAGGAGGAAAAGAAAATCATTCAATTTGTATTATGAGACATTAAACTCTCAAAAAATCAGGAGTTTAATAAAAAGTACAAACATCAATATTCTAATTAAATACCATATTAATTTTCCACATAATAACCTCTTCAAAGAGAGCTCCTAATCACAACATTCTTACCTGTTACAACTCCAAAGACAGATCTTTCTACTGGCCTGCATAAAAGGGTTTTACAAAGTATTCTGCTGCATCCCTATTTGGAAAGTAGGAAACAGTGGGCCAGAGAGGTCCTCTCTGGAGGTTGAAAGCATGTGGAAGTGATAGTTTTGAACTGCATCAGAATTTACACATGCAAGAAGAAATCAGTAAGAAAGGGGCAATCAGGATCATGGGTATATCTAAAAGCAAGTGGAAAAGCCTAGGGTCTGAGTAGTAGTTGAAAGCTGACAAGAACAGCAAGTCTTTGAGGACTCATGGGGTAGTAAGAAGCAGACAAGGATCCAGGGTATTACTGTATTTCAAGAAGAGGAGTCAGAGAAAGCAGTTTGATGGGCTGGTAGGATGGTAAACCAATTTTCAAGCTTACTGAGAAATCAACGTGGATTATATTTTGCCTTTTTTCACTGCATGGATTAATTCCATGGGGATGGTCAGCAATTAGTTCAATATGTTTCCTTGCGTATGAAGGAACTGATAGTACATGGATAAAACTAGGCAGGGTGGAAAAGTTACACAGAAGGTATCTAGTGGGTGCAGGAGGAAACAGGGAGCAAGTGCTATGTGAATTCTAGAAAACATTCAGCTATTCCACCACACATATCCAAAGAAATTCTGAAGAGTCCTGACTGACGTCTTGTACAATGCTTTCACTTTGCATTTAAATAATAACCGTATTTCAAATCAGTGAGTTACAACTTTGAGCTAATAAGACACTACACGAAACCACAGGCTTACCTGAAGGTTGGACAACACCGTTTATGTTGTGGCCAGTGTTCTGTTCCTTGGCTACCTCACCACGACTTGGAACAGGTGCACTGACCACTGCGGATGCAGCAAAGTGGGCGCTGGCTGAGTCAAGTGTTTTAGACATACAGTCAGAGGTGCTTGAGCCCTGTAAGAGCAAAAAATTACACTTTCAATTTTTCAGATGTGATTAAGAAATAGGCGAATCAAAAGACAGCTGCCCTTTTCATCTTGAACAGTTAGAAGTGTTTAGATTAAGAGATCTAGGACTCCACAGACTATTTTTGGCATATGAAGCAGGGAAATGACTAAAAACTGAGAAGCAACTATTCTGGAGACAGAACTAGGGAATTAAAAACCTCAAACCTTTAATACTCTATTAATTTTTCCAGTGTTAACGAATTCCGTTAAAAATACTCAATAGGGGCGCCTGGGTGGCTCAGTGGGTTAAGCCTCTGCCTTCAGCTCGGGTCATGATTCGGGGTCCTGGGATCGAGCCCCGCATCAGGCTCTCTGCTCAGCAGGGAGCCTGCTTCCTCCTCTCTCTCTGCCTGCCTCTCTGCCTACTTGTGATCTCTGTCAAATAAATAAAAATCTAAAAAAATAAAATAAAAAAATTTAAAAAACATAAAAAAATAAAAATACTCGATAATCTAGATACTATGGACAAAAGGAAATCATAGGAACTTTTATCACTTTTATCACAATGTAAAAACATGTCTGGTCTAACCCTGCAGGAGGCTAGTTAGCCAAGAGAAAAGCAAACAAAGTTTAATGGCTATTACTCTTGATTCTGTATGAAACTGGTTGGCTGTTAGTAAGTAACAGTCAACAGCTCTAGAATGGTGGCCAGTCCCAAATCCAACTGGATGCTAGAGGAATGCTGAGGGGTCCTGATGTCACTGATATTTTCATGTTGTTAGATTCAGGATTTGCAAGGTTAGCGTATCTAGTGATCCCGAGGCTGAACTGAACTTCCATCAGCAGACGCTGACCTGAGAGCTCACAGAATACAACGAAGACTAAGCTCATCTCAGTTATTCCTTCATAATTACTTCTGGAATTATGAAGCAACAGAATTAAGACCTAAAATGCTAGATGTCTTTCTTTCAGATGGCTCAAATTTGAAACAACTTTTCAATTACAGCTTTATTTTTAGTGGCTTAAACAATAGAACCTTATTCTCATACAGTTCTGGAGGCCACGAATTCAAAATAAGTCTTACACGGCTTATATCAAGGTGCTTGCAAGGCGAGTTTCTTCCGGCAATTACAATTTCATAAGTTATTTTTATTCTTATCTCTAGCGTATTCATTTAATCATGCCTACGGAAAACAACTTCACCTGATGGCAATTTTTTTCTTCAGGGGAATGTGGTTCAAAGAGACAAGGGGCTATGTTGTTTAGATTTACTGTAGAATTCAAGAGAATTACCTCTCAGCACACTGGGCACATCCAAATGGCACTTAAACACACACAGTTTAGGAAAGGGGTAGAAAAGTTATATTCTTGGGGAAAAAAAAAATAGGGCGCTTAGGTGGCTCAGTGGGGTTAAGTGTCTGCCTTCGGCTCAGGTCATGAACCTAGGGTCCTGGGATCAAGTCCTGTGTTGTGCTCCTTGCTCAGCAGGGGGTCTGCTTTTCCCTCTCCCTCTGCCCCTCCACCAAATTCATGCTCTCTAATATATATATAAAAAAAGTTTTGGGGGCTGTAGGGGTGGTGATGATAGTTCTAACGGTATATAATTTCTTCTACAAATTCTCAATAATGCTTTAAAACAAAGTAGTTTCTTTCCTGAATTACAAATACCATATTTGATTCAAGTACTTCCCTCATTAAACAGAAAACTATCAAGGTTATCCTCTGTGAACTGACTAAAATTGAACAAAATTATGTAATTATGAAAGGGGAGGAAAAAAAAAAATACAACCATGACTGAAAGACAAGTTTACCTGTGCTTTTGGATGTGTCTGTTGTGAGGAATGCTGAGATTGCTGTTTCTGCTGAAGCTGAGCAAGCTGCTGCCTTTGCATTTGAACTAACTGCTGTTGATGTGTCTGAAACTGCTCTTCTGTGATACCCCCTGTTACTGGTAAAGGACATTCATTTCAGAAAAAAGTATGTTTTAAAGTACTTTTAACAACACAAGCAGAATACAATATAAAATGATTGTGCAAGATGAAAAGCAACTGCAAATCATACATCTGCAAAAACCCAATAAACAGCAAAAGTGGTTTATGCTAACATCCACAATCTTCTAATGTCACATGCTAAAAAAGTTCCTATATGTATTTACTGTGTAACATAGTTCTAACATGAAGATTCTAACCATTTATTCAGACTTCGTGTTTTTGAGATCTCTCTTAGTTCACTATATCTTGGTAACTATATAATGAGAAAAACTTTCATTTATTAATGCAAACAATTATAATGACTAAGTGATGGCCTTAGTAAGAAAGCAGGACCATCTGCAAGACTGTAAACAATCCTTATTGCTGGTTTCCATTTAGGGCATTTTCTCTGATTACACATCAGAGTAGAGGACAAAGATGTTCATCTAGTATAATCATTCGTTTTAAGCCAATATAGATCTTTTGCTAAAGTAAGTCTTAAGTTAAACCTGAAATATAAAAATAAAAATCTTAAGATAAACCCAAATATAAATATGGGCTAGAAATCGGAGAATTATTCAGAAAATTAAAGGTAGAATGCATCCTCCGATATAATGTCATACAGTGTTAATAAAAGTTAGATTTCAAGTAAAAATAAGACATCTAAGGGGTGCCTGGGTAGCTCAGTGTGTTAAAGCCTCTGCCTTCGGCTCAGGTCATGATCCCAGGGTTCTGGGATCGATCCCCACATCAGGCTCTCTGCTCAGCGGGGAGCCTGTTTCCCCCTCTCTCTGCTCTGCCTGTCTCTCTGCCTATTTGCGATCTCCGTCTGTCAAATAAATAAATAAAATCTTAAAAAAAAAAAAAAGAGATCTAAAACTTTCATTTAAAAGATTAGCTAAGAAAAAGTTGTAATAGGCAACATTTTTCTACATTTTCATTCACTGGTTTTCAAGTAGATCACTGATGAACTGAGTTGAGGACCCAAAGCTATTTCCAGAGAAGTTAGTACATTATAAAAACCAAGGAATTCTAAGTCCCATCAGAATACATCTACTACTAGAGTAATTTTCCTCTATTTTTCATTGCTTTCTTTCTTATCTCCCAACTATTTCTTTGAATCAGCAAGTATTTACTATCCATGATGATGCAGACTGCTACATTAAGAGTTAAGTGAATACAGGGCAAAATAAACTATAAGTATTCTTGTGATAAAGTCCTGTGGTGGTGTTGGAAAGAAAAAATACATCAAAAATAACAACTAGTGAGTCAACCTTTAAATGTAATTGAGCAATCAAATCAACAGAACCTAAAGGGGTTTAGCTAGAAGACTACACCCTCAACCGAGGTTACTTAACTACCCCCCTACCCCCAAGTTTTCCATTTGGTACAATTACAAATGAGAAACTTTAAAAAATGTGATGGTATAATATATGTTATGAATAATAGTCTATTTTCTATGAAAAGGGAGTTAGGCCCCAGAGATGGACAAAGCATTAGACAGGATTTCATTTCTGTTCTACAATATTATCATTAAAATCTGTATTGGACTATGAAGGAAAAATAGTTCTTAGATAGCAATTTTATTTTTAGGAGATTAAAAGACCTGGGGCTGTGAAAGTGCTCACTCCAAAATTTTAATATTACCTGTGTTTTTGAAGTACACATTAGTTATCTTACTGAATTACCAACAAAATCAAATTTTTTCCTTTGTCTGCACATGTTAAATTCACTGCAAGTGTTCTATTTTTAAATGAAAAAAGTATTTTTAATTCTAAATTTACAATCTTCAAAATCAAATGAAAATGTGAAGTATTCATGAATTTCCAGCTGTTTGAAAACCTTGGGAAAGAGATGAAAAATAGTTTATTAGATAAAAGGCAGAAAGGAAAAATCTTAAGTTAAACCCAAATAAATCTGTTTAAGTCTTAGGTGTACAGTGTGCCAATTCAAATGAAATGGACTTGGAATCTGGTGTTAGCACCATCTACTCCCTCAGCATTATGTTCACCTAGAGCTGAGTTTTTTTGTTGTGGTGAAAGATGGGAGGTTACAGTGATAATGTGAGGAACAAACCAAATTAAGTGAATATACTTTTAAGGCTATTTCAAAACAGAGAGAGAGGAGAACCTGAGAATCTTCTTTCTTCTTCAAAATCTTTTAATTCAGAAAATCATGACACAGAAATCTCACTAATTCCGAGTAACTATGAACCTAAACTAGTACAAAGAACAAAAAGCACTTTTTAATTTAAAAAAAAATATATATATTACTTGGTTGGTAGTCTATGACTAGCAAAGTACTGCCAACTATAGGTGTTCTACTTGGTTTTTATGAATGGATGATCATTTACATATTATTAAAAAGGCTGTCTCTTTTGGGGAAGAGAGGGTATGTCTACTTATTGCCCTTTTCTGTTGAGACCATAAATCTGCTCAGGAACCCCATCTTTTTCCTCATAGAAAACTCATTAAAATTTCAACAAGACTCAATCCAAATTATTCAAATTAATGATCAGTGTTTCCTAACCTTTATAAACCTAGGCTAACTCTAATGACAAAAATTTCATCCCTGATCCCATTACTGGTTGAGAATCACTGATATAAACTCAATTTAATTCTAAGATTATACTTGAAAAAAATGACATTTTTTTTCCTCTTCTTCTCAAGCTTATCATGTTACATTCATTTTTGACATCTAATTCTTTACTGTCAAGTTTTGTGCTTGAAAACAAGCTGATGTTCCTCATTCAGAATCTTCTGGAGCATTGCTCAGTATTATTTCAGCTCTTTAGACAAAAAGAGCAATTAATAACTGTGGCACAGAATTAGAACACATACAAAAAATCCTTTCATTTTGTTAGGGTGAATGGAAAGTGGTAAGAAATGTACGATTTTAATTGCACAGGCACCATACTGACTTTTCATTGTTACGGCTGCCTTAATGGTAGATAGACTTGGTGGGTGGTTTGACTGAAAGCACCATCTCTACTGATTATTCTTCCTTTCATAAATTACTCAGATACTTTCACAAGAAATTATTTTGTACACTGACTTGCAGTCATCAAAAGGCACACATTAAACACGCTGGGAAAGGTCGCAGTTACAGTGTGAAGAAATCTGTTTAGCGATGAGAGATAATAAGGGGGACTAGCCTTGGGCGGGGGGAGGGGGTTGTAGCAGGGAAAAAGGGAACTGGGAATGAAGAACAACAAAAAACCTATCTGCTTCTATTGCTTAGGGCCAAGCCAAGTTCTTTCCACTAATTGCTCGTAAATTGCTAGATTAAAACTGAAATTTATGCTGGTCATAAATCTAAGCTACTCCATCCCTAGAAGTCCTGCCAGTTTAAAAGTAACCACAAATCTGTTTTGTGAAGGGAGCAGTATTTCATTAATCTAGATAGATGGGAAGTGTCCTTTTATTGGAGTAGGAAGTTTTCCAAATCTCTATGGTTAATACATGCTGAAAGATAGGTATACATATTATATAACTCTTCCTCTTTATATATGCAAATATATCATTCTATACACATCAGTGGTATACTTGCATTTCTAAATATTTTGTGTATATAACCAATAGTCTGTTTTTCACTAAAGCCCCTAAGCTTTCTGGCTTTTTTTTTTTTTTTTTTTAAATTTTTGGTATCTGGCTCATTACTCATCTTAGATTTATCATTTGCTTTGCTCACTAGATGAATCTATGTATTTTTTGTTAGCATATCTGTCACCATCCTTGGAATGTTGATTTTGTTTTCAAAAGTCCTAGGCATTCTCATTTCATCTTTCACTTTTCAGGTATGTGGCTTCTGTATGGTGATCTGCTAGGCTGACCCTTTATTAGCTTTCCTTCCAATATTCTGACAGTGATCCATCAAAAATATACTTAAGGTATCTCCACTATATTTTACACTGGTTTAATAATTCTAAAGTCCAAGATCACTGTTTCTTAAACTTGGGCCCACAGAAGTATTCTTATGTGGGAAGTCTTCCTGAGTATTTGCTAGCAGAAGAAAAATTTAAAGGAAACACATTCTGGATCTTCTGGATGATCATCTCACAACAGAACATGAACATATGATTTTTGTGCTTGTGTGTGCCTTTTTAAAATTATTTTTAATGCAGTGTTTCTCTAAGTGGGCTAATAAAGTGTGTATTCTTGGGAAGATACGGATTTTTTTAAACACTAGCCTAGATCATGTTTTCATAGTTTAATGAAGAACATCTAATATGGTAGTAAAGGTTATCTAAAAGTCAAAAAGAATATATTATTACGCAGTATTTCTTCATCTACAGGGTAGGTCTTTGTTAGAAAAGTCTTAATATATGCTTTATTGAAGCAATGTTGACTATATGCACTTTTGTTTTAAAAGAGAGATCTGGGGCTGACGGGGGTGAGGAAGAGAGACAACCTATTTTAAACCTTGTAGTTCTAGCGAAAGTGAAAGTTCACATAAACCATCAGAGCTACTGTGAGGATAAATCTTTCAATCCTTCAAAGTTGACATTATTTGTCTAGGACTACACATCTTTATAATGTAACTCTCACAGTTAAAGGCAAACTAATGAACAGACTGCAAAACTGTGAGGGTACAAAGGGTGAAGATGGGAGGTAGGGTCAGGGGTGAAGGGTGAGGGGATGAAGAATGAGGAACAAGTCAAATGTAAGAATAAAGAAAATAAAGACCCATTTAAGGGGCATCTGATTGGCTCAGTTGGTAGAGTGTGTGATTCCTGATCTGAGGGTTATAGGTTTGAGTCCTACACTGGGTGTAGAGATTGCTTAAAAAATAAAATAAAATCTTTAAAGACCCATTTTAACTTCTGATACCCAACCTAAATAGTTACAACTGAAATTTTAGTATTATTTCCTTGAGCAGTCTAACTAAAATCTTTTAATTCCTGAAATCTGAACCTATTTCTCATGCCTTTGGAAGCAACCCCAAGTTAAAAACGAAACCTTGTGAGGTACCTTGGCTAGTTGTGAAAATGTAGTTTTACCTATTCAAAGATTTTCACACTTGCAAACATTTCGTAGCAATTTAAGAAAGAAAAAGAAACGGACAAAAATTTAAAAATCAAGAATTTCTCCTGGAAAACTGTCCATAGTACTGATGTTCTTACAAATTAGTAATGTTAAAATATTTGCAGCTGGTCAAAAGGCTACTAATATCTATTCAATATATGAAGACAAATGGGAGGAAAAAAATGCTCATTGCATCCATGTGTTAATCAAAACCAAGGTTAAATATAAGTTAATCCAGCTCTTCAAGTCTGAAACAGCAAAAATTCTTTCATTCATTCAAAAGTAGTCTCTTCACCCAACATGGGGCTTGAACTCACAACCCTGAGATCAAGAGTCACATTTTCTACCAACTGAAACTGCCAGGTGCCCCAGGCAAAACTACTTTTATGCAGTCCATTTTCTTAAGTTTTGGATTTAAGAACAATCTCTCAAACGAATAGTTAAATACTGCAGTTTCAAATGACTAAAAACTTTATCATCTATTATATAAAGAATGTAATACTTGCCATGTGCTGTAAGCTCGTTTAAAGGATTATTGTCTTGTAAAACTACAATTCTCAAACACTTAACATAGTGCTTTGTATATTAATAATTCCAAATAATTATGTGTGAAATTAGTTTTCCTTGGTTACTCACTTGCCATGTTCAGCACAATCTATCTTTCCTTTCTGTCCTGCTATTTTTTGAGAAGACTTTTTCAACTAAGAAAACAGATCTTTATTAATAGTAAGACATGTGTCTTTGCTTTAAAATGGAGTCTTCAGTTTTAGTTCTTCTAATACCTAGGACATACATTTCAATTTGTTTTAAGTCCTTTATGATATCACAAATAACAATCAGAATATATTTAGGACATAGGAAATATTAACTGGGTTATTAACAAAAGAAAATTCTTTGCCACTAACCTTCAAGTTTTTTTAAGAACTAAAAAACTTGTGATATAAATATTACTGACAAGTGTATGAGATTTCTATTTCTGATTAAACACTTTATTTGTTGCAATTTCCCACCTGTCAAACAGAAAATTCAGTTCTTGTAATCTGTCTAGCTCAGTGATACACTCTGTAAGGTAAAAATATGGTCCTGTGTTAGTCTTTTTACTCTTAAAGACCAACATCCTCTCATGACCAAGTCCACCAAGAATATGCAGAAGGCAACAGTATTAATAAAGGCCTAAAGATGAAAAGAATTAAAAGAAATAAAAAACAGACGAGTGTTCAATTCTTTCGTCTATGTCCATCAAACATAGAATTACAAATTTCTAAAAACTCCTACATCCTTCTCTTTAAGTTGATGAAGGAATTCTATCAGTATTTACTGAACTGTAGTGGAATCCACTTAAATTACCTAACCAGAACTGAAAGGACTATGTAATGAACAGAACTGGTACAAATGGGTACTTAAAATTGTTATGGCTTTTCAATTGTTTAGAAAATGCTGTGCCATCATGCATTTATGTACCTGTGTCTAGTGTTTCAAAACAAATGCATATATATATATATATATATATATATATAAAATATATATATATATATAAACTTGTGGCCTCAATAACTACTAGAGGATCACAGCTAAGAAGGAAAACTTCAAACAAACTTCCTTTACTCTAGCAACAGAACTAAATATATACCTGAAAATTTCTATTTAAAAACTAATTCTAGGGGTGCCTGAGTGGCTCAGTAGGTTAAGCAACCTTCGGCTCAGGTCATGATCCTGGAGTCCTGGGATTGAGCACTACATTGGGCTCCTTGTTCAGCAGGGAGCCTGCTTCCCTCTTTGCCCGCACTCCCCGATTGTGCTCTCTGTCAAATAAGTCAATAAAATCTTTAAAACAAAACAAAACAAAACAAAAAAACAGAACACTGATTCTAATGCAGCTTAGTTTTTGCATAAGTCTTGAAATTTGTCAAGAAGGAAATGGTACTGTGATGAGAATACTAAAAAATTAAGACAGAAAATATTATACAGACCAAAAAGACTATTTTTTTTTAATGGTAGGGGAAAGGCAAAAATTTAAAAAATTTACTGTCTATGACATTAACATCACATATTTGTCACTTAAGTTACCTGAAAGGTGCATGCGTGCCTAAGGTACTTTAAATGCTTATATTATGCTGATGTATTATGACAGTGTCATAAAATTCTAGAGCCAATTATTATGGAATTATTTAAGTTACAGTAAGTTATATTCTGAATCTATACAGATAGAGTAATGATGATACAATAACATACACAACCTATGCATATTTTCTGGGGAAGAGTCAAGTCAAATCCTTCTGGAGTTTACTGGGAATGTACAATAGAAAGCTGCAAATATCTGGTCATACTCATGTTGAGATGAAAAGTAAAATTGTTTTTTTGGTATGGTACACACTGTTAGAGAAGAAACTCAATCTACTATCAAATCTAATTATAAATGCCTGTATTGAGAGATTTTTAAACTCCCCTTTTGGCAAAAATTATTTTGAGTAATTTTTGGTACAGGAATTCTGGTTCAGTTAAATAATTTGAACACTGTCATGGGGCTGGCGGAAAAAATAATCTGACCTAATATTCGTCAACTTCCTATTACCTTTAGATTTCTAAGAAGCTTACCACCACAAATCATATTCGGTATTTATCTATTTCAGCTTCAAAACCTCATTAAACTTCACAGATCAATGAACTTTATATAATGGGATACCATTTTCCTTGCCCAAGTTTGCTTAGAGAAAAGTAACTAATTTGGAGGAACAACAATGTAAACCTCTAATCACTCAACAAATTCAATTTTCTATTATAATCTTTAAACAGATAAATGTCTAGGTCAAGTTTAAAAATAAGCAGTCCAGTAACAGAAAAAGACTGAACATGACTGAGACCAAATTTAGAAACTAAAACGCGGGCGCCTGGGTGGCTCAGTGGGTTAAGGCCTCTGCCTTCGGCTCAGCTCATGATCCCAGGGTCATGGGATCAAGCCCCACGTCGGGCTCTCTGCTCAGTGGGGAGCCTGCTTCCTCCTCTCTCTCTCTGCGTGCCTCTGCCTACTTGTGATTTCTGTCAAATAAATAAATAAAATCTTAAAAAAAAAAAATCCAACAAAAAAACTAAAACGATTTAAAACCACTTTAAAGAGGCTTAACATAATTTCACATAGTAAAATGCACCATCCCAAAGTAAGTTAGAAATATGTATGTTTTCTGGAAAGAAAGGGTATCATCAGTGTAAGTCAAGTCATATCTAGTTTTGTCTGTGGACACCATGCACTGCTTGTACATATCATAAGGATATTAAAAATTATACCAACTTGTATAAATGAGATAAAGAGGAAAACAAATCAAAATTTTATTTTAGACTGTCTAGATATTAAACATTATTTACAACATACATGTCAAAAATATTAAATTAATCTGGGCACAGTGTTTGTTAAAGTAAAAAACACTTTCAATCAGAGGTAAGCTATCAAATAAAATTATAACTATTCATGGGGAGCTTCTTAAAAAAATCATTTTTCAGAAACAAAGAATTCAGTGGTACTCCTAGGAGCAATGCCCACATTTGAGCAAAGCTAGTACACAAAAAAGGGAAACTTTCTTTAACAAGTGCACACTATGGCTACAAGAATCTGGTAGCAGTGTATAACCCTTTTGCCTATAGGGAACTTCTATGCATTCTGCCTACACATTTATCATATCAGGCACACATGCTCAAAATATAAGTCAGGGTTTTACAGGTTTTAGGACATTGTTTAAAATGTGAAGCACAGTAATAGAGTTGAGCTTCTTAGACTGGGAAAAAACTGTAGTAGGTTAAGATAAAATATTCCTTTGTTCAGTGGGATTATGAAAATAAACCTTCAAAAATTTACCCTGAGCACTTGGCACTTATTTAGTGGATAATGAAAATTAAGGAGAAAAAAAGAGCAGGATGCATTTTAACAAAATGAGAGCTTACCTGATATGCCATTCTTGCTGGTGTTCAATAAAGCTACAGATGCTGCAGAAACTCTTTTATTGTTCACAGTCTGCCCTGATTTTCTTGAGGTACATTCTTCACTATCACTGTCCTGTAAATTTAGTAGCCTTGGCTGGAAACACTGTAGTCGACATGATCTGATATTGCTTAGTATTTCAGAAAGGGACAGTCTATTTTCACAATGTTTACTGGAAGCATTGGTCCGAGTGAAATTAGAAGAAAAGTCTATAGTTTGGGAAGAGCTTGAAAAACCATTCAGCATTTCAGGGTCTATCTGTTTCAGGACTGGGTCATGTTCTGTGGATATTCGGTCCATAATGACCCTGAAAAACAATATAAAACCAAATATTATCTGGAAGAACTTAATAACATTTTCTCTGTATCTTCCCTTCCAGCTTACAAACAAAAACCAGGCCAAAACAAATAGTTTACCTTCCACCTCTGCCAATTCGCCTCCTTGCAAATCCTATACATCTTCTTGGGACTGTGAGTGTTGTAAGGCAATGCCTGTATCTCAACTTATCCAAATCTGCCAATTCTGAATTTTCAAATGAGTGGTTAGCTTGGTCCAAACGAGGCTGAAAAGAAAAAAAAAATTAAAATTCACGAAGTAACTCTGAAATGAAGAGAAGTCAAATCATGCTAAAAATAAAGTACAGCATTAGCAGATCAATTAAAATTTAGTTATGAAACTGTAAAATTAGGGTTTAAGTGATATTAACAAGATAAAATTTTCTAAAACTGAATGAAAAGTTCACTCACCAAAATGACTCAAATTGAATTTAATATTTTAGGGTAGAATATATTTTAGAAGAAATATGTCTTTAAAGAAAAATATGCATTTAATATCTATGTAGAAAAGTAGAGATATGGGGTGGCTGAGTGGCTCAGAGGGTTAGGACTCTGCCTTCCACTCAGGTCATGATCTCAGAGTCCCCACAGTGGGCTCTCTGTTCAGCAGGGAGCCTGCTTCCCCCCCAACCTCTCTCTCTCTGCCTGCCTCTCTGCCTACTTGGGATCTCTGTCCGTCAAATAAATAAAATTAAAAAAAAAAAAAAAAAAAGTAGAGATAGTAAAGTTTGTAATTCATAGGCTTCCTATTGAGAGAAGTCAGAAGGAAAATTTTTTTTAACCAAAAATTATACGTTAAGCATGTATGGGTCAGGCTGACACTTCTTTATTTTTCTGGGCCTTAACATTTCTCGACCTTTTAATAGTAATTTTCTCACTCTCTCATTAGTGTAACTTGCAAATAACTTTCTATCTCTTCTACACTAAACACACATATGCACACACTCTGAAAGACTGGAAGTGTAGATGTTAACATAAATAAAGCAAGACAAATGGTCTCTGCAAGTCATATCTGAAAGCTATCTGTGTAACTCTATAATTAGCTATACCTTATCTGAAAACCTGAGCATTTGGGAGTGAGGGTCATTCCTGACATAATGCTGTACCAAAACTTGACTTACTAGCACAAAGCAATTTCTAAGTGTGTCAACATATATAAGATATTGCTATGAGGAAAGTCTAAAAATGATTCTTTTATGTTTAATCCTTACTTGGTATATATGCACAAGATGGACTTGCCTAAAATAAATTTTAATAAGCAGCAACAATCAAAATTTGGGGGCATCTGCGTGGCTCAGTTGGTTAAGTGGCCAACTCTTGATTTTGGCTCAGGTCATGATCTTAGGGTCATGGGATCGAGGCCCTCATTGGGCTCCCTGCTGAGCAGCAGGGAGTCTGCTTCAGGATTCTCTCTCCCTTTGCCCCTCCCTGACTGCCCAGAGGGGCACACATACACTTTCTCTTTCAAATAAATAAATAAATCTTTAAAATGAAGCTACAATTAAAGCCTAAAGTAAAACTAAATCTCTAAAATTTGGAATTTTAAATTATTAATTTCCAAGTAAAGGATTCTGATATTTTCAACATCTTCTGAAAGGACTCAGTACCTCTGAGCATCTTTTGGATATGTGTATAGGGGACAGTAAAAAAAAAATGCTGATGGACTTCCCGTTTTCACATTAAGACTAAATTACCTTGACAAGAGTTACCTATTAATTCCAGTCCACAAAAACACTATTAAAAACAAAAGTTCTTACAGCGTAATACTGGCATCCTGCTCGCCTCCTGAAAGCACAGGGACCATCGGGATCATTTTCTTCTTCAGGTTCTGATACTGGGGATGGTACCTAGAAAAAAGAGGCATGATACATTCCATTTAGGAATTCAAAAGCC
Organism: Neogale vison; assembly: GCF_020171115.1. Lineage (NCBI taxonomy): Eukaryota > Metazoa > Chordata > Mammalia > Carnivora > Mustelidae > Neogale > Neogale vison. The sequence continues at coordinate 82,665,106 of NC_058093.1, forward strand.
AACAACAGATCAATCTTTGTAATGGTCTAAAATCAGAATCTGACCACAAACAGTGAATCACTCCTATAGTTTATATAGCAGGCAGTAAATTCTCCCAAATAAAGACTAGCACAGATTTTCTATGGTTAAACATGATTACTTGGGATGGATTAGCTCTTGCAGGAAAGTCAACATGGTATTGTGTAATTGCTTCTGAACATGTAAGTACCTAAGAATTAGTAGTTTTTAACATATTCCATTTATATTTTGTAAATAATATGCGGCCATACATACTTTATTTTTGACAGTTATGCTTCACCCACAGGTAGACGTATTTTTATGCAGTAACTTTCTCTCTCTGTAATAAAGCCAAAAACTAGGAAGCAAAAAATGGCTTATGAATAGTGCTCCCCTCAAAGACATTACAGGTCATATATTTTTTCTCAAAGAGAATTCCTTATTTCCCTATTCATTAAAAAAAAAAAAATCACTTCTTAAAAAAGTTTTTATTTGAATTCCAGTTAGTTAACATAAAGTGTAATATTAGTTTCAAGCACACAGTTTAGTAAAATCACTTTTTAAACTTGGCAGATCAGAAGCAGAAAATTAGAAGAGGAAAGGAGACTTCCCTCTTGCAGACTAGCTGCAGAGAGAAGTGATAAGCCCACAACCTGACAGCGAAAGAAAAAATAAAAACTTCCAAAAAGCTATCATATAATTAAAAGGTATTCTGCCTAGAACCTTGTGATCTTAGATTAAATATCCCTATATAATGTGAGTGGACCCCTGGGGCAACACTGATCCATTAGAACAAACTCTATAAATGTCATAAAAATGGATTAAATGATATACAAATATACTCTGATACAGCAGAGAAATAATATGGTTTAGATAAACTTCTACCAATGACGGTTAAAATAAAAAAAAAAGTTTCGGTACTTAAGTTTCAGCAGTCTCGTAATTTCACTTTGGAGTACATCTCTTTTTCTGACAACGCTGGCTCAACCATATTTACTTGCAAATTTTGAACCTCACAAATCCCTCTCTTCCTATTTTGAGAGGACAAATGTGTCTCCACATTATTTCCAAACTGTGGTAATTACCACTGAGCAGGGTCATCCAGGGGAGAAAGGCATTTGTTTGAGGTTCCAATATACCTCCACCAACCCTAAGGGGGAGACATAGAAACAGTAAGCTGGGGCTGATTCTTCTTCCCAGGTTAAAAAGCCCCAAACCTGAAATTTGAAAGGAAATCTCAAATGTGAATTTTATATTTTGATTCCTTTGCATATCATCTACCTCTTCTAAACTACACACAGGGAAGGGTTACAAAGTCTTAAAATTTTTTTGCATAGAACATAACACCCCTTTGTCCCGACCGCCATTCCCCAGGACTGGAGAATTTCCAGAATTTGGTCTGAGACATAGGAAGACAGAGTTGATATTTGGAGAATCAGAAGTGTGACTAAGAAAAGATAGGATTTTTAATTCTGCTCTGCTGCAAATCAGTTGGGTAAGTCTTAAGCTAAAATGTTTGTTCTCTTAAGGCTTCCTATTCCTTTCTTCCTTGTTTACTGGGCAAAGAAGAAAACATATGATTATTTTAATGATCTTTTTAGAAATAAAATCCTGATTTTATAAAAGCTACACCCTAAAATAGCTGCTCACTGAATGATGTCCAATTATGTAGGTAAATACTTTCTAGTAACAAGAGGATATCATTATAAAAATTAATGAGGGTTTTTAAAGATCTAGTAAAAGGACAGAGAGGAACCTAAAATTTCAAAATATAATCGAAATTTTGAAATTTTCATGTGGGTCTGAGGGCTGGGTATGATGTGAATAAACACAAGAATTCAGAACAGAAACAAAGGTCCCTTAAATGCATGAGGAATGAACGATTAGCATGTGAGTGTGCCCTACCAACAACGTGATGGACTTATTACAGCTAGAAAGGAAAAGTTTCTAGAGGTCGTAATATCACATGTGTCATTCTTTTTTTTTTTTTTTTTTAAAGATTTTATTTATTCATTTGACAGAGAGAGATCACAAGTAAGCAGAGAGGCAGGCAGAGAGAGAGGATGGGAAGCAGGCTCCCTGCTGAGCAGAGAGCCCGATGCGGAACTCGATCCCAGGATCCTGAGATCATGACCTGAGCCGAAGGCAGCGGCTTAACCCACTGAGCCACCCAGGCACCCCTCACATGTGTCATTCTTAAAGGGCTGGGTGTCTAAAGCAAAACTATGTAAGCTCTTCTGAGTACTACCAATATAAGGCTATTACTGATATATAATAAACCATGTCATATTCTTATTTAAAATTCTTTAATGTCCCAGTATATTTAATGTAGAAGCCATTTGCCACCCGACTACTATTCCAAGCATCATTCTGTTCCAACTCTCTTCTCCTTTGTGTATGCTTCAGCAATATTTTCACTCATATGCTGTTCCCCCTACCTAGAGCCCCTCCCTACTCTTTCTATATGGAAAACCACTATTTGTTAGGACATTACTTCCTCATTCCTTCAAAATGGCTATGTCCTATGGCTATTCAAAGCACTGAGTCTAACTGGATGATCCTTTGACAAAAGTAATGAATTATTTCCTTAAGTGTTTTTCAAGAGTGTACTAAATTAAACATACCTTTGTGCATTTGTTACAATCCAGACAAATACTAAATTATTATCTATAAATTAGTGATAGGAGAATAAAAAAAATACATAATCTACTCAAAGGGGACACATTTTACACTTTCATGTAAACTCTAGATTTTAAATAGTTACAACCATAACTGTTTTATAGACAATCTTGCTTCCAGACATATATGTAATGTTGGTTTAAAAAGTTTTTTTCTTTTAGAGCAATGAAGCAAAAGTGTTAAAATAGTATGTATTTGTTATATAGCGTTCTCTTTAGGTTGGTATACTTTAGGTTGCCTATACCATATAGAAAAGAAAAAAGAAAAGGGTATTGCTAGACAAGGTGCTAAACTATAAATATATGCTTATCTTTTAAAATTGATCTTGTAATATACAAAGGTCTTGTTTTAAAAATAGCACTTGTGAATGTAAAATTAAGATTTTTAAAATATATAGCAAACACTTTGCTATAAACTGCTGCAATATAAACCAAAGAACTGTCTTCACAATTTACAATTTGAATCACTTCTTCTTAATCTTTAAAATTAAATGGTTATCGCCAAACAAAGCAGCAAAATTTACATTCGAAGTTATAAAATAAAATGCTGGTGGAATATAGTTTTTTAAAAAAAGGGAATTATTATTGGTGAATATTTACAATTATGTATTAACTATCTTAAAATATTGAGAATCCATTTCTAACAGTTTTTTTTTTTTTTTTTAAAGATTTTGTTTATTTTTTTGACAGAGAGAGACATAGTGAGAGAGGGAACACAACAGAGGGAGTGGGACTCAGGGATCATGAACTTGAGCTGAAGTCAGATGCTTAATGACTAAGCCACCCAGGCGCCCCTCTAATAGTCTACTTTAAATATAGGGGGAAAGAATAGTAATGTTCACTTTTATAGAAGGTAAAATTGAAAACCACCTAAATGCTCCACAGAGAATAAATTCTAACCAACTGATAGAAAATAACGGAAAGTAAATATCATTTCAGTGGCCACAAAATAATGTGGAAAATGTATATATGCTATATAACATTAGGTGAAGAAAATAAGAATCAAAACTAAGAGGTCAATCATGTTTTAAAATATAGCAATATAAAAGACTAAAAGGAAATGTCTTTAAAATAGTTTTAAAACAAGCACCTGTGGAAATTCATCTTCATCTGAGCTGTGAAAGTCATATTGCTTAATATCACTCTTATTGATCACAGGCAATGTCTCAGGAGTGGGTTGCTGAGATGTTATCAAAGCCTCTGCTTTAGGCTTCTTTGGGTACTTCTTCTTTTGACGAACCACATCAGAAGCCTCTTCTTTCAAAGACAAATGATGAGGGTGCTGTTTACATGACGATTTTTCCCCCAAAAGGAAGAAATGAAAATCATTTTAGAAATCATGAAAAACTATACTGCTCTTTGAAAAACATACATTTTTACCCAGGAGGTGATTTTATTTACTGTTTTTAGTATGCAAAAATTATGTGATCATAAATTGAAAAATGTTTTACTTTTTGCAAGTTGTGATTAAAAATCGTAATGGTACTTAATTTGTTTTTTATATTGTTATTTATACTTAAACTAAGATGTTAGTGATTTTTAGTAATTGCTTTATTATTATGCAAGCATTTAAAAGTACTTAAATTCAATTTTATTTAAATCCACTGTATTAATAATGAACTTTATTTTTCAAATAACTTGAATTAGATTATAAATTCATTAGTTTATTTCTATACTTATTTCCAATCTGCAGCTAGTAATTTTTTTGAGGAAAAATAAGTTTATTAACTAGAAAAAAAAACTTCTACTTTTTTAGAATGCGTAATTGCTGCCTTCACTGAACAATAATCAAACTGTTCTCAAGTACCCCAGAATTTTCTGACAGCATTTGAGAGGCCATCTGGCAAGAAACTGACTGATGGGGTAGGTTTCTAACCCTCCTTGCTCTCCACTCCTCAGCGTAGAAGTTCTATTTCTATGCATTTTAACATAACAGTATTCCATTTAATAAGTAGGGATTCACTACTTAAAAAAAAGTTTGAAAATGATTATTCTAAGCACCAAAGTACAAGTAATATGAAAGTGAAAAAATATTTAGGAAGTTCTACATTTTCCATGTAGTCCACATTTTTGTTAAAACTACTGCAGGGTCAAAAATGGTATACACAATGAAAGTGCTGCTTAAATAGCAAATTATTTAGTGAAATAGCTAAGTCTCATACAATGGATATAGCTATGACATCAAAAAGAAAAGTCCTACCTCTTAGAAACTGCCTATATTTTAAGGTAGGATGTGCGATCAAGCAAATACAGTTATCTCTGTATAATGAGGTAGAGCAACAATGGATGCAACCATATCTCTAACACTAGTAAACAGGGTGAGTGTTTATTCTTACAGATAATCTAAAATAGGAATCAATATATAATAAAAGCTGATTCTGTCAGTAATTTCAGGTTGAGATTTCATATTCTATGCCTATCAATCATATACCTGAAAAAAGCATTAGTTTATATAAAATGGATTTTAAAAAAAACTTAGAAAATTACATTTATTGCACTGGTAAATTTTTGGCTATAGAGGCAAGTTTGATTGAAAAAGAATCAGGTAGGTGGGCTAGATGCCTGTGATGAATAAGAAAGAACTTTGGTGTTTAAATTGACATCAGTTGAATAAAAGGAGGAGTCTTCCTGCTCCACATTCTTCTTTGACCTTTAAGAATGAACCCATGAAAAATAAGAATTGTGTACATTTTTTAAAAGATGAATTTTCCACAAACACCCTATGTTGCTTTTTAAATCCTGCTACACAGAAAGCTCTATCTAAATACTCAAGTCAATACTTTTTTATTTAAAACTAAACTCCTTAAAGTTTTATTAATTTTTATTATTTCTCAATTGAATAATGTACCACATGAATCCTGAATAAATAAAATTCCTCAAAGTCTGAGAGACTAAAATAATCATGGAGTCTAGATCTTTCTATTAGGAAGAAAACAGGATTTGAATGTTATAGGACTTCTTCAAATCACTCCAACTAGATAGCAGTTGATAAATGCTGGTTCTGGAAGTGATGATGAAAGTAAGAGTAACTTTCAATAGTCTCAATGAAGAAAGCTTTAATCTTAAGATTTTGGTGCCTGCCAGTCCAACACAGGATTTGTTAAGGCTAGTGATAAAAAGTAGACTTTAATTTACCCATATTCTGTAGGGAAGCAGATGGCACAGTGAAAAGCACACGGTTTTTTGGTTATTAGACCTGGACCTAAACTTTGAATCAGCCCCTTATCAGCTATACGATCTAGAAGTCATACCAGGGTAAAATCTGTGTCAAAGGGCTGCTGTAAGGATTAATGAGTTAATTTGTACGTAAAAATTCCTAGCAAGTGCTTGGCAAATAGTAAAAACAACACATGTTAATTATGTTTTTCCTTAACCAAAGTATACTAAGACAACGGATGAAACCAGTAATTCTCTGATCAATATTACCATATGGGCTTCTCCCCAGAGGATATTCACCTTAGTTTTACATTCTTGGACTTTGTGATGATTTCCATTATGAAGAGTTGCTGGAGTGGCATATAACTCTTTGTCTGATCTATTGATTTTCACTTCATTAAGGATTTCACCACCATAGTCTCCCAAATGATATCTTGGAAAGGTAACAAAATATAAGAAAATGTTTTATAGTTTAAAAATAAAAACAATGATACTGCAATGAACTGGAACACAACTAATCAAATAGAATCAACAATTAATCAGATTATTCTTAAAAGAGAAAACTTACAGGAATAAAGCAGCTCATATTTGGGATTTAGCAAAAACCAACCAACCAAAAAACCCAAGGAATCACTGAAGGGACACAAAAGACAAATTTCTCACATATTTAATATTTAAAACACTGGGAAATGATGTTTAGAATGCTTACCTCAGGAATCACATAAAACGGTTAGGTTTAATCTAGTTTATTTAACTATATAGGAAAATGACTATCATATTAGAGACACATTTTTTTTAAAAGATTTATCCATTCTAAAGATAGAGCGCACACAGGAAGGGGGAGCACAGAGGCAAAAGCAGAGAGAGAATCTCCAGCAGACTCCCTGTTGAACATGGAGTCCTCTGCTGAGCGGGGCTTGATCTCAGGATCCTGAGATTATGACCTGAGCTGAAATTAAGAGCTGGATGCCTGAGCCACCCAGGTGCTCCATGGAGAACACATTGTTAAAATGCACTGAATCAAAAAATGCTTACTACTTAGTCAGAAAATAAAATCATCTAAACATTCATTTCCCTCAAATTTTAAAGGAAACTTAAATAAAAAGAATGGTCAAAATGACCCCCAGGTTCTTTTCTAAATAAAATTAAATGATCCTGAAAAAAAAAAAAATATTAAGTGTCTTAGAGGAGCTATACATAGTACACACAAATCTGAAATCCAAACTGATAATCTAGTATTTTTAAAAAAATAGTAACACATGAATTCTTCAAAAAATGTAGAATTTGAGCATCTATTCCAATTGTTTTAAAGCTAGGCAAAAAACAAAACAAAACATACTGTTTGGTTACATTTTACCCAACATCTGGCTAAAGCTGTGATTAGTATATAACAGTAGCAATGTTACCTTTTCTCCACAACTTCTAAGGTTAAGTGCAATAGTTCTCGTTTTGTTTTCTCTCTTCTCTTAATCATTTCCAAAATTGTTATGGCTCTACTAAACTCTCGTCTCAACTTCAACATCTTTTCATAAGAGGCTTCATCATTCTTACGATTCTATTGAAAATAAATTTTAGAAGAATAAACAATCCAATTATCCACGTTTCCATTTTCATTCAACAAAATCTTATGAGATCCAAATATGTTCCATAAAAGCAAAATGTTAAAAATGTTAAATGTAAAAAATCATCTTAAACAGCAACTACATAAGAGAACCTATCTATTTAACTCTGAAAATAGAAGTATAAGCAAATAGCTCTCAAATATTAAAAAAAAAAATGTTGCCCATTGTTGAAAAGATGGAATAACACAAGGGATCACTCCAATGTAAACAAAATTTTAAGTCTGCCTGAAACAAAACCTAGTGTACCAGAAAATGTAGTCCATTCAAATTGATGCAATGTATTTTCCAGTGACAGAGAGAAACAGTTCTGTCAACTCAAGGTTACCTAAAAATAGACAAAATGGGTCTCTATCCATCTATCCAGCTCTGTAATTGTGGGCTGGAAGGTTCAATATACCACAATATAAACACTTGCCTTGACAAGCAAAACCACTCAGAAACTCAAGATATAAAACTGTAAGTCGGATATAAAGCATCTCAAGGAATGTAATTATTATGTTTCAAAGTAATTAACGCCTCTCATTGCAGGGCAAAAACCAAGTGAAAACTCTGAATTCTGGAGTATTGTTAAGAAGTTCCTTCTTCTTAAGAAGATTTAATTAACAACTCAGAGTGAAAGTCCTGCTTAGTAATTAGACAAGGCCCAGTTGTAATTAGCAGCATCTATCTGCCTATGAAAGTTACAGTTAATATATTTTGTTTAATCAAATAACCACAGAATATTTATATTAGGCATGGAACTATTTGCTTAAAAACAGACCTTATTCTATGTATCTTATTATTCTATGTATCCAGACAGACTGCATTTACACAATCTTTCCACCCTTGAGTTAATAACTCAATATGACATTATGACCCAGCAACTGCACTAGGTATTTACCCAAGGGATACAAAAATAGTGATCTGAAGGGGAACATTTACCTCAATGTAAGAGCACTATCCACAATAGCCAAAATATGGAAAAAGCCCACGTCTGTAGACTGATGAATGAATAATGGATGTGTGTGTGTGTGCCTCTTTTTCTATATATACATATATAAAATGAAATATTACTCAGCCATAAAAAAGAATGAAATCTTGCCACTTGCAATGGCATGGATGGAAGTAGAGTGTATTATGCTATGTGAAATTATTCAGTGAGAGAAAGAAAAATACCCTATGATTTCACTCATATGTCAAACTAAAGAAACAAAATAGATGAACATGGGGGAAGGGAAGGAAAAAATAAAAATAACAGAGAAGGAGTCAACCATTAGAGACTCTTAACTACAGAGAACAAATTGAGAGTTCCTGGAGGGAAGGTGGGTGGGATATGGGATAACTGGGTGATGGGGATTAAGAAGGGGACTTGATATAATGACCACTGGGTGTTATATATAAACGATGAATCACTAAATTCTACCCCTGAAACTAATACTATACTATGTGTTAACTAACTAGAATTTAAATAAAACCTTGAAAGAAAAAGAATCCCAATATATTAAAGAGAGGACTACTAGGGACACAAACTCTGCAGGAGTAAAAGCTGTTGTCACTTCATCAAGCAAAGATCACAAATATTTAGTGTGCTTGCTAAGAGCAAAGCAGATATGGAATATATTCTGGAAGGAAGAATTTATAAATACCTGTTATGACAATATTAAGAAATCAGGATTTATGAGCATATCCTAATGATTTGATGTGAAAAATTACTTGTAAATATTAACCAAACATTTTGTATTGCTCCTCTCTTCTATTGTCAAGATCAAGTATGTTAAGAGTGGTTAAAAAAGAATGCAATATGACATTACGATGAACCTGAAGCCAGGTTTCATAACTAGAGGATTATAAAGGAGAAAATAAAACTCGAGACTCAAAGTTTTACTCTCTTTTATGTGTTTCTTGTATTTGAAAATTAATCATCACCTATAAATCAGAACTTAAATTAAGTCCTATTAAGGTACTACCTACTTGTATTTTAAAATGCTGTTAGTAAGTCAGTCTTTTACCTTATCAAAAGGAAATTAATCTCCTCCCCTCCTTCTAGTACTACGTAAGAAAAGGCAAAATCTAAAGTACAGTTTTGAGCAAAAATTTTTGGCAAGCAGGCAGCAATAATACCTTCCAACTGAAATAAAATTAACATGACAAAGACCAAATATTAAAGGGTCCCCCTGTATAGAGTACTGCACAGGTCCCCCACCCTCAAAAGGCTTAAAGTCTAATAATAATGAGACACACAGATTCAAAGATGAATAATAATACAAGGCCACATCCCACCTGAACAATACTCAAAAGTGCACAAGAACCTTTTAAGATTACCCTCCTCTTCACTAAGTGTTCCTTGCGGCCTACATGCTTCTGCCCTGTCTTAACCAGTCATTTCCTACTCTCTTTAGACCCAAATAACTACCTTTCTAATTTTTCCTTTCTCTAGCCCTGTCTTTTCTTTCATTTTGAAATGATTTCAGATTTAGTTACAAAACAGTATCAAGAATTCCTATATATCTTCATCCAGATTGCCCAAATGTTAATATTTTACATTTGCTTTATCTCTATGTATGTATGTATGCATATTATTTAATCTATACTATTATGGACTAAATGTTTGTGTCCCCTGAAAATTCATGTTGAAACTCCAAGCCCTAAATGTGATGTTATTCAGAGGAAGGGCCTTTGGGAGGTGATTAGGTCATGAGGGTGGAGTCCTCACAAATGGATTTGTATGCTTAAAAAAGAGATCCAAGAAAGCTTTCTTCCCCTTCCACCATGTGAAGACACAGCAAGATGACTTCTGAACCAGGAAGTAGGCCCTCATCACACACTGAATCTGCTGGTACCTGTATCTCAGACCTCCTAGCTTCTAGGCCTGTGACAAAGAAATATTTGCTGTTTAAAAAACTCAGTCTCTGGTATTTTTGTTACAATAGCCTAAATAAACTAAGATAGATAGATATCTATCTATCTTAGTCCATTTAGGATATATATATATATATATATATATATATATATATATATATACATACACGCACACACACACACAAACACAAATAAGTAAAATCAGTAGTCATATTTAAAAAAATTTTTGAGACTAGATGAATATACACTGCCCCTTCATCCCTAAGCACTTTAATATGGACTTTACAGAAACAGTGATACTCTCTTATATAACCAATACTAGTTTCGAAATCAGGAAATTAACACTGACTTTATTCATATTTCACTAATTACCCCACTAATGTCCTTTTTGACAACAAATATAATTCTAAATACATTTTTAATATGTCTACATAATTGTTGCTATGAAGGACATTAGCAGGACAATTTTTATTATTAAATTCACTCATAACATCAAATTTTTTCTTGGTCTAGGATCTGATTCAGGATTACAAATGTACTTAGTTGTCACTTTAATTTCCTATGATTTGGAATAGTTCCTTTGTCTTTTTACAGTGATCATGACCTTGACATTTTTGAAAAAGAATTATTTATTTATGTGGGGGGGAGGAGTCTTAAGCCTACTCCACACTGAGTGTAGAGCCTGACGCAAGGCTCCATCCCACGACCCTAAGATCACAATCTGAGCTGAAGCCTAGAGGTGGCTGCTTAACTGACCATGCCATCCAGGCACCCCAAGATCTTGACATTTTTAAAGAATTAGAAACCACTCATTTTTGTAGGGATATTCCTCAATTTGGGTTTCTTTGATGTTTTTTCATAATTTAATTCAGGTTATATATTCTTTATAGGATTATCATGTAAGTGGTACTGTATCCCTCTCCTATATCAGGAGTTAAATGATACTTATTTGTCTCCTTACTGTTGATGGTAACTTTGCTTACTTAAGATGGTATCGGTCAGCTTTCTTCAAATAACTGTTTTTTCCTTTTTTAATTAAAAAATTATGTACCTTGTTTCTCATCAAATTTCCTCCCAATACTTTATGATTATTATTATTACTATCATGGTTGCCAAATGGCGATTTTCAAACTTCCTCATTCCACTGACACTCAAAGGTAAAATTCTACTGTTAATGGGAAGTGTTCCCTTCTCTTTTATCAATCCATCCATCTACCAATCATCCATCCATCCATTCGTCCATCCGTCCATCCATCTATTTATATCAGTATGGACTCATGGGTTACTTATACTCTATGGGTTATTCATTACTGTATTTATATTGACACTTAGAACTGTCCCACATCTGGTTAGTAGAGTTCCCCTTCAAGCTGGCTCTTCAGGCTGTCCAACATTCAGATCGGTCCAACATTCCTTAATTTTCAATCAACAGTCTTACTTTCTGGCATAGCAGAATGTTCCAAGCTTATCCTTATACTTTCCTAGCCCTCGACCAGGAAACACCATTTTCCTAAGAAAATGGAAAATGGTATTTAAAAATCATGATCTACGTAGTAGGCATGCTCACTGTTACTCAGCATCATTGCTTCTAGACCCTCTCAGCAAACAGAACTTAAGAAATAACACCTGTAATATGTATAGGTACATATACATGCACAGATCCACATCTATTTCTGACTCTTTCTCTATAAAAACAGTGAGTTCATACTGACATTTTCTCCATGCTTTTCAGATGGCCCTAATCCTGTTTTCAAATCCACTCATTTTCTTTATCTGTCGTCACAATAGTCCCTGCTCTGGACCAACTCTTCTCTCCCTGTTCCCAGTTAAATATTATAGTTCTGACCTACTGCCAAATCTCTAGGAAGTGGTTCTCAATCTGCTGCACTTTTTCACTTTTAAATTGTTGCACTTTAGAATTAACTACAGATCTTTTTATAACCAAGGGTAATTCACAGGAGACTGTCATGCAGCCAGACTGAAAACAACTACTCTGAGTTTCCTCTCCTGTCTATCTTGTTTATTCTGGGCCACACAGAAGGAGGAGAGAAAGTGCAGTTGTTAACAGTTGTATCTATGGGGTTAAACATATTAAACACACATGCTGATTCAAGACTTTCCAATCAGTGCTTTCAGACATGCTGGTGCCTTAAGACTTTCTCATTTAAGAATGTCCTTAAATACTTAAGCACTCGCATATTAAATATTAGTTTAGTGAATTAAAATTAAATTCTAGACTGCCAAGAAAATATTTCGGAAGTCCTTTATTTTAGAACTTTTGTATCTAGCTATATACACGTTTTCAATTTTGTGGAAACAGAAAAGAAAGTAGAGAACCATTGTTAGCTGTATTCATTTTTGTATATCCCATGCTTGCCCACCTCTGAATACCTAGGGGTATCTACTGTTGATTGCTTTCCCAACATTCTCATTTTGAAACACATAAATATTTCTAAGCTGTATTAGTGTGCATGAAGGGGTCTTGGTCCCACAACTGAAAACAGAGAGGAATAAAAAGACTACCAGAAAAGAAAATGGACCACTCTACAGAGGAAGGTCAAAATAACAGATAAAAGAAAGGGTAGAAATTAGTGTCAGGAAAAAGTGGTAGTAGTTATTCACAATGGTGAAGCACCTAAACATATGAACCCAGTCTAGCAATTCTCAATATACACTAGTTAGAAAATGGTGATTTAATCTATTTAAGAATTAAACAAATTTAAATATTTAGAATATTCTTTACATGTCAATAAATACTGCTAATTTTAAGTACCCACTCACTAAAAAAAATCCAATGATACTCTTCCTTCAAAACACATTGCTAAAAGCCTATGTTTTACAATACAGCTGAATCAATTACATTGCTTTTAAAGATCTTACTTATTTATCTGAGAGAGAAAGCATGAGCAGGAGGAGTGACAGGGGCAGAGGGAGAAGCAGACTCCCTGCTGAGCAGGGAGATACAGGGGTTGATCCCAAGACCTGAGGATCATGACCTGAGCTGAGGGCAGATGCTTAACAGACTGAGTCATCATCCAGGTGCCCCAATTACATTTTTTTAAAAAAGCAGATGGTAGTTCAGATTTTTTAATGGTTCAGATAGACCTCTCCTTCCTCATGTTCAATTGTCTATATTTATAAACTTACCTCATGTTAGTCTTTTCTAAGCAAGATGTTAGATCCTCATAAAGTATCTTAGATTTCCTTAGCTAAAAACTAAAATGCCAAATTGAAAACTTAGCCTGGGTTAGGGTATGTCATCTACACTTGGGAAATCCAAGAAAGACTTACAGAAAATGGTTGTTAACCAGTAAGAGAATTTCTCCTAAAATACACTATTCCTAGCAGCTGTTACGCTTCACAGCTGTTATATTAACCCAGAAAACAATCCACAGAAAATGCTTTGCCTCCAAATCACAATTACTCATGGCTTTTACATTTATATGTTCCAATTTTTTGTGGGTTAGAGAATGTATTACTATGTATGGTGTTTACTGTTAATTATGAGAAATGGAATACAGTGAATACCCCTCTGAAGTTAACAGATTCCTCTATACCGTATCATTCCATAACATGAGACCTTTTTCTCTCAAAATTCTAGCTCATACTGCTTCTGAAAGGCAGATGGGGACAAGTTCATCAATTTGAAATTTGCCACAATGGACAACTCAGAAAAGAAGAAAAACATTCCACTGTTACTTTTGACTATTGGCAGAACAGGCTTGAAAATGAACTTTCCCTACTTCTCATGACCCCATAGTAGGTAGAGGCAGTAAAGTCCATTTTTATTTGCAAGAATTAGAATGTGGTTTCAAAGGAAATATTAAGTTTTTAAGCTATCTAAGAGGATAGGTATAGAATTTACCGAAGAACTCAAATTTCTGAGGTACATAAAGATATATAATTCCTTTTCCTACTTCAATTTCAAGTCTGAAACGGTATAAATAGACCTATAAAGGGCATGGATATTATACCAACAGAAGCCGACCGATGGAAGCTACTGAAGAGCAGGATTTCTAACGTTAAGTTTAACAATGTTATTAGCTCCCCTGTATGTTCAAGGTATTCAAAATTATTGAAGTTATTAGCAGAAAAAAAATTGGTCTTAAGTACTATTAAGGCACACTCAATTAAATCTAATTTGCACATTACCTTTCGAGTTTGCATTTTCTCTGTTCTCCTCCGAAAGGCAACATAAGGGTCATTGTTGGTAGAGCCGTCTCTTTTCTCTTGTTTTATCTGAGGAATGAGGGATGGCCCCCTGCAGTTTTTACGTTTTCTTACCCAGTAGTCATACACAGCTTTAATAAGGTAATCATCTTCATTTAGCAGCAGTTTTGCTTCCTGAAGTGTTACAAGCTAAATGAAAAATACAAATTGTCGTCATCCATAAGGTTTGAAAAAGAGAAATCAAAGTTAAGCTATATATACCTACAGAAAAAAATGTCATCAGTCTAACAATTATGATCAGACATCATGATGGCAGAAAACACAATTCAATTTTGAAATTTATAAAGGATTTATTAGTAAAAAGATTTATCTAAAAAATTGTATTTTGCTCTGAGAGATACTAAGTACCACAACTTATAATATTTAAGAAGCCTAAATGAACAACAGTTGAGAAGATTTATGCCTCAGTTAAGTCTGTTGTTATGTCTGGAATAGTGATCCTAGGATGGTTCCTCTAGGAACTGTCACACTGGTATTTTAGGGATCCACTTCTTTATCAATGCATATATATATATACAGTTGACGTATCTCAAACTAAGGTTTGGAAAAATTTGCTTGGTCATATCTATTTCCTTACTGCTGGTAAAGATATAATAGATTGATCAGCTTTAGCAGAATGAATTATGGGTTAATCACATCCATCTACAGTGAACTCTAAATAAAGATAATGGGAGCTTTAAGTCTCCAGTTTTAACACTGGAAAACCTCAGTGAAGGGCATCGCAATCTTTTCACTTTTATCATTTTGGAGATGAAGATTCATTTTTAAAACAAATTGAGGTATCTCCTAAGAAATGTTTTGCTAAAACTTGGAAATGAAGGGGATAATTTTCTTTCTGAAACTGTAAGATCAATATAGGAATTGATCTGATGGTTGTTATGAAGTCAACTAAAGATAGCATGACCCACCAAATAAATCTGATTTCTCATACTGGTATAATTTCATGGAATAAATGCAATGGTCATTGGACTTCCAGTCCTATGATGGTGATTACCAGGACTAATGAGTTGGTGTTTTTTTTTTTTTTTTTAAGATTTATTTATTTATTTATTTATTTATTTGACAGAGATCACAAGTAGGCAGAGAGGCAAGCAGAGAGAGAGGAGGAAGCAGGCTCCCTGCCGAGCATAGAGCCCGATGAGAGGCTCTCGATCCCAGGTCTCTGGGATCATGACCTGAGCAGAAGACAGAGGCTTTAACCCACTGAGCCATCCAGGCGCCCTTAATTAGTTGGTTTCTTATTATAATTTGGCTGCCAAGACAGGCCATAGAAGAGAATATACTGACAATGACAACTCAAGTATTCTAGTCCATGTAATGATTACATTTAATGCAATAAAATTTTATGTGCCCACAGTTTGGCTTAATCAATGTCTCAGTGAAGTCATATTAATTTCATCTGAATGGCTGAGTAACTTGGGTCTTTAAAGTGGTGGGCCAGAGCCTGGAACAAGATATCAAACTGAAAGAACTAATACTTCAAACATCAACTTTAAATGGGCACCTTTGTTATCTGAAGTTCTCTGGAATAGTTCAAGGTCTATACGGTGCCAGTGGTATAGTAAGAACCAAGCTTTCTGGATCTAATAGAATTCAACCTCATGCTTACAGCATCGTAACATCACTGGGAGCTTTTGTGTACCCTGGGAACCAAGGGAAACAATGCTGTGATATGCTACACATCTTCAACTGTTTGGTCATTCTGCTTCTGATAAAATGTAACCTTCACTAATGATAACAAGAACATACTTTAACTTTAGAGTGGAGAGGAGGATACGTTTCTTCCTATCATGCCACAGAGCAGTAGTGAGATTCTTACATAATACTATCAGGATAACACTGCTTCCTATTCTCCCTGCAGGAGATGTAAGGGGATTAAAATTCTGCCTCAGATTTCCTTCTCTGGTGCTTTTTGCTCCTTCTACAAAGGTCCTTCTGCTTGGTTGTTAAGTACCCTCTTTATATCTTAGATAATAAGAATTCAATACACTGTTTACAATTAAACATCCTGATACTTCTTTCCAATGTTAACCATATTTCTCAGTTTGCTGATGTTTTTATGTTGCTATACAGTAAATTTTTATTTTACTGAGTAATTGAGTTTTAATCATTCTGTTAAAATTATCTTTAGTTATTCTAAGGCAATTAGTATCACTTGTATCATTATTATCATCATGCTGATAGCATCAATTTGAGTGGGTAAGAACTAGTTGTAGATTAGATAAAGTAGTCCCAAATTATTAGGACACAATTAAAAATCTACAAAATCAGAATCCTACTACTTTTCTATCTTAAGAAAAAAGTTCTGCCATTTAGCACTTTCTCTATTAGAAAGCAGTGAAAACCAGTATTTACTTGACAAAAAGGTCAGTGATAAAATTTATTATTTCCAAGATACCTCTGTGTTGTTTGATTTACTTACTTTGGGGGCCTGGAGATGAGATAAAAATTATTCCACTAGCTGGACTTTTCTTCTAGATTGCCACTAGCTTCATGAGGACAAGGATCACTTAGTTTGTTTACATACAGATTCATGGTTCAGCAATTTCAAGAAATATATTTATAATACATAAATGAATAAACTATGTATTAAAAAGTAGTATTTTTAAAATACAGTCAGTAAAACAATAAACAATTAATAATTAGCTACTATCAGTCTATCATTGTGTTACATAGGTTGTGGGGAAATTAGGGGAAAAAATTTCAAGATAAAACTACTACCAACAGAAACTCAGAATATGACAATCAAGGCAAGACAAATACAATTTAAACAATGAGAGAATAATGTCAGAACTTTAGAACTCAGTATTAGTGCATTAAGATACAGGACAGAACCACAAAATACTCCACCTGGGAGTGCTTGAGTTGGTAGTTTAAGAGACAAGTATAATTTCTGAGGACAGATATTGAAGAAAAGAGCTAACAAGAGGTAGAAGAGGAGGAGATGAAGAAAAGAAGAAAAGATTCGAGAAATGTGGAGGTCAACAGCATCTACTACTATGGGGATATTTAGTAGGATACAGGCTGAAATGAATGGATGATAATGAGAAGGCCATTGGTGACCTGGGTGCAATCAGTCTACTGAAATGCACCGGAGTAGAGAAAAACGTTAAACAGCATGTCTACCCTTTTTAAAATCTAACTGACAAGGGGGAAAAAAAAAAAAGGAGAGACAAAGGGTGGTAATTTATAGATAAAGATGGGGTCAAATGAAAGGGTTCTTTTGGAAAAAGGGACCCTTGGCATATTTTTGGGCAAAGAGAGAATGAAGAAATGAGAGAAGAGATAATTAAAGATGAAATATGCAAGGAATATACTGGTGCATGAGGAAGAGTTAAAATTAAAATTTAGGGACTGAAGGAAAAGGGATAAAAAACACATCATTGTCAATTCTGGGAGTCACTGTAGTTAACTCTCTTAACTACACATGATCCTGTATCATGTGTAGTTAAGAGAGTTAAGGAAAAAAAAAAAAAAGTCAGAAACATAAACTTGAGAGGTCTGTGGACCACCTAGACGGAGATGCCAACAGGAAGCACAAAAAGAGAAAAATGTCCTGGAGTTTGAGAAGGAGGTCAAGGGTAAGGATATATGTATTATTACCCTCACAAAAATCCTTGCTAAGGGGATATTAACCCCAATCACACAGGATAAGATGACCAAGGACAGAATTTCAACAAACTCTGATGTTTGCAGATATTAATGAGAGGATTCAGTAAAAGACAATTACGAGGAACGATCACAGAAAATAATTTTAAAAATCAGAAAAGAATAAAGCATATTCAAAACACCAAAGGTGATTAGTTCAAAGAAATGAGGAGAGCTCAATTTAAATGAATGGGGACTATATAATGACAGCATTTGGCTGTGATCAGCCTGATCAGTCTGTTTTTATGTCTTCTCTGTCAACCTAATAAATACTGCTTTAACCACAAACTTGATTTCTTGCTTTGAGATCTGCTACTATGTCAGCTGCAAAAAAGGAAAAATAAAGAAACCCAGGAATCCATAGTTCAGGCACTCAGAATGACAACAGTCTTTGATATCTTTAATCCGTAGTCCTAATAACAGGACCATTATCTTGTCCCTAAAATGAACCTCCACCTTTGTCTACACTGCTGAAAGCAGGTGCTATCACGCTGAACCCACCAGGCTTTAGGGTTTAAAGCCTATCATGAGGGAAGAGAAGTAAAACCGGTATTTTACTGATTATACATAGATCGTTAATTGTATTGTTCACAAATGTTTTTTGTTTATCCTGTCCCCACTTAGATAATAAGCTCCCCAAGGGCAGACCTTCTGTCATCTCTCTTATTCACCCAAGTACTAAATAATTATTACTTACAGAAATGAAATAAAGCAAATTACAGAACAGAGAGCTGAAGGCTTCACTACCAGTAATTTCTGAGCAATCATGGAAAATAACAGAAATACCAAAATAAAGACCAAACTTAGGACTGCTAGAAAAGTTTGCATATTAAGAAGAAAAATGAAATCATACCTAATGCCTGTGATCAAAATCTCAGGAAAACTGCACTAATAAGAATATTTTTGATACTCAATCTGATTAAAACAAATTTGCAATAAAAAAAGACAATCTCTCAAAAACACAATTTTATAAAATTCAGTTTTCAATGTACTTCTTTTGATTGCACATCAAATATTACTTTCCATCCAAATGGGGGAAAAATATTAGTAGAAAGGCTAAATATGCAGCAAAGTCCTCTCACAATAGAAAAGTTTTTTAAAATGTTCTGAAGAGCTGGTAATACTTCAAGGATTTAAAGGACTTAACTTGGGAGGTAAAGGAAAATAACGAATTTGTAATGGGTAAACTAGTGAAAAGTGTTTAACAGTCTACTGTAAAACATTTATTTATTTCTGTAACTTACTAATTAATAACAATATATTAATACACCACACAAGTACACCAAGAAGTTATTTTAAAAAGTAGTTTATTTTTTAAATCCAATTACAATATCTATACATGTACATAACAGTAAATTAGCAAAAGAACATAAAAATCACCAATAATTCTATCACCTAAATAGAATCATTACTGGTATTTTGTTGGGCTTTCTTCATCTTTTATTCAATGCATACATATAAATGTAAATGCTTTAAATGAATCTCAGAGATTTGTACTTAAACAATTCTGTATCCTTTTTTTGAACTCTAACATTACATAACGAGCAATTTCCACTGATATTCAAAATGGTTTTTAATGGCTGTGTGATATTCCACCCTACAGACAATTTAAGTTATTGTGAACATCCTTGTTCAAAAATCTTTGACATTTTCACTAATTTTTTTGAGAATGATTCCTAGAGGCAGGATTACTAAACCAAAAAGTACAAACATTTTAAGGTTCCTGACATATGTTGTCTAATTGCTTTCCAAAAAGACTACACCATTTTCAGTTCTCTCTATCATATTTAGATAGTCCACTAAAGAAAATCATCTCCTTGTGAAAATTTTTTTCTTCACTTAAAAATTATAAATATGTAAGTAAAATTAAAAATACATATAAAATGATAATAAGTACCTTAATAAATGTGAGCAACTAAGGCGGCTCTGGTATGAGTTATCTGCCTCAGAGATACAACCAAGCAAATTTAGCCTTTGAAAAGGATCAAGATGTTGTATAGCATTGCAGCTAGTATTATTTTTATATCCAAACAAGAAGAAACGTCAGAATAGTACTCTTCATACTTCTATTCAAAGAAATTCGGATAAGTATTCAGTTCAAGGAATACTGTATATAGAAATTCTAGGAAAATTCAGAAGGCAGTATAATACAAAACACTCAGGTCTAAAGAAAATGCAAAATAAAGTTGCTAACTGGATCAATTTTAAGACAGGAGACATTTTTACAAGGTACAGTACCTGATTAGAACTGGCTTTTTCAAGTCTGTCAATCATAATTTCAAATTGCAAAGGCTTAATTTCCATCTTTCTGTTAAGTCTATTTAATAAGGTCTCATCTTCTGAATCCATATCATAATCTGGTTGCTCGTTGTCTAGATTAAAGGCTAGAAAAGAAAAGAAAAATTCTTCAAACTGAGGAGAAATTATGGAGTTATATAGTATTTATATTTGACCACAGAATACTTCCAAATTACAATGCACTGACCAAAGAGTTGCTCATGAGCTGACATCTAAAAACTGGTTCCTGAGTACACGGGAAACTAATGTAACATACACTCTGCACCAGCTATAGTGTAAAATAATAATAATAATAAAAAATTTAAATTGGTTTCAGAGACTAAAAGCACAGTGGAAGAAAAAAAATCTTAATTCATATATGACTTGAAGTAAAATAGAATAGTAAAAGCAATAACTAAGATTAATTTATTTTAAAAAATAAAGGATCACAACAACTTCTAAATGGGAAAAAATATTCGCAAATGACATATCTGATAAAGGGTTAGTATTCAAAAGATATAAATAACTTATACAACTCAACACCAAAAAAACAAATAATTCAACTAAAAAACAGGTAGCGGGGCATCTGGGTGGCTCAATGGGTTAAAGCCTCTGCCTTCGGCTCAGATCATGATCCCAGGGTCCTGGGATCGAGTCCCGATTCAGACTCTAGGTTCAGCAGGGAGCCTGCTTCTCAGTCTTTCTCTGCCTACTTGTGATCTCTGTCTCTCAAATAAATAAATAAAATCTTTAAAAAAAAAACAGGCAGAAGATATGAATAGACATTTTTCAAAAAGCATACAGACAGCAAAAAGACACATGAAAAGATGCTCAACATCACTCATCACCTTGCAAATGCAAGTCAAAACTATAAATATGTTACTTCACACCTGTCAGAATGGCTAAAATCAAAAACTCAAACAATAAGTGTTGGTGAGGATGTGGAAAAAAAGGAACCATCTTGCACTTGGTGGGAATGCAAACTGCTACAGCCACTTTGGAGTATGGAGGTTTCTTAAAAAGTTAAAAACAAAACCACCCTATACTACTACCCACTACTGGTATCTATCCAAAAAATAAAAAAAAATTCATAGGGATATATGCACACCTATGTTATTGCAGCATTATTTAAAACAGCCAAACTATGGCAGCAGCCCAAGTATCCATCAGAAGATGAATGGGTAAAGAAAATATGGTACACATACAATGGGATATTATTCAGTCATAAAAAGAAATCTTGTCATTTGTAATGACATGCAGGGAGCTAGAGAGTAAAATGCTAAGTGCAATAAACCAGTCAAAGAAAGACAAATACCAGATGATCTTATGCATACACAGAATTTAAGAAAGAAAACAAATGAAAAAAGGAAAAAAGAGAAGAGAAAGACAAACCAGAAACCAGGCTCTTAACTATAGAAAACAGATTACTAGAGGGGCAGTGGGTGAAGGAGGGGAAGAGGCGTAATAGGTGAAGGGGATTAATTGTACACTTACTCTGATGAAAAGTGAGCAATATACCTAATTGCTGAATCACTGTATTATGCACCTGAAACTAATATAATGCTGTATATTAACTAAACTGGAATTAAAACAAAAAAAATTAAAAATAAATACTTTTCACCAATAGAAAAAAATAAAGCATCACAAATTATATGTCCAAACAGTAGCAATTATTAAAAAAAAAAAAAAAAGATGGTATGGATTTGTCAACATGGTAGTTTGGTAACGTAGTGAGAAGCTACAGAAGAAAATGAAGAATCTAGAAATAAGGAAATAAGGGCACCTGGCTGGTTCAGTCAGAAAAGTATGAGACTCTTGATCTTGGGGTCACGAGTTCCAGCCCCATGCTCGTGTAGAGATTACTTAAACCAAATCTTAAAAAAAAAAAGAAAAGAGAGAAAAGAAAAGAAAGAAAGAAAGAAAGAAAAAAGAGTGTAGAAATAAACTCAAGTACAAAGAATGGAATGGCATTTCAAAACACTGAGGATAAAGTAGATAATTTAAAAAGGATCCTACTTATTAGTTATCTTTAAAAAACTTAACCTGGAATTCTACCCTATTCCTAGTACCAATAAATGATATATTTAACAAAATTTCATAGTAAAAAATAAAACAAAAATATGCTAAAAGAAAATGCAAGGGGAAAATGTATGGGAGGGTACAAGCTCAGAAGCCATGAAAGTGATTAAATACATGGAAACACAAAAATAAGATATGTTTCACTTATCAAAAGACTAAAATCTAAAACTTGGTGATATACTATTTTGGAGTGAATGGGGGACTGAAGAGGAAATTAAAGCTGTTTTTTTGTTCAATTAAAAACATATACTCTTGGACTTGTCAATTCTATTTCTAGGAATTTATCCTCTACACACACATAGAGAAAAAGATAAAATATACAAGAGTGTAAGATGTGACACTGTAAGAAGTCAAAAATATAAAACAAGCAATGTATGTGGGAACAGAAAAACATATGATGATTTATACATACATGCAGTAGATGGAAGCCCTAAAAATGAATGACAACAATGTATGTATACTAATATGGAAGGAAACCAATCTTAATAGGCAAGAAAAGCTAAGGTATAGAATAGTGTACATGTGCACTTACACATATTTTAAAAATATAGAGTATGTATGTATACACAGATACATATTCTTATAAATGCACAGTGTTTTTTTTAAGGATTTATAAATTTATTTGAGAGAGAGAACAAGCACGAATGGCAGAGGCAGAGAGGAAGAGAGAATCTCAGGCAGATTCCATGCTGAGTGCAGAGTTTGAAGCAGTGCTTGATCTCACAATCCTGGAGGTCAGAACCCCAGCGGGAAGCAGGAATCTGATGCTCAACCAACTGGACCACCCAAATGCGCCCAGAATATATTTGTTTAAAAGATATTATTTATTTATTGACGGAGAGAGAAAGCACAAGCAGGGGAGAGAGGGCAAAAGGAGAAGGAGAAGCAGGCTCCCCACAGAGCAGGGAGCCTGATGTGCAGCTTGGTCCCAGGACCCTGTGATCACAACCTGAGCCGAAGGCAGATGCTTAACCAACTTAGCCACCCAGGTGCCCCAGAATGTATTTTTTATATAGTAAACAAAGATATGTTTTTAAAAGGGTAAGGAGAACACACACATACACACATATGCTCTCTTATAATCACACAGAGTATTTTTGGAAGGATACACAAGCAAGTGGTAATAGCTTTCCACTTCTGGGAGGGAGACTGTAAAGGTTGAGAAGTGAGTGTAACCTGCCATTTGAATATACAAGGCATTTACAAGGTGACTGGTTATAGCTTAGAGAATTTATAAAACAGAGGTGGTCTAAAATTAGCTAATAAAGTACATACTACTTCTCGCTAAAGGTACCTTTCAAAGTCCCTTATATTACCTTTTACTTGGATATATTCATATTCAAGTATCCAACAGGCATAGCTATGCAGTGGAATGAAATATAAAGAACCCAAAAGAAGAAATAATGCAAAAAAACTTCCCAGAGCCAAAAAATGACAAGTTTTCAGATTAAAAAGGTTTACTGCTTATGGCAGCGTTATCAACAAAAGCCAAACTACGGAAAGAGCCCAAATGCCCACTGACTGATGAATGGAT
This sequence comes from Neogale vison, assembly GCF_020171115.1. Taxonomy (NCBI): domain Eukaryota; kingdom Metazoa; phylum Chordata; class Mammalia; order Carnivora; family Mustelidae; genus Neogale; species Neogale vison. The sequence continues at coordinate 82,689,165 of NC_058093.1, forward strand.
AAAGATGATGTATACGTAACACATATATGTGTACACACACACACACACACATATGTGCACAATGAAATACTACTCAGCCATCAAAAAGAATATCTTGCCATTTGTAATGACATGGGAAGAGCTAGAGTGTATTACACCAAGCAAAATAAGTCAATCAGAAAAAGAAAAATACCATATGATTTCACTCATGTGAAATCTAAAAAACAAAACTAATGAACATATGGGAGAGTGAAAAAAAGAGAGAGAGAGAAACATATCATGAGAGCCTCATAACTATAAGAACAAACCGATGGGGCACCTGGGTGGCTCAGTTGGTTAAGTGACTGCCTTTGATCCCAGAGTCCTGGGACTGAGTCCTGCATGGGGCTCTCCACTCAGTGGTGAGTCTGCTTCCCTCTGACCAAGCCCCCATGCTTTCTCTCTCTCTCTCTCTCTCATAAACAGAATCTCAAAAAAAAAAAAAAAAAAAAAGGAACAAATTGAGGGCTGATGGAGGGAGGTGAGTGGAGGATGGGATAGATGGGTGATGGGTATTAAGGAGGGCACTTATTACGATAAGCACTGGGTATTATATGTAAACAATGAACCAAATTTTCTACTCCTGAAACCAATACTAAACTGTAGGTCAACTAACTAGAATATAAGCTTAAAAAAAAGGGTGTGGGGGGAGCCTGGGTGGCTCAGCGGGTTAAGCCTCTGCCTTTTGTTCCAATCATGATCTCAGGGTCCTGGGATGGAGCCCCACGTCGGGCTCTCTGCTCAACGTGGAGCCTGCTTCCCCCTCTCTCTCTGCCTGCCTCTCTGCCTGCTTGTGATCTCTCTCTGTCAAAAAATAAAAATCCCCAAAAAGAAAAATTGGTTTACCGACCATGGTTCAAAATGAGTGGTATGCAATTAAATGTGGCACAATGATGGGCTAGTTACTGCCCATTACTTATTATGAATATGAGTATTATTACTACATAATATTATGCCTATTATATGCTATGTGTTAGGGGGAAATATAGGATCCCCACATTTCCACTCAAATCTTTAGTAAGGAAAATCAGCTTCTCTCCATCCCTTCACTCTCCTCAGCTAAGAAAGGAGTAACTTAAACTGAATGGTGAACTGTGGATGCATAGTATCTTATGGTTTTTCCTTTTTTTGAAGATGTGCATTCTAATCAGCCCTCTACTACATGGTAAGCATGGAGGCTGATTCTGCCCTTGTTTGGGGAGACCTGCTTTGTCCCAAACCAAGTGCCCAGCCAGTGGTGGGGTAAGCTTGCCTAATTCAGGAGTTAAGTATGAGAAAATTCCACTGGGGTCATATATCTGTGTCTTGTCTTCCCACACCATTTTTATTAGTAACAAAACTGAAATTTTATGTGTCTATGTCTGTTTCTCAATTAGTTCCAAAACAGAAAAGAAAAAAAGGATGTTACATTTTACTCTCCTAAGCAAAATTTGCAGGCTACAGTCAACATTGTAGGCTATACTCAATAATTTATTTTACAAGTGGTTACGCTTTTTTTGACTTCAGAACAATCTACCTTCTATACTTTAGTCTCCATCATATGGTACCTAAGATTATACATACTCTATGCTCAGAATTTATTCTACTCACCCTATTCTCACTGGTTATTTACATTAGTAGTATGCACTAGCACATGTGGCGTAAGCCCTCTCTAACACAGTGAATGTAAGCCAAATGAGAGGGTTTTAAATTCCAGGCTTTGTAAAAATAAAGTAAAACAAACATGGATCATTTCCCTACCTTAATTCTGTGAATTCAGAACTCTTCACATAAACCTATCATTGTAATTATAGATGTTAATCAGTGTATCTACCTGTGAACCCTCTTATGCCATGTTTGATACCATGTAATATTCCATTCCACAGGCAACCATACCATATATGAGTAACTAACCCTTGAACACCTAACCATAGGTGATCAGTGACCTATGAAATAGAATAGGGTTTAAAGCATACCTGGGTCAGATTCCCTCTAACTGAAGTGTGAACATGAAGACTGCTTCTGGTTAAATAGGGCAGAATGAACACATAAATATGTGTCTTGAAATTCCAAAATAAAAGCAGAGTAATTTTTTTTTCAAATGTTATTTACAGAGGTGATGAGAATGAGCAGGTAACAATTATCAAATTTTCAGACTTAAAAAGTACAAGTTTAGCAGACAGGAGAACACTGACGCATAAAACAGTCTGGCTGGGGAAGGGCAGGGATGGGGAAGGGAGGTGGAGGGAACACAGCTAGTAGCAGGAAAACTCCCCCTATCCATCTAAAGACTTATGGAGAGCTGAAATCAACCATTACTCTCCGAAAGAGCAGGTCGGACCCTTCTGAAAATAGGAAGATTAGTTAAAAATCTTTATATGGGTAATTAGATCTTTTCCTCATCCAGTGTAGCTAAGTAGCTACTTTTCCTCCCAAATGGCAGAGACTAATGGCTTAATCTGCAAAGGCTGATTCAGAGAGTCTGTGGATTCTGGAGCACCAGGCATATTGAGGGAAAGTACAAGGCTCCATACCAAAGAAGAAATATTAAGCAAAAGTCTACCTGTTGAATAGTGAATTCTCCTAGCACCCTATTCACTGCCATCTCACCCTGCCATCCCTACGCCCAACTCAGCTATAAAAACAAAAACAGTGTCAGCCACCCAAGAAAAAGCCTTAAGAATTCTTTTATGGAAAAGCTGATTACTCCCCTAAAAAACAGCATCCGATAAATGATCTCACTCAAATATAAATGGACAGTCAAGTAATGCAGAAATTTGAGCAGCAAAATATTAAAAAAAAAAAAAAAAGGAACCCAGGAAACAAAGACAATGCAAGAGAAAGAAGAAGAAAAAAAGAATCCTCACAGAGATATTATTGCATCCATGAAACAAGAACAGAAACAGGATACTATATAAAAGCAACACTTAAGAGAACACAAAATTTAAAGCTATAATAGCAAAAAAATAAATAACATCAGATTTCTCAACACTGGATGTTAGAAGACCACACCAGTGTTCAAAATTCCTAAGGCTGACCGTTTCCAACCCAATCTAAAACCCTCTCTACCCAGCCAAACTATCAATCAAGTATGAGGCTACAATAAAAATATCAGACATGCAAGAACCCCCCAAAATGCACCTTTCCACACATCCTGGCTTAGAAAGCCACTGGAAGGTGTACTCCATTAGGATGGAGTAAATCTAAAAGTAAAGCATGAAATCCAGGAAAGAGGGAAGTGAACCTGAGAGAAGCAAAGAAATTGCCAAGACGATGGATGATAGATAACCATGTGGCAAGCCTAAGAGCAATCAGTCCAGAATAAAACAGCAAAATTAAAAATTTTTAAATGTTTAATTAAAATTAAACATTTTAAATTTTTAATTAAAATTAAACATTTTTAAATTTTTAATTAAAATTAAACATTTTAATTTTTAAAATTCCTGGAAAAATGTCCAGGTTCCTGGAAAAAATGTCCATGGAAGGAATAAAACTGATAGATTATTCAACTGTTTGAACATTTAAAAGAGTCATATTTCCATAAGAGAACGTGCATTGAATTAATGAAAGGCACAAAGAAAAAAAAAATAGGAACAAAGATAACTTGTCTCCTTTGAAAATAAAAACCTGACAAAGAAAGGAAATGTAATCATTAAGTACTTGTTTCAGCTGTTAATATTTGCAGAATAATACTGTATATACTGAATATTGATTTAACAATGTAACTGCAGCCAAAAAATGGGACAGGGAAAGTGTGATAAGTAGAGAAGTGAGAGAATTTTAAATAGAAGAGAGAATGTACTAAAAAAACTTTTAAAAGATAGTTACATAAGCCCACTATTTAGAAATATAAAGGTAAAATACCAAAAGAAACAAGTAAAGGATTTGAAGGTAACTACCAGAATGGAGAAAAGACTGCCCTTATAAGGGGAAAAAATTTTCAACTAATCCTAATGATACGTGTATTAATCTGACAAAAGTATGTGATTAAAAAAACTTAAAAACCCATGCCCCCCAAAACCAAACAAACACAGTAAAAGTGTTAACGATGGGAGCAAAGAGGTGAAAAGGTACCATTTACAATATGGGCCATAGAAGACCAAAGCTGTGAGGAAAAAGGAATGGGAAGGAAATGAGTAAAAGAACTCCAGTTCTAGTTTATAAGCATTAAGAATCCTTACTCTAATTCCCCCCTTTTTGCTTCAGTTGTATGAATAATCATAACCAACCTTATAGTCAAAAGTGCCTATTTAATACACTTTAACCCTTTATAAAAAAATGTTTCCATGAGGGTCAATACACCGTTTATTTCAAGGTTTTAAGTTTTAAGCAGAACTTTATTTTTCCTTTGTGTACAGCCCTAAACATTTCCAGTTAGTTTTCAGTAGTTTAACAAAACGCTAATTCAGCTGTTGCTTTTAAGTACTGTGAATTACAATTACACATAACAATGATTACCACTGACAGAATTCCTATTACCTCTAAATGAAGACTTCCGATACATTTTCTCTAATGTTCACAAAGCTGGGAAAGGTATGGTATTTGTATCTTCATTGCAAAATGAAATTAAGATTTCAGAGGTGTTTTAATTAGTTTGTACCTTGTCACACAGAATTTGAACCCAAGTGTGTTGAATTCATGTGCATGCTGTTTCCCCTTTACTACAATCTGCCTAAAAGGAGTGCATTTATATATTCTCCTAATCCGTGGGTTGTTCTTATGTTTTGTTGTACAGAAATCTTAAATTTTAGGGGCGCCTGGGTGGCTCAGTGAGTTGAGCATCTGCCTTTGGTTCAGGTGGTGATCCTGGGGTCCTAGGATTGAGCCCCAGGGAGCCTACTTCTCCCTTGCTCCCTCCCCACATCTCAAATAAACAAAAAACAAAAAAAGAAATTTTAAATTTTAATACACTACAATTTATCCATTTCCCTTTATGGTTTCTGTGTTTTGTGTTAAGAATCCTGTATCTTGAGATTATAAAGTTATCCTCACTTTTTTTCCCCCTAAAAATGCTAACATTTTGTTTTTCATATTTATTCCTTATTTTTATTTTTTTTTATGGATAACCATTGTCCCAGCACTACTTATCAAATATTTTCATCCTTTATCCACTGATTTGTAATGCCTCTTAGATCATAAATCAAATTTCCATATATGTGTGGGTGGGTATGTTTCTTAACCTTTTTACTTTCCATGGGTCTACTTATTAGTCATTGAGTAAAAGGTTAATATTCCAAATAACTACATTTTAAGAAAGCATTAACTATCAGGAGTAAGGAAAGAATCAAATTGGGACAGGGGAAGCAGATGTGGGATAGTAGCAACTAGACTTCTTTGAAAATCGCTTTACAGATAAGACTTTTAGAACCGATTTTACCGATTTATGAAACAAAATAAAATCTTGGAACAAAATCCGTAACAATAAAATTAAATGGAACAAATAAAGCCAACTGTTGTTTGGGTTCTATTACAAGTATCTTTAAATAAAGTAGAGTTACATTCTAGTGGGAAATACCCTTAAGACCAAAAGCAAAAATGAAGCAACCAACAAACCAAAAAACTTCAAACTATTTTCGGTAATTATATTGTTGGTGCACACACTGGCATCACTATTGAGACTACTATAGTGTAAAGAGGGATAAAACACGGTAATTATGCAGACATCCTTAGATGTGAAAGAAAGCTGTAAGTGTGTAAAATTAAAGTGTGTAAGACTATGCCTGTAGTCTTGAATTATAAGAAATACTAGTATAAACTCATAATGTATTTCATGTTTCAAATTTAAAATACCTATTTCCTTGTGAGGACCACTGAAATGTTTGAAAAGACAATGGCCAACCCGGCTAACCCAGTAGCAATGAGCACCCCTAGGGCCTAGATTTCCCACTAAAAAGAACAGAGTCTTTCTGGAGATAGGGATTCTTCCAGATCTGACTGAGCCAGGAAATACAAAGGTGAGCCTATCACATCTTAGTTTTCTTTCCTTCTGGTATGGTACAGCCATGTCAAAAGGATTTAAAAAGCTAACCTGAATGTTTTTTTCTACTGGTCAAAATTGATGAATATGAGTATCAATAAAGATAATGCAATAAGTTGAATCATAATAAAAATATGTTTAAGTCCATGATACATGATGATTCTAAAAAAATAAATATCCTCACTGTCACTTCTGGAATAAACCAAGCTGCATCAGGAAGTACAGATTTTTTAGTTCTTTCACTCCTTTCGTCTTTTTCTGAGGATCTAGAGACTCTCCCACCCCAGCTCCCAGCACATGCATAGGGTTGTCCATGTAGTGGAGGCACATAAGCTGGAGGCTCAGTGATGGATTAAGGGTGGTGAGTGGTGCCCCATCAGTCCCTGGACTTTGGTGTGAAGTTCCCAGGGTGGGGGAAGGAGATGGCAATACAGAAGGAACAATGTGGGGAGGAGACCTGAAATGTGATTTTTCTTCATTGTTTTAGCCTGTCAGTGACAAGCAAAGGCTGGCCACTGGTCTGACTCAGGCCTTTCCTCATACCTGCAAGTGATATGGACAAGCTGTTCTGCTGTGGAAGCCCATGCCAGGCCAGGGAATTGCTTCATCCCAGAATATTTATGAGCACAGGGCCTATGCCAGAGACTTTTCCCCAAGTGACTCCAACTGTGAGGGAGATGCTCATTTTGGTGCCTCTGCAGACCACGTAGAATATAGTCTATTTTTGTTTTTCTTTTTTTCCCCCAAATCATATGATTTTATTTATGTGAAAGGTTCTAAAAAGACAGAGAGAAAGACCAGTGTTTGGATAGGGCTGGGGGTGGGAAAAGAAAGTGACCGTAAATGGGCATGAGGTTTCCTTTTAGGGTGATGGAAATTAAATTACAACAGGAGGCAGGAGTGAAGGGGAAATCAGGATGTGATGAGTCAGTTTAGCAAGAGGGTAAAGAACTTTGGTCTGGGTTCTAAGGAAGAGGATGAAGAAAGGATACAGTTTTCAGTTTGACCAAACACAGTAGAATAGCATCATCAGAAAAGTTCTCACAAGTGAGTGTGCTCTGCCCTTTCTACACTAAACCTAGACACTCGGTTTCACTGCATTTATATGCTTTGTCATTTTGTGAGCTCAAATCAATTCACAAAAGACCTGTGCCCACTGAAAAGGGGAGCATCTATTAGAGATCTGGGCCAGTGAGTTTTTGTGTTTGTTTCTTTTTTTTTTCTTTTAATACCTTTGTCAGGATATCATCTATATATCATAAAATTCACATCTTTAAGTGACAGTTCAACATATTTATAAAGGATTTAGTGTATTATATCACCATCACATATCAGCCTGATTGTAATGTCTCTCCCTCTGTGATGTTGTCACCCACTAATGATCATTGCCTTGATCCATCAATTCCTTGGGGGCTGCAAAGTGGTGATATGCTATCATTCCTTCTTGTTTTGCATTAGCTGGAATACTTCCACAAAGAGAAACATCCCATCTTCAACTACTTAAGAGATCCTGAGACACGGTTCATAGAAAAAGGCAAGATAAATGCCCAAGTCTCAATTATATTAAGAAAATGTTGTGGGGTTGGTTTTTTTTTTTTGTTAAAAGATTTTATCTATTTGTCAGAAATATAGAATACAGGCAGCCAGAGTGGCAGGCAAGGCAGAGGGAGAAGCAGGCTCGCTGCAGATCAAGAAGCCCCATATGGGACTCGATCCCAGGATGCTGGGATCATGCATGACCTGAGCCAAAGGCAGCCGCTTAACCGACTGGGCCATCCAGGCATCCCAAGAAAATGCTATTTTTAAGGAGTGGTAGGAGAAAGATGTTGTGCTGCTTATGTTTAGAAATTCCCAGATGAGGGGTGCCTGGGTGGTTCAGGTGACTAAGCAACTTGAGATGAGGTCATGATCCCAGGGTTCTTCTCCCTCTCCCTCTGCTGCTCCCCCTGCTTGTGCTCTGTGTCAAATAAGTACATAAAATCTTAAAAAAAAAAAAAGAAAAAAGAAAAAAGAAAAGAAAAGTAAAGTAAAACTTGAAGATAAGGTCATTTAAAAAAAAATTCCCAGATGACATGACATTGCATTAGCTATATAAAATCATGGGGTGGGGAGAAATAGTGTAGAGGAACAACATTACAATGTAGAGTGATGAGTTCATGGCAGTTCACTGTACTACTCTTTTCTACTTTTGAGTATGCTGAAAACTTCTTCATAATAAAAGCTTTTTAAAAGATAAGTATCTAAAATATATAAAGAATCTCTAAAAAATTCAGTAAATGACCCAGAGAAAAATGGACTCAAAGACACGAAGAGGTAATTCATGTACTAAAGGCTTAACATCACTGTAACTGGGGAAAGGTAAATTTAAATCAATAAATACCATTTCATATCCAACAGATTGCGAGAAATCAGAGTTTAGCAATAATAAGTGTTGGTAAAAATATGAAAAAACAAGAATTCATGTATTACTGGTGAAAATATAAAATAGTATAACCAGTTTGGAGGGCAATTCTGCAATACCTAACAAAGTCACACATGCACATTCTTTAAGACCCAGCAATTCCACTTTGTAGGTCTATAACCCACAGAGGTACCATAAATATGGACAAGACATGTGTAAGGCCATTCATTGCTGTATTTCATAAGAGCAAAAAAATTAGAAAAAAACTAAATGTCTACTAACAGAACAGATAAACTGATATATTGACACAAAATTATATTTATAAAATGAAAACTTAAATGGTGACATGAAACATTCATAAGCAACTTTATTCAAAATAGCCAAAAACTGGAAACAACCCAAATGACATTGAATAGAAGGGTTAAACAAACTGTGGAACATCCACACCATGGAATTACAATTAGCAAAAAAGAAGATCAAACTAATGAGACATGCAACAACTTGGGATAAATCTCAAGGAAATTATGCTGAGTGAAAAAAAGTTAAGTATTATAGATTCCAGTTATATAATGTTCTTGAAATGACAAAATTATAGAGACGGAAAACAGATTACTGGTAGTAAAGCAAGGTCAAGAAACGTACCTATTTCATGAGATTCTTGGTTAGGACTAGATGAAATAATTTGTGCATATCATAGAGCCCAGTACAAAAGAATAGTGTTCCATATTGGTAGGTTGCTATTATTACTCAATTCCACTCCATCTGTAGATAGATCAAGACTATCCAATAATTTAGCAAAATGGAATTAAAGTACAACTTTAGGGGTAGGTCTTTTTAGTGCCCTTAATAATCAGAATATACAGAAATCATGGGTTTTAAATACTTTAAAGAAGTCTCAACTACGAATAACTGATAACTGTAATAGTCTATTGCTAAAAAGTACTTTTTTCATTTCTCTGAAGGGTAAGACCTCCCGTTTAATAGTCACTACTTCTATTTCTCTGGGTTATTTTCTTACGTCTACAATTTGTACCCAATGTGCTTTTGATTTATAAAATTTTATAAAGTCACAAATGCTTTGACAGAATCTGAAGAAACTTTCCAAATTAACTCATAATTTAACCATGTAACCAGTCATGATTACACCTGGGACTTTTAAAATTCTGTGAATACAACACATGCGAAATTCTAACTTAAAGCAAAGAAGAAATAATAAATTACCCAGGGGTGGGGGCTGCTTAAATGACGTAATGTCACAAATGATTTACCTTTGTGGGGGTGGGGGGGTAGAGTGGTTTTACGCAAGTTACCAGTAGATTTTAATTAGTATTTTAGTGAAGGCAGTCTAAATCAAGGAATGGCAACTATGACCTATGATTTATATCTGGCCAGCAGCTTCTTTTTGTTAAGGTTGTGAATGTGTGAAAAGATTCTCACCTTTCTGGGTGGGGAGGGGGCTTGTGGGCAGCAAATCAAAGTTTACTGAGCGATAGGAAAGTTTACTGAATGGAATACAAAGCTCCCAAACAGGGAGGGGACCCAAGAGGGTTATTCAATTCTTACATTTTTATAAAGAAATTTTTAAAAATTTTTAAAGAGAAGAAGGAAGAAGTAAAATACATGGTAGAGACATATGTGACACCCAAACCCCAAAATATTTACTTACTATCCAGCCCTTTAAAAAACAAAAAACAACAACAAAAAAACTTGCTTATCAAGGTCTAGATTAGTAAAGAAAAATGTATTGTTTCTGAAACACTGGAGTATACACATAACATAACATACACATAAAATACACATAACATAAAGATAAGCAAAGATTTATTAGGGAAGTAGTTCTCAAAATTTTACTCTTCCAAGTAGTTTCTTCTCTCTTGGGTATCTCTCGGGCTCATCACCCATTAACAGAGAGAACAATCAATAATGATAAGCTACCAGGAGAAACTCTCTGAAATGCTCTTAGGAATGTGAACAGCAAAAAAAGCTGTCATCTAAAAAATGAAATCATCCTTAAGGATGTCTGAGTCCTGAAAAGTTGAGATTTGAATTTGGCCAGAAACTTCTTCCTGGGGCTGTGAAGTCACCTGCTCCTTTTTATGAACTTAGGAAAGTCAACAAGAGCTATTCACTAATATTCAGAATAGGCCACTATAATTTGATTTATTAACATCATGAAAAGTATAGGCATTTCTGTTAAAAGACATAATTCCTTTAAAAATCCCTTATATGTAAAATTATACACTAAAAATGACAGGCTTCCAAAAAATCTATGTAACTTAATCAGAGACCATACAGACTGTAATTGTTCCATTAGACAGTATACATAACATTCAGAGTGGCTGGCTACTATCTCTAAGGGATACTAAAAATGTATAAAAGTAACAAAATGGAACTGCCGGCTCATGGGTGTTGAGAAAACACAGATTGTAATGGACTTCTGTACTGGGGATACAGAAGGAAATGCAACCTGCGACTAGCTAAGAGCTATGCAAGGCTGGGATGTACCTCTCTTGGAAAAATGAAGCCTAGGTAGAGGCACTCATTTTTAATTTTCTTAATATGGAGTTGAAAGGGCCCTTGCATGTGGAATGCGAAGCTAAAGCCTTTGTGCCTCCCTATTAAAGGTTTTTAAAATTCTTTTCTCACTATCCCAGTCCTCTTTGGCAAGAAAAAATTAAAAAAGAATCCGGATAACTTCCATGTAGTACTGACCTCATTCCAGGCATGAGCAATCATTGCCGAGCTAACTGGTATTAGAGAAACATGTGCAGCATAAGAGACTGTACATTACTGGGGACAGAAGAAATAATTTTATCTAGATTACCTGTCCTGATTTTTCTTGTAAGATTCTGATACAGATTCTCCATGCCATAGCTCTTTTTGTAAATAAATTTTATAAATCTTACCAATCAATAAACGAAGAGAGAAATGTACATGAAAGCCTTCCACAAGCACTCATCTACATAATTTAGACATCTGTGTTACTATTCATGTCCAATTTGTACCCAAAGGGGATTTTTTTTTGAGGTGAGGGTTGTAAAACAAAGTTTGAATTTATTTTTTAATATGGTAAAAATACACATAACATAAATGTACATTATATTGGCTCAACAAAGCCATCTGGATTAAAGGAACATGGTATCCTACCATATTTGGGAATGTTTGTTAAGAAAATATCACTAATATAAAAAGTTTGCCAAGGAAGTTCTACACATAGGTCACTTACGTACGTATCCTAACTTTTAAAACTTTTAGAGGGACAGGACAGCAGTTCATAAGCAGTGGGGCTTTGCATTTCTTCTTTCTACCCGGCAGACAGTAATGAGCATCTTTCAAAACAACGGGCAAACTAAGGTCATCTGGGCAGTCTACAATGCATTTAGTAATGAAATGGTGTGCACCAAGACCCAAGAGAAACTGCACTGTACTCATCACCAGCACATAACACGGAGCAATGGCATAACCCTCACTTGCACTGTCACTGAACCATAACCTAACGTTGCTTATCTTCTGGAGAGTAATCAAAGAAAATAAATTCAAGAGACTATAAATATTAAAGGTGGTGAGGATGGAGGCAATATTTAATACTATTCTTTCAGAGTCCTTTCCTTACAAGCTGATTTTTCTCTGAATTGAATATGCATTTTTGAGGGTCAATAATCTCCTAGGTACTAACAACAGAAAAGAAGAATATGGATGCCCAGGTTAAGTGCTTCATGAGTCTTATTTTTTTTTAATCTGTGTGCAACCTGTCAAGTCGTAAACTAGAATACACAGAGATATGCTGGGAGATCCGGACTCCAATTACCTTTACCTAAATTATACAGTAGTTATTCTTTTCTAGTAAACAGAGAAGTAAAAGTCTTAAAAACTAACAGTTCCTAGGGGGTAGTCCACAGACCAGAACCCAGCTGTTCAATTAATCACATAATTCCTTTTCTTCATTTTGGTGGAAAAACACCAGCTGTGGGGGAAAATTATATAACTAAATATGGCTACTCAAGCAATATTTTAATAAAGGAAACATCTCACCGTCATAAAGTAAAATCTGGATAGTTTTCATCTTTAGAAAGTTTTTCCTTATTCGTGAAATCTATTTTGAATTTTCTCCCTCTTTCAACTCTTCCTTTCTCCTCTTCCCTGTCACCATTCTCTCTTTCTAATACATTACTGCTGGAGCCATATTAAAAAACAATACAAAACAAAAAAGTAAGTTGAAGATCAGACATAGCAGTTATTTACATGTTAATATAAATTTTTTTTAAAAGTTTCATAATTTAAAGCTGAAAACACCTTATCTTACAGATCAGAACACTGTGAGAGGTTAAGAACCTTGGTGAATTGAGCACAGATTTCAGGGTTTTGATTCATAGAGCTCAAAATTTACCCCATTATATCATACAGACACTCTTAAGCCCTTTTAATCCTAACGGCAGTAATGAAAAAAATTCTTTGAATTTCAAAGGGAGCAAAAATATAGGTAAATCAAAAGATTGTTTGTTTTCCACTTTGGACTTATATGTTTAAGTTTATAAATTACATTTAATGAGCAAAGGCAATGCACACACACACAAAAAAAACCCAAGCTATTGTGAACCAAACGTATTAGGAATTCAAAGATTTCTAAAAAAAAAAAAAAAACAAAGTTAAAAATTAAAAATAACTCTAATAGTGTTTTTAACTTAAAGGTATTTCAAGACAAGAACATTTCCAACATTTACCTATGAACTATCAATGGTAATTTTTTTTCTTAATGTAAGAAGCAGCAAACATCACCTGTATAAACTAAGCTCTTACTGTCATGAATCTTTAAGTTTCCTAACTGTTTAACTTCTGGAAACTATTTGCCAATATCCAATTCCTTTCATTTAATAAGACTGAGAAAAAAAGTACACCTTGTTTGTAAAGGCTCTTCTTTCAAAGTGTTAACAACAGGATTTTCTAAGAATGCCATTTACTTACAAACTCACTGGTGTTATCTTTTCTTCCAACTCTGCATTTTCTTTCTTGTGCAACTTTTCAAAATTATGTTTATTAATCCAATGAATCCAAAAACAACCAATATTGACTGTACCTCAAATATACATGTATGATGGAATAGATACTATTAGAATAGATATCAATATAATAGATATCTTCTAAATAATAATAGATATGAATGCCATACGGCATACATAAAGTAGATGTGAGGGCATCCCAGACAGAGAGAGGAGTAAGAGTATAGACACGAAGAGTGTTTAACTCTAAGAAATATAAATTATCAATAATGAGTCTGGATAGACTTCAACTAGCAGATAAGGATTCAGAACTATAAATCCCTGGAAGTTGTATGCACACATATAAAGTGTGTATTATTATTATTATTATTTTTAAACAGACTCAAATAGTTTTACAAGTCTTACATCAGCAGTGCTATTGTGTATCTAAGGGACCTAGTATACATTAAAGTGGACTCTGACTAGGTAGACCTATGAATTAGGAAGTAATTCAAATAAAACATCTTTCTAGAATCCCATATATACTTCCTAATCCTAAGGAAGTCCAGGAATCTGTCAAGGGCTCAGAAGTCTCCTTTACATAAATATCATCAAAGCGTTTAAACCAGTGTTTCTCAAACTTTTGCATACACCAGAATCTTCTGGATGGCTTCTTAAAACACAGACTACTAAGCTTGACCACCAGTTTTTGACCCAACAGATCTAGAGAAGGGCTTGCTAATCTGCATTTTTAACAAGTTCAATGATGAACACTATTTTGAAAACCTCTAATCTAAACCTAAATCTTTGCTCTTAAATATCATAAACTTGACTCATGCCTAACTTGAAATATGCTAAGTTTTTTCCAATTTGTAAATTTTTAGGGTCCTCAGGCTCCAAATAAATTTCCAAGGGAGCCGAAGACCACTTCATCATCTAAAGCATCTCTGCCTCTGCTTGGAGCTCTCCAAGGTTCTGAGAGCCTCCAAGCCTAGCAGTTCTCAAATATATACATACAGATCACAGATGCAGATATAACTAGGACTCTCTTTTATTTGTTTTTACTTTTTTAAAGATTTTATTTATTTATTTATTTGACACAGACAGAAAGAGATCATAAGTAGGCAGAGAGGCAGAGAGAGAGGAGGAAGCAGGCTCCCCACTGAGCAGGGAGCCCGATGCGGGGCTCAATCCCAGGACCCTGAGATAATGACCTGAGCCAAAGGTAGAGGCTTAACCTACTAAGCCACCCAGGTGTCCCTTCCTCTCTCTTTTTTTTAAAGATTTGTTTTACATAGAGAGAGAGAAGAGAGCACGTGCACAAGATTGAGGGGGACAGACAGAATGAGAAGAAGAGAAAGAGAAGCAGACTCCCTGCTAAGCACAGAGCCCAATGCAGTGGCTCAAACTTAGGACCTGGAGATCATGACCTGAGCTGAAATCAAGAGTCGGAAGCCCAACAGACTGAGCCACCCAGGTGCTCTGGGTGGACTCTTGCCTTCCATATGCCAAGATTTCCTATAATTATAAAGCTTGGCCAGACCTTACTTATATTCCCTACCCAATATACAAAAAAAAGTGAAGTGCAGAAGAGTCCAGGACCACTTCTACAAGATCACATACTGATCCAAATCTCTCTACTAAAACAAACAAAGAAAAAAGAAAACCCTCCAGGTTTATACTGTAATAAGGATTATTAAAACAAAACAAAAAAGGATTATTTTTAGTCTTTTGGCTAACTAGCCAACTAACTACATCCCTCTTCCACTCGGAAGAATTCACATTTTATGTAAATGACAAGTATTACTGGCCAAAATTAGTAGCAAAGATGACAACTATGGGAACCTCAAAAACACGAGAATGGGTAAGTGGATTCTTTGAATTCTTCAGGGAGAGATTTGTATCATTAGGGAGGGGCTATCACCTAACAATATTAGATAGGACCTAAAGGATGTAACAGTGATGTTTAAAAAAAAAAAAAAATCAAGTGTATAAAGATAATCATCCTTTTATTCAACCTCTAATTATGTTTTTTCTTAGTCTTCTCTCTTCTCCTCCAACAGACTCTTTTTCTCTCTTGTTTTCTTTTTTTTTTTTTAAGTATTTATTTATTTATTTGACAGAGAGAGATCACAAGTAGGCAGATAGGCAGGCAGAGAGAGAGAGGAGGAAGCAGGCTCCCCGCTGAGCAGAGAGCCTGATGCGGTACTCGATCCCAGGACCCTGAGATCATGACCTGAGCCGAAGGCAGTGGCTTAACCCACTGAGCCACCCAGGCGCCCTCTCCCTTGTTTTCTAACAGTAACTGGGCAAAGGATGGTAACAATTCAGGAGATAAAAATGTTAATGGCTCCTAAATGAGTAAAAAAATGACTTAACCTCATTCATAATAAGAATTCCAATTTTAAAACTATACTAAGAGAAATTAAAGTCTGGGTTTTGGTAAATAATGATGTGCCAATATTGGTTTCTTAGGTTTGACACAGTGAAGTGTAATGTAATTATTAGAGAAAACTGAAACCTGACTTTATACTTTATACCTGAAGAGGTATAAAGGAATACTCCACTATCTTTCCAACTTTTCTATAATTCTAAAATTTTTCCAAAATGAAAGTTTTATTTAAAAAGAATAATAGGATGAGGTCCATTATCTCTCACTACCAGACTGGAAAAATTCAAAAATTCAGAAGTAGTTTTTCATCAGGCTGTGAGGAACTAAGCACTACCATACATTGTTAGTGTAAGTGCAAAATGGTGCAGCTCCTATAGACAGCATTTTGGCAATTTCTGTAAGAAACACAGTTTTATCTTTATGAAATTCTGTATATTCACAGTTTTTCACTTAAACCCTATCTGTAATAACAAAGGACTGGAAACAATCCAAGTTCCCTTCTACAGGAAACTGGTTAACAATCTGGCACATCCAAACACGAAGGACTATTATGCACCAGTAAAAAAGAAATGAGAACACGTTTTACATGCTAATACGGAATAATTTCCAGACTATACTCCTACCCCCCCAAATGGCAAAGTGACAGAAAGTACATATAGTATACTAGCTTCTGTGTAAAGGGGGTGTATAAAAATATAAATTCCTATGTGTCTGAATTCACACAACAAAACCCTAAAAGAACACATACCCTAATAAAAGTGGTTTCTTTTAAGGAGAGGGTGACTGAAGGCTTATTTTTCATATACTTTTTTATTCTGAAATCATCTGAATGCATTACCTACTAGAAATAAAATTATATTAATTTGTAAAAAGAATTTTGTGTCTTAAAAAAATTCTGGGTCAGTGATCTTCATGTACTACCTGAGATTCTTCTCCACTGTCTGTTCAGACAGTGTATCTTTCTCATTTACTTTCAATGAATCATTCAATAAATACAGAATGAGGGAAAAGTCTCACTTAGACATCTGGGTACAGGCAGTATCTGAGTTTAACCAGTACAAACTAATTCTACAATTTCATATACATGTGCAAAAATATATGTTATTAGTATCTCATAGTATAAAATAATTAATAAATAAGTCACAAAATGGGATGGCTGGGTGGCTCAGTTGGTTAAGCATCTGATTTGGACTCAGGTCATGATCTCAGGGTCCTGAGATCAAGCCCCGCATCGGGCTCCCTGCAGGGAGTTTGCTTGTCCCTCTCCCTCTGGACCTCCCCTGACCCTTGCTCATGTGCATGTTCTCCTTCTCAAATAAATAAATAAATAAAATCTTTGAAAAGACTATATCTCCACAGCCCACTAAATAGTCAGAAGCACGAGAAATTAAATAGCAGTATTTTTACAATAATTCGTTTTAATATTAGCAAAGCACTAAATGCACTAGGAAATAAACTCAGTACAGTTATCAGAAAGTTCTGAAATAGGCATTTTTTTTACTAGTTCTAAAAAATTCCAAACATATAAAACATAAATTGGAGGGCAACAAATAATTTCCTTTACTAGAAAGACTCTTTCCTGAAGACTTCACTAAATGTTCTTTTCAAAAACCAACCCTACTAGAGATAGATTTCACTTAAAAACATACACTTCAGATTTCAAAACATATTAGAAAATTATAATAATCTAATGTATGCTTACAGCCATAAAGATAGATATACAGACCAAAGGGAGCAGAGAGACATAAAATAAACCCTATGCAGATGATCAAAAAGGGTGCCATGAGAAAGGATAGTCTCTTCAACAAATGGTGCTGGGAAAACTAGAAATTCATATGCAAAAAAAATTAAGATGAAACGTTTTCTTATATTATATACAAATATTAACTAAAAATGAATTAAAGACCTAAACATAAGACCTGTTACCTATAAAACTACTAGAAAAAAACAAATAGGAAAGCCTTCATGATGCTAGGTTTAGCTACCATTTCTTGCAGATGATACCAAAAGCAGGGGCAACAAAAGCAAAAATAGACAAATGGGACTGCATCAAACTTAAAAACTTCTGTACAGCAAAATAAACAATCCACAGTGAAAATGCAACCAATGGAATGGGAGAAAATACTTGTAAACCATATATCTGATAAGGAGTTAAAACCCAGAATACATCAAGAACTCCTAAACTTAAGAACAAAAACCCAATTAAAAAAAAAAATTGCAAAGGACCTGAAGAGACCTTTTTCTGAAGAAGATATATAAACAGCCAACATGCATATGAAAAGATGTTCAACATCACTAGTCACCAAAGAATTACAAATCAAAACCACAATGAGATACCACCTCACCATCATTAGGATGGCCGCTCAACTGCCCACCCCCATCACACTTATTGGTGTGAATGTGGAGAAACTAGAACCTTATACATTGTTGGTAAGATAACAAACAGTGCAGCTGCTGTGTAAAATGGCGGGGGGTGTGTCTTCAAAAATTAAAAATACAACTACTAAGTGATCCAGCAATCACTCTTCCAGGTATATATCCAAAAAAGGGGAAAACAGCATCTCAAAGTGATATGTGAAGACCCAAGTTCACTGCAATATTATTTACAACAGCCAAGAAGCGGAAGCAACCTAAATGTCCATCAACAGATGAATGGATAAGCCAAGGGTGATACATACATACAATGGAATGTTACTCAGTTTTAAAAAAGAATGAAATCTTGTCATATGATGCAACACTGATGAACCCGAAGGACATTAAGTCAGGTGAAATAAGCCAGTCACAAAAAGACAAATGCACACAAGTCCACTTAGATGAGGTAACTAAAGTAGTCAAAGTCACAGAAACAAAAATAGTGTTGCCAGGGGTTGAGGGGAGGGTGTATCAGGGAGTTGTTCAATGGGTATACTTTCAGTAAGGCAAAATGAAAAGCTTCTAAAGATTTGTTGTACAACAATGTGCATATAGTTAACAATACTGCCATACAGACTTACAAATTAAGAGAAAATATTTGTTATTTTTTTTATCACAATAAAAGAACAATAACAACACCCCATTTTAATCTGAATTGAACCATAAGAAAACAGGTAAACCCAAATTGAGAAACATTCTACAAAATAACCGGCCTGTACTCAAAATTGTCAGTGGTATGAGCACAAAAAGCCTTCGAAATAGCTTGAAGAAACATGACAACTGAATGCAGTGCACCACCTGAAGTAAATTTTTACGTAAAAAACCACTAGCTTTTGAAAAAATTAATAAACTATTTCTCTTTATAAAGCCTAAAATCCTTTCTCCTTGAAGTGCAAATTATATTTTACTAATGAATTTACTAATTTCCTAATATTTAAACACATAAATTAATATTTTACTAATAACAAAACCACAAATAATCTGGGTCTAAAACTCCTCGCTAATCAAACTGTAAACAGGGGTGCTTGGGTGGCTCAGCTGGGTAAGAGGTTAAGCATCTGCCTTCGGTTTGGGTCACAAAATGGGCTTTCTGGGATCCTCCATGGGGAGACTGCTTTCCCTCTCCCTCTGTCTCCTCCCCCTTGCTCATGCTCTGTTTGTCCTGCTCTCTCAAATAAGTAAAATTTTAAAAAAATATAAAATGTAAACAAAAAACTTCAGTACTGGCTTGCTTCCTTAAGGGTTCCTGCTGACTACTGAAGAACACAAAACAAATTTCTTGTAATATTAAACAGCTTTGAAATTATTGAAGCTAGATAATGACTTGGAAAAATGCTTATTAGTAGTAAGTAAAAAAGCAAAGCCACAAACACATACATATATACAGATACACACATAATAAACCACAAATTTGGAAAAAAGGGAAGAAGAATTTGTCTCCATTGCTTATATCTGCAACATGGGATTCTTCTTCTTTTTTAAAAAATGATCTCCACACTCATCATGGAGCTCAAAGTCACTTACCCCGAGATCAAGAGTCACATGCTCTACTGACTGAGCCAGCCAGGTGTCCTGGGATTATTATTCTTTTCTGCAATTAACATTTTATTTTTTATTATAGAAAGTAAACCTCAACTTACCAAACCCTCACTCTATTTCCTTAGTTTCTATCAGAGAAACAAAGGAGATTCTTCTTAAAAAAAAAAAAAAAGATTTATTTCAAGAGAGGGGTGGGTGCCTTGGTGGCTCAGTCAGTTAAGCATCTATCTGCCTTTGGCTAGAGTCATGAACTTGGGGTCCTAGAATCAAGCCCTGTGTGAGGCTCCCTCCTTAGTTGGGAGTCTGCTTCTCCTAACTCCACTGTCCCTCTCTCCACTCATATTCTCTCTCACTCACACTCTCTCTCAAATAAATAAAATCTTAAAGGAAAAAAACAATTTCTTTCAGACAGAGGATGCAAGTATGAGCGGGGGTAGGGCAGAGGGCAAAGGAGAGAATCCCAAGCAGACTCCCTGCTGAGTGGTGAGGCCAAATGTGGGGCTTAATCCCATGACCTGTACCTAAACCAAGAATGGATGCTTAACCTACTAGTCACCCAGGTGCCCCAAAAAGAGATTCTTACGCCAGGGATGAGAAGCAAGTATTTTTTTAACAAGGTCCACTTTAGGGTGAAAAGGGAGGCTTTATTTAATCTCCATGAAGGTGGGGGGGATGGGGTTCTTATACTCCTACAACTCTAATTATTTTATTAACTAGTGAAGAATGTGGGAAAAAATTATTTTAACCACTAAAATATTATCTTGGATTATTTAAAAAGTAACATCACCGTGGAGGCAGTTTTTATTCTTTCATCTTTTATGTTACTTCTATTTTCCATTTTAGCCTCTTCTGAATAACCATGAGAAGTACTAGTAACTCCAATTTTTTTTCTTAAACAGATAGGAAAAAAAAAAAAGGCTGCATGACCCAGGTCCTATGAAGTTTAATTCATTCCACCTAAAGCAAACTTCATTGTTTGTCCACTATTGTGTTTAGTTGGAGATTAAAATCAGGAACTGCCACATAGCCCTTTCCCAACTTGGACCTCCCTCCATGAAAATTGCAGGACTGTCTTCAGAGCTCCTCACTACCCAAAGCAAAACTGTAAAATGTGCTTTTATTATTTGTTTATAATACTCTCACGGTTCCCTTTTCTTCAAGCTTTTCTGTCTTCCTGGCATCTCCTTCATCCCCATTCTCAGTGTTCTTCCATTCATCAATCAACCCTGCCAGGCCAAACCAGAGAAGTGTCATAACAGGTGCTTGCATTTGCCCTTTCACATTCAGGATTTCCTTTTCTATCAGCAGACAATCTAGCTTCTATCCTGCAATTTAACCACCACACACACGCATAAAACAAATGAAAAAAGGAATCTTTTACTCCCATTGTTTATTCTATCATCAACCATATTTGAATTGATATGTATTTGTTTAATATGTATCAGTATTTGCATCTTAGAATGATGAGCCATGGCTGAAAAAGAGTGTACCAGAGTTAACCAGGCATACTCTAGAGCCAGAGGGCCTGGTTCAAATTCTGACTCTTTTACTTGCTAGCTGCACTACTTTGGGCTCTTTATGCAGTATTTCTTTAAAAGGAGGGTAAAAACACTAGCTGCCTTGTAAGGTTCCTTTAAGGCATAACTGACTTAATATATGTAAAACACTAACAGGACCTGGGCATGGCAATCAGTAAATGCTATTTTACTATGCCCTTTAACCATAACTGTGGAAAGAAGGGTTTAGTCTTCTATTAAAATTGTCAGGAAAAAAGCATATTAAGAAAATATTCTTACAGTTAGGCAGCCCATTAAGTTGTATTATGAGGGTAAGATGGGAAGAAAATTTAGTCTTTTTTTTTTTTAAGGATTTTACTTATTTATTTGACAGAGAGAGACACATAGAGAGAGGGAACACAGCAGAGCGAGTGGCAGAGGGAGAAGCAAGCTCCCCGCAGAGCAGGGAGGCCAATGCAGGGCTAGATCCCAGTACCCTGAGATCATGACCTGAGCCAAAGGCAGACGCTTAACGACTGAGCCATCCAGGGCCCCAGAAATTTAGTCTTTTATGGTAGACAGGGAGACAAAATAAAAGCTAAAGGTGCCATCACTCAGGGCAGTGTGGTGTCACTGAAGAATCTTCCATGGAGATGCTAGTTGCTAGGTGAATATTCTGAAAGCCTATTTCTGGTAACTCCTATTAACAAAATCAGGTGTGCTGGGTTACACAGTATCTTCTTTGTGTGGCCCTGCAGGAGAGTTCTAAACACTTCAGTGCTGGGAAACATGCACTGAAATATGCACCTTAAAACCAATCTTCACTTTTTTGCTTTTCTCTATTAATTACATCATGCCGAAAATATGCACTATTACGCATCAGACTTACCTCTTACTGTAGTGTTTGTTTTCTCCTGAATTTCTTTAGCTATGGTCTTTAATTTGTGATGTTGTATTTTACTCAGTCACCCCAATTTTTAAATTTTTTAATAGTGGGCATAAATAAATGCATAAAGACCCCAAAGGGACTCTCTTTGTACTATGATTTCTTTTTCACCTCCTTAGCCATACCATGAAATGATTATTTTGCTTTTCCCCAAAACAACTGGCATTACTTTAATACTTCCTGAGTTTTGGGTTTCCTCCTTCCTGTATTAGTAGCCACCCAGGTACTGCTCTACCATTTTAGCCTTTACACCCACACTCACAGCTTTACCTGAGAATAGGAGGCTCAGGATAATCCTGAGAACAGAGATCCTTAGAGCCAGTTGATATGAATGTGGGTTGCCCTTAGGGTCTATCTAGCCTGGCTCACTATCCCTGTTACCATGACTCCAAAAGAGATTTTCTAGTTTGACCTGGAATGTGTTCTCCAAAATTCTGATACACTCTTTTTCTAATAATTTAAATGTGTGATTCATTTCATGAGATCTGTGCTCAATTTAAATGCTTAATACACACCTCCTAACATTTTTACAAAAAGTGATGTTCCTAGAATGCACCCTTTTCACCAAGGAGTTTTACCGTATAAACAAAGCAATACTCTTCATTTGGGATCTTTTCCCACTCTTACCAATCAAAACATGTTTGTCCCACCAGGATAAAGGGTCAATTATCACCATTTTTGTTAATGAGAATAGCAAAGGATATTGCAAGGATAATGAGACTGAAGCTAGATGTTAGGCCAGCATCTATCTATCTCCTGCTGAAAACCTAGTGGGACAAACAGGTCCACTTTACACTGAATAAGTGGAATTTTTCTTTTCCCAATGTTGACTTGACAAAGGTTAGTTTTATCTGACTGAGAAGCCATGTGAACCAAGTGCAGAGTAATATAACACAAAGACTGGTGCTTTCTCAGGGCTTTATTATCTTTGCTGCAGATACACAGAGCAGAAGTCAATCTCCTTTCAGTAAGTTCCTCTCCCTGCCTGGCAGATAACAAGAAGGTGCCACTTCCCACCTGTCCGTCCTCCTGAACTCTCCTTTTTTTCAGCCAAGAAGCAGGTGAGACGGTAGACTGATCTTTAATGTAGGTATAATGCAGTGAGAAGAGGAAGAGACTCTTCCTTTCAAAACAGGATAACGAGTCCTATTTTCAAGAACATTTAGCTGAATTCAAAACTAGACACAAATTAGCTTCAGAACACTAGGAAACAATACCGACACAATATCTCAAGTCCCTTCATGTTCTAAAATTCTGAGATACTTAATGTTAACTGTAAAATTTTACCATATTAAATAAAAGGGATAATGAAGGTCAAAATAAAGAACTTATTACAATGTAAACAAAGTCATCTCCTCAAGGAGGAAAGTTTGGGTTCTGAATTTGATGAAGTTCTTAAGTTCCGGAATTTTAACATCTAGTGTAAAGCACCTAAAGTAAATCTGTTTGAAGTTTAAGTAAAATGGAGACAGTGTCTTACGGATGTGCCATCCAACTGACCAGTATGCAGAATTAGCCAAATGAGGAACGGTTTGAGTATCGTAGGTCATCAGACTATATGGCTTTAAGATGCTTCCAACCTGGAAAGAATATCCCAGTGTATTCTGATTAAAGAAGTTCCTCAGACTACCAATACGAGTGACTATGGAGACCTAGTACTAAAAGAGAGAAGGAGGAACAATGTTCTCCCATCCATACCAAGACAGGAATCATTCCACTCCCAGCTCCTTCCTGGCATACATGTGTTCTGTCCTAAAATGTCCTAAAATGGCACTGTTGTAAATAACAGAGCTCACTTTTTTTTTTTTTTAAAGATTTTATTTATTTATTTGACAGACAGAGAGATCACAAGTAGGCAGAAAGAGAAGGAAGGGAAGCAGGTTCCCTGCTGAGCAGAGAGCCTGATGCGGGGCTCGATCCCAGGACCCTGAGACCATGACCTGAGCCGAAGGCAGAGGCTTAATCCACTGAGCCACCCAGGCGCCCCCAGAGCTCACTTTAAAAAAAAAAAAAAATTTATTTTTTATAAACATATATTTTTATCCAGAGCTCACTTTTTATTTCCAACTTGGATCTAAGCAGGTCCTCGACTTCACTGTATACACCAGTAATTTCATTGTTGTATTTGGTTCTGTGTACAATTTTGAGCCCTACAAGATCCATGTCTCAAAAATGCCATGGTATATATAATCTTTAATCATCTATTCGGTCACTCATTTATTTATTCAGCAAATATTAAATTGCATACCTAACCACACGGTAGGTACTACTGAGCAGTGAAATTAAAAGGAAAAAAGTGTCCCTGTTCTCAATGACTGTTATAGCCTAGTGAAACAATACACAACTGAAGATGGTTAATCCCAAGATGAGGGTGTGTTGCACATGACATAGAAGAGCTTGAGGTAAACAGTTTACTTAGAGAAGGCTGCTAAATATAATCCTGGAGAGGAGACACAGAGAACAAGTTCTATTGTATCAAGTGGAGGACAGAAGTAAAGGGGTATGCAAAGGCAGGGAGGTACGAGAAAATATGGCGAAAGTCAGAGTGTTGTAAGGAGCACATTATTTTGCAGCTGAAAGTGCAAAGGGTTAGAGGAATTGGAAAGAACATTGCATTGAGGCTGGATTCTGGGACTGTATGGTGAATGAGGCGAAATTCTGCTGTTGAGAAGCTTACCATCTAGAGAAAGAAAAAGACCTTTACTTTCAACAGCTCATTTCAGTAAGGCTGGTATCCTGGTGGAAGAACCCACAGGGAACTGTGGCTGGAAAGGCACAAAGAAAAGCCTTAAAATACAACACTAAAATTTTATCTGATAGACAACAGATTCTCTAAATGGATAAGAATCACATTAGTGGCAATGTGGACCAATAAAGAAGCTTCTGCCAAAGCCCAGGCAAACAATGTGATGGACCTGAAGTAGGCCATCCTACTGTGGCAATTATACAATGTCTTCTTCTAGCCAGGCAAATGGGGATACTTTCAAATCTATCATGTCAAGAACAAAATGAAAAGGCCAGAGCAGTATTTTCTGGAATTCCTTATACTTCAGGACTCAGAAAGAAGCTACGTCAAAAAATGTTTAAAAGCCCTTCCTTGAGGGGTGCCTGGCTGGCTCAGCTGCAAGAACACGTGACTCTTGATCACAGGTTTGTGAGTTCAAGCCCCACACTTGGTACAGAGATTACGAAAAATAAATAAATGAACTTTAGGAAAAAAGGCCTTCCTTGAAAAAAAAATCTCAATGATAACATGAATTTAAATTTTAGTTCAGACAAGTTTAAAGCCAGTAATAGGCATAGAGGTAAGCAAACTGTGGAATACCAATTTGATAGAATTAACAGGCACTGAAAATGACAACCACAAACTACACTAAAAATCAAAGAAATTTAAAATATACAAAGAAAAAACAATAAAAATCTGTATGTGCAGGAGGTTACTGTATATGGTATATGAATATATATGTTGACAGACTAACAGAAAAAAAAGAAAGTTAAAATAATGTTCTATTATTTTTTTCCATCTTCTACAGTAACAGAATGAAATGAAATTTAAAAAAGTCAACCCAAGATTAATATTTATTGTATCTAATTGGGCCTAGCCTAGGTGGGCTACACCCAATTTCTTTGTTCTTGGTTTTCTAGGATGGTTTTTACATACGGCCTTAATGTCCAGCTACACTATTACTAAATACAAAACAACAAACACATACTTTGGCTTGAAAAATGCTTAAAATTCCTATTATGAACAGCTATCTCCCTTCCAATACAAAAAAAAAGGCAAATTCAAATAAACTAAAGGGGTCAAAGAATACAGAGGAAACAAATCACATAAATAATTTCTGCATATGTCTCTTGAATGCTTCAGAGTCAGGTCTCTGGAAAATGGTTCTGATACCTAAGGGCCTTTTTTAAAGGCATTTTTTAAAAATTTAGTCAACAAACATACTGTTTATTGTGTATCTATAAACCATGCACTTTACTCTAAGTATACAAAGAGAAAATAAAACACTGTCCCTGCCCCCAGGAGCTCATGGTTTAAAAGGAAAGAATGGTTACAAATAATTGCAATTAAGTAGGGTGAGTCCTCTAACAGAGGTATGTACAAAGATACTGAAATGAGTAAAAAGCAGAGGTCAATGAGAAAAGTCAGGGTAAGCTTCTTAGGGGAGTTAGGTACTAAATGAGTTACAGGAGGGGAAAGATGACTTGAATAGCATGTGCGAGGAAGTGTGAAACATGAAACAATCAGGGAAATGTGGGTAATTTTATGTTAGTTCCTATGGTCAAGGGAGGGAGGGAAAGAACAACAGGAAATGAAGTTAATGGAGTAGACAGGGGGGAAAAAATCACAAAGGGTCTTGTATTCAAAGTAGAGGATTTGGCCATTACTCAATTCTGTCAAATATAAACTGCCATAAGTTAAAAGGTGAACCATGAATTTATGTACTGTAAGAAAGGAAAAAAAAAAAAAAAAGCTTTCTGCTGGCGTCTCTTAAGAAGTTTTATAGAATACTCCTGCACAAAGACAGACTAACAAGTGATAACAACTTCAGCTTAAGGTAAAGAAATAAACCAGCTATGCAGAATGGAAGAGCAAGGAACTTCATTTCTCAACTTGCCCTTAGGTGAAAGGAGGAGGGAAAACTCTCTTCACTGAGAACTGAACTCTAGGCATGTCTGTAGCCTGAACTAAAGCTATTACAAGTATGGTCTAAAAACAAACAAAATAAACAGCAAAAACTTTAACGTGGTCTCCTGCTGACGTGTCCCTAAATGCTTGGCAGAAACAAATACAGATTTTCTTTGGATAAACTAAACCTGAATCCAGAACAACAGCAATTTAATATGCAATCTCATTTCAAAACTGATCAATAAAAAATGTGCATCTTAGAACTGATAGAAAACAGTAGATCTTATAGTCTTAAATCTGGAGAGTTTCCTAATTACCTGAGGAACTTTTTAAAAATACTTATTACCAGGCCACATACCTCAAACAGGTAGGCCTAAAGCAGAGCCCTGGAATCTCTATTTTAACAAGCTACCCAGGGCTTTTTCTTACACAATCAGAAAGACATCAAACATTAGAACCATCCCCTGAAAACTCCTACTGTAGACAATAAAGAATAGTATGATTTTAAGCCAGAGAATAATTAGATCAGAGGAACACTTTAAGAAGGCCACTGTGGTGCCAGTAGACTTTGTGGAGAAGATAACAATAGAAGAGGGTAAGGAAAGGCGATGGAGGAGTAGTAAATAAATAATAAAATTTAGTGAAATAGTTTTAAAGCAAGAGATTGTGATTAAATATAACAATGGGGAGAAAAATAAGAGAGTATCAAGGAGGCGGAAATAGAATTTTATGAAAATCAGATGAAGGTAGAGGGGTATAATTTAATTCTAAAAACTTTCTGAGGAAATGCCCCTAATCAGCATTACAGCCACTAGGCCTTTATAATAAATCTGAGTATACTAATCCAATTTATAGATGTAAAGTAATAAGGTGTAAGAGCTACACAGAATTCTGTACTAAATATCAAATGTTCCAAATGCAACTAACACTCAAAATGATTTCCAAGTTCAGATGTAAGCACAGAGAGATTTTATCCTTAATGTTTTACATTTCTATGAATTAATGTATACACACTGAAAAGTTAAAATCTCTTTGGGCATAAAAGAATTTTCACTGGCTGATAAATTTAAATTACAAACAGAAAACAATGAATCAACAAACTTACGCTGAATATGAATGAACTGTTTTGGCTGTTTAAACTCTCCTTTGTACAAGCGATTGTAATAGTTGACGTTGCTCTCTGCCTCAGGAACTGGAATGACCATGCTCTCCTTTTTTTCTCTAAACACTTGCTGTGCTGAAATAGCTCGCTGTAAGTGATGTTCCTGGAAAATGTAAAGTAGGCAACATAAGTCGTTTTAATAATGTTAATTTAATGCATAATTCTACTTAAAATTTTTTTGTTTAATAACTTCAAGGTGACTTAAGAATTAATTATAAACAGTTTCTTTGCCATTGAACTATAGAAAGCACTGCCACTGATAACACTTGTGCTCATCCTAGTATCACCTTAGATGTTTGTAATTTTATTAAGCAGAATTTTCTTTAAAGATTATACACATATTCACAAACTAAAATTTAACATCTCAATTAAAAGAAAATTGATTCCTTGTTTGCTAAATTAACAGAGGTGTTTGTCACCAATACCAGCATATGGGAAAATATGCAAATGACAATGTCACAGGTTTTCATTATCTTCTCCAAGTAAACACCTGAAACTTCAAAAGTACAAAATATGAATAACTCAAAAAAAGAAAAAAATTACTTTCAACAGACATATTACTATCACAGCAAGAAATATATATATATATATGTTTTTTAAAGATTTCATTTATTTATTTGACAGAGAGACACACAGTGAGAGAGGGAAAACAGGTCAGACAGTAGGAGAGGGAGGGAGAAGCAGGCTTCCTGCTGGGCTGGGAGCCTGATGTGGGGCTTGATCCCAGGACCGGGAGATCATGACTTGAGCCCAAGGGAGATAAGCTTAACAACTGAGCCACCCAGGCGCCCCAGCAAGAAATATTTTTGAACTAAGGTTAAACAAAAGTTCCTATAAAATACATCCTGATTCTAGTAACTTTCCATTCTCTTCACCACTTAATACCTACTTTCTTGGCCCACAAGGGACCATGCTCAACAAAGTAGTTTTCCTTTGTAGAAGGCAAATTAGGTCACATCACTCCACAATAGATCCCCTTCATACTCAGATTAAAGATTAAAATTATCACGGACTAATATAAGCCTTATTTCTCTCTGACCTTATCTTCTACCTCTCCCTACCCGTCCTTTATTGTAGCCACAGTGCCTTTCCTCCAGGTTCTTAAACATCCAAAAGGATTGCTTTTGAAATTCCTTCAAGTCTCATCTTATCAGAGAGAGGCCTTCTGTGGTTTCTTTATCTAGAAGAGTACTGGCTAAGAATTTATCAGATCATTCTTTCAATACATTTCAGAGCACCCAGTAGACACCAGATACTAAGAGTAAATGACAGACTCTGCTATTAAGGAACTTAGCTAGTAGAAGAGAGATACCTAAGTATACACTCAGATTTAGGCTTGACAGACTTGTCTCTTCTCAATTAGTCAAACCACAGTCTAAGGAGGCTAGAGAAAGATACCCAAAAAAAGTAAAATCTAAACTAAAACTTTCAGCATCAGGGCACCTGGGTAGCTCAGCCGGTAGAGCATCCTGATCTCAGGGTACTGGGACCTAGTCCCACATTAGGCTCTCTGTTCAGCAGCAAGTCTGCTTCTCCCTTTCCTTCTGTGACCCCTCTCCTTCTATGATCACTTTTGCTTTCTCTCAAAAAAAAAAAAAAAAAAAATCTTTAAAACTTTCAGGATTGATAGATTTAGATTTAGTAAGGCAAAGACCAAAAAAGAAAAAAAGAATCCAGGCAGAGAAAACAAAATGTCCAAAACAGACACAAGCTCAGAGACATTCCAAAAAAGCAAGCAACTGAGATAAAAGACAGGTGGGTGGGTGCTAGCTTATATTTGAGTTTTTCTACTTTCAATACCAGAAGAAATGTTTTTCTTCATAGGACAGGACCCCAAGTTGGAGCACTTCCTCATATAAATATTACTACCATTAGTAAGAGTCTTCAGTAAAAAACTTTTGAGTTAACTAAAAAATTTTGAGAGGATCAAACACACCCACAACAGCATCAAGAAATTAGGAAAGCCAGGCTCTGAAAGAGCAATTTCTAGCATTATTTAAGCTTATACTTTCCTATTACCTTGCTGACATTTCACCACTCATTGTCAAATAAAGTGAAGCAATATGAAAAGCCACCTTGTATTTTTATATTATTTTACAATTCTTAAAGTACAACCACAACCGCAAGCTTATTAACTCCTCAAAATTTGGGGACAAGTATAGATATTACATTACATCGTACATGAGACTGAAGAAACAAATGATTTGCTCTAAGTTATGGTATATATACATGAAAAGGTCAAATTTCAGGACTCTGATTTGAGTTTTTTTTTGACTATTCCATCTTTACTAGAATGGGCTGTTAAAAACAAACAAACAAAAGAAACCCGGGGGCCCCTGTTTAGCTCAGTCAGTTAAGCATCTGCCTTCAGCCCAGGTTATAAACCTGGGGTCCTGGGACCCAGCCCGACATCAGACTCCCTGCTCAGCAGGGAGCCTGCCTTCCTTCTTCCTCTGCCCCCTCCTTCCACTTGTGCTCTCTCTCTCAAATTTAAAAAAAAAAAAAAAAAAAAATCTTTAAAAAATAAAATAAAAATAAATAAAAAACCATGTTCTTGTAATGCTAATAATCTAGAAACATGGGTGGCAAGAGGAAACTGAGCTAACTGATAGTACATTTTTGATGTGAAGAGATTCTTTTGCTATATAATGGACTTTCTCCTAAGTACAAAACATTTTTAGGTATTAATCAATTACTGAAATACATCTTTAATAGATGAAGATTTAATATTATTTTAATTTTACATGTGAGGAAATTTAAAAATAGATCATAGATGACTCTCTTCTTGTTAACATAGCTGGCAGATGACAGAGCTGTAGCCAGAAATTAAGGAGACAGATCATGACACACTCCCCCATTTTAATTTACAGAACAAATTTAGCTCTAAAAATAAATTCTCAGCTATCACTTCCGTTCCCATATTATCAGACAGTCTCTCAACCTAAAAACTCAGAAAAAACCAACAATGATACAGCTTCTAGAGGCCTGAGCTTCATACAATAACCACAGCCAAGGACAAACATGCAAATATGGAAGCGGGTACCAGAGTTTTCATTTGTCTTTATTGGGGCAAAGACTGGCAGGAATAATGGTGATTCCTTGTTACACGCTGCATTGTATGCTGGTGAGGTTACTTAGTTATTAAAAATGCTACTTGCTTTCTTTTCCATTAAGAAGGTATTCTTTTAGACTCTTAATATCACAAAACAAACTGGGGGTTGCTGGGAGGTGGGGGAGTAGGGACAGGGTGGTTGGGTTATGGACATGGGGAGGGTATGTGCTATGGTGAGTGCTGTGAAATGTGTAAGCCTGATGATTCACAAACCTGTACCCCTGGGGCAAAAAAAACCATTATATGGTAATAAAAATAATTTTTAAAAAACAGGTATTCTTTTGACCTACCAACTCCACTTGGGAAATTCAACAAAGGCAACATACGATTAAATAAAATGCTTATCAGGCATTGTTTATAACAACAAAAAAAGACTAAATGGCATAAAGTCTAAATGGCAACAGGAATTAGTTATATAAAATTATGTTATATACATAAAACAGAACTCTTAGGTAGTAGTAAAAACCAACATAATGCAGACCTTTACTAACCTGAAAAGATGTTAGGATACTTTTTTGAGGTAAGACACGTGGGTGAGTGCCACTTTAGATGTACTAATATAACTTGCATAAATATAATGTGCATTATAACATGCTATAATATAAATAACATGTAGAAATATAAATGAGTAAGTGTTTAAAAAAATAGACTAAAAGAATACAGAACAGAATACACTACAAAATATTTTTTAGGTGGGCCTTATATTCTGTGCATCTGGTCTCTCATATTTTCCAAATATTCTGTAATAAATCTGTATTACTTTCCTGAGTTTAAAAAGTGGTATAAGTTTTGAATCTTTTTTTTTTTAAAGATTTTATTTATTTATTTGACAGAGAGAGATCACAAGTAGGCAGAGAGGCAGGCAGAGAGAGAGAGAGAGAGAGAGAGAGAGAGAGGAAAGCAGGCTCTCCGCTCAACAGAGAGCCCGATGCGGGACTCGATCCCAGGACCCTGGGATCATGACCTGAGCCGAAGGCAGCGGCTTAACCCACTGAGCCACCCAGGCACCCATAAGTTTTGAATCTTAAATGAAGGGACTCACCACCAATATACATGAAGTCACTTCTTATGACTTAGACTTCTGAAATATCCTCTTGAACCTTACTGTATTATACCTAAACATTTTTGTGTTTTCCTAGATAATTACATTCTCTGTGCCTTCTGTTTTTCCCAGTAGTATATGATAAACTGTTAAAAGCATACTAAAAGGAACTAAATAACTCATCGCTTTTAGTCATATATAATAGGTACCAATCACTATCCTATAAAATGTAGGGCAGGGACGCCTGGGTGGCTCAGTGGGTTAAAGCGTCTGCCTTTGGCTCAGGTCATGATCCCAGGGTCCTGGGATCGAGCCCCGCATCGGTCTCTCTGCTCAGCAGGGAGTCTGCTTCCTCCTCTTTCTCTGCCTGCCTCTCTGCCTAATTGTGATTTCTGTCTGTCAAATAAATAAATAAATCTTTAAAAAATAAAAAAAAAAAAATGTAGGGCAGAATTTTGGGGGGGACTGGGGAAGGAGTAAATTAAGGCACTATGGCCACATTGGTAGAAATCAGCAGTGTTGAAACCTGAATCCTTGTTTATATGTTTTTCATCTTGCTAACCTCATGCCCCAACTCTGGGTATCAGAATCCATTAATTCAGTGAGGCTGCATAAGGGGGGGAAAAAATCAAAGATTCTTCACTGGTATTTTAAAAATTTACATGCAAAATCTCCAATTAAAAACAGCAGGCTAAATGACTACATTTATCTACTTCACCAATTACAATAGTAAATTTACCAATAAAGGACCAAGTAACTTAGAAAGCCACAATAACAAAGAGAATGAGAGATGAGCCATTAGCCCTAAACAGAGTGTAGCAAAAATCTGGGAGATCAAAATCAAAAGATGGTTTTGAATCCCTGCAGAGGGAAAAGATAAAAACTGAACCCATCTGTCCTACAGAAAACAAGATAATGGGGATTTTGAAACACTAGTTAGAAACAGCTAAAATGAGACAAGCACTTCTTTGCCTGTTCCTCAAAGTAGATCATTCTACACAGACAGAAGAGGGCACCATGGAATAAGTAATACTGTGAACCACCCTTAACCTGTGGGAGTAAAGAAAACCTAAGTCTACAGGTATTATTAAAATTTTTAAAAGGATCCAACCTGTAATGATACATTCTATCCACTCTGGAAAGAGGAACAGAAAAAACACTTCAAGAAAAATGCACCAAACAAACTTAATTAAATATGCCCCAAAGAAGCATTTACAGATATGAAAAATATCTGTGAATCAAACTCCAAAA